>NC_066618.1:42256482-42856482 GCF_025201925.1 Gopherus flavomarginatus
AAATGTTTCATTTATTTCCAGAACTTTCAGTTACAGCTTAGAATTACAGAGAGAGTTTCTGAACAATTGCAGCAGTGTCAGTGTCGATAGTAATTTACATTTCTGTTCTTTTGGGTTTACTTTCAAATGAAGAAATTACAATAAATACAAATAATATAGCTAGGATTCTTTTGTAGAGGTACCATCCAGAGCTGATGAAGCGACTCATGTCTTTCGTGGGAAGCTTGAATTCTTATTTGTTTGAATGACCCTGGATAGTGTTGAAGGGTTAAGTACCAATTGAAATTTGCATATCAAATGGATACAATACTATTTGCATCACAGTTGACATTACTTTTTTCGGATCCAGCCATTTTTCTTTATGAGAAGTGTGTGGTGAGTACAAACTCCCCCTTGGTGCCCTATTTCCATGTCCCTTTAAAATCTGCAAATTTTACACTTTCAGACATGTCTTGTTTTGAGTCCTGTTATGACTAATAACTGCACAGCATAAATAAAAGGGTTCCATTCCATTGCTTTATCCACATTTTCAATGTGTTTTCTAGCCATTTGGGTTTAGTTTACTCATGATGTTTATCCTTATAAAGGCACAAAGTAAAGGCAAAGTGGGACTCAAATGTTTGTTTTCATGTGGAGATTAGATGAAGAAAGTAAAAATTCCTTGCAATTACTTTTTCATATATAATAGCAAGAATTCATGTGTGCTTCAAACTTGTGCATATGCAGCTATAAACAGAGTGGCACCATGGCATAAATTTCTCTAATGGAATTCTTCTGCTGTCATGTGACAGGAGACAATAGAATTCTCAGCACCATCTGGTAGTGGAGCAGTATGGCGGTTTCCTCCAAATGTTTGGGAAGAAAAGAGATCCTGCATTCATCAGTGCTGTGGTGATCAGCAGGATTCAGTTGCTCATTGGCATCTTTTAGTAATGATTCCAGTAAATGTGTATGTCCAAGAAAAATGAGAGGAAAAGAAGCTGTTCGTTATTTTAAAAAGAACAGATTGTATATAAAACCTTAGTGACAGTCTGCCGCAAGAGAGACTAGTTCTGCAAAAGGATTTCTACAATGCTGCCAAGAAGAGTATCAGTGTTGGTTTCCTACCCCGTAAAATTATTACTGCTTATAATTGGTGAATAGATATTTTCCATAATCAAGCTAACGTTACCTTCCCCCACACTCCCTGGCATCTTTTTAGTCTCTGATCTAGCAAACATCTTACACGTGTATTAAACTTCAGTATAGTTACTCATTCATCTTGAAGTGCATGTGTAAGAGTTTGCAAGATAATGGCAACCACCATACCAAATTAAGCCCTAAAAAAAAAAATCAACATTTAGCAACAGTGCCTCTATATAGTGGTTTCTGAGATAACCACAGTTTTTATCCCATAGTAGGAGACACATGTGGTGTGGTGGTGAGTTATTTATACAGACCAGGCTTGTTCCCCAATATTTTCACATTAGTAGCACACAGAGAGCATTAGTATATTGTTGTCAATGGAGACATGAGAGTTGGGTTCAATTCTTTATTACCAAATTTAGGCATCTGTCCTGAAGTTCATGGTGAAAAATCATGCTTATGCTATACATACAGATTCTTCAGTATACAGAGTGAAGTTTGTAGTATGTTGTTTTAGAGCTTTTAAAACTTTGTAAAGAGATTTTTAATGTTTAGTAACGTAAGAAATGCAAACAGCATAATTTTGATAAGTGCTTTAAGGTCACAAAGGGAGTCAGTGACAGAGCAAGGATTAAAATGCAGGATTCTCTGCTCTCAGACATGTCCAATTAGTCTGTTGAAGCCAATGGAGTAGTCCCTCATTTAGGCCCTGTTCTGCAGACCTTTATGTATGTGAATAGTTCTGCTAAAGTTAAGGGGATTGCACACATGGTTGAGGCTTTCAGGATTGGGCCCTTACCTTGGGGTATCTGAAAGTAGAATTTAATCCTATTTATTCCCATTAGAAGGTAATGTGATTGCTGCTCCAGGCCAGACTCTCCACTGTTAAGAAATAGGAGACTTTGACCATTAGATGTCAGACACCAAAAACTGCCATATATGTTTGTTTAACCACAGAATATCTGCAATGAAAATTATAATGTTTTGTATTTAGAAAAGTCATCTTTCCTTCTAGTCCTCTTCCATAGCAACCCTCGTCCAAACAAACAAGCAAAAATCAAAACCAACCAAACAAAAAAACCCCAACAAAATAAAAGAAGCTTTTCATGGCTTATTAATTTAGGCAGCTTTCCCATATACAATTAACTCCAAATCTGTTCCATGCAAACTTCTAGTTAGCTGGATCACCCATGTTTAAATTTGTGTTTGCATGAAATATGAGAGAAGAACTTTAAAAGGTACCACTTCTGGGTTACAAGTTCAGTTGTATTTTTTTCTTCCTGGTGATTAAGTTTCATAAAGGAAGGATTTAAATCTATGTGCACTCTCATTTCTGTTTTTTTTTTATGGGTACCATTTTATCTGACTATCTCAATAATTGTAAAGGGTCTTGGCCAAAGACATTCTAGAAAGTAAACTTCAGCATCAAACATCTGATTGCTGTTCACTCCTGTAAAATATAAATGATCTGTGTCACTAAAGAACAGTTACATTTAAATAAAAGAAAATTAGCAGGCAGAAATATAGTCCAGTAAAACCCCAAATTAAACCATATTGTCAGTCTGGGCAGAGTCTTCATCAATTTCTAAAATACTGCTTTTTTCACAGAAGAATAGTGCTGGTTAAAAATTATAAAAATCAACATTCAGTGGTTCTGTTGTGCAGGCATAGGTACTGAGTGTGTGGTGATGGGAAGGAAGAAACTGATTATCTTGCAGGAAGCAAGCATCATGTTGACTGATGGTTCAGGCTAATATCTATACCTAGAAGTCAGTAATAGACCAAAAATGAAATATTTAATGTTTATTCTAAAGGGACACTGAACTGGCATAAAATGTGACCTTTCTTTCTTCTTACATCTGTTTTCATAATCTTCTACAGTAAATAGTTTGGTTCTGAATTTCGTTTGTTTTCAAATCTGCCAGACTTTGCCCTTTGCAGTATGCTATATATTCCATGTGCTGTGCTGACATTGATGATTCTGGAGCGGGAGTGCAGCGATAAATATAAACAGATCTATGCTCATTTTAAGGTCTGTTAGAAACACATGGCAGGGGAATCGGTTTGTCAAGTGTAAAAGGACATATTTGGTAGCAGCTGAAATTTTATTTTCAGGCTTTTATGGAGATCTATTAACGGTGGATTGCTTTTTCCAAATCTAAAACTTCCATCTGTTTGATTTTCTGCATGTTTAGGTCACTACCACCCCCTCCCACCATAGCAGTGAATGGACAAGAGTGCTCTATAATTTGGATTTTAAGGCCAGATTTAGGTTCTCCTCTGACCTCCTGCATAACTGGGAGCCAGTATCAAGCGGAATGTCCCAGGGATCGGTCCTGGGGCCAGTTTTGTTCAACATCTACATTAATGATCTGGATGATGGGATGGATTACACCCTCAGCAAGTTCGCCGATGACACTGAACTGGGGAGAGAGGTAGATATGCTGGAGAGTAGGGATAGGATCCAGAGAGACTTAGACAAATTGGAGGATTGGACCAAATGAAACCTCTGAGTTTCAACAAGGACAAATGCAGAGTGTTGCACTTAGGATGGAAGAATTCCATGCACTGCTACAGGCTGGGGACTGACTGGCTAAGTGGCAGTTCTGCAGAAAAGGACCTGGGGATTACAGTGGATGAGAAGCTGGATATGAGTCAATAGTGTGCCCTTGTTGCCAAGAAGGCTAAAGGCATGTTGGGCTGCATTATTAGGAGCATTGCCAGCAGATTGAGGGAAGTGATTACCCTCTGTTCGGCTCTCGTGAGGCCACATTGGGAGTATTGCATCCAGTTTTGGGCCCCCCACTACAGAAAGGATGTGAACAAATTGGTGAGAGTCCAGCGGAGGGCAACAAAAATGATTAGAGGACTAGGGCACATGACTTACGAGGAGAGACTGAAGGAACTGGGCTTATTTAGTCTGCAGAAAAGAAGAGTGAGGGGAGATTTGATAGCAGCTTTCAACTACCTAAAAGGGTGTTCCCAGAGGATGGAGCTAGGCTGTTCTCCGTAGTGCCAGATGACAGACCAAGGAGCAATGGTCTCAAGTTGCAGCAGGGAAGGTTTAAGTTGGATATCAGGAAAAACTATTTCACTGGGAGGATGGTGAAGCACTGAAATGGGTTACCTAGGGAGGTGGTGGAATCTCCATCCTTAGAGGTTTTTAAGGCCCAGCTTGACAGAGCCCTAGCTCGGGTGATTTAGTTGGAGTTGGTCCTGCTTTGAGCAGGGGATTGGACTAGATGACCTCCTGAGGTCTCGTCAAACCTAGTCTTCTGTGATGTTATGATAACACAGACTATATGACCTCACACAGTAATTTCTGCATAAACCCATAACTGCAGTTTGAGGTATAGCATATCTTTTGGAAAGCTATCTAGTCTGAATCTGAAGACTTCAAATGATGGAAAATCCACCATGTTGTTCAGTGGTTAATTACCCTCACTGTTAAAATGTATGCTTTATTCCTAGCCTTCCTAACATTAAGTTGTTTTCTACAAAGCTTCAGTTTAATTACTTTGCCAGTCCTTGAAAACTGGCACTTACTCTTTTAAGAGACATCTCGAGGACAATGCATATTTCTTTATTAGTGCTGTGCTGTGTTTTTTCTTTGGAGTTCAGTTAACTGGTTGTAATTTAGTCAGAAATGCCTAAATATTGCATAAACAATGAGGAAATGTTGCATGTTTCTAGATAGGTAAATAGATGTTGTGGTCATTGTTGGATAATTAAATAAAATGTATAATTAAAAATAAAGGGCAAGTCTGTTCTTTTGGTTTCAGAAAAAAGCTCTGAATGATGGAAAAAGTCAATTATATAGAAATGTGGTGGCCATTGAGTTATTCACATAAAAATTTAGCATCCAGATTAAATATTAAAATTATTTTAATAAAATCTCACAAAAGATGATTTTATTTTATTTTATTTTTTATTGTTAGATATTGAGTACACAGATTTTCCTTTGGTAGATACAGTGGTCCAGATTTTGTCCATTCCAGCTGATTTGTTCAGTTCTGGTGATGTAAAGCTACCAAAAAGCCTCCTTCTGATGAATTCTCTGTGTCTGGCATAGCGGCTTTATGCAACACTCTTCCCTGGTACCCCATTGTGGGATAGAGGGATAGTGGCTGGGGTTATCCTGTGTCCTTGTAATTCTGAGCTGCCAGAACAGTTCCCTGGGGCCATGAACAGCTGGAAGAAAGTCAAAGCAGCCCAGAAGGTCCTCTGATTTACACCAGAGATTGAATGGGGCCCCAGAAAATGTGAAAGTAAAGGTGACCCTGCTCTTCCTATTGTTCATGTGCTGACCTCAGTTTGATTGCACCATGAAGCTTCTTGCCCAGTATGTATTGATTAATTACTATTCCTATAATGCAGAGTCTGCAATTCATATAAAGCAGCAGGTCTCTTAGTCTGCCAAGAGGTTTTGTAAACCGAAACTCTTGTATATTCTTTCACTTAGTATAACAGAGCCATGGAAGAAAAGCTATTAATACTTGACGTTGTTCGTAAGGTGTTTAGAACTATGCTGAAGTGTCTCTGTAGAAGAACCTAAGACTGATAAGAGATGCTTGCTGTTTCTCCAAACTCAGAGAAAAATCTGACCTTGGTAACAGTGTTTTTGTAAAGACAAAATTCTATACTTGGTTCTATAGATATAGTGGGAAGTAGGCTAACATAACTTGCTATGCTAACAAATTTGATTCTGCTGGGCAATGGCACCACGCTGCCTATGCTACTCTCTCAGAAGAATTATTGTAGTCATACCATCTGCATTGTTTTTCCCACTTCTCTTGAAAAAGATAATCTAAAAAATGAAAATAGCCATGTTTTCCATTACTCACTTCTGAATGTTGGAATCTGAACACAGAACAAAAGTCTTATTAGTAAATTTTTTTGGATTTAATGCTATTTCAGCTCAATAGAAGGAAAGTGAAGTCTGTCCGTTGCACTGAAATGAGATCCTATAAGATCCCAGCATTGTGGAGTTGGAGAAATAGGTATTGAATGAGGAGAATTAGAACAAAGTTTCTGTAATTTTCCATCCAGAATTAGCCTTTATGGTTTGGGTTAAAAGTGTGTCACAAGTGCTTTCCTAAAAATCATTGGTTACTCTCTTCCAGTATGTGTGGTGACCACCACGTACTAGTCTTTAGGGCCTACAAAGCCCTTAATTGAAGTCCCTGATTTTTTTAAAATTTTTTTTTATTAAGGGGATGGAAATAGTGGTGGTGGACATCTGACCTAAGAATGGCTATCAGAGCCTCCAGCTTCTCCCACTTTTATTATTTGTTTGATGGGATAATGATTTGAGATGGTTAATTTTCATTCCTGTCAGGGCACCCACAGGGCAGGCACCTGTTAATTAGAGACAATATATCTTCAAAAGGAATCTCCTTTCCTGTATTGGAAATCTGCATCCATTACCTAGGCATTACTGTTATGCTGTAGGAAGCCATGGTATCGGATTTTTAAATACACTTCTAAATTTAGATAGTTGATCTGCTAACCTAACTTTTTTCGCAGTAGATGTCAGTGTTAACATACCTGATCCGTAGACCCAGGTGTAGTCATCACAGTGCTCTGCTATGAGCATATCTGTATGTAATACATCTGTAACAATGTGAGTTCACAATGTCAAGAGAGACAATAAGAGACGCTATAAAATGGGCCTTTAATTGGTGGTCACATAGTTCACCTATTCATCTTTTTCCTATGAGGCTTAGTTTGTCTTTGTCATTGGTTAAATTAAGTGAGCAAACCAGAAAATGCTAGTGTTGCCTGAATGAAAATTCCTATATATTGTTTCATATTGTGACCTTTCAAATATTTCTGAACAGTAGAGAAATTTAAGTAAGATGACAGAGGTATGAAAGCTCTAGCAATCAGATATAGTAGATAAGGCTTTAATTTTCAGTGTTCTAGTTGTCACTATTGGAGTTCTGTACTTGGCTTTCCTGCTCTGAAATTGCTGGGCATAGAAAATGTTTTACTCTGTTTTGTAAAGTACCATGAACTTTTACAGCACTCAATAGATAATTAGCAATCGTTCATATGATGTACTCAGATCGACAATTAACATGTCATTTTGAAAAGTGATGTTATTAAAGGAGTCTACCTTGTCTCTTCTCTTACAAAAACATTAAAATTGTTAATGCTGAAGCTGGAATAACATGGCAAGCAGATCATGGAGTTGCTGCTGTTTGTTAGAATTGATCTCGTTTACAGGAGAAAGTGTTTGCATGGTATTTACAATGGCTCAGTGTAGAGCAGGGGTTCTCAAACTGGGGATCGGGACCCCTTAGGGTGGTCACGAAGCTATTATATGGGGGAGTCACAAGATGTCAGCCTCTACTCCAAACCCCGCTTTGCCTCCAGCATTTATAATAGTGTTTAATATATAAAAACGTGTTTTTTAATGTATATGGGGAGGTCACACTCCGCAGCTTGCTGTGTGAAAGGGGTCACCAGTACAAAAGTTTGAGATCCGCTGGTGTAGAGGATAAGCAATGTGCTATCATCAATTGGAAACTGAATAGCATCTTTTGTGATGTGAGTTTCTGTAGAATTGGCTTATTCTGTTGCTCTATAAACAAATTGTTTATTCTCTGTCTGTTTTCTGCATTTTTCCTTTAGGATAATTATTATTAGATTTATACTGCAGTCTCCTGCTTTCTCATTAATATATTTAAAGAAGCCAATCATATTCTTTTCATCTAAGAAATTTTGGTGTTACACTAAGAGGTGCCTAATGCCTTTGTCCTTCCAGCTGCTCCATGCCAGAGGACCCTGGCACTCATATAAAACATTGCAGGGTCAGGGCCCAAGGTGAAATGCAAGCAATAATGTGTTTCAGTGATCTTAAAAATTCTCCTTCTGGATGTTTCAATGCATGAGCATAGATGACCCAATGACAAACAATATGCTTCAAGAGTGACAAGTCTGGTTTCCAGGGCGTAAGATCTAGCTGTCATTAGCAGCTAGAATATTTCTGTGAATTGCTGCATGGTGCAGCAAGTTGATCTGCAAATCCTTATGTCTCCTGTGTTCTTACCTAGAAAAAATGTAGCTACAATAATGACGAGGAAGAGAGTGGATGAAGTTTCTCTGTGTGTGTGTTACAGTGATTACAAATCACTTTTTGGAATGCAGTGGGTAGAGAAAAGCAGCTTTGGCTATAAAATGAAGTGATTGCTGTACATTTTATATAAAGTCTGAGGCAGCACAGTTCTGAGTGCATTATTTCTCTTTTCCTTTACCTTTAAAACTATGTGTGCATTAGCACTGGTAACATAATGAGAAAATGTAGTGTATTTTAAAGCACAGCTATGGTTTTGCAAATTCCTTTCTTAATTCCAGAAAGCTGTATATCAGCAGAAGTTGTTGCTGCTGTTGATGTGAACACTGTTGCTAATGAAGTGTACAAACACAACTTTCCCAGCACACCATTGTGGGCAAAGACAATTGAGGTGAGTAATGGACACGTGTCTCTTTGTGCTCTAGCCATCTCAGCTGAGTATTCACTGCCACATTTAGTAGGGAATGTGGAATCAAAACACTTGAAACTGGGAGGCAGTAGTGTAAAAGGATTGCTTTGTTGGATTATGTGTAGTGATGACTTTGGTCGATTCCTGGAGGTGTAGCTGCTACTTGAGGGAGATGCACACATGCACTGTGTAGACTGATTTCAGATGCCTTCTAGGTTAGCTGAGAAGGATTTTGTTTTTCCTGAAAACCTGCTGTATAAGGGTCCTTGATTACTGTGTCCATAAAGGCTATGTGGCCAAGCAGGGTGCATCAACCCTCAACATAAAAAGAAATGTAAAAGAATTTTGTCAAATTAGTAAGAGACATTCATTTTTTCTGCATTTAAAATTGGATTGGAAAAAGCAATTTAAAATACAGCGTAGGGAACAATCCTGCATTGTTAGAGGACTGAATTGACCAGGTGACCTAGTAAGTCTCTTCCCTCTCTAATTTCCTTGAAAAAGAGCTTTGTAAATTAACTTCAGTGTTTATAAAAAGGCTTGATGCTTTTGTTGATTTATGCCATAAATTTTAATTACACATTTTTGTTTTGGTATGTTTAATATGGAAGGAGAGTTATAAATTAGCCGCATGGATTTGTATCATTTTCTGTCCATTTCAGAATGGTTTGAAATTACTGAACACCTTGTAATCTCCTGTCACAGTTTTTAGCTTGATGGTAGAAGTTTCTGAGCTTGTTTTAATGCACCAGTTTAAGTAAAACCAGAGTGGATGGCTATAGGTTGCCTCCTTATTCAGCACTTGGTACTTGCTGACTAATGGCAGCTTAGAGTTTCTTAAATGGGGGAAAGAAAGAAGAGGAATTACATTTTACGTCCTTGATGGATTTTAGGAGCAGATTCAAGTCAGTAAAATCTCCCTTAAGCTTTGTGAGAAAACAGTAAAATCTCTCTTGCGTTGCTGTTTTTATGTGGTATTTTAGCAACTTTTCTTTTATAAAGCTAACCCCTGAAATACATAAAAAGCACCAATACTTTTTCATGACCATAATCGCTCACTTTCTTGCTTCTGTTTCTCTAGGGGCTTGTCCAGACTGGGGGGGGGGGGGGGAATTGATCTTAGATACGCAACTTCAGCTACATGAATAACGTAGCTGAAGTCGAATATCTAAGATCAGAGTACTCACCCGTCCAGACGGCGCGGGATCGATGTTCGCGGCTCTCCCTGTCGATTCCGGAACTCCGTTGGGGTTGATGGAGTTCCGGAATCGATATAAGCGCGCTCGGGGATCGATATCGTGTCTAGATTAGACGCAATATATCGATCCCCGAGCAATTGATTTTAACCCGCCGATATGGCGGGTAGTCTGGACGTACCCTAGGTGTGATATTACAGCTTGGCTGATTATTAAGCTATTTTAAACCCCCCCCACACACATACTATTAGCTAAACCTTCTGGGGGGAGGGATAGCTCAGTGGTTTGAGCATTGGCCTGCTAAACCCAGGGTTGTGAGTTCAATCCTTGAGGGGGCCACTTAGGGATCTGGGGCAAAAATCAGTATTTGGTTCTGCTAGTGAAGGCAGGGGGATGGACTCAATGACCTTTCAAGGTCCCTTCCAGTTCTAGGAGATAGGTATATCTCCAGTTATTAATGAACTTGTAGCTTTGGTAGTAATTCTGCAACACAGATCTAATTTTCTCCTTTGAACAAAAATCTTTTTGTATTGTATGATCGGTAAGCCATAAAACTAGCTTTGTGGGATTATACACAAAAAAGACTAGAATAAACCTTTCACAGTGTACCTGTAAAGAAAAAACATCTTCACCACTAATAAGAACTAAGTTAAAACCCTTCCTATTAGGGTTACCCAGGAGTTAAGCTATAACATATGCCATATTAAGCAACATGATATAGTATGAAATATTCTGTTTATAATGGTATTTCTGGATGAAATGTGAGTCATGGATTACAGCCTAACGCTTCTGGAACCTTAGACATGCCAGTTAAACATACAACTTCCAGTCTTTTAGTTTAAAAAAACTCTTTGTCCTAGCTAAAGATAAACCTAAAACCCCCACACATTTAATTTGACAGTATCAGTCTGTGTAAGAATTTGTCCACATTATTTAGCATACTATGGTGCAGCAAGTCATGACACCCAAAGCTAAAAGTAGCAGCAGACAGGCTGGCCATGGAAAAACAGCACATGGCAACAGTGCACACTTTGCCTGCTGCAAAGCAGTCACCCTTGTCAGTATGGAGAGGAGACTTGATAGGGGGAGACAGGGTTGAGAGTTTCCCAGGAAAAGCTAGTTTAGATAGGGCATTGGTAAATACCGGTTTAAACTGGGAAAAATAATTTTATTATAAGAATAGACTAATAAATGTTACTGAAAAATATTTAGGAATTTGACAATAGTTTTAGTAATATGGTTTGATTAATTTTAAACAAAGCTAATAAAATTACACAAAATATAGCCTCAGTGTAGTGCTCTATGTTATTGCCTTGACAATTTGAAACAGAAACTACTGAATCTGGAAATTCCCCTTCTTTGTTTAGCAATGAAAATTAGATGTTTGTTCAGCAAAGAAGGGGAATCCCTAGATTCAGAAGTTTCATATTTGAGATAAACTGCTGAACTAACCATCCAGGCCAGTACTTTGCCTCTTGCTCTGGAGTGGCTGGCTGGAGAGCAACTGCTGTAGCTGAACTCTTGAGTACAGTAACTTCAGTAAAAATATTTCAACATGTGCAAAGGTGGAAGACCACTTGACCCGATTCATGGTTATTTTGAGAAAGTTCATTAAGATGGCAAAGAGTCTTTTGAAGCAGAAATTGTGAAGCAAAAGGGAGTGGGAAGGCAGACCCTACGAGGAAACATTTTTCAAAATGCAGTGGAAAGAACAAAGAGACACTGGAATCACTGACTTGGGCTAAACGTGAAGATTTGAATCAGATTCTGAGGTTGAAGGTACTGGTAAAACTGCATTGCCATAGCCAAATAAATCTCAACGAACCCCGATCCAAGTCGTCATTTCAAAGGGACACATTAACAATTGCTGTTGCATGCAAAATATGGTTGGAGCTAATGATAAAAGATAATTGCTCTAGTGCACATTTGGCCAACCACCTTCATCTGAAATATGCAGGAAAGAAATTATTAGTTGAATAAGAAGAAATTGCTGGGCACTGGATGCTCAGCAAAAATCTCAACTTTCTTCCATATTTTCTTGCATTTAAAGTAGAAGAAGCTCTGTATCCAAAAATCAGCATTTTTCATTTGCTTTCGAGGAAAAACTTTCCCCTGAAACATGGTAGAAAAATCTGAAGAATGCTGATATTCCATCTGCCTGAATGGAATTGGTGGTGCAATTGCAGTGTCCAGCAAGCACTGAATGAATCTTTTCAAACGTTGGATATGCACATTCAGAACTGAGGAATAGGCTCCATCTCTCCACTACCTCAGTTGGTCCTCTGCTGCAAAATGCTGCATGGCCAAATGGACCTGGACCAGTTGTCTGCAGCTCTGTGTGCTTCTGATTGCGTTGCTTAATGCTTCAAGTCTACAATTCTGCATTATTGTTGTTTTAACGTCATCGAATATTTTCAACTTTTGTTTATGTAATATAGAAAACTGAAAT
Source organism: Gopherus flavomarginatus (assembly GCF_025201925.1). NCBI lineage: Eukaryota > Metazoa > Chordata > Testudines > Testudinidae > Gopherus > Gopherus flavomarginatus. Next base: position 42,268,740 of record NC_066618.1, read on the forward strand.
ACGTCAACATATACAACCTTCCTCAAGAAAGTACTTAACCAAAATGTATACAGACATTCTGATCAGTATTAATTACCGATCTCAGAATTACACCCACTGCAGTTTTACTTTTTATTTGCACAACCCTATATTAATCTCTGAATCTACTGCCTCATGTAACCACAGTTTGAATGTGTAACTAAAACTAAGTGTAATGTGGTATGCATTAATGAAACCATTTTTAAAATAGAAAATGCCTAGCTAGTTATTCCCAGGGAGGTAAAAACCAGGATTTTATCTGGTAAAACCCAGCCGTGGTAGGAACCATGCTATATCCCCGTTGGGAGAGTACCAGGGCAGCACCTGCTGTTGTAGCCCATGTATTACAATTATTGCTGCAGAGCATCTGCACTTTTTGTTCGGCGTTTGTACACAGCCTTGCACTGGGGGCCCTGGTCCATGATTAGGGCTCCTAAGTGCTATGGTAATACTACCTCTACTAATGCTTTGTGGCCTAGGTGGAAAAATCGGTTTCCCAACTTTTCATGAAGATTCTCTGCAAAGCCTCTGGGCGTTGATTCTGCATAAGGAATTTGCTATCTTTTCAGAAAGACGTAATGTTTTGAGAGATTGTTATGGACAGGTGACTACAGAGAGGAAAATCCTTTTTTCAAAATCTAATTCCTGTTCTCCTGTTGAGTTTTAATGCTTTTAAAAATATTTTTTTCTGACCAAAAATGATTAAATACTTGAATAAAGGTGCTTTGTTGGCTTGGGAGAGAAAAATATAGCTAACATTTTTGATGTGATTCACTGAAAGAAATGTGAGCTATCCCTGTTGCTCTAAAAGCGTGATTGACAAACCCAGGATCAAGCATGTGTTCCTGACCTCACCAGTTTTGCTAGTGCACTGTGGAAGTAAATACAAATCTGCACTTTTACAGTGTTTGCCAAGCATTGGAGAAGGACGCGGTTATTAGGCCAAAGAGCCAGGTTAGAAAGTTTTTACTAGGGGACTGCTAACAGTGGAAGTAACCAGAAAGTTTGGTAGCTATAAAGCAGTAACTGGCAGAAAAGACAAAACTCACAATCCCAAAAGCATGTGTTTGTTTCTTCCTTATTCAGGGCATAACACTGACGGAGTTAAACAGATTATCTTTTGATATGATTTTGATGAGTCCTCCATGTCAGCCATTTACAAGGTGTGTATAACAATATTCCAGTTTTCCGGAGAAAAAATGCAGTAACTATGAATGTTTATACAGTTAAAAAAAATTTCAAGATCCATACACTTCGTGGTTCATATCTGTCTATATTTTCCCACGTATCTTCTGCTATACCTATTTCTGTGTGGGTACTGGAGATGACAGATCTTTACCGGATAAGAAGTAGGCCTGCTAGGATGTACATTTGATTAATTCCAAATAACAGTCAGGTTTCAATAGATGAACAATAATTACTTCAACTCTGTAACAAATGACATTGCCAGATTCTAATACTTTTACACTTGTTGAGTAGTCCCTTACTGCTACAATAAAAGTGGTGATGGGCCAGTCATACTTTCATAGTTCAGTCAAAATCATTTGAAGCTTGATGTACTACTTGTTTTGCATCCTGTACATGACCTGTGAAAGTGAAACTTTGTGATTTTTTTTGCCTACAGTACCTCCCTTTACTTGTTAATAGTTAGAATCTGCTCTCTCTCAATCCAGAGTAACTCCAGAAAAACTACTGGATTTACTCCAGTGTTAAACTGGAGAGACCAAGAGTACAGTCTTCCCTTGTATGTGCATTGACTTTGCAGACGTACTTTAAACGGTAATGGCTTATTCTGCAATAAATACTGTGATTTAACAGGGAATAAGGGGATCAGAATCAGGGTCTAGATAGAGTTTATATAAAGTCACAAGGATTTTGAAACCTATTTCTGTGTGAGTGTTCAAGATGACAGCTCTTTACTGGATAAGAAGTAGACCTGCTAGGACATATGTTTATTTGATTAATTCCAAGTAACAGTCAGGTTTCAATAGATGAACAGTAATAGCTAGGGCTGTCGATTAATAGCAGTTAACTCACGTGATTAACTCAAAAAATTAATCGTGATCAGTTTTAATCGCATTGTTAATAAATTTCAATTGGTATTCTATTGTTTAACTATTTTTGGATGTTTTTCTACATTTTCAAATATATTGATTTTAGTTACAACATAGAATACAAAGTATGTAGTGCTCACTTTATATTATATTGCACTGTAAAAAATTATAAACAAAAGAAATAGTATTTTTCAGTTCACGTCATACAAGTACCATAATGCTATCTCTTGAACTTTAGAGCCTAGAAGTTCACTCAGTCCTACTTTTTATTTAGTCAATTGCTAAGACAAACAAGTTTGTTTACATTTATAGGAGCTAATGCTACCCGCTTCCTATTTACAATGTCACCTGAAAGTGACAACAGGCGTGCGCATGGCACTTTTGTAGCCAGCATTGCAAGGCATGTACGTGCCAGATATAAAAGTTTATTAGAGAATATTTAAATAAAGATGATACAAAGAGTTTGAAGCGTCAGTTATTGGTCATTGGGGCACCATACAGAGTATAGGGGGACGCTGGTGTTTGGAAATTGGTTAGCACATAACATATACAGTCTGTAAGGTCCCCAATGCCGGGTGTACGGTGGGTGGGATCAGGAAGCAGTAAGGGTACATCGCTCATACAGTGGGTTACACGCAGTCATAGTATAAGTAAGCAGGCTGGGTAATGGGGACAGGATGACCCTCACATGGTGGAATCCAGTCAGTGGGTTTAGGGCTCAGGGGATATGGTTCAGTAGTGGGGGGTTTATAGGCCCTCCTCCCCCCCCCCCCCCGGGGTTGCACGAAATCACGCCGGCTTCACTCCTGGTATTGGCGGTGGCCGGTGATGTGCTCTGTGTAAATGTCCATAGACCACCGGATAGTGTCCGAGACCATCAAACGTCTCATGAGCCGTGCATAGCGACGGCCCACCCCACAGGCCCTAAGTACTCGTTCATTACAGGGGTCCCAGGCACCCAGCGCCCCGACGATCAGGGCGTCGGTGTAAACCTCGTAGCCCTTTTGTCCCTTAATGCTTTGGCCACCATTCCAGAGGACATGCTTCCATACTGATGCTCATTTAAAAAAAAAAAAAAAAAAAGTGTTTTAATTAAATTTTGACTGAACTTCTTGGGGGAGAATAGTATATCTCCTGTTCTGATTTACCCACATTCTGCCATATATTTCATGTTATAGCAGCCTCAGATGATGACCCAGTTCATGTTCGGTTTAAGAACACTTTCACTGCAGATTCGGCAAAACGCAAAGAAGGTACCAAAATGTGAGATTTCTAAAGATAGCTACAACACTCAACCGAAGGTTTAAGAGTCCGAAGTGCCTTCCAAAATCTGTGAGGGACGAGATATGGAACTTGCTTTCAGACATCTTAAAAGAACCACACTCAGGCCTGGTCTGCACTACGCATTTAAACTGATTTTACAAGCGTTAAACCGATTTAACGCTGCACCCGTCCGCACAACGAGGCCCTTTATATCGATATAAAGGGCTCTTTAAACCTGTTTCTGTACTCCTCCCCGACAAGAGGAATAGCGCTGAAATCGGTATTACCATATCGGATTAGGGTTAGTGTGGCCGGAAATTGATGGTATTGGCCTCTGGGCGGTATCCCACAGTGCACCATTGTGACCGCTCTGGACAGCAATCTCAACTCGGATGCACTGGCCAGGTAGACAGGAAAAACCCCTCGAACTTTTGAATTTCATTTCCTGTTTGCCCAGCGTGGAGCTCTGATCAGCATGGGTGGCGATGCAGTCCCAAATCCAAAAAGAGCTCTAGCATGAACCGTGCAGGAGATACTGGATCTGACCGCTGTATGGGGAGACAAATCTGTTCTATCAGAGCTCCGTTACAGAAGATGAAATGCCAAAACATTTAAAAAAAAATCTCCAAGCTATGATACAGAGTCCACAGCACAGTGCTGCGTGACAAGCGTAACGGAAAGCCAAAGAATCAATGGACACTCATGGAGGGAGGGAGGACTCCAGCTATCCCACAGTCCCCAGCAGTCTCTGAAAAGTAGTTGCATTCTTGGCTGAGCTCCCAATGCCTGTAGGGTCAAACACATTATCCAGGGTGTTTCAGGGTATAGCTCGTTAATTTACCCTCCTCCCCTCCCCCCGTGAAAGAAAAGGGAAAAAAATCGTTTCTTGACTTCTTTCAATATCACCGTATGTCTACTGCATGCTGCTGGTAGACACGGTGCAGCGGCAGTGAACAGCAGCATCCTCTCCCTTCCCTTCCCTGGTTGCAGACGGTACCGTACAAAAGGACTGATAGCCGTCCTTGTCATCATCCCGTGAGTGCTCCTGGCTGGCCTCAGGTGAGGTTGGCCGGGGGCTCCTGGGTAAAAATAGGAATGACTCCTGGTCATTCCCAGTAGATAGTACAGAATGGCTGGTAACCGTCTTCATCATAGCAACTGGGGGCTGAGCTCCATCAGCCCCCTCCCTTTCATGTGTAAAGAAAAGATTCTGTACTGCCTGGAGTATCATAGCAGCTGGAGGCTTCCTCCTCCTCATTTTATCTCACTAACAAGTCAGTGTTTCTTATTCCTGCATTCTTTATTACTTCATCACACAAGTGGGGGGACAGTGCAACGGTAGGAGGGTTGGGGGAGCAGGGAAGGTTGGGGGAGCAGGGAAGCAACGGGTGGGGTTGTTGTAGGGGCACCCCCTAGAATGGCATGTAGCTCATCATTTCTGTGGGATCTGGCACGGAGCGGCTGTGCTCTCTGGTACATTGGTTCTGTAGTACACTTGCCCCATATTCTAGGCAGGACTGACTCTATTTTTAGATACCATAAAGGAGGGATTGACTCGAGGAGTCATTCCCATTTTTGTCTTTGCGCCCCTGGCCGACCTCACCCAGGGGCACCCATGACAGCAGCAGACGGTACAGAGTGACTGATAACCGTCATCTTGTCGCCAATTTACAATGGCATGGCAGACGGTACAGAACAACTGATAACTGTCTCTACTGTCTTGCAAAGGCAAACAAATGCTGCTGTGTAGCACTACAGTACTGCGTCTGTTAGCAACATCCAGTAGACATATGGTGACAGTAAAAAAAAAAAAAAAAAAAAAAAAAAGCTGAATGGGCTCCATGGTTGCCGTGCTATGGTGTCTCCCAGGGCAATCCAGGGAAAAAGGGCTCGAAACGATTGTCTGCCGTTGCTTTCACGGAGGAAGGAATGAGTGACCACATTTACCCAGAATCACCCACGACACTGTTTTTGCACCAGCAGGGGAGACTGCAGGAACTATGGGATATCTATGGGATAGCTACCCACAGTGCAACGCTCCAGAAATCGAAGCTAGCCTCGGACCATGGACGCACACCACCAAATTAATGTGCTTAGTGTGGCCGCGTGCACTCAACTTTATACAATCTGTCTTACAAAACCGGTTTATATAAAATCAGAATAATCCCATAGTGTAGACATACCCTCAGATGCAGAAGTTACAGAACACGAACCCCAAAAAAGAAAATCAACCTTCTGCTGGTGGCTGCTGACTCAGATGATAAAAGTGAACATGCATTGGTCTGCACTGCTTTGGATCATTATTGAGCAAAACTCATCAACAGAATGGACTCGTCCTCTGGAATGGTGGTTGAAGATGAACAGACATGTGAATCTTCAGCGCATCTGGCATGTAAATATCTTGCAGTGCCAGCTACGACAGTGCCATGTGAACGTCTGTTCTCACTTTTAGGTGACATTATAAACAATAAGCAGGCAGCATTATCTCCTGCAAATGTAAAGAAATTCATTTGTTCGAGCGATTGGCTGAACAAGAAGTAGGACTGAGTGGACTTGTAGGCGCTAAAGTTTTACATTGTTTTATTTTTCAATGCAATTATTTTTTTGTACATAATTCTACATTTGTAAGTTTGACTTTCATAATAAAGAGATTGCACTACACTACTTGTATGAGGTGAATTGAAATAAACTATTCAGAGCCGTCTCCAGGCACCAGCCCAGCAAGCAGCTGCTTGAGGCAGCCAATGGTGAGGGGTGGCACGTTGGGCTCTTCAGTGACAATTCTTCAGCAGGTCCCTCACTCCCTCTTGGAGTGAAGGACCAGCCGCTGAGTTGCCGCCCGTAGACTGAAGCGGCGGCGGTAGAGATGATCGCAGCTTTTTTTTTTTCTTTTTTTTTTTTCTTTTTGCTGCTTGGGGCGGCAAAAACCCTGGAGCTGGCCCTGATACTATTTCTTGTTTTTTACAGCATAAATATTTGTAATAAAAATAAACTACAATGTGAACACTGTATACTTTGTACTCTGCATTGTAATTGAAATCAAAACATTTGCAAATGTAGAAAAACATCTCAAAATATTGTGACAAAGTTCCTCCTCTACCTTGGTGGGTCCTGCGCTTATTGGCAGATTTGCTCACCTCAGTGATCTCCCCCACAGTCTCGATCAACTCGTCCTGTGTCTGATCAGGAGTAGGGAGGTTTGGGGGGGAACCTGGGCCCGCCCTCTACTCCGGGTTCCAGCCCTGGGCCCTATGGATTTGCAGCTGTCTATATAGTGCCTCTTGTAACAGCTGTGTGACAGCTACACCTCCCTGGGCTACTTTCCCATGGCCTCCTCCAAACACCTTCTTTATCCTCACCACAGGACCTTCCTCCTGGTGTCTGATAACGCTTGTACTCCTTAGCCCTCCACCAGCACACCTTCTCAGTCTCAGCTCCTTGTGTCTCTTGCTCCCAGCTCCTCACACGCACTTCCTCTCCTCTGGCTCCTCCCCATCTGACTGGGGAGAGCTCCTTTTAAAACCCAGGTGCCCTGATTAGCCTGCCTTGATTGGCTGCAGGTGTTCTAATCAGCCTGTCTGCCTTAATTGGTTCTAGCAAGTTCAGCTGACTACTCTACTCTAGTGCAGACCCTACTCTGGTCACTCAGGGAACAGAAAACTACTAACCCAGTGACCAGTATATTTACCCTCTACCAGACTCCTGCACCCCACTGGTCTGGGTCTGTCACAATATTTAAATAACTGGTATTCTATTATTGTTTAACAGTGCGATTAATTGCAATTAATTTTTTAATTGCAATTTTTTTTAATTGCTTACCCACCGTAATAATTACTTTAAGTCTGTAACAAATCACATGGCCAGGTTATAATAATCTTATTCTTGTTGATAGTCCCTTACTCCATAAACAGTCCCATTGATGTTGTTGGAACTACTCGTGAAGTAATGAGCTACTCAACATGATTAAGAGTATCAGAATCTGGCCCTCTGCTCACACCAATAACTTCAATTTAAAAAAAGATTAGGCTCTTTAAGAATGTGTTTTTGATTCAAAACAATGCATGGAGAGGGGTAATGGGTTTTTTTTTTTCAAATCTACTATTTTGATTACATACTGATAAAACAGTGCTATGTAAAATTAATTTGGAAAAGAAAAATACCAAAATGCTTGCACCTACATGTTGCTGTTTTTTTCTTTTTAAATAAGCCAATAAAAATGCATGCTCTGGGCCCAGAATCACTTAGCCAAGTGAGTAGTCCCATTTAAGTGTATGGATTTACTCATATAAGTAAAATTATGCATGTGGGGCAGGATCCTGGAAATTGCTGAGAACTCTGGGCCCATTCTAGCAGAGCATTTAAGAATGTGATTAACATTAAGCATGTGAGTAGTCCCATTGAGTTCAGCAGGTCTTCTCATGTGCTTAGAGTTAAGCACATTCAGGTGCTTTGATGGATTGGGCCAGAGAGCTTAGCATTTTACAGGATTCAGCCCAAGGTTAGATATTTACAGGATTGGGTCCTCTGTGATTCTTTATCCCTAACCTCTTTGTGATTGAGTCTGGGAGTCAACATTCAGTCCTTAGAGCGCTGAAAAAGGCCCTGATCCTGCAAGTGGATCCATGTGTGGAGACACTGGTGCCTGTGCATAATCCCTTGTGTGAGCAGGACCCAAGTGAAGAGTTTTAAATGTTCTGTTTTAAAAATAAATATCTAAGATGACAAGCTGATAATTGTGTTCTATTTTTTATCCTCCTTTAGAATTGGCCTGCAAGGTGATGTATCTGATCCAAGGACAAACAGTTTTCTTTACATCCTTGATATTCTCCCAAGGTATAAACTGATCTTCTAGCTCAGCCGTTTAAACTTTTGAAGTTACTAGGTCGGTATAATATTGTACCAAGGGAAGCCATCCATACTGATTTCAAAGTATGATAGTATAATGCCACTGTGTTCATCCACTTGTTTTCATATAATCTTTTGTTGCTTGTAAATTCTAGTTTCTTGCTAACATTAATAACTTACAGCTTATTGTTTTGATTTCCATGTTTGGTTTTCATGTCTTGCACAGGTCCGTTAAAACTCTAGATACACCATGAAGAGTAGAGGCAGAATATTCTTTTGAATCCAGTGGCAAAATTGACTTGACTTAGGAGCAGGGTTGGGTCCTATGGTCCTTGTTGGTGGGTGTTGTGTAAATATCAAGACCAGTACATCTGAAATAGCCAGGTGAAAAAGATTTCTGGTTCCACTTTTTGAACTGATTATGATTTAAACACTATTTCTGCTATTATTAGCACCACTGTTTGTATATCTTAGGGCAGAGATTGTGCCTTCTTCTCTGTTTTGGGATGCAACCAGCTTATTGTGGTTTGTAACATTAATAACTCATCATCATACTATGGAGTTAGCTGAGCCCTGCTTCTTTGTTAGTGTTCCTCTACCATCTCTACACAGTACTTGATTCAAAACCAATTAATGATAGCAACAATTATGACTACTATTCATATGTGGCACATACTAACAAAAATGTTTGCTGCTCACATAAATGCAGATCAATTCAAAATATTGCTCACAGTCTGTTTTGGGGCAACGGTGACTATTTCTGCGAGAGCCTTCTCATGCAGTGGGAGAAGAGAGCTGATCTAGGTGTTGCCACTGGAGAAATCCCTGCTCCTGGATTGGGCACTGGTTGGCATCAATCTGATCATTTGGGTTTGCTGCTGTGAGAAATTAGCTAATCATCAATCATTCCTTGGAGATCCTACTTACGCTGGAGGTTGAGATCAGGCTGCCAGCTTCCTGCTCTTCAATTCTTTCCCTCAGGGGATCAGGCCACTTTTTGCTTTTCTTCAAATTTTTGCTATATGAACAGGGAACTTGGGCCATCGGCAGCCTTCCTCTAAAATACCTTGTTGTCTTTGGAAGATCTTTTCTTCATCTTTCTTCCTGAGCTATTGCTGGCAAGGGGAAGGAGGTGGTGCCAAGATTCCTGGCTCCAGCCAAACTATCTCTTATGTCCAAGCAGTTATCTCTATGGGTTATCTGCACGTGTAACTGAGTGCATAACAGCAGTAGTGTCAGTTGTTTTATTTTTGTTTTTGCACATGGTGACACTGTGTCACTTTGCCTAGGGCTGAGATTCACGTGTCCTGTCGTGTGTATGCAGTGCTGCATCGGCTGTGATGGAATCTAGCACAACGTGCTATCATCAGTTTAAACCCCAAGCATGGCTTATGTAAACTGATCTATCTAACTTCTATGGTCTCCAGAATTTTATTTTCTGAGCACCTCACAATCTTTAGTGTATTTCTCCTCACAACACCCTTGTGAGGCGGTATAGTGCTATTGTCCCCATTTTACAGATGCAGAACTTAGGCACAGAGACTATGTGACTTTCCCAGGGTCATACAGGAAGTCTGTGGCAGAGCAGGGAATAGAACCTAGGTTGCCCAAGGCCTAGGCTAGAAACTTAACCACTGGATCATCCTTCTTCTCTGTAAGAAGGATGATAGAAGATATATTTTCATAATTCTGGGTAACAAGCAACAAGCCTGGACTTGCCACTCTTGCCTTTCAGTGAAGGCATAAATCTAGCATGAAACTCACATCCACTGAATAACTGAGCACTTTGGTTCACTAGCTATTTGAATTATAGTGGGAAGATCAGCACCAAGATACTAAATGTTCTTGGAGCCCAATAGTGTAACGTTAATGTAATTCTCAAATAAATTGATGATCTCCTGAGTCTTGTCTTCACAAGTCTCGCATGCTACATATACTAAAAATAAATTTGTTACCGTTGTACTACAGTAGAAATGAAAGGCCCCACATGAGTGGAGTAAGTACTGTAGGGACATAGTAAGAGAGTTCCTGCCCCAAAGAGCTTATGATCAATATAGCTAAGGCAGACAAATGACAAGTAAAAGGAAGCTTAATTATTTCCCCCATTTTATGAATAAGGAATTGAAGAACTGGGAGATTAAGTGACTGGCCCAAAGTCACGAAGAAAACGAGTGGCTGAGCCAGGATCCTAACTCACATCTCTTGAAGCCCAGTCCTGTGCCTTAATTGCAGTTAATTGCATCCTTCCTCTGTGTTGAATTTATTTTAAAAAACAGGTCTGTGAGTTAATAGTTTATTAGACTCTTTCTAAGCTCATCCATAGATCACCACACATTTCAGAAGGGAATGTCAGTACCATTATCCCTATTTTACAGATGGGGAACTGAGACGCAAGAAGGGGGGCAGCTCTTCTTCAGAGACAGTTTTTTGCTTTCAAAGTGGAAATGGCGCATTCTGATTGCTGCATGGTTAGACGGAGAAGATAGAAACTTTCTTTTTCTCAGATACAAGACATAAGACTGTGGCACATGTGACCCTTATCATGACAGGGCAAAGAAGTTGGGCTTGGCTGGGAGAATTTATCTCTGTGTCCCAGGAGATGCTGCTAATCTCCCTTGGGCAAATTGTCAAAGAGAAGCTGGAATTACTGCAGACAGATCATAAAAAGGCCGGGTAGCCATTGCGGCAGAGTTCCCCAGCTCTGGGGATCGTGTTTTGCTGAGATAGCGTGCATGTGTTCTTTGGAAATGACATCTTTGCCAGAGACCAGACATGAAAAATTCCAGCCCAAATGGGAAAATGTTCAGTAAAGTTTTTAGTGAGTATATTGTAGGAGTTACTGTTTTGTATCCTTAATTGTAATATCCTGCACAAATTTCACGCACAGTATTGTAAAGTAATTGCAACTTCCTTTCCTGTTTTTACCTTTTTTCCAATCTTTTATAGAGGAATACAGATGAAGTGGGGCTGAAGGGGACTCGGGGGGTGGCTAACACATGAAGGTACAGAAAGAGAGAACTGGGAGAAATTCTGGATCCAAGGAGGCCCTGGAGTCTTCAGCTGGTGGATGTGGAGTCTGGACACAGAGGGCATGTCTACACTGCAGTAAAAGACCCATAGCCAGTCAGCCTGGGTTAGTTGGCTCAGGCTGAGGGGCTATAAAATTGCAGTGTAGATGTTCTGGCTCCTTTTGCATTCATGAAGGGTGGAGCCCAGTTATGTTGGCTGGAGACGCTGGGAGATAGTTTGTCACCTGAAGCAGCTTTAGATGAGGGTTTTAGCCTGTTAAAGTTTAGACTCCAAGAAAGGGGTTATACTTTTTGCTTTCTTGAGTATTTTTACTATAACTGTATCTCAGTGCTGGGGTTTTATAAGACCGGATCCTAAGTTACACCAGTCAAGCTGGTGCATTCTGTTCCCTTGGGGATTGCAAACCTGATCATTTCTAGAGTGACCAGTGATGGGCTGGATACTACAGGGGGATGCTTTCAGAGAGGCTTGTGTGCTGGGGCGCACCTTTTGTTAACCTGCAAGGCAAAGTAAGAGCTGAGAGAAGATTCTTAGGTGGCTACCAGACTGATGGTTTCATGGTGCTGACATCCAGTTAAGCACCGGCAAGTTGCTCTCTTGCTGAGGCAGGAGGGTAACAAGGTGACTCGAGTCCTGGGCACCTGAAGAAAATGTCACACCTCCTCTATCATTATTGTATTTGCCATCAGAGTTTAGGAGTATATCATGATACAGTTGTTTTGTGTGTTGGGGCTCCCTTTTTAACCTTCCTGATCATGTTTGGAACAATCCATATTACTGGCAGAAGCTCTGTGGAGCTCATATGTGTGACTCACGAATCAGCCAAAGAAGAATGCTCCAGAATAAAATGAGGAGCTCCCTCCTCCAGAGACTAAGCCTGCTGCCTATGCAATGAGCTTGGTTCCAAACTGAGCACCTGCATGGCATTGATGCCACTGGACTTCAGACTAGCCCCATTGACACTATATTTAAAGTAAATTTCCACAAAAGCTAATTAGACACAACAGAAAATGTCAGAAAGCAAAACTCTCTGAAAACATAATGTGTACTAAAACGAAGCACTGGGTCTAATCCTGCTTTCACTAAAATTAACAGGAGTTTTGACACTCACTTGATTGGGAGCAGGATAAGGCCCATTTTGTTACAAGTTTTCCACACACTGGATGAGTGATGGGGTTTTTTTGTTTGTTTTTTCTTCTCATCATATACCATACAGACCTCTAACTTATAACCTTATGAATGAGAATGATGCTTTGGTAAATGAATAAGATCAGTGTTTTCAGTGGTAGGCACCTAAATCCTTAACTAGTACCTAAGCAAAAGTGGCCTGATTTTCAGAAGCACAGAGGCGCTGCAATTTTTAACTTCCTTGAGAATTACGTGTGCTCAGCACCTCTGAAAGTCAGACCATTTTTGTTTAGCTGGCTAAAGTTAGCCACCTAAATTTGGCAACTTTCACCTAAATCTTTCTTATTGCTAAATAAGTCTGTGCTGTTCTCGTAGACTTAAAGACTTTAAGCTCAGAAGGGACCATTATGATCATCTAGTCTGACCTCCTGCACAATGCAGGCCACAGAATCTCACCCACCCACTCCTGTAACAAACCCCTAACCTATGTCTGAGTTATTGAAGTCCTCAAATCTTGGTTTAATGTAACATGGTTTTGATGTAATATGGTTTACATCTTACTAAACTACATTGACTTTTCTTGTAGGCTCCAGAGGCTACCAAAATATATACTTTTAGAAAATGTGAAAGGATTTGAAACGTCTTCTGCCAGGTATGATATGATCATTTTTAATTCGGAACAGTATTAAGTAAAGGGGGGGGGACACATAATTTATTTTTTTTGAAAGTTAGATTAAAAGAGGAGTGGAGTAAAATGGTGCATTTATCAGTTTCAGGTTAAAAATAGTATCTTAATTTTACAATGAAATTTTTAGGGCTTGGGGGACTTTATTGAAAAGTTATTGATTTCTCCAAACCAACAAAATAATTTAAAATATGATGCTAGCTGGTAAAAGTTGATGTGAATTTTCATCTATATTTTCAAAGAACAATATTATCGTACAACACAGGGTGTGAGGGTAGGTCTCATAGCTTTTACTGGAGTTCCTTTCTAGTGGTTATAGTAGAGGAGCAAGGACTAGCCGAAAGCCTTGTATTCATACCCTGCTTGACTGAGTGCTGGCACTGAGAATTTGGTGTGACCTCAACAGCAAACTGTGCAGGCAATTAGTATGCTGCTAATCTGAAGTGATTTTGGAAATCTTCATTCACCTTTCATTTCAAAGTTTAGGCTATGGCTACACTACAGCTTAAGTCTACGTAAGGTATGTCACTCGGGGTGTGAATTAGCCACCCTCCTGAGCAACATAACTTAGCCAACTTAAGTGCCAGTGTGGACAGCACTATGTCAGTGGGAGAGGTTCTCCTGCCAACATAGCTACCACCACTCATGGGGGCTTGAGTAATTAAGCCCGTAGGAAAGCTCTCTCCTGTCAGCATAGAGCAGTGATTCTCAAACTTTATACTGGTGACCCCTTTCACACAGCAAGCCTCTGAGTGTGACCCCCCTTATCAATTAAAAACACTTTGAAATATATTTAACGCTATTATAAATGCTGGAGGTGAAGCGAGGTTTCAGGTGGAGGCTGACAGCTCACGACCCCCCAGGTAAGAACCTTGTGACCCCCTGAGGGGTCCTGACCCCCAGTTTAAGAACCCCTGAGATAGAGTGACTACACAGAGAGCTGACAGCAGCGTAGCTGCACCGCTGCATGGTTTCTAGTGTAGCCATAGCCTTAGCAATTGGGAGGTAGAGACTGAGATTTAACCCAAAAATGGAAAACTAAATTCTATCCGCTGCTGTGCCAGGTAGGGGAGAGGCTGTAGGAATCCCCTTTTGCCTGATCCCTCCTCCCTAAGCAAACAATAGGGCAGGATCTTTCTATAGATAAAAGCAGTAGGAGAGAGAGGAAGCTGCTTAATGTGCCAACCTGCACATCACCAAATCCTTTCATGAACACTGTTTGCCGATTAGGGGGCATTTCCAGCTCCTTGTTGGCTACTAGATGCACTGCTTCTGCTTGCAAGAGCTGTGAACTGGGCCCATGCATGTCCCTGGCCTATACTGTGGGATCCTGTCCTGTAAATGCAATGATCTGTGTGTCAGAAAACACACCAGACAACGTTCCTCTTTTCCCTTGTGGCCCCTGCCAGGCTAGGATTTAGATCATAGTCCTTACTTTCAATGCGGATCCAGCCTGCTGTTAGGCTGCAGAATATAGTATACCCTATATCAGACACTATCCTTAGTAAGCAACCTTCCATTTTAATAGTCTCCTCAAAATATATGGAGTACACTTTTATTAGAAATCCCCTATGCTAAGCAACCAATTGTTGTGAATCCCCTACGTCAAACAGTCTTTCCTTTATTGTACTGGGGTAGTACTTAAATAAATAAGCTCAGTTGTAAACATAGGCAGATACTGAGATATTAACTCAAGAATAGTTAAGTAGGAATTTTAATATCCTACTTCTAATCCAGTGCTTGTAAATAATTGTGTAATCCACACCTAATGAGAATGTGTCTCCTACTGACTGGACAACATGTTGGAAGTACTTTTGAAAGACCAGATACTTTCTTTGGAGGATATTTGCTCCAAAGTAGTTGTGGTGTTTCCGTGAAAGTCTTTTGTAATTGCTCCTTGCTCAGCTAGTGCAACACTCTACTTTGTGTTCTCTCCTGAAACGTAAATGTATGACCATAGTTGGATGTCTACAAAGCTGTGTTTGAGTATTCTAGTGTGTCCGCTGACTGTCCTATGACTACAGTATTGCCTTTAATGGATCTTTATTTAAGAAAAGAGGAGAACAGAGAGTATATTGCACCCTGTGTCTAATTGCATGGGACAAGTAATTGGCTTTATTTTTTTTTCATTATTAGAGACAAACTTGTAGAAACTCTAAAGAAGTGTGGATTTAAATATCAAGAATTTCTCTTGTCTCCAACATGTGTGAGTAGTAAGATTATTATAACTCATCCAACTATACCGAAGAGTAAATGGGATATTTGGAAAGAATTTCACATATTGGAAGAAAGAGTGATGTCCAATTTTGTGGACATTCGTATGGATTGGTGGTGCCATCTGACTTAGCTTTGAGTTAGATCAGGATATTTACATATTCGTTCTGCTTATCACTGCTTGATCAGCCAATGGATACTGTTTAAATCTGTAAGTTTGGCTTCTCCAAGACGTACAGGATCAGGCCATTACTGTGTTACATGTAAATCTCTGTATCTTTGAGATACAGGGTCATTCTTCATTGTGACATGTCTTATCTAATTTCCTTGTTCATGTGATTGAACATCTTCTTTTACTTCTTCATTGTGACAGATAATGGTGACGATGTTTGCCCTAAAAATTGTAGTTAAAGATATTTGTTTCTCTCTGACTTCCCACCTTACATAAAACGTTTGTTTAACTTTTCTATTGATTTTCAGACGACAGTCCGAAACCTGAGAAAAATGATGTATTTCTCTTGCTTGAGAAAAATTAGGTAGGGAAGGTGTGATCAGAGGCACAATAAATCTGTGGGAAGTAAGGTCACTCACGATACTGCAAATGGATGGAAAGTTCTGAGTTGTACAGTGCATGAAAATTGCCTGTACTGCAGATCCTTAACTACAAACTAATGAAGTAGAGATTTCTTCATGGGTACATTTTTAAAACACTATTTTATGCCCATTGAAAATAGCCTTAGTCTAGGGTAAGGTTGGTTAATGTTAACCACTTTGAAGTGGTAAACATTTTAAGTGCTAAATGTTGTATTAATACAAAAAGTGGTAACTTGATCTTTTTGTGACAGTGCAGATTGCTTTGATTCTCTGTACCATGTGGTCTGATTGTTTTATGGGGTTTTGTTTACAGCTTGGCATTCCCAATTCCAGGCTGCGATATTTTCTGATTGCAAAGCTTCAGTCAGAGTTATTTTCCTTTCAAACTCCTGGTCAGGTGAGATTCATTGCTATTCCTTGACTGCTCTTTGTTTCAAGGAGACTGAGGGCTAGAACTTCATCTGTGCAAAGCTTATGCTCAGCTGCAGAGTGTGTGTGTAGGTAAAATGGCTATAAGCCACCTTTCTTTTTTTGCTGATTCTGGTCTCATTGGGGATTGAAATGGCTCCCACTGGGTTAGATAGCTTAAAGTCGTTCTTGGGAACAATTTTGCTGACTCAGAAGAGACCGACATGCTGGGCGCTCTGGCAGTACCCTCCCTGCCCACCAGAACCTTTTCTTGGAAGCGTGGAGGGTGCAGCAATGCCCACGAGGACCCCTTAGAGACAGAAAATGGGAGACCACCCAGTGCCCCTTGAAGATCTCCATAGAGGAGGAAGTGGCAGCAAAGCCCCAGACTTCCTAAAAAGAGTGAAGAACATGAACTGCTAGTCAGTGCCCAGAAGACATTGAAAGGTAATGGTGAATTCCAGGCCTATTGAGACGGACATAGGCATGTGTGGGAGGAGGTGTGAAACTCCCTGGAGGTTCACAAACATTTCGGCAAATCTGGTCTGAGTCTCAGGTTACTAGCCAAGCCCCTAACCAAACAACTTTCACCTGGTCCTAGCTTTCTTTATGTAGTTTCACACAACCCTTTCTTCCCCTGTTTATGGAAGTGAAATGGCAAGATCCATATTCCTTAAACTGGCTGCATACATCTACAAAGCATGTACAAGTTAGCACTTCCTAATGCCAGAATCGTTTCAAAATCTTGATAGACGAAAAGGAAGAATCAAGTCTTATTTTATACTGGACAGCTCTGTATGGCTTCCCAAACATTGCTACATGGACTTCTCTTGGCAGTTGACTATTACAGTACTAAGTACAGTATTTCAATCATTTGCATATTTTGTTCCATGGTAGATATTGGAAAATTTCCCAGACCAGGAGCCAAAAGCTTCAGTGAAGCACAGAGTCGCTGCAGGCTTGGAAAAAGAGAGCTGCTTCATGGCACCCAAAGAGGAGCACATTGATCCAAACTCTGGTTCTGATGGTGGCAGTGGACAGTGTTCACAGAAGGAAGCGTTTGTTTTTAAACTCGAAACAGCGAAAGAAATGGAAAAAAAGTGGAACCAGGACAGTAATCTCTCTATTCAAATGCTAAAAGACTTCCTTGAAGAGGATGGAGAAGAAATGAGTCAGTACTTCTTGCCACCAAAGGCCTTACTGCGCTATGCTTTTCTCTTAGACATTGTGACACCCAGCTGCAGGAGATCCACATGCTTCACAAAAGGGTAAGTTTCCAGGAGAGTCTGCTGTGGGACTTTATCCAGACATTTTAAATGCAAACTTTGCAGTCATTTTAAAAACCAAAAGCAACATTCCATCAAAAAGCAAGACATTACTGCAACACATTTCTCTTTATTGCATGCTTTCTGATTCAACAGAATATGAGCATGAGAATTGCTCTGGCAGAACATTGTATGCCCTGCACACAAAAGCACTCACAAAGATGATGACATTTGTTTGGTGACCTTCAGAGAAGCTTAATTACCCCTGGCAGAAACATTCTTTCAGTAGACTGGTGGAAAACTAATGCACTAATTAATTTCTTTATATTACTTATACATAATACTTTGTAATTTCAGGAGCAGCTCCTTTCCTCATTAAAACTGTCACTAATGTACATTTAATTGATGTTATAAACCGTTGTGGTGAAATCCTCAGCTGGTGCAAGTGGCTGCACTGAAGGCAATGGAGTTATGTCTGTTCACACCACCTAGGGATCTGGCCTTACGTTCCTTATTTACAACAATTAGTTACATTTTTAATGAAGAAATACACAGATGATAGCTCATTCAGTTAAATATCTGTTGGTCACCGGTCTAGGAGCTAATTTGTACTTTGCATTTCTAAGGCACACTCTTGCAAAGTGCCAAGTGTTCTCAATTCCCATTGACATTAGAGCTAGTTGGGAATTTTTTGATGAAAAGTTGTTGGTTTTTTGGGTCAGAAAACAGGTGACAATTTCACTGATTCATTGAAACTAAGACTTTTCACAAAAAATTTGACTTCTAAAGTAAACATGTCTGGTTCTCTAGTTCAACACAATGTTTCATAAACTAACCATTTTTTATTTTAAAATTGTTTTTACTCTATAAATTAAAATGAAATGTTTTGAAATTATTAAAACAAAATGTTTCAGTTCACTCAAACTACTTTTTTCCCCCTAGACTTTCAGTTTGTGAACATTTTTTAAGATTGACCCTTTTCCATTCAGGACAGGAAACCTTTTTGAAACCTTGACATTTTTTATGGGATAGGAAGATCATTTTTCTTCCAGCTCTGATTGACATCAGCACCAATACAGGTTGAGGGGAATACTGGAGACACTCAACATCTCACCAGACTGGGTCAGTAACTAGCACACTTAGTTAAAAACCCTGGGCCAAACTGATTCCTTGTGTAACTCCAGACATTTCACTGCAGTAGCAACAGGGATAAATTTGGCTCATTATGTTTTGATTTTAAAATGTACTTTTATGTTACAGGAAGACCCAAAATAGGAACAGTGTGTGGCTTGCTGAAGTTCTTTAATGTAGTTGTGGAACAGCTGGTTTTGGGAATAACCAGAGCACTCTAACACCCCTCATTGTTGAACTGGATTGAGGTTGGGGGAAGAACATGTTGACTGAGTGTGCAAGTCCACAGCAATGTAGGCTGTGATGCAGGCAATGAGAGGGAGGTATGGGACATTTTGAATGACAGAGCAAGTTAAACCCACTCTTTATAAATCAGTATAGTCTTGACAAGGATATGCTATTGCCAAGGCAATCAATGACCTGAAAACTCATGTAAAGCAGGTTACTGAAAGTCCTATGTAGTGTAGAGGAAATTGACTTTTTATTAGAGTCACAGGGAATACACTATACCCAGACAAAGAATAGGTTGCCTGAGTCAAACTAAGACATTTTAAGTAGCTTACGCACATAAAGAGAACAACAACAAAATAATCAAACTTCAGTAGAGTAAAAAGTTAGAACATAGTTTTCTAATCCAGTGTCTGCTTTCCATATAAGTACTGAAAAGTAACCAACTGCCCAAATACTAATGTGCTTTTATTTCCTATGCCAAAACTTCCCAAATTTCATAAAGTACTAGGTTAGGGTTGTTGATTTATCTCTAGTCAGTAACAATAAAAAGAAATATGAACAGCTAATAAAAAAAGATGCAATTCTGCCCAATTTTATTAAAACTATTATTCAGTTGTAAGAGCAGGTGATCTTTCAGAGTATTCACTTAGAATTATATTACATTATCTCTCTATAGAAACCAAAATCTTGTAATTTTTGGGCAGTTCCACCATACATAGTATATATCATACTACCATATTGTCCATAATTCCTTCAGCATAAATCATTTAGAATAGTGTCTTTTTATGATAATATGGATGCATGATAAAGATCACTTGCCAAAATAAGGATTTGAAATACCAGTTTAGAAGCTACTTGCAATTATTTTATTTGTTTTGCCTCAGAAGTTTTTTTTATAATTATTATTTATAAATGCAGGTCCTTCATGTATATATAATACATTAGAATTCCTCTCATATGGATTATCTTGTGAAAACAAATATTTGTTAAAAATGTATTTTAAAAATATTAATCAAAGACCATGTATTTAGAAGCTGGTTTAATTACTTATCATAATCCATAACTGTTTTTTGGGGCCCTGATCCGGCACAGCATTTACCTACAGGCTTAATTTTAATCACATGGGTAGTCCTGTTGACTTCAGTACAGCTACTCATATGCAGAAGTAATTTGCTGGATCAGTGCAGGAGTGCTCAGCTTCGTGCAGGCCTGAGCCCTAACAAGACTGTTGCCCCTGTGGGGCTTGGGGAAGGACTTTTCCCACTGCTTTTTCCTTTTGTGGAGTATGTAAAGCCCAAAACAAAAGGCAGCCACCACAGTGTCTCAGTGCATCTGGAAGGGGTGAGTTAAGCTCCTATGAAGCTGTGCAGTGGACTCCATAACAGCAGTTTGTACAGTGGTGAGGAGCGAAGAGGGAGTAGCATACGATGAGGGCAGGGCTCGTGGTTGTGTGGAATAAGTGCATCCAGAGGCGTGATGCAGACGGGTGGCTGTTCCTTAGATGTTCACTGCGCAAAGCCGATTTATCTTGCTTTCTAAATCCCTGTCTGTTCAGGACTTTCTTGCACAATAGTTACCATGCAAGCAGTGTATGTCTCTGACAGTCTGGCAACCCTATAATTACATTTAAATGATAGTCTGTGAGAGACTGTTGAGTAAACGTGTATTTACAGTTTAAACCACAAACGCTCCAAAAGAGCCAAAATATAGCTTAGAATGTCAACTCTTACTATTATATGCTGGATATTTTTTGACTGCTGTAAACAAAAAAACAAGTAAAAATATGTTCAACTAATGCCAAAATCTGACTGAATTTCTCTATTCTTCCTGAGTGAAAATGAAAATTTTAGGCTTTCGCTAATGGTCCTGTCCTCCTTTTTGGATACAAAGAGCCAGATTTTCAGAAGTGGCCATCTTCATTTTGCATGCAAATGGATGCGAAATTGGAGAAGTGCCCGAGTTGTGTACCCAGAACCCCATTGGCACTTACAAATGCATAATTTGTGCATGAAACATAGGTGGCTGTTTCTGAAGACATTATGCCTGAAATCCTTGACTGGTTGCTCTACAGGTTGTTACTATGGATAAATCTCCTGAGAATAATCCCCAAAGATTATTTTCGGAGGCTGGTTTTGTAGTCCCAGGGTTGGTTGTGTTAATAAGAAGGCCTTTGTGTAACCTTTCAAAAGTCTATTTGTTAGTGCCAGCAAATTAACCTCCATGCTTTTCTACACTCATCAATATTGTAAAGCCTAATAGAACTTTTCATATATAATTTTTTTGTTGTTTTTAAGGTATAGTCACTATGTAGAAGGAACAGGGTCAGTGCTGCAGACAGCAGAGGATGTGCAGGTACAGGATGCATTGTGAATCATATCAGAATAATTTATTGTTAATTTTTTTCTTACTACTTTGGCTTAACTGTTCTGGATTTATTATAACCAAAAATGTCTTCAAGACCAAATCTTACAGCACAGAGCAACTATCTCTCCAGATCTTCAGGTATTTCCAGTTAATTTACTATGAGTACCCAGATGGAGTATATTAAAGTCATGGTTATGTGGGAAGAATGTGAGCATGCTACTATTTTATCATTCCTGTTGCTATGCAGAATATTCACAATGAAACTTGAAAACCTTGATATGGGCTGAGTCTGTGGATAGTTTACAGTACATCAGATTTTTGCCTCTAGGGCCGTTTATGGGCCAGTTTTTGCACACAGGTGACCCTATTCTACAGTAAAAATGTCAAACAATTAAAACTCATTGTTTTTACATTTCAAAAGTATTATATTTTGCATTGAAACACAACATTTTGAAATAGTCCACTTTTAATGTGAAGTTCATCAAAAAGTGACATTTTAGGAAAATTTAAAAAAAATGAAATGGCAGGCTTTTTTGATGAAACATCACAGAAAAAATATTAGGTTCTCTGAAAACAGTTATCATACATATATGGAAAAACTTCACTTTTTAATCCTTGGCCAGGATTTAAATAGCGTTTTTGGGTGTACGAGGAATGCAGTGTTGGAACATAGAGGAATATCAAAGCTGTCATGTTTAACAAAGTATTCATAGCATAATTTTAGTACAAGATGTTACTGCCTGCTTATTAAGTCATCTCTGTTCTCCAGTATTCGACTGCAGGGTATTATCCTATGGTTGCATATTTGAATATTTGTGTAGCCTCTGACTTGAGAAAAAATGATTACTCGTTCTTGACAGCATGATGGTTTTCCTTGTAAACTGTAATTGGTGAGACATTTGAGTGCAAAAGTATAGCACAAACTATACTTTCAAACATAATGCACAGCCATACTGTTGTTTTCAGCAATGCAATCACCTTAAATTATTTTATGAAGATACCTTTGCTGTAATTTTATGTAGTCATTATGTATCATCCATATCTGTTATTTTGTACTTTCCTCACAGCTACAATCAGTGTTTAAATCCATTGAGATGCTATCAGAAGAAGAGAAGCTTATGAAATTGTCAACACTAAAACTGCGATATTTTACTCCTAGAGAAGTAGCAAATCTCCATGGATTCCCTCCAGAATTTGGTTAGTGCCTCTGAATTTCCCCTATCTCTTGTCTAGTCTTCAGAACTACAACCAGAATTGCAAAGCTAGCATTTTGAAGAAGAATGCTTCACTTTTTATGTGTGTTACTACAATATGACTTTTATGATGGATTATTATTATTTGGTGACCATTTCTCTAAACTTTTATCAGTTTTTCCTAGTTTATAAGAACAAACTTATGTGTTGTATAGCCAAATAGGCTTGTTAATGTGAACTGGGAAAAACAATGAGTTTGGAATGAAAAGTTGCTGTATTATTAAAAGGCAGTGAAGAGAGGCACTCGATTGACTTAGTTTTTGTTTCCTCTAATTTAGGGTTTGTTTGTTTTTTGTTTCCAACACGTGAGATGCATAATCTGTCCATTATCATAATTCACATTCTCTTTTGACTTTAAGAATAGATTTCTTGGTGCTTTTAGCGTTCAACTGTTGGAAAAAGTAATTACAATATGGAACAATAAAAGACTAATTGTTTTGTTGCAGTCAATATTATAGGTCCCATAAGGTTAACACAGCAACATTATGAAAAATGCCCCCTTCTTTCTGGCACCTGTGACTTGCTTTCAGGAGAATGACATCATGCTTTTCTCTTTCCTGTTCTCTCCTGTTGTTGATACAAAATGATTGAGAGGTAGGAGAATGACCCAAAACAAGGCAATACTTGGGGCCTAATTCTTATATATGATGTTACAGCTCTGCCAGTACACCGTAAAGGGGCCGTGGTGTAATGAGAATCGGGCCCTTAATGTTTTTTGGAAAAACAAACTGAAGGCAAGCAGAGTCTGCATTCTCTGCCAGCATATGTCACCAGCAGAGCAGCATCCTTAAAAAGCAAACGTGATCTAAATTATGTGAGACAAGGTCCAAAATTGTGCACTGAGCCCTGCAAACTGTATTAGGCACTAACTCACTCCCTCTGGTGATGATCGCTATACATAGGCCAAGGAAGTACAAAGTCTGAGATAATTTCTCCAGGCAGATGAGGGAGCAGGGTCTGAGAAAACGTGTCCAGTGTGGTCTGTCCAGTCCAAGATAAAGGAAGCCCAAGAGCCATTGCTGGTCTAGCTGGCTTATAGGTGTCTCTCTCTCTCTCTCTCTCTCTCTCTCTCTCTCTCTCTCTCTCTCTAGTGTTTTAAACCTGTGTAAATCTTGAGCCTAACACAGTGGATTGCGTGGGGAATGTGGCTGGGGATCCCGGGGGAGGAATTCAGGCACAAATGAGCCTTTGGAGGGGAGTGACTGCCCAAGTCTAGGTGCCAAGGAGCTGGGCAGAATGGCTGGAGCTGGCAGGAGATGCTTTTCACTACAATAGTTTGCATTCAGGGACTTAATAACTGGCAGAGAAAGCTGGAACAACTCCTCCTAGCCACCTCCTAGGCATCCTCCCTTGGCTCAGCCTCTGCCAAGCAAGGAAATTTGGAAACTTTCTGAATCAGCACATTCTGGCTGCTGTGACCACATCCCCCTTCCAGCCAGAATTGCCATCTCTGGAGTCTCTACTGCTAAACTGCTCCCCGCCCTCCTGCCCCCACTATCTGTGCCAGTGAAGCTGAATTAGCATAGATTGCAGGGAAAGCTGTGCTTCATGGCCGTTTGTAAAATCTTAACAATGTCTGTATTGCTCCCCGTAGGCTTGATCCAAAATCCATTGAGCTCAGTGGGAGTTATTCCACTGGGGTGTGGCTCAGATACAGTGTGGCAGACACTTGTGTGTATTGCAGCTTTCGGTAACTGCATCAGGAAATGTTTGTGCAAGTTCCAGTAGATCAGAAGAGCAGGGACAGACCAGACTAATTTAGTCTTTGTATTGTATGTTGTCTTTGTTTTAGGCTTTCCTGACAAGATAACAATGAAGCAACGCTACCGCCTCCTGGGAAACAGTCTCAATGTATGTGTAGTGGCTAAACTGATCTCACTTCTGACTGGATGATTTTGAACCCAAACTTGATGAGTACTGTCTGGCATAGGTCCTGCTAACTCGGAATATACTTTCCTTCTTTGAGAGACTTAGTAAAAGTTGTTGCAGCTTTACAAAAATCATCATTAACATTTTAAATATCCCTGCGAAGTATCTATCTGGAATAGATTTATTCTGCTGAACAACTGGTATATCTTGAGTGCCTTTGTGGAGGATCTGAACTGTTGCAGCAAACAGTTACACTGCTAAAATGGAAGTTATCAATACTTGTCCTATTTAAATTTTATTTATATCTTGTAAAATACGAACTGCAGTACTTGCCAATGAAAACAGGTAAAACCGTCACTTCATCTTAAAACAAGTCTGTCTAGAAACTGTCGTTTAAAATAAAACATATGTGACTGGCAGTTATTTTAATAAAGTTCAGATAATGTGTTCTACATGTAGAATATCTTTAGCTGTAAATATTAGCTTGTTCTATTCTTTAAAAAAAAGCTACTGTGAATATCTTCTGACAATTTATTGTAATTTTGAAAAGTTTTTACAACAAATGTAACTTTTGTAAAACTGATAAGTTCAGTATTTATATATAATATTTTTTTAAATAGACCAGATGCCAAAATCTAACATAAGTATCCATCTAATCTTTCTAGGTACTTATTACCCCAGCTCACAATCACGGCTGAGCCTGGTGTGAATTGTTTAATGATAACCTAAGAAAAATTACAACCCTGACACTGACCTCACTGATCATGTGGTATCTTTTCATAGAATCATAGAATATCAGGATTGGAAGGGATCTCAGGAAGTCATCTTGTCCAACCCTCTGTTCAAAGCAGGACCAATCCCCAACTAAATCATCCCAGCCAGGGCTTTGTCAAGCCTGACCTTAAAAACCTCTAAGGAAGGAGATTCCACCACCTCCCTAGGTAACCCGTTCTAGTGCTTCACAACACTGCTACTTAAAAAGTTTTTCCTAATATCCAACCTAAATCTCCCCCACTACAACTTGAGACCATTACTCCTTGTTCTGTCATCTGGTACCACTGAGAACAGTCTAGATCCATCCTCTTTGGAACCCCCTTTCAGGTAGTTGAAAGCAGCTATCAAATCCCCCCTCATTCTTCTCTTCTGCGATTAAACAATCCCAGTTCCCTCAGCCTCTCCTCATAAGTCATGTGCTCCAGCCCTCTAATAATTTTTGTTGCCTTCTGCTGGATTTTTTCCAATTTTTCCACATCCTCCTTGTAGTGTGGGACCCAAAACTGGACACAGTATTCCAGGTGAGGCCTCACCAATGTCGAATAGAGGGGAATGATCACGTCCCTCGATCTGCTGGCAGTGCCCCTACTTATACAGCCCAAAATGCTGTTAGCCTTCTTGGCAACAAGGGCACACTGTCAACTCATATCCAGCTTCTTGTCCACTGTAACCCCTAGCCAGGGCCGGTGCAATCACTAGGCAAACTAGGCGGCCACCTAGGGCGCCAAGATTTGAGGGCACCAAAAAGCAGTGCCCAAAATGTCTGGGATGTTCACCCGGCGCTGGCTAAATGTGTAACCTTCTTCACGCCACTTTGCAAGGGGGTGCTGTGGCTTTGATCAGCTCCGGCCGGCCGAGAAGTGATGTCATTCCTCCTCCAGCTGCTGTGGGTGCTGCGCTGCTCTGGCTCTGCCCCAGGGCCCCCACCTCTGCTCAGCCCTGCCCCAGCTCAGAACTACAACCGGGCCTGCACTCACCAGTGGCAGGAAATACAGAGACCCGGCGCCAGTCGCGCTGCCGGTGAGTGCTGGGGGGTGTTTCCCCCCTGCCCCCCAAGCCAGTCCTGCCCTTCTGCTCCCGCCCCTGCCCACAGAGGCCTGGGGCACCACCACTCCTCCGCAGGAGGGCTGCGTAGGGCCCCAGAATATCTAGGGATGGCCCTGGTACCCGCACCCTGCCTGCAGCTAGCCCCTGCTGCACTCCCTGCCCTGCCCGCAGCCAGCCCCATACCTCCTTGTCTCCAGCCAACTCTTGCCGCACCCCCCTGCCCGAAGCCAGCCAGCCCCACACTCCCCTGTCTCCAGCCTACCCCTGCCGCACCCCCCTGCCCGAAGCCAGCCTCACACCACCTGTCTCCAGCCAACCCCTGCCACACCTCCCTGCCCGAAGCCAGCTGGCCCCACAGCCCCTGTCTCCAGCCAAACTCTGCCACACCTCCCTGCCCAAAGCTAGCCAGCCCCACACTCTGTCAGGTTATTCATTTATTTTCATTAAATATGTAGACTAAATAATGAAATTAATAAATTTTCAAGCCAAATGTGTATTAATTCTAATGACCAATGCCACATTATGCCGTATTTATTTTTGAAAGTTTATAAGGTGGGGGTGCAAGGTGGAAGTTTCGCCTAGGACGCAAAATATCCTTGCACTGGCCCTGCCCCTAGGTTCTCTTCTGCAGTACCGCTGCCTAGCCTTTTCGGTCCTTCGTCTGTAGCAGTGCATGGGATTCTTCCGTTCTAAGTGCAGGACTCTGCACTTGTCCTTGTTGAACCTCATCAGGTTTCTTTTGGCCCAATCCTCTAATTTGTCTAGGTCTCTCTGTATTCTATACCTATTCCAGTGTATCTACCACTCCTCCCAGTTTAGTGTCTTCTGCAAACTTGCTGAGGGTGCAATCCGCGCCATGCTCCAGATCATTAATGAAGATATTGAATAAAACCAGCCCCAGGACTGACCACTAGGGCACTCCACTTGATACCAGCTGTCAACTAGACATGGAGCCATTGATCACTAGCTGTTGAGCCCGACAATCCAGCCAGCTTTCTGTCCATCTTATAGCCCATTCATCCAGCCCATACTTCTTTAACTTGCCGGCAAGAATACTGTGGGAGACCATATCAGAAGCTTTGCTTAAGTCAAGGAATATCATGTCCACTGCTTTCCCCTTATCTACAGAGCCAGTTATCTCATCATATTTCTCCCTCCTGCTTCTATCACACTGTGGCCTGAGTCCCCTGCAATGTATCCTCAGTCCAGAAATAGTTTGGAAAAATCCATGGCTGCGGGGTCCATGAAGTCGGCTGGACAGGGCAGTTTAGCTGCATGCAGTCCTCTGTCTTGACCTTCTCCCCTGTGGATGCATCCACCCCTGTGCCAACTGCATGGAAAAAGGGAAACGAAGGGAGAGGGAGCAGGGGCAGGGGACATGCCATTGCAGGTAGGGAATTTATTGTTTGCTTGGTTTCACTGTTTGCACTTGTTCATGCACTTTTTGTTTTGGAAAGATTCTGTCGTGACTGGTGCTTTGGCGTGGTAATGGCAGCAGGCCGGCTTGGCAATGAGTGAACGTTGTATTGTTTTAATACAAGCTATAAATAAAGCTTTTTATGTCATCAGGAAAGTTCATTGCTATCACTGCATCTCATCTTACAATCAGTATTTAAAATAATAAAGGTAAACACATGATGAAGACCCATTAGGCATTAGTAATCAAACTCTATTCCTCTTTGCACTTAGGTACAGCAATCCACATTTCATCACTTCCATATAATCATCCCCCGCTCCCCTATTGCATAAGTTGTCATGCAACATACTTGGTGAATATGACCGTCAAGCCCCCTTGTGATGGAGTGTTCATACCACACTTGCCCTGAAAGGGTTAATGCAGTCTGAGAAGGGGGCTAATTAACCTGAGGGGAATCAGTTGGCTAAGTAACCTACTGACTGAGTGAGGGAGGCCAGCTGAGAGCAACATGCTGGGTTGGTCTTACAAAAACAGGAACTTAGCAACAGAGGAGGCTGCTGGGAAGTAGGTTGTAGTCACTCCTACATATAGTCTGCAGTTGCTCCCTGGGAGGGGTGAGGCAGGCAAACCCACAGGGGTTTGGACGGGGGGGTGCCACATGGTAAGGAAAGGGCTCAGGGAAAGGCAGTGAAATCGAGCAAACACCTTGACTGCTGACTACATGGTGCCTGAGCCGGAGCTTGGAAGAGAGGGCAGGCCTGGGCTCTCCTGCCAGTCTTGAGGGAGTGGCACTATGTGGTAGCAAATACTCAGGATTGCCAAAGGAGGACTTTAGTACTCAGGAAGAGGAAAATGCAGATAGTAACCTGGTTGGAGAGTTGAGTCACAGAGGCAGCAGCAGCTCGAGGAGCAAGAGAGGGACTGCAGGTGGACAGAGAGGTGGCAGGACAGTGGGTAACTATGGGAAGGGATGTCAGCCTGGAAGCTAATCCCCAGAATGACCAGGAGGAGGCACCAGTCGAGCATCCATCTCATCCCCCCGACACTGAAGCTCCCCAATTGATTAGCCTCTTCTCTCCCACCAGCACAATCATAGAGGTACTATTCCCCCACTTCTTTTGGGCCATGCAAGTCCACAGTGAGAACACAAAGCACCTCAGAGTTTTGTTCTCCAGGTGCATCCACCCATGGTAGCTGCACTTGTTTGGCTGAGGGTACTAATTCAGTAGCCTCTTGCTGTCATAGGTCTATTCAGAAGGAAATATCTCACCTGTGGCTTCACAAAGATTGTGATGAGCACAGCAACCTACAGTCAGGCTGACAGCATTGATGACACTGGCATCCAGATGGGTCTGTAAAGCTCCCTAACAGGATTTCAATCTACCAAAAGCACATTCAACAACCATTCTCCATCTGAGTATAATTAAACCTTTTGCCAGAGCCTCTGACATCAGGGAATGGTTTCATTAGCCAAGACAAAAGGGAGTATACAGGGTCCCCTGAATAGTTGTGCTGAAAGTAATTCCATTTGTGACATTGTCATTTGGTGGGAATAGTGTCCCATCTGTCCATTAATGTCCATTAATGTAGACTCCCAATCAGAAAATCTGTAGCATTGTGAACTCTACCGTGCAGCCCAGGTCAACATTCATAAACCACCTCTGGTCTATGAGGGCCTGCATAATAATGGAATAGTACCCTTTGTAATTTAGGTACTTATGTATTCCTTGAGGAGGACAAACTATGGGCACAGAAGTCCCATCAGTGGCCCCGGCACAGTAAGGGAACTCCATTCTACAGTAGTTAACTCAGGAATATCTTTTATCTGCCACCTTGGGGTAAATACGTGCCTCAGAAATCTCTGCAACCACTTTACCCACAGTTGACTTTCCTACTGCAAACTGGTGGCCGTGGACCTGTAGAAGTCTAGGGTAGCCAACTTCCAGACAGCTACAGCAACCTGCTTCTGGACTGGCAAAGGTGCCTCATGCGTGTGTCTTTATGCTGGAGGGTCACAAAGCTGCTCATGAAGCTCCAGAGATGTAGCTTTCTTCATGCTTAAGTTCTGGACATACTGCTAGTCATCTCTAGTTTGCATGGCCATGTGATCCCCCCAGTCTGACGCCTGGATGCCAGAGACGGTTCCACCTGGGAGTACAATTCCTGAACTAGAGCTCCTGTTGGATAAATAAGGTGGGACTGGATTGTGCAGCCACCTGGCTGCTGTGGCAAGTAGGCTGGCAATGGCAGGCAGCAAAGAGTCAGCTCGCCACTGAAATAGACTCACCCAAGGACCAATGTAATGAGTTGGGGCAGGAACGGGATATGTGGAAGGCACAGGCTCTGACTGCTAGCGCCCAGCCGTCTTCCCTCTCTGTAGCTGCAGTACAGGTGGTGGCAGCAGAGGAGCGGGAGCGGGTGGAAGTAGAGAATGCCGCTCTGAGCTAGGCAGTTACCTGCCTGAAGGATCTGGTCCTGAAGGGGTCCGCCTGGGAGAACAGGGCCCAGGGGGCTTATTCAGCCCAGGTCACCACCGTTGGGGTGAGAATCCAGGAGGATGTGGAACCATATGATGATTGGGAAAGGGATGTCTGGTGTGATCCGGATCCCCCAGATCTGGACTCCGGGTGGCCAGACCCCAGACACCACGGACAACTCAAACGAACAGGGTCTGCCGTGGGGCGAGCACTCTGCTAATTTGTTTCTAAGCTGCTATCTTTCAGTCTCTAAACCGAAACATCAGGAGAGCTGGTACCAGCTGAAGAGTTACAGAAATACCATGGTTAATAGTGTTGCGACAAAGTCTGTGTTGCATGTTCTATGTTCCATGTTCTGTGTCTGTCTCTGGTGGGTGTCCTGTGCTAGCACTGGGTCCAGAAAGAGAGGGAATACTACACTAAACAGGGTAAATGCCTTTTCCTCTCTCTATTTCCTTCATCTCCAACCAAATTATCAATTACATCCACGTCAGTCCAAAAGACTTTAGCCCCCAATACATCAGGTTTATTTTTTGTTAGGTTCTCTAATAATCATTTTGTTGTTAAGTTTTGTTATTGATACTGGCGTGCCTACAAATCTAATTTGTTGTGTGTACTTAAGGGTTAGGATTGACTTTTATTGTCTAATGGCTATTGCAGCATCAAACTTGGGTCTCATTTTGTTTGTCAATATACCCAATTATTGTAACGGTGATGGTTTTACTGTATTCCCAGTTATTATTGTGATTGCATTTGTGTTTATATTATATCTGGTGTTAGTCAGTTGTAATGGTTTTAGTTTTATTTATCTGGTTATGACTGATGGTTTGTTTGCAACAGATCACCTGTGCCCTACAATGACAACTACTGTAATGATCATAGATCAAGGGGCAGAGCTTTGTAGGAGCAGCAGTGATCTGTATGCTCTGTATAAACCTGTATGCTCAAAAGGTCTGTTACACTTTCCCCCACAACTTTGTCTCTTTTCCCTCTTTGAATACCTGTGAAGTGGCTTTCCCTCACCCCTCCCTCCTGGAATGCTTGTGGGATGAATGGGCTGGTTGAACAGCTGGAAGATTAGAAGAGTTCCCAGACAGACAAGATGTCTGGGACTCTAATTAGGCAGCACTCAGACACCCATTGCATGGACACTGCATGGACACTGGCTGAGATGGAGTGTGACCAACCAGGCGCAGCCAAGTCATCTCTAGTCGCAGGCCATAAGGAGCAGATCCTTAAAAGGAGAAGGGACCATGCGCTCAGCAGTGCACTCACAAGCTTGTAGCTCCTGTGAAGGCCCTTCGCTCAGACTGCCTGGCCAGTGGTTCGCTGTGTTGCATTCCATTATGCCTCAGGAAGACTTACCTTCATCGCACCATCCATCACTGTACTGTGGGACACTTACCTTAAAGGATCCTGACATCTCCAGTGCT
This sequence comes from Gopherus flavomarginatus, assembly GCF_025201925.1. Lineage (NCBI taxonomy): Eukaryota > Metazoa > Chordata > Testudines > Testudinidae > Gopherus > Gopherus flavomarginatus. The sequence continues at coordinate 42,300,240 of NC_066618.1, forward strand.
GTGCCTGTCCTGGGAGCGTGAGTATGTGAGTGTGAATGTGACCCCCGCCCCTCCCCTTTCTTTTGAGCTTAGCTATCAGTATAATAAACGTGCTGCTTTCTGCCAAACTCTAGTGGGTCATTAGTCCTCCCGAAGCTTACTAGCTGGCTCAATTTCGGTTAACAATAGCAACCCGCTTCTGGACCAGCAAAGGTGGCCTCATGCGTGTCTTTATGCTGGAGGGTTAGGGCAAGCTGCTCATAAAGCTCCAGAGATGTAGCTTTCTTTATGTTTAAGTTCTGGACATACTGCTGGTCATCCCTGGTCTGCATGACCATGTGATCGCACCAGTCTGTGCTTGTGGCCCTGCACCAGAAGCACCAGTCTGTGTAGGGAGTGGGAGCATCAACAGCTATACTGGTGTAATGATTTCATCAGCCAGCGTGAGTCTGCCATGCCTGGGTGTTGGTGGTGGTACTCCTCTTGCTCCATCATATACTCTGTCAGTTGCCTGTGGTAGTCCAGAAAAGGCTGCTGAAATGTCCAATACCCCATGGAAGCTCTGCCCATTTCTTGACCCAAGATTGAAAGCGCAAGCAAGAGAAATCCTTGAAAAGGGGCCTTCACCATGTTGCTTGGCAGGCTGTGTGGGCTGGCTGTTCAAACTTCCTGTCGTGCAAAGTGGGCAGTAAAGTTTTCTCACAGTGCACCACAGTCAAAGGGTGGTGGGTGCTAGGGCATCCGAGATGTATTTAGTTTGATTCAGGTCTGCATGCTGTTGTGATGTGGATGACAGAGCTCCAGGTTTGGGTCTCGGTTAGAAAATTCTTAATGTAGGGTTAACCATCAGTGCCCCAGGTTCTCCAACATGGGTCAGCTGCCTCGAGTCTCACTAACCTTGGGCTTACATTGCAGTGTAGACATACTATCTGACGGCAGGGGCAGGACATTCTTGTGAAAAGCTGTGGGCTGCTGAGCTCTCCTCTTAGGTGAGGATGAAACCTAGATCCATTTCTTTACTTGGTCTCTTGCACTAATAGAGTAGCATAGGAGTCACCAAACTTACTCCGAGCCACCTACAACAATCTTCAGAAGTTCAAGAGCCTGGCACACCTGCCAGGAGCCGAAGGAGAGCTTCAACCTTGCTTCTGCTGAATCCCCGAGCCCTGACAGGTGTGTCCTGCAGGGCTGCAGCCCCAAGATGCCCTTCCCCACAGGGCAGAAGCCCCAAGACCCACTCCCTGCTGGGCAGAAGTGTCTACCACACCACCAAGGCAGAGATCCCAAGCTGCCCCCTAGTCTGGTAGGTGGAGAATGAGGGGCGTGGAATGTGTGTGGGAGGAGGGGGGGCTCCACGAGCCACACTTTAATGGTAAACGAGCTGCATGTGGCTTGCGAGACACAGTTTGGCCACCCCTGGAGTGGCAGAAGGACCCTACAACATTCTCCTGGATAATCTACTATAAACCAAGGATAGGGCAAGGAGTTTAAGTCCTATTTTGAACAGAATTTGTTTTGACCCATAGTTTTATCATCAGCCCTACATACTGTGTAGATGGAGTGTGTTAGAAACGTATCTGACAACAAGATCAGTAACTGCCCTGTAATTGTACAGTGAAGACAAAGTTAATAAGCAATAGGTTTTTACTGCTAGTGGACTTAAAGTAAAGAGAATCTTTGTTCCTCTTTGGAGCGATCTCCATGAGTACAAGCAAATATAGATGTATTTATGATTTATTTTTTAAAATGGTGTAATTTAATAATGGCTTATGGCAAGCTGCTAAAGTGACCATTCATGCTGCAAAGTTTAGGCACCATGAGTCTGATAATTAGGAATAAATGGTGCTATCTTATCTATGAGGGCTATAAGTGTGGATCAGGTGGAGAATGTAAAGCTCAAAAGCAACATGCAGTTAAAGTGAAATTTGAGAAAGCAATTCAGAAAGAGAATTTGTTATTGCAGAGTTTTAAAAAAAATTGTTTTAATGTCTCAGATCAACTGTGCATACACAGCAGCTATTCATACATTTGTACACATAATGAAACTCTATTTTAAGTTATCTTAATGCCATGTTACATGGCCACACAATCTGTGCTTAGTAGAAGTCATCTTTAAAATGCAGTTTTACTCTGAAAAGTGATTATGTAAAAATGGTGGCTCTTTACCCAACAGATCTGTTCTTTTACCACATATTACTTTGACCTCACAGATTTCAGTGTCAAGAACACATTTTTACTGTTTTTCTCCTGTTAGACATGCAGAATCAATGCAACTAGATTGAGTGAACTGGATTTCCTGTTCCATTTAGTGCATTATTATTGAGCTGCAGCTGTATAATCCCATGGATGGCAGTGCTAATTCCCCCTTTTTTTTTTTCCAGCATCCCCAGTAATAAACGGTGTATAGGCCAGATTAGGCCCACATCTTCTCCACTAATTTGCAGCCCTGTTATCTCTACATGACGTCCTCTGATACCTATACAATTCCATTGCCTCCCAAGGGATGGTATAAGGGTAAGTAATTAGAACTTGGAAGACAACTTTTATGGATGATGCACAAGAAGAATAGATTCCAGTTCTCACTGTCTCAGCATTTTTGCTCTGCAGTGAAAAAAAGAATAAAACACAGTCTGTGGTGCTGGAACAATTTTTATAATGGGAGCCATTGAACCAAAACCTGTATATAATGGAAACCACTTCAACCCAGGGGGTGCTGCAGAACCCCCTCCCCAGTTCTAGCACCTATGAACGCAGTTCACGTTACTTTACTTAAGTCAGAAGATATGACTGAATATACACAGGGAGCAGATAAAGAGGAAGGTGGTGTAATCTTTACTGAGTCACTTTTCAGTGTAGAACCATACTTGAAAAACTTGCCAATTGTCTTAATTAATATCTTAGTTATCTAAACACATTTTATGTAATTTGTAGTAGTCAAGAAATTTTCTATACTCATTATAAAGAAAATTCGGTAATACTGCAGATAAACTATTTATCTAGCACATATGTAAAAGTGACTAATGAATGTAACCATTGTCTTCTAAAGAGAATTTTGAATCCTGATGCAGACTTTTCCAAAACTTGGCAATATTTGGATCTGGGGTTGGTTCAGGATCATATCAAGTCCTGTAGTTTCAGTTACAGCAACAAATGACTAAAACAAATAAACACATCATAAATTGTTACAATATCTCAGTAGTGAGCTATTCATCCCATATTCATCCTCTGATTTCTCTACAGCTCACAATATTGTTAGATGTGCAAACTGCTGTTAACTATTTGGGTAAATTGGCCAACTTTATAAATATTAGATTCCCTTCCATTTCCTTTCTTAATTTGTTTAAAGTCAAAACCCATTACAAGTCTAATATATCTTGCTTCACGGATACTTGGAACCACTTATGGGTTTTGTGCACCGTCTTGAAAGAATATGCTTAAATCAATAGAGATTCCATTTTTTGCATTTGTGAAGGTGCATCCAGCACTACTGGGCAGTCTCAGACAAACCGTCTCTCAAGTAAAACCGCACAGGAAAGGAATCTAGGGAAAATAATAGTGGAGTACAAACAGGTAGGAATAAAGCTTAAATTGAGCTGCAGTTTGTGCACCAAATTCAGCCATCATTTCCGTCCTTGCAAACATGGATTTAGCAGTGTTAACATTTTCACTTTTAAAAAAAAAAGGGGCGAGGGGACAAACTGTGTTTCCCTAGTTAATATCTAGTTTGAATAGGTAACTGATATATCCAGAGTACATGAGTAACTAAATAATGAATTGTGAAACTTTAGCAGTCTAAAATACTTGAATTCTTTTGATAAATATTATATATACCCCTGTTTATTTGATTGTCATGGGGAAGAGTCTGTCATGGTGTAATGGACTTATTTGCATGTCTCAGGAAAAGAAATACAGAGACTTCAGATAGCCGGCCATCTATCAACACTTATGAGACAGTGCCTGGACTGTTCTCTTTGGTAGTCTACCTCCGCCCCCGGCATGCCCACCAGATGAATTTGGCAAAGAGTGGGAGGAGGGGGCAGTATATGGACACCGAGAACCTGCCTGGTTTAAACAAGACTGTCCCTGAAGCTGAAGGGTGGCAGCCACACAGAGATTAGAGAGGTATTGATTGTCTCTCCACCCCACCCCAGACTGAGGATTGGGGTATCTGCTAAGTCTTGGGTAAGATGCATGTAGGTCTTCTGTTGTTTTAACCCCTTTCTCTGTTATGTCCCTGTGGATTAATAAATACTTTGTTGGAAGAAGCTGTTCTGATTCTTTGTATTACCTCGCAGTCATAGCTCCAAAGGGAATCCAGGCAGGTAGCAGCAGAGCCTGCTGAGTGATGGCAGTTGAGGTGCTGTAGTAGCCTGGAGACTCAGTATAAAACAGGTGTCAGTGGCAGGGTTCCACCCTGAGAGAAGTGAAAGCACAAGGCCTCACTTGGAAGGGTGCCCACAGAGACTGAGTGAGGGGTCAAAGGGACAGCTAACCTTGAACCATAACAATTATCTTAATGAAATATGTAAATAACAGAAATAATAGGAATGAGCATACTATTCACTGCATCTCGAGCATTGACTCATCTTTCTCCAGTAATACATCAATAACTCCTTGTAATGCACACACAATGAGTAGAAGAAAGTGTGACGGGTTGGATCACAGAACCCCCCTTGGGAGCTGCTACCCGATATGCCAAGACTACCTCTGCTCCTGTTTTCCCTGCCAGCTTGGGGACTCCAGCACTCTGTCTTGCTGAGCCAGATGCGCCCGTCTGCTCCAACAAAGATCCAGGGTCTGACTTACTTGTCCCAAAGCTGCAGGCTTCACTGAAAGCAGCTAACAGAAATGTTCCTGTCTTTAACACTCAGATGCCCAACTCCCAATGGGGTCTAAACCCAAATAAATCCATTTTACCTTGTATAAAGCTTAGGCAGGGTAAACTCATAAATTGTTCGCCCTTTATAACACTGACAGAGAAATATGCACAGTTGTTTGCTCCCCCAGATATTAATACATACTCTGAGTTAATAAGTAAAAAGTTATTTTATTAAATACAGAAAGTAGGATTTAAGTGGTTCCAAGTAGTAACAGACAGAACAAAGTAAGTCACCAAGCAAAATAAAATAAAACACGCAAATCTATCTCTAATCAAACAATACAGATAAGATCCTCACTAGTTTCAGAATGCTCCCTTTTACAGACTAATCTCCTTTTAGCCTGGGTCCAGCAATCATTCACACCCCTTGCACACTGTCCTTTGTTCCAGTTTCTTTTCAAGTATCATGGGGGGTAGAGAGGCTTTCTCTTTAGCCAGCTGAAGATAAAATGGAGGGTTCTCCTAGGGATTTAAATAGACTTTCTCTTGTGGGTGGAGACCCCCTCCTCACTCCTATGCAAAGTCCAGCTTTAAGATGGAATTTAGGAGTCACCTGGGCAAGTCACACGTCCATGCACGACTCACAGGTTTTACAGGTAGCAGCCATTGTTTACATGCTACCTTGAATACCTTGAACTTCCTTAAGTAGACTTCTTATGTGGATTGGAGCATTCCAAAATCCATTGTCCTTTAAGTGTTTCTTGATTAGGTATTTAATTTCAACATTCCTTTCTCCAGGAACTGACCAAATGCTCTATTAAGGTTATTTAGAAATCAAGTCAGTACACAGTCAACATTCATAACTTCGAATACAAAAATGATACATGCATACAAATAGGATTAATACATCCCTAATGTTTTCCCACACTTAGGACCTGATCCATTTTTAAACAGAAAAATGCACCTTCTATCACATTCTTGATAGAAGGCCTGTTCACCAAAAATAAAATGAAAATATTTTCTTTGTTTCATATTTTGGTCTATGCGTGGAATTGATGCAATTGCAAGATATTCTTAACCTAAGATACAGTATGGAGTTTGGAAGGAAAACACAAGAATGATTAGTGCATAAGAATCTCAAAAAACTGAGTGTGCTCATTATATTTGAGTATTTCAAGTATTTGTACTGTATACATTTTTAAAATATATTAAGTTCTATTTAATTAATAATAAACTTCAGTAAAGAAATATGAATATACCTATAGTAAAACATGTGGGGCATTTAAGCTATGTGCTTATCGTGCTTACACACTTCAGCATACACTACTATTTATTAGTTGTGATAGCACCTAGGAGTCTGAGACATGTGTTAGTCATTTTACAAACACATAATACAAAGATGGTCTCTGTCCCAAAGATCTTACAGTCTACTGATCAGACTGAATCATTTCAATAAACAAGCTGGGAAATTAAGAGATAGGAGGATGGATCCATTAGGAACTTCAGGGGTGTTATCCCAGAAGACTGAATATGAAAAATGGAAGTTTGTAAGACCAACTGAGGCCCATGAGAAAATAATGCCAATGTGTTAGAAATAGGGATTAACTACAGCAGGGCAGGTGTGGGAAGGCCTGTGTGACTGTGTGACTAAAAAGAAGACAAAATATAAACCTGATTTGAAGAAAGGAATTAAAGAGGAAGTGGAAATAGGAATCAACCACAGAGATTCATAAAGGGTAGTTAGAGGAGTGGAGCCAGCCAGCCACCCTGCAGGCCACAGGGGAATCCCTTCCAAAGAGACATCTAAAGGTAAGGAAGGAGACGGTCATGGGTCTCTTCTGGGTGACAGATGGGCAGAGGAACCATTAGAAGGCAAAACTCACCTGTTCCACAAACAAAAAAAAAATCCATATTTTGCATAGGGTTCATTACAGGTTTGCTGGTAATTCTTGGGTTCCAGACTAATTTCTGAGTCATGTGTTCTCAATCTTCGGGTCATGACCACCCTCCCTTTCTTTATGGCTATATCAGGAGAAGGGTCTGTAAATCTTTCTTTTGTAACATGAGGCCACATTATGAAAAACCTGGGAGCAACAGGTCTAGGTATTTCAGGGGGTGTATAAACCACTGAAAGGCATGATTTGTATAATTCTATCATATTAATAGTAATACGGCTCCATATGACCTTGGTATGGCCATTTTTTGAATATTGGAATATAGTTTCAGCACTATGTTATAAAAAGGAGATTGTTAGAGAGAATCCAAGGCACAGAAGATAAAAGGATTAGAAGGCATGACCCTTGTTGAGAGGCTAAAGGAAATGAATACCTACTACTTGGAGAAAAGTCAACAGAGTGGAGCTGTAACTGTTTGCAAATATTTGGGAAGCAACATCAAGGAGACTAAGGAATTTTTCCCCAGATGTTAATCTGCAAAATAACAAATAATGGCTTGAAATAAGGAAAAATATAGGTGAAATACTAGGGGTATATATATCTTTTCATTAAAAATTAACTGAATGTAGTGTTGGGGAAAGGCCCCAGACTGACAGGTTTGTGAAGAGAAATCCTCCATTTACTCACCAGGCCACTGAATGAGTACAGCAGTGCTACTCACTCACCTTCCATGCTTCCATTCTGACTTAGATGGGTTGTCTTTCAAGATGACTGGATAATTCAATCTTAATGTAGATTGAATCCTTGAATCTTTCTGAGTCCAAACAAGTGCTGGTTATGATGGCAGGTTTGTGCTGCGAGCGTATCAATAAGTAGATGGAGCCCACCATTTCATTTCATGTAAGCCACTAGTAGAATCATAAGATGGTGGTAACTTTCAGAATTTCAACAGAATCCTAGAGACAAAATGTTCCATGTCCTATTGCCAAGTCCTGGAACAATCTTCTCTTTAGAAATATTTTCTCAGCTATGATGTCAATGAGGTAATGGAATGATCTGCTAATTTGTCTCTATTTATAATGAACAGGCCCTATTCTTTAGCCAGAGATTTGCTATTTTTCCACTCGGTCCCTCCAAAAAGTATCCCCTTGTCCAATGTAATTCAATAAAATTAAGAGGTGTGGGACCTATTTTTCCTTTCCCAAATGTCCCTGTTTGTCATTTTCCAAATTTGGCAGGCAAGAGGCACATTCACTAGAGGTACTTGAGGACTCTAGATAAAATCTTGAAGGTCTAATGAAGAGGAAAATCCTACTCTATGCAGAGGTTTGGACTAGATGACCAGGAGGCCCTTTCCAGTATGTCGTCACTATATAGTCAAATTCACTCTTCCTTCTGTCCAGCCGCCTTCTAAGTCATGGGACGTATGCATGAGAGGGTGAGAAAGAAAAGGGAGCTCACTTCTCCCTCTTTGGACAAGCAACACCTGCCCTCACCTTCTCTGCCATCCTGTGGATTTCAGTATGTTAGTGAGAGAGGGCAGGTTCAATGACTTGTATTCTTAAACCAGCATAAATAGATGATGTTCATCCAGTATTCTAAAGGAATGAGCGGAGGACAGCTAGGATTTTGTGGAGCTACACAGAAGGTCTGGACTGTAAGTAGTGTGTCCGCATGTGACAGACCTGGTGAAGGAAAGCCCTTGCAGCACACATTCATTCAACCAGCCTGCTCTCAATTTCACTGGCTCAGATGACCAGTACCTCTCAGTCTACAGGGGCTAAAACACCAGGGACAAAACATCTTTGTTAGTAGAAGTGAGACAGACACCAGGACAGGTACTCAGGGTGGTTGCAACGATGTTTCGTGCCCTTGGTGAAATTTCCACCTTGCGCCCCCCTGAGCCCTGTGGCAGCTCTCCGCCCCTCCTCTGCCCTAAGGTACCCCTCATGGCAGTTCCCCACTCCCTCACCCTGAAGGTCCCCCCCTGCAGCAGCTCCCCCCCTCCACCATGTGGCACCCCGCCCCCCTGCGGCAGCTCCCTCCGCCCCAGGGAGCCGTGCAGCAGCTCCCTGCCCCAGCTCAACTCTGCTCCACCTCCTCCCCGAGCACGCCGTCGCCGCTCCACTTCTCCAGCCTCCCAGGCTTGCGGCGCCAACCAGCTGTTTGGTGCCACAAGCCTGGGAGGGAGAGAATCAGAGTGGGGCGGCATGCTCAGGGAGGAGGCAGAGCAGAGGTGAGCTGGGGCGGGGAGCTCCCCTGCGTGTCACCCCCACCCGACTTGCTGCAGGCAGCCCTCCCCGCACTCCCCTGCCCCAGCTCCCTCTGCCTAAATGCTGACAATGACTTGGGGGACTGAAGATCCAGCCTCCGCAGTCGCCACCAAAGGACCCAAAATGCTGCCCACCAAATGCTAGTGCACCAGGTGACCACCTAGGTTGCCTAATGGGTTGCACCAGCCCTGCAGGTACTCCCCTAGTTTCAGAGACACATGATAACTCTTCCTGCCCTGTTGTCTCCCAAAGAGCTGTGCAGGGCTAACTGAATGAAGAATTTGGCCTGCAGAATTTTTATTGCTGGTGAATACACAGAGGCAGCAGGATCCCATTTTCACTCTTCTATTCCAGGATGTGGTTTCAGAGCCAAAAGGAAGCAAAAAAATTTTAAAAATATTAATGAGGGCAGATCTTCAGCTGATGTTAGCTGTCATAACTCCTTTGAGGTGAATGACAATTGACACCAGCTGGGACACCACCCCTGGCATTTATACTTGTAAACCAGGCTCATTTGTTCTGCAAAAGACAATGACCATGGTGTCTCCTCACACCATTTTTTACAGAGTCACTTCTGTGAGTAGGACCTCCCTTTGAATTCTGTAGTTGATTTTGATGCAGTATCTTTCTTGGTTAAAACTACAGACGTACGCCAACTGTTTTTAGATTTGTTATAGTTTGTACCCTATGGATTTTATACTATGGGTTTTTAAAAACCATTTTTTAATGTTTGTAGGCACATAAGCAAAATTAATAGTTACACATTCAACCACAAGAAAAGATGGGGGGGAAAAACCATAGAAAATCTTGTTGAAAAGTGTTAGGCACTATATAAATCATTCTAAGGATCTGGTTCTCTAATGTTGCATCATAAATGTTAGTTGGCTGAGCAAAGTGAAGTGCTACACCTAACGTAGCAGCATTTACCTATCTGTCTGTAATGCAATGACATTAGAACACCACATATGATCAGTTCCAAAATTTCAAGGAATGTTCCAGTCATCAGTGAGCAGAACCCTTTTGCTTTTGGTGAAAACTGGAAAATTAGAAGGGAGAAAATGGAGAGCAGAGGGAGCCCCTTGTATCTGATTCTGCAGACAGACAGAAAAGAAATAAGAATTGTGCGGAGAAGGGACTCACACAGAGACCTTGGCATGGGGGTGGGGGATGGGGGGAAATGGGAGTGCCTACAGAACCCCTGGCAGCTGGGGGAAAGGCTTATAGGAGGAACAGAGGACAATGAGGGGCATACATGTCCCCTTGATGGAGGGAAAATGGAGGAAAATAATATAGGGAAAGGGGCAAGGGAACCCAAAGTTCTTGGTGTGTCAGAGAGAGGAGGGGAGGAACACACAGAGCTTCTGGCATCAGGGTGAGAATGTGGGATCCTGACTGGGGGAAGAGGGAGGAATGAGGGACTCACAGATTCCCTGGCATGAAGGGAAGGGTTGCTGGGAATCTCTGAAGCAGAGGGGACCAGAAAGGTGGCTAGGGAGCTGGTGAGGGTAGGGAGGAGAGAGATTGGAAGAAAGCAAGGAACCTCTGGTATGTGCAAAGACAGCAAGTGCAATCTTCTAGTTAGTATCTGTTCATTCAGTCACATGTCAATTTAAAACAGCCTTATTTGGTTAAAAGATATATTTTGTTGTTGATGTTCAGTTTGATTCTGTGTATTGCTATCAGGTCACTCCTGTCATTTGTCCAATTAATTATTTTAAGAAGGGCTGGAAACCTCTCCTTTTATGCAAATAGTCATTTGGTGACCAATATGACTTTTACATTCCGTAAAGACAATCATCTAGGATTTTTATTGATGCCCAGAATCCTGAAACTTGCAGTGAAACATGCAGTAGTGCTGTGGTGTTTCTTTTGCCTCATCAGCTACATATTTAAGTAGACTTCAGTAGTGCTTCATTGTTGCAAAGGTCAAAGAGATAATGATTAAATCAAGGGAGATTGTTTTTATCACTTGAGTTTTTCTTTTTTTAAAAAAGAAAAGAAAAGGAAAATGTCAAAGTTTTTTAAAAAGGGAAAAAGTCCATTTCATTTTTAGGTCATTTATATAGTTTCAATACTTAAGTATATTAATTCAGTTATGGCTCACCCACTCTGGGGCAAATAAGCAGAATGAGCACTACTAGGAGTGCACTGAGGATCTTGCAAGAGCAAAGTGCACCTGTTAAGCTCTCAAAACTAACATTCTGCACTGGAGGTTTCAGTCTAACTTGCCACACATCCCAGGAAGGTTGGTAACAAGCAATGCTTCGGTCAGCTTCTGTCCCTTGGCTTCTGGCTGCCTTCTTAATACTTTCTGGATTAAGCTGTGAATCCAAATATTATGAAAAAAAGAGGCAGAAAAGGAGCATTTCTGATGAACAGTAAGTACCATCGTTGGTGTCACTTACAAATAGATCTGTTCACATGGTGGGGTTTTAAATACCAGGAATGGGAATAGAAAGGCTCAAATAAATTTCTTTGCAAAATTTTTGGCAGATAAGTAGCTAAATGCCATCTTCTCTTCTTTGATACAACAGGCCTCGCATGACCTCAGAAAGGGGGAATTTAGTATTTCATACAGGCTCCACCAAAAATATTGAGTTTAGAATTGGACCACAGGGAAAAATAAAAATTAATGAAGATGACCTCGCAGAACTTTTCAGTCAGGTGGTATACTTACTTATTCTTATTAAATGTTCACCTCTTTGCTTGCACAATTATAGTTTAATTTAAATTTACATGCTCACAAACTTTACCACAGGAACTGTTTCAGGTATGACAACGGTTTTATTACTATTATCATTGCTGTCATCATTATGAGATGATCATGAATTATTACAGACCCATAAAGAAATTATGTAGCTATATAAAAAATTAAGAGGCAGTTATGTATACTATGTAACTCTGTTATCTCACTGAACTTTATCATAAAATACTGTGATGATCAAACTTTCTTCAGCAACTGAGAAGACAATGATTGTTTCACATAGGTTTCTAATACACTAGAACTAACATTTTTTAAAAAAATTTAGATCAGGAAAAATAAAGATGAAATTCTAGAAGTGAAAAGAAGCGTTGGTGTCCTTCAGAATGTTTCAAACCAGATCACTCTGATTAATTCCAAGGTAAGTCTCACCTCATGTCACATTTTATTCCTGATTTTCAGTGCCTCATGTCAGCATGATTTATCTGATTGTTACCAGTTATAGGCCCCAATCTTCCACTGAGAATTGGATGTGTTTAGGAAAAAAATTACAATAATTTGTATTGGCCTGATCCAGTGCCCGTGAATCAAGAACTTCCACTGATTTCAGTGAGTTGTGAATAAAATCCTGACTCTATGGCTCTTCTTTTTGTCTCATCAGAATCTATGCGTATCTAATCCTGAAGGTCCTACTCTGGCAGAGACCTCAGTGAACTCAAAGACTGTAGGAATGGGCCATATATATCTAATACAGCAAGTGTTGCACAAAGACAGTGTTCCATATGTAGAATCATGTGACTAGCTAAACTAGAGATGGAAAAGGCCTCATAGGTCATTTTCCCCATCTCCTGCTAATGCAGATGTTTTCCCTACAGTGCGTTCTGGAATCCTTTATTCAGTTCAGTTGTAAATCACTCCATTTATGGAGTTTCCACAATTTACCTTGGGGAAAATATTCTGGAGTCTAAAAGACCTCATTTTAGGGAAATTATCCTGATATGTATCGTTCATTTGACTGTGTTCAGTTTCAGTCTCTTGCTTCTAGTTGTATCCCTGTGGCTGATGGCCAACAATTCCTTTTCCTCCTAGACAGTTGCATCCTCTCTGAGGCCCCTAATCCTGCAAAAATTTCTGAACAGCAAAATCCTATTGAACATGCTTAAAGTTAAACACAGGCATAAATCTTTGCAGGACTGGGGCCTTAGTTGTTTAGTCAAATGTATACATATTTAAGTTGTGATTTTCAAAAGAATATAAGTAGTTTAGATAATGAAATCCCATGAATGAGTGTTGGGTACCTTATGCCTCTCTGAAAATTCCCTTTTTGTTTTTCCATATATGAAAATCTCTCCATGTTTCCTTAGTCTGCCAGTGTGTACCTGACTGAAAGATGCAACCAGTCAGCACCAGGGCACACACATATCAGCGCCACTTTAATCCCAGACACATTTGTCTTTGTATATCTGTTGCAGATTGTGAGTCTTGAGGGCAGGCTTCAAAACGTTGAGCAGGTGAGTAATTATGGAACAAACCTAGCAGGTTTGATTAAAAGCAGAAAATGAAGGATCACTGCAAGAACAAAAATAACTAGATGGATTCTGTCCTCCCATGCATCACTCAGGGCTGCTTTTTTCATTAAGAGCACACAGACATGAAGTCACGATTTATAGATGAGATGAAATACCTTCTTTTCAAAATAAACTCTGTCAGATTCCCCATTCTTTAACAAAAATCTTTGTAGAGTTAGAAAAATGGCAACTAGATAGTGTGTGTGTGGGAAATCTCGTCCTTCTATGATCTGCCAAGACTAAACCATGATTTGGGGACTCAATCTGGGTGCTTTGGTTGTATTAAAAAAATCAATTTTAGTTATTAATTGCAGCACAAGTAATGCAGTTGCCATATAAACCATACGTGTGGCATCAAGAATGAAAGTGAGGCCTTTAGTTCTTGAAACATGGGTCCTCTGCTAGTAGGATTAATGAAGACTCTCTATTAACTCACTTGCTGTCAAGCTGTTACCCTCTCAGTGAGCAACAGCCTGCCTCTACAGGGAAACACAATCACAGACATGCAATTCCATTATTAGTTGTTATATTTTTGTAGTGCCAATTGTGTGCTAAGCCTTTCGCAGACAAGTCTTACAAAAAAATCAGACTCTTTTAAAAGACCATGCTACCAAGTAAACTGATTTCTCATTCATTGCTTCAGACTGTCCTGAGGAAAGCTTGTAGTAGCAACCCCTGTCAGAATTCTGGAACCTGCATAAGCCTGCTGGATGCCTTCTTTTGTCTCTGTCCCAGTAACTGGCAGGTGAGTCTACCTGAACACATCCAATACATATGATTGTCATTATTGTCATCATATGTTAGGGTCGAATTCTGCCTCTTTCACTCTCTCTGAGTAGCACCCATGAAAATAATGTGACTATTCATGGAGTTAAGGTAACTCTCTTTATGTAGAAGGATGGGAGAATCTGGATCTTATGTAACTTTCCTGTAACTCCACAGGCACTTTAAGAGTACGTCTACACTACAGGATTATTCCGATTTTACATAAACCTGTTTTGTAAAACAAATTGTATAAAGTCAAATGCATGCAGACACACAAAGCACAATAATTCGGTGGTGTGCGTCCATGTACTGAGGCTAGCGTCGATATCTGGAGCGTTGCACTGTGGGTAGCTATCCCGTAGCTATCCCATAGTTCCCGCAGTCTCCCCCGCCCATTGGAATTCTGCATTGAGATCCCAATGCATGATGGTGCAAAAACAGTGTCGTGGGTGATTCTGGGTAAATGTCACTCATTCCTTCCTCCGTGAAAGCAACAACAGACAATCGTTTTGCACCCTTTTTCCCTGGATTGCACTGGTAGATGCCATAGCATGGCAACCATGGAGCCCGTTTTGCCTTTTATAACTGTCACAATATGCAGTATGTGTACTGGATACTGCTGACAGAGGCGGTACTGCAGCACTACACAGCAGCATTCATTTGCCTTTGCAAGGTAGCAGAGATGGTTACCAGTCGTTCTGTACCGTCTGCTGTGCCATTGTAAATTGGTGATGAGATGACGGTTATCAGTCGTTCTGTACCGTCTGCTGCTGTCATGGGTGCTCCTGGCTGATCTTCGCTGAGGTCGGCCGGGGGCACAAAGACAAAAATGGGAATGACCCCCGGGGTCATTCCCTCCTTTATGTTGTATCTAAAAATAGAGTCAGTCCTGCCTAGAATATGGGGCAAGTGTACTAGAGAACCAGTGTATCAGAGAACCAGAGAGCACAGCCGCTCTGTGTCAGATCCCGCAGAAATGATGAGCTGCATGTCATTCTAGGGGGTGTCCCTGCAACAACCCCACTCGTTGCTTCCCTCCTCCCTCAACCCTTCTGGGCTACCATTGCAGGGTCCCCCCATTTGTGTGATGAAGTAATAAAGAATGCAGGAATAAGAAACACTGACTTTTTAGTGAGATAAAATGAGGAGGAGGCAGCCTCCAGCTGCTATGATAGTCCAGGCAGGACATTAAATGGTGGAGGGGAAAGGAGCGCAGCATCCCTCTGCCATGATAGTCCAGGCAGTACAGAATCTTTTCTTTAGACATGGGGGGGGGGGGCTGATGGAGTTCAGCCCTCAGTTGCTATGATGAGGACGGTTACCAGCCGTTCTGTACCATCTGCCGGGAATGACCGGGAGTTATTCCTATTTTTACCCAGGTGCCCCCGGCCGACCTCACCTGAGGCCAGCCGGGGAACTGCATCGCCACCCGTGCTGATCAGAGCTCCACACTGGGCAAACAGGAAATGAAATACAAAAGTTCGCAGGGCTTTTCCTATTTACCTGGCCAGTGCATCTGAGTTCAGATTGCTGTCCAGAGCGGTCACAATGGTGCACTGTGGGATACCGCCCGGAAACCAATACCATCGATTTGCAGCCACACTAACCCTAATCCAATATGGTGGCTAGTCTGGAGCTTGTTGTCTGGCATGGTGTGCTCAGAGGCTCTGGTGGCTGCCCCTAAGCATGGAAGGGAATCCCTAAGCTGATTCCTGTGCACTGACTAAATCGAAATAACCCAAACTTCCCCCCACATCACCCTGTTCCCTAACCCGTCTTCTGTTTGACATATTTTAAACCCTTTATAAAAAGGGCTCTAGCAGAAAAACACACAATGCAACCTGACACAGCACGGAACAGCCATGTTAGTAACAACATCCCAGGCTAAATAAAAACAGTTACTGACTGTGTGAAACAACTCAAGGCTAGACACTATAGACATCTATTTTAAAGGCACAGTGACAATTCAAAAGTTTTGATATTGATAAGAAAAAAATCCAGGTTCTGATAACCATTAAATAGTATGTGCTGATTATTTTATAAAATAAAAATTGCGTACGAGATTTTTCTTCTTCCCTGTAGCTGTTTGGGGGAAATTGAATATCAGGAAAACAGTGAAATTAATTATATGCAAAGGGCTGTCAAACATATGAAATAAACACTGACAAATGGAGAAAACCTTTTTTGTTAACTTCTTTCGATTATTGTAATCTCAGGTATTACTTATTAGGCACAAAATTGTCAGGCCCAAACGAGATTTTTGGAATTTCCTTTGGCTAGGTGAGCTAATGGACTAGATTTTGGGGGGTCAGTGAAGGTGCAGATTTCTTTCATTGTTCTGTTTTGTTAACGTTTTAACAAGAGACGCTTCCATTAGTTAAAATTTGAAAGTAGATAGAATAGAATGTTACCAGAATAGTCGAATGACACCGGATTAAGATCTTGCTCCTGCGTCTTGGCACAACCCTCTATGATTTGAACGTGAGAGCAGACTCCAGTTTAATAACTGAACCATTTAAGTTAATGGGAGCATTGCCATTAACTTCAATGGGCATAGGATCAGGCCTGAAGAGATCAATTGGCTAAATGACAACTATAGTGAGACATAATAACTGGCAGCAATTATCTGAAGGATATAAATATCAAGGATCAGATGCTGCATGTTATACTGCGGCAAAACTCCCATTTGTAGTCAATGGGAATTTTGCCTTAAAAGGATGGGGCACTCAGCAGGGAAGAGAAGTTATGTAGGTGGTACAGGAATTAAAACTAGAAGTTATGGAATGAAACTAAGAAAAGGAAAAAATAGTGGAACATCAGGGAAAAACTCTCTCTCTACTGGGGAAAAGACGTCTTTCTAGGTCTTTTTTATCTTTAATTGCTATGAAAAACTATTTGATCTAGTGTAACTTTTTTGTTTTTATTTTTTAAATCTCTCATCATCTAGCTCACAACCCCCTCAAAACTAATATTTATATTGGATATGCTGATAGACATGAACATACAGATGGACGATGAAGTTGCAAAGTAGAGGGTCTGATTCTCCTATCACGGCACAATCAAGTGAGTGGGAGATACTTATATCCCATGAGGAAGAATCAGGCCCAGAATATTTTGTGAAGAAATGTTTTATAAAGGAATTTGTACTGTGTTTTTATTCTGGATAGGATCTGGAAACAAAAGAATGTAGTTTGGATCTAAATGAAGGGATTTATTTTGGACCTCTCTGCCACCCTCCTTCAGGCCTTACTTTGTTGTTTTCATTGCAGCTTAGTCAAGCAAGTGAAGCTGACATGGTTGAGCTACAGAAGTGTTTGCAACACAAGTCCTGCACTACAGCTCACTTCATTCTCTCATTCAATAGGAGGCAGGGGTCACACACACACAGAGCATTTGTGGAGCTAACTCTACTGGCATCCTGGACTGTCCTGAGATGTGCCATCCTGGCTCTGTGAGAGCTCTTTATTTCAGCCATCAGGTTTCAGCTATAAATCTTTGTGAGTCTTCTTAAAGTCCTGGCACAAGAATACACACTCCCTCCATGAGAAAGCAAAAGTATGGCAGCACATAACAAGCAGCCTCATAGATTAAAAATGTTCTACTTGGTAAGTACTGATAGTTTAGCAGTACTTTTTAAAAAAAGATGCACCACACCCAGTCAGCACTGTACTTTTACTAATGGAACACTAATTGTTTATGCTTCACATGTTGATAATGAGTGTCATGTTTTCAGCATTTATTTTCCCCAAAATTCAGGGGTGTTTGCTTTAGCAAATAAATTTGAAAACCCTAATATTTAAATATGATTTGCCATATGTTTGTTCCTTTCTGACCTGTGCATTTCTTGGGCGGGAGCCTTACTGTTGCTCTTTGCCGTGAAATTTACTAGAAGTGTTAAGAAGTTGGTAGCCAGAATGTGATAATCAGAATGGCATTAAACTTTTAGCATCATTTGTTGGGTGGCCCTTACACAGGTCCTAAGTGGGGGAAGGTGCAATGAGTCTCTCCCCTATTGCAGAGTCCATAAGGTCTGCCACGCTCAGTCCATGCTGTCAAAGGAGTACATGGACTGACCTCTCCGTGCACCTCCTGGGAAGCAAGAAAATCCAGTGGCAGTGGGAAAATATTGTATCCAGTTGAAACTTCACAGGGAATTTTAGGCAGGCCCAGAATTGGAATTTGGACATAATACCATGGTTAACACTCTTACTTTTGGATAAGTGCTGTGGAGTCCTTAATGGCCATAACTGGTCAGGACCTTCATTTCCTGACTCATCAGAAAGATGGCATTTCTAGGACCACTGTGGCCACTAACTGTCATGAGTAAGGCCCTGCACTTGCACCTGTTCAGTACTCCTGACACCTTAACGAGTCAAGTATCGGGGTAGCCGGGTTAGTCTGTATCCACAAAAACAGCAAGGAGTACGGTGCTACTGGCTCCTTGTTGTTTTTCTTAACGAGTCAGGTAGGCTGTCTGATGGTCCACCCTGTCTGATTGACTGAGGAAACTAGCAGGATGGTTCTTAAGCTAGAGTGATCAGATGTCCCGATTTTATAGGGCAGTCCTGATTTTTGGGTCTTTTTCTTTTATAGGCTCCTATTATCCGCTCACCCCCATCCTGATTTTTCACACTCGCTGTCTGGTCACTCTGTCTTAAGCCCAGCAGCAACAGTAGCTTGCTGACTGCTCAGTACACATGCCTATGAACTCCCTGCCTCCCTATGTTTGGTTCTCTCCAATCCCTACTCCTGCTTTGCTTCTCCATGGCTCCAGCCCAGATCCTGCTCTGCACCCAGCCTTGCTCCAGTCCTGTGTCCCAGCCTTACTCTTGTCAGAACCAGCCCTGCTCCATCCTTCCCTGACTCCTGGTAATCCAATCCTGGCCTTCAGCTCTGATTCCTGACCATTGGCTCCAGTGTTCAGACTGTGACTGCAGTTCTGAACTTTGGCCCTGGTTCCAACACTCTCTTGCCCCTTGGCTCTGGCATTTGGACTCTGACCACTTGTATCATGGAACCACAGTTTTGGAGTTCTGGAACAGTCGTTAAGAGGGAGGACCCTTTTAGTGTGCCAGAGCTACTTAGGGTCACATTCTTTTACTAGGGTAAGCCACTTGGCTTCACCATTCCTTAGACTGAAGCTCAGAGCCTTCAGCACTCCTACTTCGCACCGTGAGCTCCCTTCAGGGAGTTCACCTGACTTGGAGACTTAAGAAAGACGTGTACATGCAAAGTGACCAGTACACCCCCACCCTCAGCTTCTGCGGTGACTCTCAGCCAGCATTGTAAAAACAGTTGGGTGTATTAGGTGTCTGGAACACAGCGTAAAAAGTCTTAGTTAGCGTGGAGAACAGAAAGTTACAGCATAGTCCATCTTGGTCAGCCCAGAGCCTTCTGACCCCTCTTTTCCATTTCACAAGAGGCTTCCCCATCTAGCAGCCCGCACTTAACAACAACCCAATTGACCCCGCCTCAGTCCTTCGTTCTCGGATGAACGTAGTCACCTGGCACTCCTCAGCTCTTTGTTCTTGAGCTGGTTAAACACGTCTGGCTTCCTGCAGAGAGGTGGCCCATCCATGCTTGTTAATTTCTAGGTACCAAATTTCCAGGCAATTGGAGTGGCCAGTGTCTTCTCGAACTCTCCATGGACATGAGGCCCAGACCCCAGGTAGCTAGTGTCAGTTGAACCTGTATCTCCAGGTCTCTGCGGAGAGTAAACAACCTTTTTCTGCCACCTAGTTAACAATGCAGCATATAGGAGAAACTAAGGCACACACACTATTTGTACAAAATATTACAGGAAAATTCCCACTTCGTCACAGTCTGACTGCCTACAACCTGGTCTGCTGACACTAACACCATACTAGGATATATTCAGTAATGCCCAGAAGTAAAATGCCATTAAAGAATTTCCAGCACTGTTTATTACAATGCCCTGGCTTCTCATCCTAATACTAAGTTGGCCAAGCCTTCCTTAACCCATTAGACTCATGGTTCTAGCTTGAGTTGGTACAGAGCAGAGCTAAGTTAATGGCATGATTTTTTAAATTGCATTTTTAATGTAAGTCATTAGCTATGACTATTAATTACATATAAAATATCAGTGATTCCTGAATTTTCCCCAGGGGTTAGTTGTACATAAACTTATGGCCCCTTTGCTCCAGTCGTGCAGCAAAAAGAGCCCTGAATGGAATGAAGAATCATGCTCTGCAAGTGCAACAAAATATCCACTTTCTGTTTCCCTTGATATTCTCTCAATTGACAAATAATTTTTATTGATATTAGTCAATGTTGGGTGTGCTGTTTTTACCGATATTGTATATTCTATACTTGTATAAGGACTACTTGCACAAGAAAAAAATCGCAGGATCAGGCCCTGTATCTGTATGTCTAAAAACATCTGTATATATAATGAAACTCATGAGTCTTGATTTGTAATTTCATTTCAGTGAGGTAGTGACTAGAGTAGTTCAAGCCAAATATTAAACAAGTTTTCCATTGAGTATCTTAGTTTACTTATGTATTTTTACTAGGCAGGTTAGCATGACTGGGGCATTTTCTGTTTTCAAATTCAGTACATATTCACTTACCAATATTTAATATCCAGAAAAAAATCCTAACTTATGATGCTGTGGAAATGCAAATGCCAATGTTATAAAAAAAAATCAAAGCAATGAAGCAATCCAGGACTTTATACTCTCATTCTACCTTATTGAGATTTTTAATTGATTTTTCCCATACTCATTTTGTCATACGAAAATTATCCTCTTAAAGTCATATTCACTGTTATAATTACATGTCCATTGTAAGAACCAAGGCCAAATGGTCTGCTCCAAGTAAATTGAGAGTTTTCTCATTGACTTCAAAGGGAACAAATTTGGGCCCCAAAACCTGAAATTGCATACACAACTTCCATTGAAGCCGGTGGTTCAACTCATGAAGTTCTTATCCAGCTTTTACTCAGCTCTTTGGTGTTTAACCTAGAGAAGGACCACAGAACTGAGCTTCACATTAATAATTTATTCCAACAGTTCTCAAACTGCGGGTTGCAATCCCAAAGTGGGTTGCGACCCTGTTTTAATGGGGTCACCAGGGTTGGCTTAGACTTGCTGGGGTCTGGGGCCAAAGCCTAAACCGCACCGCCTGAGGCCCAAGCCTGAGGGCTTCAGCCCTGGGTGGCGGCACTCAGGCTTTGGCTTCCGCACTGGGTGACAGGACTCAGGTTACAGGCCCTCTGCCTGGGGCTGAAACCCTCGGGCTTCGGCTCTGTGCCCCCTGCCTGGGGCGGTGGGGTTTGGGCTTTGGCCTCTCAACCTGGGGCAGTGATGCTCAGGCAGGCTCAGGCTTCAGTCCCCCCTCCTCGGGTCATGTAGTAATTTTTGTTGTCAGAAGAAGGTTGCAGTGCAATGAAGTTTGAGAACCCCTGGTTTATTCTATAACATATATCAGAAATATATATAAGTCTATGCTAGTTGCCATGTTACCAAACCAAATATACACAGCTTGGATGAATAGCTAGTTATCTAGTCAAGGAAATGACTAGCAGTTTTTCAAAATCAACCCACTGTGTCTGTAACATTATATTTTACTGTAGTATGAAATATATGAAACTAAGGGTGTTTTATTGCTAAGGAAGTGCTCTGAACATGACTCATACCACCAGACCGTGTGACTTATATTTCCAAAATTAATGTAGTTGAGAATCTTGCATTCTGTTGCTCTATAGTTTTGGCTTTACTAGTTGTCATAGAGTCATAGACTTTAAGAGTCATAGACTTTAAGGTCAAAAGGGACCAATATGATCTTCTAGTCTGACCTCCTGCACAGTGCAGGCCACAGAATATTACCCACCCACTCCTGCAACAAACTCCTGACCTCTGTCTGAGCCACTGAAGTACTCAAATCATGGTTTAAAGATTTCAAGGTGCAGAGAATCCTCCAGCAAGTGACCTGTGCCCCATACTGCAGAGGAAGATGAAAAAACCCTAGGGCCTCTGTCAATCTGCCCTGGAGGAAAATTCCTTCCCAGCCCCAAATATGATGATCAGCTAAACCCTGAGCATGTGGGCAAGACTCACCAGCCGGACACCCAGGAAAGAATTCTCTGTAGTAACTCAGATCCCACCCCATCTAACATATCACAGGCATAGACCCCACTATTTCTGGCTGATTTCCTCTCTCCATGACCCCAATTGAGTTAATCATTTTAAAAGCTAAGTGGGATATTATGTAAGAGGTCTGTGTTTGCCTCAAAGAATAAGCAGCGGTTCCGGGGTTGGGAAAGAGGGGAAAAAAAATTCCTCAGCCTAGACTGTAACTATAGTGTGAATAGTATTCAATCCCTTTATAAAAATATTGTTTGCTCTTCTATGATTCACTTTATTTATTATTAACATATCACTAGACATTAAGTGCTGACAATATGCTCAGTGCTGGACAAGACACAGCTAAAGACACAGGCCAAAATTTTCCAGAGTGGCTAATGGTTTGGGCGGGGGCTCTATTTTTCAATGTTCAGCTTGAGGTATCATAAGAAGGGCTTATTTCCACAGAATGCCAAGCACCTATGTCTCAAATTGAGCATATATAGATTGAGGCATTTCAAATCTTGACTATGGACTCTGCTCCGTGAAGCTTACATTCTACAAGCATGACAAAGTCAGTTAAAACTGTCATGTGGAAAGTCAAAGAACAGTGAAGATCTAGGACATTTTGAAATGGAGATGGAAGTGGCAATGGTGTTACGTTTATGTGGCCTAGCATTTGTAGGGCTTGCGGGAGAAGCAGGAGAGATTTACATGGAACGTGGGTGAGAGGCTGCACTTTTAATAGGCAAATTATTCCTGGGAGAGAGGATGGCACAAGAGACAACCAGGAAAAGGGACTGGAAAAGTTGGCATTGGTGGTAGACCATAGAGGAGTGAGGAGGAGATGAGCTGAGAAGTAGGCTAGGGCAATGTTATGCTGAGTCTTGAGGATGAGAACAAGAACCATAAACTTGATTCAATAGAGGAGGGACAGCTAATGAAGGGATCTGAATAACAGAGTCATAGGTCTGAGTGGAGGATGAGGAGGATGATTTTATCCCCTGCAATCTGGATGGGTTGGAATGCAATGATATGGGGAAAAGGGAGGACATAGAGGAAGAGCTTGCCAGAGTCATAGTAGGAGATAACCAAGGCACAAACAAGGGTTTTATCTGTAGGGACACTGAGGAAGGGATGGGTTTTTGATATTCTGTAAAGAAATAAATAGTAGGATTTGATGATAGCTTGGATGCATGGATAGAAGTTGAGAGCAGAGTCAAAAATGAGCCAAGGTAATATAGGTGGCAGAAAAGAAGAAAAAACATTAAAGGTTTAGGGAGGAAAGATGAACTTGGTTTTACCCATGTGTAACTTGAGGAAACAGCAAGATGTCCAGGAGGAAACATTGGGAAAACAGGAGATGATTGCTACTCTTATATATTGATTCACCCTTGGAGATTGATGGAACAAGTGAAGTTTCAGACCTCTCAAAAGGAAAGTATTGTTCAGCTGATGAACCACTCTATCAATGGCCATGCTCGAGAGAGGGCCCTCTACCCTCTGTTCCACTTCCTTCTTCCTTGGTTGTTTCAGTAGAGCTTAAGTCTAATGGACATTTGAACATGTTGCAAGTCTGCCTCTTTACTCTGGCTTTTCCTGAGGGAGGAGTTAAGTAAGGAGTGGGAAGTGGGGAGAGAATTTTTTAGAACTGTTTACATTTAATCCATCATAAGGATTCTTGAAACAAATTTTCAAACCTGTTTTTGTAAGTGTTTTTAAAGATTTATGATGGATAGGTGACATAATTGGTCTACCTGTTACTTGGTACCCCAATCTTCAGCATATCAGTAACAGCCTTCAGTTCTTCTTCGAGTGATTGCTCATATCCATTCCAGTTAGGTGTGTGCGCCGCGCGTGCACATTCGTCGGAAAACTTTTACCCTAGCAACTCGGTGGGCCGGCAGGTCGCCCCCTAGAGTGGCGCCATCATGGTGCTTGATATATATCCCTGCCGGCCCACCCGCTCCTCAGTTCCTTCTTACCGCCCGTGTCGGTCGTTGGAACAGTGGAGCGCGGCTTAGCTGACCTCCACTTCCCTAGCTACTCGTAGTTCTCGTATATAGTTATACAGTTATAATTCCTTTATATATATATTTGTATAGTTATACGTTTTTTCTCTGCTAACATAGTTAGATTGATAATTGTTAGCGGGGTTCAGGAAGTAGCCCCTTCCATGAACCCGGTGGCGGAGCCCATGCACGGCTCACCGGGTTTTAAAATGGGCTCGGCCTGCCAGAAGCCGATGCCGAAGGGAGATCCACACGACTCCTGTTTGAAGTGCCTCAGGGAATCACTTGACAGCTAAGTACCCCATTTGCAAGGCTTTTAAGCCGAGAACAAAAAGGAGCGGGACTTTCACTTACCCCTCCACCTTGGGCGCCGAGCGATGATCAAGCGGCTGGCAGAAGCGCCTCCTCGGCACCGGACTCCGCCGGTACTGCCAAGGCCTTTCGGCACCGGCCGTCGCCGGCACCGAAGTCGACTCGGCACCGCTCCCTTCCTCCGAGGTTGAGAGAGCCTACAATTCCTGCTGGTGCCTGACGGCTCCCCGGCACACGCCGTGGTAGAGCCCCCTGCTCCTGCTGCTTCCGTGCCACCTGCATCGCAGCCAGAGAGCTCGCCTAAGTCGGATGGCCCGGCACCGACACCTGCAGAGGCTCCGATGACATCGGCACCGTCGATTCCAGTCCCCCAGGGCCATTGAATCCGGTGCCTAACAGCTCCCCGGCACGCGCCGTGGTAGAGCTTACTGCTCCTGCTGCTTCCGTGCCGACTGCACCGCAGCCAGAGAGCTCGTCTAAGTCGGATCGCCCGGCACCGACACCTGCTGAGGCACCAACGACGTCGGCACCGTCGATCCCGGTCGCACAAGGGCCGTAGAATCCGGTGCCTGACGGCTCCCCGGCACGCGCCGTGGTTGAGCTACTGCTCCTGCTGCTTCCGTGCCATCGGCACCGCAGCCAGAGAGCTCGTCTAAGTCGGATCGCCTGGTACCAACACCTGCTGCGGCACCGACGACGTCGGCACCGTCGATCCCGGTCCCACAAGGGCCGTAGAATCCGGTGCCTGACGGCTCCCCGGCACGCGCCGTGGTTGAGCTTCTGCTCCTGCTGCTTCCGTGCCAACGGCACCGCAGCCAGAGAGCTCGTCTAGTCGGATCGCCTGGCACCAGCACCTGCTGCGGCACCGACGACGTCGGCACCGTCGATCCCGGTCCCACAAGGGCCGTAGAATCCGGTGCCTGATGGCTCCCCGGCACGCGCCGTGGTTGAGCTATTGCTCCTGCTGCTTCCGTGCCAACGGCACCGCAGCCAGAGAGCTCGTCTCAGTCGGATCGCCCCACACCGACACTTGCTGCGACACCGACGACGTCGGCACCGTCGATCCCGGTCCCATAAAGGCCGTAGAATCCGGTGCCTGACGGCTCCCCGGCACGCGCCGTGGTTGAGCTACTGCTCCTGCTGCTTCCGTGCCAACGGCGCCGCAGCCAGCTCGTCTAAGTCGGATTGCCCGGCACCGACACCTCTGAGGCACCGACAACGTCGGCACCGTCGATTCCAGTCCCACAAGGGCCGTGGAATCCGGTGCCTGACGGCTCCCTGGCGCGCGCCGTGGTTGAGCTTATTGCTCCTGCTGCTTCCGTGCCGACGGCACCGCAGCCACACAGCTCATCTAACTCGGATCGCCCGGCACCGACGCCCACCGAAGCTCTGACGACCTCGGTACCGTCGATCCCGGTCCCATGAGGGCCTTCGAATCCGGTGCCTGACAGCTCCCCAGTATGCACTGTGGTTGAGCCTGCTGTTCCCTCCATGCTGGAGGCATTACCAACGGCGAGGGATCTCATTGCCATGACAGAGTCGATGCTGCCTGACCCCGGCACCGCCGGTGCGGGTAATACAGTCTCTTCATGTGACCATCCTCTGTCAGCACAGCAGAGCGGCACCGTTCATGATCACGGTCCCGCAGACACTCCAGATCCTGTCGGCACGCCCGACACCACTTGCAGTCCCGGTGCTGTTTTCCTCATCGGTACTAGTCGCACTCGCTGCACCGGTCGGTATCCCATTCGCCGACCCGCTATCGGCACCGTTCCGACTCCCGGCACCGCGACAGGTACCTTGACTCCTGTAGCCTCTCCCCGAGCCTCGAGATCTCGGTCGACCTCCAGGCACCATTCTGGTTGCGGGTCTGGATCTCGTTCCAGGTACCGGTACGCATCCCGGTGCCGGTTCCCGGTGCCGAGTTGGGCAAGGTCCGATAGAGTCAGAGACTCTGCCTGTGCCTTCTTTTAGTACCTCCATGGCCATCCGGACACGCATGCGTGTCATCCCACATGCGCAGATCTTATGCTCAGGACCACGATTCTGATATGATGGCCAGCGGGCGCCAGCCCCGAAACCGGCCAAGAGTTCGCTGCCGTCTTGGAGGACGGGGGAAAAGAAAAAGGTACCCAGAGCATCCCTCCAGGCCTCGTTCGATGCAGCAGACTCTGCAGCCAGGACTCTGGCCTTTGGTGTCGCCATGAGGTGCATCTCATGGCTCCAGGTTTTAAACCTCCGGCCGGAGCTGCAGTATGCCATTCAGGATTTACCCTTTGTGGTAAAGGCCTTTCGCGGCAAAGACAGCCCCAGGCTGCCAAGCCTAATGGACGATAGGGTCCTAATGCGCTCTCTCAGCATGCATTTGCCAGCGACCAAACGCAGGCCTTTCTGCCCCCACCCGCCATACTCTGTGCCTAGCCAGAGACAGGACTTTGGCAAACGGCGAGGCCAAGGCGGTCGCAGACGAACCTTCCAAGGTGCGCCTGAGGGCGGTGTACCAGTCACAGACCGGGATCCCAATCCCGCTTTCTCCTGGCGTGGCCCTAGTTAATTTCAGATCGCTAGATCCTGCGCACGGTGGAGCATAGATACCACCTCTAATTTATTCCAGCCCTGTCCCCGTTCAGGGACCCCTCTCACGAGCAATTCCTCGTACAAGAGGTGCAGACGCCGATGGACGAAAGGGGCAAGGGGTTTTACTCCCGTTATGCCCTAGTTCCCCACTCGAACGCAGGTCTCAGACCTTCCTAGTCCTGCACGGACTCAACCGGTTTAGGATAAGGTTGAAGTTCTGCACGGTATCCCTGGGAACCATTATTCCATCCTTGCCTCCTGGGGGCTACTATGCCGCCCTGGATATGAAGGACGCGTACTTTCGCTACGCCATCTTCCCTCCGCACAGGAGATACCTCCGCTTTCTAGCTGACTGTCAGTACTTCTGGTTTACGGCCATAGTCGCCGCCTACCTTCGCTGATGTCGGATATGCGTTTTTCCGTATCTGGACGATTCGCTTATCCGAGGAGACTCTGAGACACAAACCACTCAGCGCGTGGGCATCGTCACGGTCTTATTCACAGGTCGAGGCCTGATGATTACTATAGAGCAATCCACTCTGGTTCCCACGCAGAGGTTGGACTTCCTAGGAGCTATCTTGGTCTCCTACCTAGCCGGAGCCTGCTTATCACAACTGCGGTTTTAGGCGATGGCAACAATCATCTGAGGTCTGCAGGCTTTCCCAACGACCTCGGCTCGTACTTGTCTCAGTCTCCTGGGTCCATGGTTGCCCGCAAGTTGGTAACCAAACATGCCAAGCTCCGCCTCCGTCCTTTCCAAGTCCGACTCACCTCGGCGTACCACCCGGACAGGGAGCCAATGGTCATGGTAGTCACCGTTCCCTCGAGCACCTTAGGCTCCCTAGAGTGGTGGCTAACTCCCTCCCTGGTGTGGGCAGGGAGGCGGTTTCCTCCGCCCCAGCCCTCACTGCCCCTGACGACGGACGCATCATCTCTCTGCTCAAGT
Organism: Gopherus flavomarginatus; assembly: GCF_025201925.1. Taxonomy (NCBI): domain Eukaryota; kingdom Metazoa; phylum Chordata; order Testudines; family Testudinidae; genus Gopherus; species Gopherus flavomarginatus. The sequence continues at coordinate 42,328,171 of NC_066618.1, forward strand.
GCTCACGGTCACCTCCGAGCTTAAGGCCTTTGGTCTTCTCGGGAGCTGGCATTCCACATCAATGCCCCAAAAATGAGAGTAGTCCGCCTGGCGTACCAGGGGTTCCAGCGGCAGCTGCGAGGCCGTTGTATCTCGGTGTTTACAGCCAACACAGCGGCCATGTGCTTCATAAGTATCCAGGGAGGGACATGGTCCTCCCCCCCCCTTTTTTGTCAGGAGGCCATCCATTTCCGGGACTTTTGCATGGCCTACTCAATGGAGCTGGTGACGTCCTTTCTCCCAGGCGTTCGGAACGTCTTGGCGCTTGGACTCAGCAGGTCTTTCCTGTCTTACGAGTGATCACTCTGCCCCATGTGAGGCGTTCTGCTGTCCAGAAGCGGAGATGTTTCCTCACATAGACCTGTTCGCTCACCGAGAGAGCAGAAAATGCCAGATGTTCTGCTCCTTCCAAGGTCTCTCCTCAGGATCGGTCTTGGGCGCATTCCTGATGCCGTGGAAAGGCCAACTCCATTATGCCTTCCCACTGTTCCCACTGGTTCATTAGGTCCTGCTCAAACTCCGCAGGGGCAGAGCGCGCATCATCATGATCACTCCAGAGTGGTCCAGGCAGCACTGATATACCACGTTGCTCGGCCTGTCAATAACAGATCCAATTACCCTGCCACCCCACCCAGACCTCATCACTCAGGGCAACAACAGGCTTCGTCACTCGGACCTGCAGCCTCTTCGCCTCACGGTGTGGCCGCTGCGTAACTGAACCGGGGTGACAGGAAGCCTTCCACCTGGTCAACGTACCGGGCCAGGTGGAAGCATTTCTTCTACAGCTGCAATACGCTCGATCTTGCTCCTGCTGAGGTCTCGACCCCCTCTATTTGGCCTACCTCTGGCCTTCAGCGGCAGGTCCTGGCGGTATCATCGCTGAGGATACACTCAGCAACCATCTCTACCTTCCAGCCAGGCTAAGGTGGACATTCCGTGTTCTCATGCTCTATGGGTTCGAGATCCCTCAAGGGCTTGGAGAGCTTGCACCCTCGGGTGCGCCGCCAGCCCCAACCTGGGACCTCAACCTAGTTTTAATCAGACTTATGTCTCCCCCAGTCGAGCCGTTCACGACTGGCCCTCTGATATACCCGTCTTGGACGACAAACTTTCCTCGTAGCTGTTACATTGGCCAGACGCGTCTCCGAGCTCAGAGCTCTTACGAGGGTTCCGCTGTACACTAGGTTTCACAAAGACAAGGTGCAGTTATGACCGCACCCGGCTTTCCTCCCTAAGGTGGTTTCGGCCTTTCATGTTACCCACAGCTCAACGCAATGGGCACAACCATTGCACTCCTTGGACATCTGTGGAGTGCTCGCATTTATATTGCGCTGCCAGAGCCATTTCGTAAGGTGCCCCAGCTCTGTCACGGTAGCGGGCCAAAGGGAGGGCTTGCTTGTTTTCCTCTCAGAGGATCACATCTCGGGTGATGGCAGACTTCCGAACTTGTTATGATTTGGCTCATATTTCCCCAAGCCACATCATCGTACAGTTTACCAGGGCTCAGGCTTCATCTGCCGCCTTGCTGGCTCGTGTTCCTACCCACGAGATCTGTCGCGCAGCTCCATTGGTCCTCGGTCCATACCTTTGCTTCGCAGTATGCCCTGGTTCAACAGTCAGGAGATGCTGTAGCCTCTGGCTCAGCAGTTTTCATTCTGCCACATTTCACTCCGACCCCACCGCCTACATAAGGCTTGGGATTCACCTAACTGGAATGGATATGAGCAATCACTCGAAGAAGAAAAGACGGTTACTTACCTTTGTAACTGTTGTTCTTCGAGATGTGTTGCTCATATCCATTCCACACCCGCCCTCCTTCCCCACTGTCGGAGTAGCCGGCAAGAAGGAACTGAGGAGCGGGTGGGCCGGCAGGGATATATATCAAGCGCCATGATGGCGCCACTCTAGGGGGCGACCTGCCGGCCCACCGAGTTGCTAGGGTAAAAGTTTTCCGACGAATGTGCACGCGCGGCGCACACACCTAACTGGAATGGATATGAGCAACACATCTCGAAGAACAACAGTTACAAAGGTAAGTAACCGTCTTTTGCTATGCCTGTATTATGCTGCTAGTGCAGATAGAAGCCATTCAGTAGTTGGGTGCAAATGCATTTGTCATTTTACATAGCCAAACAATAAGCCTCATTTCCTGAATTGTGATTGTTTCTCTCCATCTTCCTGATCTGGCCCTTTCCTGTTTTAAAATTTGAGGTTGACAAGCCCTTACAAAGACAGGTTATGCTGTTCATCCCTTATTTTCTATGGGCAAAACTTTCTGAAAAAGCCAAATACAGTGAGTTTAGAAGGGTATGCACCATTGGTGAGCACTGGCATCTGAACTCTCATTAGTTCACACTGGACAAGCTCCTGCAAAAGCAAACTATGTAAAGGGATCATCTAACCAGCAAACAGATTTGGAGGAGGTGATTTAGACCCCGCCCTGTGCTCCACCAGTTCCATCACCTATGCTGAACATAATAGTACAATTTTTCATTCAATGATACACCAGGAAATGCTGATGTTGTTTCTGAGGGTGAGGCAGGACACACCTGTGGAATTATTAATTATCTGCAACAACTGCATCTTCCTTTGAGATGCCCAGGACAGGCAGAGCAGTATTAACTGAGGGCCATATGCCAAATCCTTGTTTCCAATGGGATGTGTAAATGAATATACTAGGATCCTGAGGTTTGTTGGCCTGGTACACACAAGGAGAAGGAGGAGACCCACACATGCCCCAGAGCTGAGAAACCTGGAACCACCCAGCGGGTGAGCAACTCATGTAGTTCAACTTCTTGCCTACCCTCCAAATCTGACCAACTCTCCCTCGCTGGTGGGACTGAAAGGAGACGATCCAGATGCAGAGTGGTAAATCCCATGCAACTGTAGTTGGGGGTGGGGACAGAGAGGTGTGTATAGAGGGACTGGAAATGAGGACTAACCTTCCCCTCCTTTTTTAATGACAAAAATGTCCATTCTCCAGATGGTGTATATCTGCTGGGGAAGTGAGACAGCAGATACATCTCAGCTCAGGAACAGAGAGAAATTCTTTGGCACATGGTCTGGCTCAGCTCAGTGGCAGTCTGTGTTCACCAGCTGGAAAGGAGTCCCTCATCCATTCACGAGGACAAGCTCACTTACTAGCTGGCATCTTCTTCAAAGGTCAGATTCTTGTATATTGTAACTGGGTGGGAAGGATTGGGCACCCATTTAAGAGCTTTGTGGCTTCCGCAGTAGGGTTGGAAAGGGGACAGTTCCTGCCCCTTAAATTTTGGCCAGTTTCTATGGCTGTGGAGACAAAAAAGCACTATGAAAGCTACTGAGACCAGGATGCGTGCTTGGAGCAGTTCAGGGAGAAGTAACCTTCTAGATAATAAAATTGAAAGGCAAGGATTTGGTAATGACGGGGATATGGCACCTTTTGCTCCAATTCTGGCATTTCTGAGTGCAGTAGTGATAAAATTAAGGCTGCAGTAGAGCTCCCCATATGGCAAACAGGGAACACTGTAGCAAGAGGTATTTTCCTGTTAATCCAGTTCTTTTCAGGATATGATGCTACTACCTATAATACCATATTGCATATAATGCCTGGGCTAGTGGCATATGCACTGGGAATGAGATTTATGTACATTTCAGGTTGAAATGAATCAGCTGGGTTTATTTTGCTTTGTTTCCTGAGTTTTGAATTCTTGTGTTTGTCAGTTCTGCCATTTGCCACTTGGAGATCAGTGCCTCAATCATCACTGCAATGAAGTAACCCCCACTGACCTTTACAGCTGTCGCACAGGATCCTCAATTGACAAATCCAGCATTTCACCTTTGTATTTCAGCTAGGGCTTATGCGCCTGGTATTAGAAAACACTTCTTTTGCAAAATATGTCATTCATTATTTGACATCTACAAGACTTCATTCAACCCAGCTCTTGTGCGGCTGGATGTTGGCACTGCCAACACATATTCACTCATTCTCTAATTCTGCAAGAAGATTTCTCCTCTTTAGGCAGAGGTATTTAGTGCACTCCTCTCTCCAATTAAATTATACTGATTGGGGCTACATGTGAATTCTCTCCTTCCTATCTCAGAAAAGCAGCATTAAAACTGATAGCCTTTTAAAAAAAAAAACCTCTGGAAAATCCCAAGCTTTTTATTCTCATTGGATGCAAACTTAATATGGAAAAAAATAATGGCAGCAGAAGGGACAGCTTGGACTAATTTCATTTCACCTGGATCTTTCACAAGCTATCTTGGAATACTTATATTTACTCCTATGCACTCTCGTCTCACAATTTCATCCCTCACAATTTCTCCCGCTTCGGGCTTCTTTAGCAAGTGCTCCCCTAGCCCTTTCCTAGCACCTGATTTTCTATTGGAAGCTCCATCCCCATGCTCCCCTCATGCCATGTAATGCTTGGTCACCTGATCTAACCACAAAGTGGGCAGGGGAGGGGAGGCCCAAGCCCAGACCCATCACCTGAGACTAAATTACAAGGCAAAGGTTGGGGAAAGCCAAAATCCCATAAAGGGCTAGTCCACACAGTGAAAGAAGTAGACAAATCACCTCTTTGAGCAACACGATGTGGGCATGTTAGCAAAAGACATGGTCAGTACTGAAATATAATTGCAAAGCCTTTCTCAGCCTGTTGCTTGTGTGCTTGTGAACCAAAAGCAACTAGGGCTTGATTGAAAGCCCACTGAAGTCAATGGGAGTCTTTTGATTGACTTGAGTGGACTCTGGAGCAGGGCCCTAGAACTCAGAGTCCATATTGTCCTGTGGAAGATTTGTATTTATTTATTTATTTTACTATTCAGTAGGGGTTTTTTTTAATCCCTTTCTTTTTGATCTGGAATGTGCAGCTACAACAAAAAAGTCAATAATGTAGTGTAAACACATGATCTGGATCTGGCCTGGGCTTCCACTGCAGGCCAAATTTAACCAATAGGCTGGAATTGCTTAAAGAGCAACAGAAGTTCAAAGATAATTAAAGAAGCAACATCATTTTGACATGAATTCTTATTGTCTAGAGAATACATCCATGATCCAACACCAGAAGGTGAAATTTAGTACTGTACTGGGAAGTTAAAAACATTTTAAAAGTATGAAACAAGGAACTTCTAAAAAATTGTATTTGGCACTTCCTCCGAACACACTCTATTTTATCTCATCAATTATTTGTAACTTCAGTCACAAAACTTCCCCTTTGCAGAGTTCTTAGAAAAGGAGTGGGTGAGACTAAAAAACGAAGTCTGATGCTGGTTTCATTTTTGACGTGACAGATTCAAGGTACAGTATATGAACCACCTTGAGTTCAGTAGCTATAAAGCGGTGGCATGGTTGGTTTCCCAGAAATACCACATTAGTGGCTGGAAAGCTTAACTTACTTTATATTTTTTGTCAGAAGTCAAGTGTGAAACATTCTCTCCTGAAATATTAAATTAAACAAAGTTCAATTCTGATAAACTGCAGAAGGTTTTCATTTTTTAAAATTAAAATATTTGGGCAAGGTTTGTGGAAACATTATTTTATGCTTAATTCTGTCCATAGTGGATGTTAGTATTTTTTTTAACTCAAATGATTACATAGCAAGGATATGACATGTAGATACCTAAAATTCTTTCCTAGCTAGAGTGATTTCTGACCCAGAATATAGGATTCATTTCCAGCCTCCTGAGCGGTCTGCATGCTTTTGCAGATGTAAATTTTGGTATACTGCTATTTTAAAGCAGATCCTTCTTTTCAGTCTCCTATATTAACATTTACTTATCTCCAAGTTTCAGGTGGTCACTGAATCTATCTACCATTTTATACCATTCTACAAGTCTTATGTCCCAATATATAGTATCTGAATCTCTCATTTTCTCTGACTTTCTATATATCAGCCCAAGGCAAGTCATAGTTAAGGGTCTACTAGGGCTTCCATTATAAACCCTTATTTTCTGAGTTTGTGAATAATTCATTTGTAGGCATTTACTCCAGAATAAAGCCTGGCAATGAAGCCTGAAGCTAGATCTGTCAGCACAGAAGTATGATTCCGGTAAACCTCTGTTACATATTGGAACATATGTGACCTGGAGAATGTTAACATTCCATGCTCATAAATATGATGGGAATCAGAACAGGTGCAAACAGAGGGGTCTACTGACTCAGTGGAGATAGTCTGGATTCATGTGGTAGGAAATGCAGGGATCACATGGAGTGAGGCAGAGTTAATGTAACCTCAGAGGACATGAGGCCCTGGTAAAAATGTAATGTGTGTGTGGTGGTGGCTGTTATATATACATAATAGCTTGCAGTGAAAGGAGGTATTTGGTGCAGTCACAGTCTGTAATCCTTCCTTTCACAGTGAAATGCAGTGTCCTCCTGTCATCATTTTTGCTTATTGCTGTAGTGACAAAATTTTCCTGCCCTGGTATCTGTAACATTTAACAATTTTAAAGTATTGTAAAAAGTGGAAATGGTGTAGTGGTTTTGTTTGCATGTTTCCTTTCAGCACATCCATCTGTTTCACTGAATGTGTGTGTTGGTTACCAGGGAAACATCTTTCAGATTCATGGTGATTAACTGTATTATCAGACTGATTATCGAAGTTGTGGGCAAACTTCTGAAACAGTAGCTGAAAGAGGAAATACCCCTACGTTGCTAGGAGGAAGGATTTTTAAAAGGCTATTTGGATGGAAATGCTGGTCTAATGTGTTTATGCCAACAATTCTTTATTGTGCTATAAATATATATATATATATATATATATATATATATATATATATATATATATAGAAGAGGATGCAGAAAAATAGCAGACAGTTCATGAATAAATCATACTGTTTTGGAGATGCACTGATTTAGAAAACACTAACATTTTTATAGCAACTCTATCAATTTATATTGAAAGCCTCATCTCCTGTTAAGGCATAGCTGATTTACAATCCCTCACCTCAGATGTTACATGTTCATTGTTGCAAGGTGCTGAGCACCCTCACCTCCCATTGTCCCAATACTTCTTTCCTTTAAATCAATGGGAGCTCGATCAACATCTTCACTGGCAGTAGCATAGAACACATCAGGTCCAGTTTGAGCCTAAAATTTATAGTTACACCTCTACCCCGATGTAATGCGACCCGATATAACATGAATTCGGATATAACACGGTAAAGCAGCGCTCCAGGGTGGCGGGGCGGCACACTCCGGCAGATCAAAGCAAGTTCAATAAAATGCAGTTTCACCTATAACGCAGTAAGATTTTTTGGCTCCTGAGGACAGCGTTATATCGGGGTAGAGTTGTATTAGTCTAATCAGTGTTACCTTTTATACAAAACTTTAGTTGTGACTTTTGAAACCCCCAGTCTAGGGATAGAGAGCGGAGAACAAAAATTGATTCCTATAGATTCTGATAGGATGGAAGAGTCTCCCTCCTTTGTTAAGTGTTAAAGGTTACAGGTGGATGATCACTTTCCCTGAGGGCATTCCATACGTGGAATGACATATCCTTCTTGGAAGGAGTGGAAGAAATTTGGAATTGAAGGTAGAAATGATATTTCTTGACCATGGTTCTGGCCTGTTAAGTAAACAGTCCATCAGAAATACTGCCACATAGGGCCTGATCTAAAGCCTGTTGAAATCAGACCCATAAAGAAGAATTGTTTCCAGATTCCTCACTTGCATTTGCTCCTTTTTTTCTACTATATGTAGCTAAAACCTCTAAGGCTAGTTCCAGTACTATGAACTATAGAACTGATTACTAAGAAGTTACTCAGACATGAATGCTTGGGGAACTTTTGGTGTTTTCCATTCATTTCCACAGGAGACCAGTAATGTCCCTCTTTGGCTCATGAGATCCTGCTGCTTATTTTTTATTGCTATAGCATATAAATATTATGGGCCAGATTCTCCAGTCCACTTAGTGTAGAGTGGCCTTGAAGTAGCAAGAAAAGAGCAGTGGAGAATTCTACACAGGCATAATCTTGCAGTGGTAGAGCTGTCATCTCCTATGCCAGACTCTTACCCTGGTGTGAGGGAAAGGAGAGGATCTTCTGGGGTTAAGGATGATCAGATAGCAAGGGTGAAAAATCGGGACGGAGTGGGGGGCAATAGACACCTATATAAGACAAAGCCCCACATATTGGGACTGTCCCTATAAAATCGGGACATCTGATCACCCTCTCAGGGGTTGGGGGTGGGCAGAAAAGTTGGGGAGGGAGCAGAATGTATCTCTGCTATGTCCATGCAGCCTTAATCTGCTTGATGGCTGAGTGGCTTTGGATGAGTGAGCCACAACTGGTTCTTGACAGCCTGCACTGTGCGCTATGTCCAGCTCTGTGCAGTATTGCTAGAATATAAACATAAGGGGCTAACCTGATCTCTAGTATAATTTCACCAATGTCAACAGAAATGCAACATAGATGAATTTGCTCCAAGAACTCATGACTGAAATATGGAAATATTAGAGAGATTTGTTTGAAAATAGCATTTATGTATGCATGTATGTTTCCTGAAACTTTCTTGGGGTCCAGTCTTGCAAACATATATGCCTGTGACTGACTATACTCACACAAGTTGAGACGTCCTGTTGTGCATATGTGCAGGATCAAGAACTTCAATGTATACACAGTACAGTTTGAAAGTCTGTGCCGAAAACATGTTCTTCTGAGTGGTAACTGAATATCTTTGAATCATCTCCTCATTTCTAGTGTTTGGCAAAGGTAGTTTAGTTGTACTAGAAAAAAAATTAGAACAGTTTTGTCAGTGACTTCCTTCCTTCCTGCTCTGCCAGTGGTCTATGATCAAAACTGACCTTTTTAGAAACATCACTTCCCAGTAAATTCACTTCTGCAGACATGAAATCCTAAGGATCAATAATGCCCCAATGTCACTGGCCTGGATTGCCTCCGTCCTCCCGCCCTCCCAAGATGGACTAGTGTGCCACCTGCTTTGATGGCCCCATCTCTACATTCCCTCTTTCTGGCTCCACAGAGTCTGTAGCATCTTTTCTTATGTACCTCCCATCAGTGTTTCACAAACCGCTGTGGATAGGGAGTACTAACTGTACAAACATCATACTATTATATTAATGACCAGCACGTCACCAGTTTTTGTGATATCTTACAATACACTATTTGGCTAAATATTCTGACAACAGTGTGTTGGGAGCACTCTTTGCCAGTTGGCATAAAGGGGCTTTTAGGGTCACAAGGGTTAAGGGAAAATGAAGGGGAGTAAGGTGGAAAAAAGTAGAGAAACATGTGATATGGTTATGGTACATAGCTATGGGTCATTCCACTTTATAGAGAAGTGAGCACACAGATACTGAGGGATATGCAGTTCTTTCCAGTGGATCTTGTACCAGTTACCTGGGTCCAAGGAAACTGATTTGTGCTTTTGGTCAGCTGAGTTAATGGAAACCTTCTGGAAGGCATATGCAAGTATGCAAGGTAAGGGGTACTGGAAGTGATTGATGGTAGTTTCCCAATGAGACTGGATATTAAGAAGGTTATCATCACGTTCCTCAGTAATCTAGTACCCAATGAGCTGATTGTGGATTGGCTAAGCAGATAGGCTGCTGTGTTGGCTAAGGTGAGAAAATCCTGAGTTGACTCAGGATTTGGATGTGGGAATGCATGCTCATGGTGCTCTTGTCAAGATCCTTGTACAACCATCAGATTTTGCAGTTGCTCAGCTGTTTCATGATAGTGGAGGTTAGTTATGTTGGACAGCCCTATACCTATCACGTGTGGGGCTTCTGTGTCCTGCCTTCTGGTACAATGCTGCCCCTGTGGGCAATTTGGTCACTTAGCAGGCCTGTGTCTACAGGAGGCATATGCCAAGAGAGCATATGTAGGTAGGTAGGGTGCTGGTATGGGGTAATGGAGAGGTGGGGATGGCAAGATGTGGCATTGGAGAATGAGGGACAGGGGAACAGTGATAGCACAATCCCCTGTAGATGTTAGAGGAATTGGGAAAGAACATGCAGAAGATGCTCCCCTTCCAGAGATGGGCAATAGTAGCACATGGACAAGGGTGTTACAGGTTAGATGCAGGAAGATGCAGGGAACATCACAACTGCAGTATCCACAACAGCAGAGAGAGGAAGCTAGGTCATAAGGGTGACTTTAGAATAGGAGTGGAGAGGTCTCAGGGGATACCACAGTTGGCAAAGGATAAGGGAGAAGAGAAAAAAGTTGGCAGCCTCTGAGGTGGCTGTTGCATTTGAGGGCAAGGTTCTTAAAGACTCATATCCTTTCATAGGAGAGGTGAGGGGAGAGGAATGGCGCTCTTTCTATGTCTCATGCCTGCTGAGATAGTAGGCCAGTGTAGGTGAGATGGCATGTCTCACAGGACTTTGACCTGGCTCAGATAGCTCTTCCTTCCTTTGTAGCCTCTGTCCTTCCTTATGCTCCCTCTTCTCATCTAACTTTGAGCAATAGGTTTCTCCATTCAGCTGGGCAAAGGAAATGGAAGTCCAGGAGGTAGCTAAAGTGACTATGGATAACGTAAGATGAATTGGCCTTGTTCTAAATGACTTAATATGTCTATTTTGCCTAATGTAAAGAGTATGAAGATGTATGAAGAGGTTTAATAAAAGAACTCAGCTTAGAGGCCGGTGATTAGTCACAGCAGGTGCTGGGCCAATCTCCCTTTGAAGAGGCCAGTCAGCCTGAGACAAAAATGTTCCATGTAGCGGACATGTGATAAAGTACACCTAACTGATTTATTAAAATTAATATATAAACATTATGGCTGAAAGCACCCCGGTACACACACTATTGTAATAATCTTTGTAGAAAACATGCCCTGTATAGTATCATCTGAAAACTAATAAGTTGCTGGTCAATAATATCATGGTGAAATGTACATAGCAGCATAATTTGTAAAGTTATGAAATCCCTCTGTATGCAGTTGTTAGCATGTGTTCAAACCCACATAGCCCTGCCTGAGCCAAAGTTGTTTAACAGGCCTATCATAAACAAAGGAATGTGTATTTACCTCAATTTACATATAAATAGTAAACAGCATCCTTGAGACAACAAGAGAGGGAAATGGCAGGAGACAAGGCAAATCTGCATGTCAGCATACATAGGGGAGAAGAAAGAGCATAGAGCCACCAACACCACTACGCTCCATGCCACCTTCTTTACTTTTTGCATAAACTTTGCTTTGAGGAGTAATCCTCAGAAGAATCCACTTCAAGGGGTGATTGGACTATAAAAACGAGGGGCAAAAACACCCCAAGATATCTCTCTACCTCTCCCTTTCACCTAAGAAGACAAAGGAACTAGCTCTTTGACTGTGAGGGGAGATCCTGACTTGAGAATTTGATCAGCAATGTTGTGAACTTGTGGTAAGGATTTTACCTTAACAAGTCTAGCTTGTTAAATTCTTGGTACTAGGAAGTGTTTTATCTTTATTTCTCTTGTAACTATTTCTGACTTTAATGGCTTCTACTTGTACTCACTTAAAATTTCTTTGTAGTTAAGCAAACTTCTTTTATTTTTTAATCAAAACTAATCCAGTGCTGTGTTTAAACTGAACTGTTTGGTAACTCCAGTTAAAGTTGCAAACTGTTGAATATTGACCTCTTACAGAGGCAACAGACCTCAGATATCTGAACTGTCCAGGAGGTTGGACAGTGCAGAACACACATTTTGGGGAAAATTTGGGAAAGGGAGTGTGTTGGTATCACCCTGCAAGTAGTAACCAAGGCTGATGGAAGCCAGAGTGTGACTGGTATGTTGCTGACAGGCAGCTGGACCAGGGCTGTAGCTATACAGAGACACTCAGAGTGTGACCTGCATGCTGGTAGGCTGTTTGTGAGCGGCCCCGGTTGGGAGCTATAACAGCAAAGCATCGCAAGGTACCCAGGGTTATGAGACAGGCAGTCAGGGTTATGAGACCTTTCCTGGTCTGAATTGCACACTGGAATGTGAGACACATGGTTTTAAATACTGTCATACAGTAGTAGAAATAGGTTTGTGAGACCAGCTCAAAGAAATAACTAAATATTTTAGGTTAAAATTTTTTTAGTGATTTTGGCAAAACGAACAGTAAACTTGTCAGAATGAAGCCAACATTGAAGTGAATCTTATCGTAACCTTCTGGCACATGAGGTGATTATTTTTAATTCTTGGCATTGTGAATAATTTATATCTATGATCGTGAAAATTACAGTAGAAGTTTTGTCTTTGGAGGGATTTCATATAAGATAGTTCAGTGCCCTTAGCGAATATTTGGGAAGTAAGTTCTATGCACAAGTGATTACATGAAAAAGCATAGGCCAAAATAACAGTTGAGAAAGGCAATCTGCACTGGAGGATCAAAGGAAACTTAAAAAAAAGAGTAAACTTGTGGTACAAGAGGAAAAAATTAAAATTGTAGAAATAAAAATTATGAATTACAAAAACAATGAAGTGCTATTACTTCAAAACACTGAGCTGTGATTGCTTAAACTACTAGCCTCAAATTAGTATTGTAAATGTTTGCTTGCTATTCAAAACATAAATTAAATAGCACAATGACATGAATATGCACAATATTAACCAAGATAAATGCCAGAGTACTAAAAACTATGCAAGATAAAAATAACATTTAATAAAATAAAAATAAATAACTGAAAGGAAGGAAGCTACAGTTACAGCGGATCACAGAAACGGAAGTTCAGTTCAGGAAATCGGGTGAGAAGACAATTTTGTGCAATGTTATAAAGCTGCATCCAGACAGGTTACAGCTGGGAAAACTGGAAAGGGATTCTTTGAAAGGTTAAAAACATGGATGAAACAGTCAAATATTAAAAACACGTGTGAACATTTTGCATTGGGGGTGGGTGGGATGTATAAGTCACACACACATTATACAGAATCCAGTCTCCTAGAGCCTCAGAAGTTAGTGAGGATCTGGAGCCCAGGAACTGGGCAGCACTGGGCCGTAGGGCGAGGGCGCCCGCCTGGACCAGCCAGCCGGGAACACATGCAGCCAGGCTGCCACCACCCACCCCCGCTTTGCCAGCCACTGCCCATGGCTCGCCCCAGCTCCTGTTCTCTCTCCCCGCGAGCCAGCTTCCCCGCCTGGCAGCGCCTCCGCTCCTGTCTCCGCTCCACCCCTGCCACCCTGGACGCGGAGTGACTCGGCTCCGACTCTGCCCCTCCCCCGCTTCTCGCAGGGAGCAGAGTCTGGGGGCATGTGAGGGCGGAGGGAAAAAGAAGCCGGACACTGGCTTCAGCTGGCGTTACTGAGCACGCGCAGAGCATCCGCGCATGCTCAGTGAGAGCCAGGTGCTGCGGGAGGATGAGGCCGGTGCGCGTGCTGGAGCTGTACAGTGGTATCGGGGGGATGCACCAGGCGCTAACAGGTACCGGCCCCGCTTGCGGTCCCCCACCCCCGCCGGGATTCCCACCGCCGCTCGGCCCGGCCTGTGCCGCCTCAGGCGGAGCGCTGGCGGGTCCAGGTGGGCCGTGCCCGCCGTGCGCTGGCGCAGGCACCTGGGCAGGTTGGGCGGTGCGCGATGCGCAGGCAGAGGCGCGCAGGAGCCCAGCTCTGGTAGCGTGGGGGGCCCATAGCAGCAGTCAGGAGCATCCGAGCTGCTTACCTGCAGAGCTGTGCTTGGGGAAAACAGCTTTGTGAACTTAGGGGAACAGGGTGGGAAAATTGCTCTGCAGACTGTGCGGCCGAAGCCCAGATCTGCTCGACGGGGACAGGTGAGCAAAGCCCACAGGTAAGTGGGGAACAAGACCTGGGAGATGGGTTGGAAACAGGAGGGAGCACGGGCTATAATGGCAGAGAGGAAGGAGGGTCAGGGCAAAGCTGGGAGGCAAAATCAAACCAGTATCTTAGATGCCTTTATACAAATGCAAGAAGTATGGGTAATAAGCAGGAAGAACTGGAAGTGCTAATAAATAAATACAACTATGACATTATTGGCATTACTGAAACTTGGTGGGATAATACACATGACTGGAATGTTGGTGTGGATGGGTATAGTTTGCTCAGGAAGGATAGACAGGGGAAAAAGGGAGGAGGTGTTGCCTTATATATTAAAAATGTACACACTTGGACTGAGGTGGAGATGGACATAGGAGACGGAAGGGTGGAGAGTCTCTGGGTTAGGCTAAAAGGGGTAAAAAACACAGGTGATGTCGTGCTGGGAGTCTACTACAGGCCACCTAATCAGGCGGAAGAGGTGGATGAGGCTTTTTTCAAACAACTAACAAAATCATCCAAAGCCCAAGATTTGGTGGTGATGGGAGACTTCAACTATCCAGATATATGTTGGGAAAATAACACTGCGGGGCACAGACTATCCAATAAGTTCCTGGACTGCATTGCAGACAACTTTTTATTTCAGAAAGTTGAAAAAGCTACTAGGGGGGAAGCTGTTCTAGACTTGATTTTAACAAATAGGGAGGAACTTGTTGAGAATTTGAAAGTAGAAGGAAGCTTGGGTGAAAGTGATCATGAAATCATAAAATTTGCAATTCTAAGGAAGGGTAGAAGGGAGTACAGCAGAATAGAGACAATGGATTTCAGGAAGGCGGATTTTGGTAAGCTCAGAGAGCTGATAGGCAAGGTCCCATGGGAATTAAGACTGAGGGGAAAAACAACTGAGGAAAGCTGGCAGTTTTTCAAAGGGACGCTATTAAGGGCCCAAAAGCAAGTTATTCCAATGGTTAGGAAAGATAGAAAATGTGGCAAAAGACCACGTTGGCTTACCCTTGAGATCTTGCGTGACCTACAAAATAAAAAGGCGTCATATAAAAAATGGAAACTAGGTCAGATCACGAAGGATGAATATAGGCAAATAACACAGGAATGCAGAGGCAAGATTAGAAAAGCAAAGGCACAAAATGAACTCAAACTAGCTATGGGAATAAAGGGAAACAAGAAGACTTTTTATCAATACATTAGAAGCAAAAGGAAGACTAAGGACAGGGTAGGCCCACTGCTCAGTGAGGAGGGGGTAACAGTAACGGGAGACTTGGAAATGGCAGAGATGCTTAATGACTTCTTTGTTTCGGTCTTCACTGAGAAGTCTGAAGGAATGTCTAGTATAGTGAATGCTTACGGGAAGAGGGTAGGTTTAGAAGAGAAAATAAGGAAAGAGCAAGTAAAAAATCACTTAGAAAAGTTAGATGCCTGCAAGTCACCAGGGCCTGATGAAATGCATCCTAGAATACTCAAGGAGTTAATGGAAGAGGTATCTGAGCCTCTAGCTATTATCTTTGGGAAATCATGGGAGACGGGGGAGATTCCAGAAGACTGGAAGGGGGCAAATATAGTGCCCATCGATAAAAAGGGAAATAAAAACAACCCAGGAAACTACAGACCAGTTAGTTTAACTTCTGTGCCAGGGAAGATAATGGAGCAGGTAATCAAAGAAATCATCTGCAAACACTTGGAAGGTGGTAAGGTGATAGGGAATAGCCAGCACGGATTTGTAAAGAACAAATCGTGTCAAACTTATCTGATAGCGTTCTTTGATAGGATAACGAGCCTTGTGGATAAGGGAGAAGCGGTGGATGTGATATACCTAGACTTTAGTAAGGCATTTGATACAGTCTCACATGATATTCTTATAGATAAGCTAGGAAAGTACAATTTAGATGGGGCTACTATAAGGTGAGTGCATAACTGGCTGGATAACCGTACTCAGAGAGTAGTTGTTAATGGCTCCCAATCCTGCTGCAAAGGTATAACAAGTGGGGTTCCGCAGGGTTCTGTTTTGGGACCGGTTCTGTTCAATATCTTCATCAACGATTTAGATGTTGGCATAGAAAGTACGCTTATTAAGTTTGCGGACGATACCAAACTGGGAGGGATTGCAACTGCTTTGGAGGACAGGGTCAAAATTCAAACTGATCTGGACAAGTTGGAGAAATGGTCTGAGGTAAACAGGATGAAGTTCAATAAAGATAAATGCAAAGTGCTCCACTTAGGAAGGAACAATCAGTTTCACACATACAGAATGGGAAGAGACTGTCTAGGAAGGAGTATGGCAGAAAGAGATCTAGGGGTCATAGTGGACCACAAGCTTAATATGAGTCAACAGTGTGATACTGTTGCAAAAAAAGCAAACGTGATTCTGGGATGCATTAACAGGTGTGTTGTAAACAAGACACGAGAAGTCATTCTTCCGCTTTACTCTGCGCTGGTTAGGCCTCAACTGGAGTATTGTGTCCAGTTCTGGGCACCGCATTTCAAGAAAGATGTGGAGAAATTGGAGAGGGTCCAGAGAAGAGCAACAAGAATGATTAAAGGTCTTGAGAACATGACCTATGAAGGAAGGCTGAAGGAATTGGGTTTGTTTAGTTTGGAAAAGAGAAGACTGAGAGGGGACATGATAGCAGTTTTCAGGTATCTAAAAGGGTGTCATCAGGAGGAGGGAGAAAAGTTGTTCACCTCAGCCTCCAATGATAGAACAAGAAGCAATGGGCTTAAACTGCAGCAAGGGAGATTTAGGTTGGACATTAGGAAAAAGTTCCTAACTGTCAGGGTAGTTAAACACTGGAATAGATTGCCTAGGGAAGTTGTGGAATCTCCATCTCTGGAGATATTTATGAGTAGGTTAGATAAATGTCTATCAGGGATGGTCTAGAAAGTATTTGGTCCTGCCATGAGGGCAGGGGACTGGACTCGATGACCTCTCGAGGTCCCTTCCAGTCCTAGAGTCTATGAGTCTATGAGTCTGCCTGCTGCCACAGTGGTTGGTAGGTTCATTACTGCTAATATTGGATAGATATTGCTTGTCTGGTCAAGAAAACCCATCAGAGCAAAAATTCGTACTCCAGGGCTGCAGACAAGTAGAATTCTGCAAGGATGCCCTAAAACTAATCCCAGATTAAGAGTGTATTTAACATACATGAGTGAGACCAGTTGGGTTTTTAGCTGTGTGCATATTTACTTTCATGTCATTGAAAAAACCCACTGGGTTTTGGTTTCGGATGGCCTATGTTGTGGTGTATAGCTATAAAAGAAGTATTTTTAGTAGACCTGTCAAGCAATTCAAAAAATTAATTGTGTGATTAAAAAAATTAATAGAATACCATTTATTTAAATATTTTTGGATGTTTTCTCCATTTTCAAATATATTTATTTCAATTACAACACAGAATACAAAATGTATAGTGCTCACTTTATATTTTTTATTACAAATGTTTGCACTGTAAAAAAAAAAGAGAAAATATTTTTCAATTTACCTCGTACAAGTAGTATAGTGCAATCTCTTTATCATGAAAGTTGAATTTATAAATGCAAAAGTGCATTCAAAAATAAAACAATGTAAAAGTTTAGAGCCTATAAGTCCACTCGGTCCTACTTCTTGTTCAGCCAGTCACTCAGACAAACAAGTTTGTTTATATTTACAGGAGATAATGCTGCCTGCTTCTTGTTTACAATATCACTTGAAAGTGAGAACAGGCATTCTCATGGCACTGTTGTAGCTGGTGTCGCAAGTTATTTCGCGCCAGATATGCTAAAGATTTATATGTCCCTTCATGCTTCAACCACCATTCCAGAGGATGTGTCCATACTGATGACGGATTCTGCTTGATAGCAATCCAAAGCACTGTGGACCGACACGTGTTCATTTTCATTATCTGAGTCAGCTGCCACCAGCAGAAGGTTGATTTTGTTTTTTGATGGTTTGGATTATGTAGTTTACGCATTGGATAGATGCTCTTTTAAGATTTCTGAAAGCATGCTCCATACCTTGTCCCTCTCAGATTTTGGCAGGCACTTTAGACTCTTAAACCTTTGGTTGAGTGCTGTAGCTATCTTTAGAAATCTCACATTGGTACCTTCATTACGTTTTCTCAAATCTGCAGTGAAAGTGTTCTTAAAACAAACATGTGCTGAGTCGTCATCTGAGACTGCTATAATATGAAATACGTGGCAGAATGCGGGTAAAACAGAGCAAGGGACTCCCCCATGCAGTTCAGTCACAAATTCAGTTAACACATTCTTTTTTTTTTAATGAGCATCATCAACATGAAGCATGTCCTCTGGAATGGTGGCTGAAGTATAAAAGGGCATATGAATGTTTAGCATATCTGGCACGTAAATACCTTGCAAGGCTGGCTACAAAAGTGCCATACAAATGCCTGGTCTCACTTTCTGGTGACATTGTAAATAAGAAGAGGGCAGCTTTGTCTCCTGTAAATGTAAACAACCTTGTTTGTCTTAGCACGGGGTTATCAAACTCAGGATGTCACAAGGTTATTACATGGAGGGTCACAAGCTGTCAGCCTCCACCACAAACCCTGCTTTGCCTCCAGCATTTATAATTGTGTTAAAATATATATCTATATCTAATCTATATCTATATCTATATCTATATATATCAGTGTTTTGAATTTATAAGGGGGAGTCGCACTCAGAGGATTGCTATGTGAAAGGGGTTTGAGAACCACTTTCTTAGCAATTGGCTGAATAAGAAGTAGGACAGAGTGAACTTGTAGGCTGTAAAGTTTTACATTTTTTTTTGTTTTTGAGTGCAGTTATGTAACAACAACAAAAATCTACATCTGTAAGTTGCACTTTCATGATCAAGAGATTGCATTATGATACTTGTATGAGGTGAATTGAAAAATACTATTTCTTTTATCATTTTTACAGGGCAGATATTATCAAAAATAATATGCACTTTGATTTCAGTTACAATACAGAATACAATATATATGAAAATGTAGAAAAACGTCCAAAATATTTTATAAATTTCAATTGGTCATCTATTTAACAGTGCAATTAAAACTGCGATTAATCACAATTAATTTTTTTGAGTTAATCACGTGAGTTAACTGTGATCAATTGACAGCCTAATTGTTAGCCTTTATTAGGGCTGAAGTATTTGTAATGATTTTAGTTAATATTGGAACGATTCCTGCCAAATCATAAATTCAGTTAGATTATGCTGAAACCTGAATTTATGAACAAGAATTTCAGGGACAACACTAGTTGGCTTGAAGGAAAGTACTGTAATTAAATACATATCCTAGACATACCCCTTTTTCTCCCAACCAGCATTTTAATTACTAAAGGTCTAATAAAGGGGGGACAACTTAAATACTCTGGCCAAGTATTACCAAGGTCTCTTCAAGTGGTTTATAAAAACGTTAAAAACCTGTATTAGGCCATGGCTACACTGGCGCTTTACAGCGCTGCAACTTTCGCGCTCAGGGGTGTGAAAAAACACTCCCCTGAGCTTTGCAAGATACAGCACTGTAAAGCCTCAGTGTAAACAGTGCCGCAGCGCTGGGAGCGCAGCTCCCAGCGCTGCAAGCTACACTCGTAAGGGATGTGGTTTACGTGCACCGCTGGGAGAGCTCTCTCCCAGCGCTGGCGCTCCGACTACACTCACACTTCAAAGCGCTGCCACGGCAGCGCTCCGAAATGTCAAGTGTAGCCATACCCTCAGACACACCAACGTAGGTGCTCTGCAGACTAATAAGGTGATATCCTTAGAGCTGGTCTACACTGCTGCTTCAGTCGATGTAACTTACGTCGCTCAGAGTGTGAAAAAGACACCCTCCCCCTGCCCGAGCGATGCAATTTAATCAGCTGAAGTGCTGTTCACATTGTGCTATGTCAGTGAGAGACACTCTCCCGCCAACATAGCTTCTGCCTCTTGCTGAAGGGAGAGTGCTTTCTGATCGGCATAGCGCATTTTCACCAGATGCACTAAGTGGCACAGCTGCGTCAATGTAGTGTGTTAGTGTAGACTGCCCGTAGACTTGCTGTCACTTCTCTCTCCTATACCAAACTAAGAGATCTTCCTTTTAACTGAACCTCCCCTTACCTTCAGTTCCATTTTCTTTAGTTACTATGAATAACTGTGCTTATCTTGGGCATAAAGGGATTCATTTTTTTCTATGCCAGTAACGTCTGTTTTCTTCATTTCTTTGTTATTTGGAAAGTCAGGCAGCTTCATCTCATCTTTTGCCAGATGCCTGCGTGTTAAAGTTCCCGACACAGTAGGAGGTGGAAAATGAAGGAACATAGTTTTAAACAAGAGCTTTTTGGACGTGGTTTGTGGTTTATAGATACAGTTAACTGTAGTGCAAATTGAAAGCTTTCAATAAGGATTTAGAGCACAACTAGAGAAGCTTGCCAGCAGAATAAAATATAAGAGAAAAACAAAGTATTTAAAATATCTTGCCCAACATACACAAAAAGTAGGTTATTGTTTTATTTTAATATTTTTGTGTGTATAAGTGTTATACAGTAACTAAAAGGCAAGAAAATAAAAATGTGAACATGCAAAAAAAGTAGGAATATTTAAAGAGACAACTAAGCCTTAACTGTCTTAGGGACCAAACACTTCTCTCATTCTCTAAAGGTATCTTTGGAAGAGAGTATATAAGCCACAGGTATTTTTGTTGAGAGTTCTAAAGATTCTGGAATCTTAACTGAAAGAAAAAGAGACAGATACGGTGTTTCTTGTATTCCTGTCTAACATAGTCTTAATTCTAAAAGAAATGTTTTGTCTTGCTTTCCATAAGATTCCATGAGAAATAGACTGAATCCACACCGTTATCCACTTGTCACATGTTGGTATCTGTATGTATGGGAAAAATCATCCCCAGATGTTATGTTCTGTTGTTAACATACCAATAGGCACTCTGTGAACACCCAGGAACATCCTCCAGTGATTGGTATCAGTATTTGTTAATGTGTTAAAAGTTGTTGGGGAATCTCAGGGGCTCCTACAGGTGCCAATGGTCCAATTGAAATGTAATACCACAGCATAAAAGCAACAAATTAGCTATGAGCCTTTCTGAGATGTAGCCTCGGAGAAATATGAGAGTATTGCAAATAGGTGTGCAAAAAGTATGATGATTGTATAACACCACACTGCATACTGCTTGTGCTTGAGAATGTTGGGAGGGTAACCAAATCATCACCATTGCATCTAGGGCATGTTTGTTTGTTTGTTTGTTTTGTGAGGGAGGAAGGGAACTAAATCACTGCTGTTGGTCCCAGAAATGTTTCATTTATTTCCAGAACTTTCAGTTACAGCTTAGAATTACAGAGAGAGTTTCTGAACAATTGCAGCAGTGTCAGTGTCGATAGTAATTTACATTTCTGTTCTTTTGGGTTTACTTTCAAATGAAGAAATTACAATAAATACAAATAATATAGCTAGGATTCTTTTGTAGAGGTACCATCCAGAGCTGATGAAGCGACTCATGTCTTTCGTGGGAAGCTTGAATTCTTATTTGTTTGAATGACCCTGGATAGTGTTGAAGGGTTAAGTACCAATTGAAATTTGCATATCAAATGGATACAATACTATTTGCATCACAGTTGACATTACTTTTTTCGGATCCAGCCATTTTTCTTTATGAGAAGTGTGTGGTGAGTACAAACTCCCCCTTGGTGCCCTATTTCCATGTCCCTTTAAAATCTGCAAATTTTACACTTTCAGACATGTCTTGTTTTGAGTCCTGTTATGACTAATAACTGCACAGCATAAATAAAAGGGGTTCCATTCCATTGCTTTATCCACATTTTCAATGTGTTTTCTAGCCATTTGGGTTTAGTTTACTCATGATGTTTATCCTTATAAAGGCACAAAGTAAAGGCAAAGTGGGACTCAAATGTTTGTTTTCATGTGGAGATTAGATGAAGAAAGTAAAAATTCCTTGCAATTACTTTTTCATATATAATAGCAAGAATTCATGTGTGCTTCAAACTTGTGCATATGCAGCTATAAACAGAGTGGCACCATGGCATAAATTTCTCTAATGGAATTCTTCTGCTGTCATGTGACAGGAGACAATAGAATTCTCAGCACCATCTGGTAGTGGAGCAGTATGGCGGTTTCCTCCAAATGTTTGGGAAGAAAAGAGATCCTGCATTCATCAGTGCTGTGGTGATCAGCAGGATTCAGTTGCTCATTGGCATCTTTTAGTAATGATTCCAGTAAATGTGTATGTCCAAGAAAAATGAGAGGAAAAGAAGCTGTTCGTTATTTTAAAAAGAACAGATTGTATATAAAACCTTAGTGACAGTCTGCCGCAAGAGAGACTAGTTCTGCAAAAGGATTTCTACAATGCTGCCAAGAAGAGTATCAGTGTTGGTTTCCTACCCCGTAAAATTATTACTGCTTATAATTGGTGAATAGATATTTTCCATAATCAAGCTAACGTTACCTTCCCCCACACTCCCTGGCATCTTTTTAGTCTCTGATCTAGCAAACATCTTACACGTGTATTAAACTTCAGTATAGTTACTCATTCATCTTGAAGTGCATGTGTAAGAGTTTGCAAGATAATGGCAACCACCATACCAAATTAAGCCCTAAAAAAAAAAATCAACATTTAGCAACAGTGCCTCTATATAGTGGTTTCTGAGATAACCACAGTTTTTATCCCATAGTAGGAGACACATGTGGTGTGGTGGTGAGTTATTTATACAGACCAGGCTTGTTCCCCAATATTTTCACATTAGTAGCACACAGAGAGCATTAGTATATTGTTGTCAATGGAGACATGAGAGTTGGGTTCAATTCTTTATTACCAAATTTAGGCATCTGTCCTGAAGTTCATGGTGAAAAATCATGCTTATGCTATACATACAGATTCTTCAGTATACAGAGTGAAGTTTGTAGTATGTTGTTTTAGAGCTTTTAAAACTTTGTAAAGAGATTTTTAATGTTTAGTAACGTAAGAAATGCAAACAGCATAATTTTGATAAGTGCTTTAAGGTCACAAAGGGAGTCAGTGACAGAGCAAGGATTAAAATGCAGGATTCTCTGCTCTCAGACATGTCCAATTAGTCTGTTGAAGCCAATGGAGTAGTCCCTCATTTAGGCCCTGTTCTGCAGACCTTTATGTATGTGAATAGTTCTGCTAAAGTTAAGGGGATTGCACACATGGTTGAGGCTTTCAGGATTGGGCCCTTACCTTGGGGTATCTGAAAGTAGAATTTAATCCTATTTATTCCCATTAGAAGGTAATGTGATTGCTGCTCCAGGCCAGACTCTCCACTGTTAAGAAATAGGAGACTTTGACCATTAGATGTCAGACACCAAAAACTGCCATATATGTTTGTTTAACCACAGAATATCTGCAATGAAAATTATAATGTTTTGTATTTAGAAAAGTCATCTTTCCTTCTAGTCCTCTTCCATAGCAACCCTCGTCCAAACAAACAAGCAAAAATCAAAACCAACCAAACAAAAAACCCCCAACAAAATAAAAGAAGCTTTTCATGGCTTATTAATTTAGGCAGCTTTCCCATATACAATTAACTCCAAATCTGTTCCATGCAAACTTCTAGTTAGCTGGATCACCCATGTTTAAAATTTGTGTTTGCATGAAATATGAGAGAAGAACTTTAAAAGGTACCACTTCTGGGTTACAAGTTCAGTTGTATTTTTTTCTTCCTGGTGATTAAGTTTCATAAAGGAAGGATTTAAATCTATGTGCACTCTCATTTCTGTTTTTTTTTTATGGGTACCATTTTATCTGACTATCTCAATAATTGTAAAGGGTCTTGGCCAAAGACATTCTAGAAAGTAAACTTCAGCATCAAACATCTGATTGCTGTTCACTCCTGTAAAATATAAATGATCTGTGTCACTAAAGAACAGTTA
This sequence comes from Gopherus flavomarginatus, assembly GCF_025201925.1. Lineage (NCBI taxonomy): Eukaryota > Metazoa > Chordata > Testudines > Testudinidae > Gopherus > Gopherus flavomarginatus. Next base: position 42,351,783 of record NC_066618.1, read on the forward strand.
CATTTAAATAAAAGAAAAATTAGCAGGCAGAAATATAGTCCAGTAAAACCCCAAATTAAACCATATTGTCAGTCTGGGCAGAGTCTTCATCAATTTCTAAAATACTGCTTTTTTCACAGAAGAATAGTGCTGGTTAAAAATTATAAAAATCAACATTCAGTGGTTCTGTTGTGCAGGCATAGGTACTGAGTGTGTGGTGATGGGAAGGAAGAAACTGATTATCTTGCAGGAAGCAAGCATCATGTTGACTGATGGTTCAGGCTAATATCTATACCTAGAAGTCAGTAATAGACCAAAAATGAAATATTTAATGTTTATTCTAAAGGGACACTGAACTGGCATAAAATGTGACCTTTCTTTCTTCTTACATCTGTTTTCATAATCTTCTACAGTAAATAGTTTGGTTCTGAATTTCGTTTGTTTTCAAATCTGCCAGACTTTGCCCTTTGCAGTATGCTATATATTCCATGTGCTGTGCTGACATTGATGATTCTGGAGCGGGAGTGCAGCGATAAATATAAACAGATCTATGCTCATTTTAAGGTCTGTTAGAAACACATGGCAGGGGAATCGGTTTGTCAAGTGTAAAAGGACATATTTGGTAGCAGCTGAAATTTTATTTTCAGGCTTTTATGGAGATCTATTAACGGTGGATTGCTTTTTCCAAATCTAAAACTTCCATCTGTTTGATTTTCTGCATGTTTAGGTCACTACCACCCCCTCCCACCATAGCAGTGAATGGACAAGAGTGCTCTATAATTTGGATTTTAAGGCCAGATTTAGGTTCTCCTCTGACCTCCTGCATAACTGGGAGCCAGTATCAAGCGGAATGTCCCAGGGATCGGTCCTGGGGCCAGTTTTGTTCAACATCTACATTAATGATCTGGATGATGGGATGGATTACACCCTCAGCAAGTTCGCCGATGACACTGAACTGGGGAGAGAGGTAGATATGCTGGAGAGTAGGGATAGGATCCAGAGAGACTTAGACAAATTGGAGGATTGGACCAAATGAAACCTCTGAGTTTCAACAAGGACAAATGCAGAGTGTTGCACTTAGGATGGAAGAATTCCATGCACTGCTACAGGCTGGGGACTGACTGGCTAAGTGGCAGTTCTGCAGAAAAGGACCTGGGGATTACAGTGGATGAGAAGCTGGATATGAGTCAATAGTGTGCCCTTGTTGCCAAGAAGGCTAAAGGCATGTTGGGCTGCATTATTAGGAGCATTGCCAGCAGATTGAGGGAAGTGATTACCCTCTGTTCGGCTCTCGTGAGGCCACATTGGGAGTATTGCATCCAGTTTTGGGCCCCCCACTACAGAAAGGATGTGAACAAATTGGTGAGAGTCCAGCGGAGGGCAACAAAAATGATTAGAGGACTAGGGCACATGACTTACGAGGAGAGACTGAAGGAACTGGGCTTATTTAGTCTGCAGAAAAGAAGAGTGAGGGGAGATTTGATAGCAGCTTTCAACTACCTAAAAGGGTGTTCCCAGAGGATGGAGCTAGGCTGTTCTCCGTAGTGCCAGATGACAGACCAAGGAGCAATGGTCTCAAGTTGCAGCAGGGAAGGTTTAAGTTGGATATCAGGAAAAACTATTTCACTGGGAGGATGGTGAAGCACTGAAATGGGTTACCTAGGGAGGTGGTGGAATCTCCATCCTTAGAGGTTTTTAAGGCCCAGCTTGACAGAGCCCTAGCTCGGGTGATTTAGTTGGAGTTGGTCCTGCTTTGAGCAGGGGATTGGACTAGATGACCTCCTGAGGTCTCGTCAAACCTAGTCTTCTGTGATGTTATGATAACACAGACTATATGACCTCACACAGTAATTTCTGCATAAACCCATAACTGCAGTTTGAGGTATAGCATATCTTTTGGAAAGCTATCTAGTCTGAATCTGAAGACTTCAAATGATGGAAAATCCACCATGTTGTTCAGTGGTTAATTACCCTCACTGTTAAAAATGTATGCTTTATTCCTAGCCTTCCTAACATTAAGTTGTTTTCTACAAAGCTTCAGTTTAATTACTTTGCCAGTCCTTGAAAACTGGCACTTACTCTTTTAAGAGACATCTCGAGGACAATGCATATTTCTTTATTAGTGCTGTGCTGTGTTTTTTCTTTGGAGTTCAGTTAACTGGTTGTAATTTAGTCAGAAATGCCTAAATATTGCATAAACAATGAGGAAATGTTGCATGTTTCTAGATAGGTAAATAGATGTTGTGGTCATTGTTGGATAATTAAATAAAATGTATAATTAAAAATAAAGGGCAAGTCTGTTCTTTTGGTTTCAGAAAAAAGCTCTGAATGATGGAAAAAGTCAATTATATAGAAATGTGGTGGCCATTGAGTTATTCACATAAAAATTTAGCATCCAGATTAAATATTAAAATTATTTTAATAAAATCTCACAAAAGATGATTTTATTTTATTTTATTTTTTATTGTTAGATATTGAGTACACAGATTTTCCTTTGGTAGATACAGTGGTCCAGATTTTGTCCATTCCAGCTGATTTGTTCAGTTCTGGTGATGTAAAGCTACCAAAAAGCCTCCTTCTGATGAATTCTCTTGTGTCTGGCATAGCGGCTTTATGCAACACTCTTCCCTGGTACCCCATTGTGGGATAGAGGGATAGTGGCTGGGGTTATCCTGTGTCCTTGTAATTCTGAGCTGCCAGAACAGTTCCCTGGGGCCATGAACAGCTGGAAGAAAGTCAAAGCAGCCCAGAAGGTCCTCTGATTTACACCAGAGATTGAATGGGGCCCCAGAAAATGTGAAAGTAAAGGTGACCCTGCTCTTCCTATTGTTCATGTGCTGACCTCAGTTTGATTGCACCATGAAGCTTCTTGCCCAGTATGTATTGATTAATTACTATTCCTATAATGCAGAGTCTGCAATTCATATAAAGCAGCAGGTCTCTTAGTCTGCCAAGAGGTTTTGTAAACCGAAACTCTTGTATATTCTTTCACTTAGTATAACAGAGCCATGGAAGAAAAGCTATTAATACTTGACGTTGTTCGTAAGGTGTTTAGAACTATGCTGAAGTGTCTCTGTAGAAGAACCTAAGACTGATAAGAGATGCTTGCTGTTTCTCCAAACTCAGAGAAAAATCTGACCTTGGTAACAGTGTTTTTGTAAAGACAAAATTCTATACTTGGTTCTATAGATATAGTGGGAAGTAGGCTAACATAACTTGCTATGCTAACAAATTTGATTCTGCTGGGCAATGGCACCACGCTGCCTATGCTACTCTCTCAGAAGAATTATTGTAGTCATACCATCTGCATTGTTTTTCCCACTTCTCTTGAAAAAGATAATCTAAAAAATGAAAATAGCCATGTTTTCCATTACTCACTTCTGAATGTTGGAATCTGAACACAGAACAAAAGTCTTATTAGTAAATTTTTTTGGATTTAATGCTATTTCAGCTCAATAGAAGGAAAGTGAAGTCTGTCCGTTGCACTGAAATGAGATCCTATAAGATCCCAGCATTGTGGAGTTGGAGAAATAGGTATTGAATGAGGAGAATTAGAACAAAGTTTCTGTAATTTTCCATCCAGAATTAGCCTTTATGGTTTGGGTTAAAAGTGTGTCACAAGTGCTTTCCTAAAAATCATTGGTTACTCTCTTCCAGTATGTGTGGTGACCACCACGTACTAGTCTTTAGGGCCTACAAAGCCCTTAATTGAAGTCCCTGATTTTTTTAAAATTTTTTTTTATTAAGGGGATGGAAATAGTGGTGGTGGACATCTGACCTAAGAATGGCTATCAGAGCCTCCAGCTTCTCCCACTTTTATTATTTGTTTGATGGGATAATGATTTGAGATGGTTAATTTTCATTCCTGTCAGGGCACCCACAGGGCAGGCACCTGTTAATTAGAGACAATATATCTTCAAAAGGAATCTCCTTTCCTGTATTGGAAATCTGCATCCATTACCTAGGCATTACTGTTATGCTGTAGGAAGCCATGGTATCGGATTTTTAAATACACTTCTAAATTTAGATAGTTGATCTGCTAACCTAACTTTTTTCGCAGTAGATGTCAGTGTTAACATACCTGATCCGTAGACCCAGGTGTAGTCATCACAGTGCTCTGCTATGAGCATATCTGTATGTAATACATCTGTAACAATGTGAGTTCACAATGTCAAGAGAGACAATAAGAGACGCTATAAAATGGGCCTTTAATTGGTGGTCACATAGTTCACCTATTCATCTTTTTCCTATGAGGCTTAGTTTGTCTTTGTCATTGGTTAAATTAAGTGAGCAAACCAGAAAATGCTAGTGTTGCCTGAATGAAAATTCCTATATATTGTTTCATATTGTGACCTTTCAAATATTTCTGAACAGTAGAGAAATTTAAGTAAGATGACAGAGGTATGAAAGCTCTAGCAATCAGATATAGTAGATAAGGCTTTAATTTTCAGTGTTCTAGTTGTCACTATTGGAGTTCTGTACTTGGCTTTCCTGCTCTGAAATTGCTGGGCATAGAAAATGTTTTACTCTGTTTTGTAAAGTACCATGAACTTTTACAGCACTCAATAGATAATTAGCAATCGTTCATATGATGTACTCAGATCGACAATTAACATGTCATTTTGAAAAGTGATGTTATTAAAGGAGTCTACCTTGTCTCTTCTCTTACAAAAACATTAAAATTGTTAATGCTGAAGCTGGAATAACATGGCAAGCAGATCATGGAGTTGCTGCTGTTTGTTAGAATTGATCTCGTTTACAGGAGAAAGTGTTTGCATGGTATTTACAATGGCTCAGTGTAGAGCAGGGGTTCTCAAACTGGGGATCGGGACCCCTTAGGGTGGTCACGAAGCTATTATATGGGGGAGTCACAAGATGTCAGCCTCTACTCCAAACCCCGCTTTGCCTCCAGCATTTATAATAGTGTTTAATATATAAAAACGTGTTTTTTAATGTATATGGGGAGGTCACACTCCGCAGCTTGCTGTGTGAAAGGGGTCACCAGTACAAAAGTTTGAGATCCGCTGGTGTAGAGGATAAGCAATGTGCTATCATCAATTGGAAACTGAATAGCATCTTTTGTGATGTGAGTTTCTGTAGAATTGGCTTATTCTGTTGCTCTATAAACAAATTGTTTATTCTCTGTCTGTTTTCTGCATTTTTCCTTTAGGATAATTATTATTAGATTTATACTGCAGTCTCCTGCTTTCTCATTAATATATTTAAAGAAGCCAATCATATTCTTTTCATCTAAGAAATTTTGGTGTTACACTAAGAGGTGCCTAATGCCTTTGTCCTTCCAGCTGCTCCATGCCAGAGGACCCTGGCACTCATATAAAACATTGCAGGGTCAGGGCCCAAGGTGAAATGCAAGCAATAATGTGTTTCAGTGATCTTAAAAATTCTCCTTCTGGATGTTTCAATGCATGAGCATAGATGACCCAATGACAAACAATATGCTTCAAGAGTGACAAGTCTGGTTTCCAGGGCGTAAGATCTAGCTGTCATTAGCAGCTAGAATATTTCTGTGAATTGCTGCATGGTGCAGCAAGTTGATCTGCAAATCCTTATGTCTCCTGTGTTCTTACCTAGAAAAAATGTAGCTACAATAATGACGAGGAAGAGAGTGGATGAAGTTTCTCTGTGTGTGTGTTACAGTGATTACAAATCACTTTTTGGAATGCAGTGGGTAGAGAAAAGCAGCTTTGGCTATAAAATGAAGTGATTGCTGTACATTTTATATAAAGTCTGAGGCAGCACAGTTCTGAGTGCATTATTTCTCTTTTCCTTTACCTTTAAAACTATGTGTGCATTAGCACTGGTAACATAATGAGAAAATGTAGTGTATTTTAAAGCACAGCTATGGTTTTGCAAATTCCTTTCTTAATTCCAGAAAGCTGTATATCAGCAGAAGTTGTTGCTGCTGTTGATGTGAACACTGTTGCTAATGAAGTGTACAAACACAACTTTCCCAGCACACCATTGTGGGCAAAGACAATTGAGGTGAGTAATGGACACGTGTCTCTTTGTGCTCTAGCCATCTCAGCTGAGTATTCACTGCCACATTTAGTAGGGAATGTGGAATCAAAACACTTGAAACTGGGAGGCAGTAGTGTAAAAGGATTGCTTTGTTGGATTATGTGTAGTGATGACTTTGGTCGATTCCTGGAGGTGTAGCTGCTACTTGAGGGAGATGCACACATGCACTGTGTAGACTGATTTCAGATGCCTTCTAGGTTAGCTGAGAAGGATTTTGTTTTTCCTGAAAACCTGCTGTATAAGGGTCCTTGATTACTGTGTCCATAAAGGCTATGTGGCCAAGCAGGGTGCATCAACCCTCAACATAAAAAGAAATGTAAAAGAATTTTGTCAAATTAGTAAGAGACATTCATTTTTTCTGCATTTAAAATTGGATTGGAAAAAGCAATTTAAAATACAGCGTAGGGAACAATCCTGCATTGTTAGAGGACTGAATTGACCAGGTGACCTAGTAAGTCTCTTCCCTCTCTAATTTCCTTGAAAAAGAGCTTTGTAAATTAACTTCAGTGTTTATAAAAAGGCTTGATGCTTTTGTTGATTTATGCCATAAATTTTAATTACACATTTTTGTTTTGGTATGTTTAATATGGAAGGAGAGTTATAAATTAGCCGCATGGATTTGTATCATTTTCTGTCCATTTCAGAATGGTTTGAAATTACTGAACACCTTGTAATCTCCTGTCACAGTTTTTAGCTTGATGGTAGAAGTTTCTGAGCTTGTTTTAATGCACCAGTTTAAGTAAAACCAGAGTGGATGGCTATAGGTTGCCTCCTTATTCAGCACTTGGTACTTGCTGACTAATGGCAGCTTAGAGTTTCTTAAATGGGGGAAAGAAAGAAGAGGAATTACATTTTACGTCCTTGATGGATTTTAGGAGCAGATTCAAGTCAGTAAAATCTCCCTTAAGCTTTGTGAGAAAACAGTAAAATCTCTCTTGCGTTGCTGTTTTTATGTGGTATTTTAGCAACTTTTCTTTTATAAAGCTAACCCCTGAAATACATAAAAAGCACCAATACTTTTTCATGACCATAATCGCTCACTTTCTTGCTTCTGTTTCTCTAGGGGCTTGTCCAGACTGGGGGGGGGGGGGGGGAATTGATCTTAGATACGCAACTTCAGCTACATGAATAACGTAGCTGAAGTCGAATATCTAAGATCAGAGTACTCACCCGTCCAGACGGCGCGGGATCGATGTTCGCGGCTCTCCCTGTCGATTCCGGAACTCCGTTGGGGTTGATGGAGTTCCGGAATCGATATAAGCGCGCTCGGGGATCGATATCGTGTCTAGATTAGACGCAATATATCGATCCCCGAGCAATTGATTTTAACCCGCCGATATGGCGGGTAGTCTGGACGTACCCTAGGTGTGATATTACAGCTTGGCTGATTATTAAGCTATTTTAAACCCCCCCCACACACATACTATTAGCTAAACCTTCTGGGGGGAGGGATAGCTCAGTGGTTTGAGCATTGGCCTGCTAAACCCAGGGTTGTGAGTTCAATCCTTGAGGGGGCCACTTAGGGATCTGGGGCAAAAATCAGTATTTGGTTCTGCTAGTGAAGGCAGGGGGATGGACTCAATGACCTTTCAAGGTCCCTTCCAGTTCTAGGAGATAGGTATATCTCCAGTTATTAATGAACTTGTAGCTTTGGTAGTAATTCTGCAACACAGATCTAATTTTCTCCTTTGAACAAAAATCTTTTTGTATTGTATGATCGGTAAGCCATAAAACTAGCTTTGTGGGATTATACACAAAAAAGACTAGAATAAACCTTTCACAGTGTACCTGTAAAGAAAAAACATCTTCACCACTAATAAGAACTAAGTTAAAACCCTTCCTATTAGGGTTACCCAGGAGTTAAGCTATAACATATGCCATATTAAGCAACATGATATAGTATGAAATATTCTGTTTATAATGGTATTTCTGGATGAAATGTGAGTCATGGATTACAGCCTAACGCTTCTGGAACCTTAGACATGCCAGTTAAACATACAACTTCCAGTCTTTTAGTTTAAAAAAACTCTTTGTCCTAGCTAAAGATAAACCTAAAACCCCCACACATTTAATTTGACAGTATCAGTCTGTGTAAGAATTTGTCCACATTATTTAGCATACTATGGTGCAGCAAGTCATGACACCCAAAGCTAAAAGTAGCAGCAGACAGGCTGGCCATGGAAAAACAGCACATGGCAACAGTGCACACTTTGCCTGCTGCAAAGCAGTCACCCTTGTCAGTATGGAGAGGAGACTTGATAGGGGGAGACAGGGTTGAGAGTTTCCCAGGAAAAGCTAGTTTAGATAGGGCATTGGTAAATACCGGTTTAAACTGGGAAAAATAATTTTATTATAAGAATAGACTAATAAATGTTACTGAAAAATATTTAGGAATTTGACAATAGTTTTAGTAATATGGTTTGATTAATTTTAAACAAAGCTAATAAAATTACACAAAATATAGCCTCAGTGTAGTGCTCTATGTTATTGCCTTGACAATTTGAAACAGAAACTACTGAATCTGGAAATTCCCCTTCTTTGTTTAGCAATGAAAATTAGATGTTTGTTCAGCAAAGAAGGGGAATCCCTAGATTCAGAAGTTTCATATTTGAGATAAACTGCTGAACTAACCATCCAGGCCAGTACTTTGCCTCTTGCTCTGGAGTGGCTGGCTGGAGAGCAACTGCTGTAGCTGAACTCTTGAGTACAGTAACTTCAGTAAAAATATTTCAACATGTGCAAAGGTGGAAGACCACTTGACCCGATTCATGGTTATTTTGAGAAAGTTCATTAAGATGGCAAAGAGTCTTTTGAAGCAGAAATTGTGAAGCAAAAGGGAGTGGGAAGGCAGACCCTACGAGGAAACATTTTTCAAAATGCAGTGGAAAGAACAAAGAGACACTGGAATCACTGACTTGGGCTAAACGTGAAGATTTGAATCAGATTCTGAGGTTGAAGGTACTGGTAAAACTGCATTGCCATAGCCAAATAAATCTCAACGAACCCCGATCCAAGTCGTCATTTCAAAGGGACACATTAACAATTGCTGTTGCATGCAAAATATGGTTGGAGCTAATGATAAAAGATAATTGCTCTAGTGCACATTTGGCCAACCACCTTCATCTGAAATATGCAGGAAAGAAATTATTAGTTGAATAAGAAGAAATTGCTGGGCACTGGATGCTCAGCAAAAATCTCAACTTTCTTCCATATTTTCTTGCATTTAAAGTAGAAGAAGCTCTGTATCCAAAAATCAGCATTTTTCATTTGCTTTCGAGGAAAAACTTTCCCCTGAAACATGGTAGAAAAATCTGAAGAATGCTGATATTCCATCTGCCTGAATGGAATTGGTGGTGCAATTGCAGTGTCCAGCAAGCACTGAATGAATCTTTTCAAACGTTGGATATGCACATTCAGAACTGAGGAATAGGCTCCATCTCTCCACTACCTCAGTTGGTCCTCTGCTGCAAAATGCTGCATGGCCAAATGGACCTGGACCAGTTGTCTGCAGCTCTGTGTGCTTCTGATTGCGTTGCTTAATGCTTCAAGTCTACAATTCTGCATTATTGTTGTTTTAACGTCATCGAATATTTTCAACTTTTGTTTATGTAATATAGAAAACTGAAATACGTCAACATATACAACCTTCCTCAAGAAAGTACTTAACCAAAATGTATACAGACATTCTGATCAGTATTAATTACCGATCTCAGAATTACACCCACTGCAGTTTTACTTTTTATTTGCACAACCCTATATTAATCTCTGAATCTACTGCCTCATGTAACCACAGTTTGAATGTGTAACTAAAACTAAGTGTAATGTGGTATGCATTAATGAAACCATTTTTAAAATAGAAAATGCCTAGCTAGTTATTCCCAGGGAGGTAAAAACCAGGATTTTATCTGGTAAAACCCAGCCGTGGTAGGAACCATGCTATATCCCCGTTGGGAGAGTACCAGGGCAGCACCTGCTGTTGTAGCCCATGTATTACAATTATTGCTGCAGAGCATCTGCACTTTTTGTTCGGCGTTTGTACACAGCCTTGCACTGGGGGCCCTGGTCCATGATTAGGGCTCCTAAGTGCTATGGTAATACTACCTCTACTAATGCTTTGTGGCCTAGGTGGAAAAATCGGTTTCCCAACTTTTCATGAAGATTCTCTGCAAAGCCTCTGGGCGTTTGATTCTGCATAAGGAATTTGCTATCTTTTCAGAAAGACGTAATGTTTTGAGAGATTGTTATGGACAGGTGACTACAGAGAGGAAAATCCTTTTTCAAAATCTAATTCTGTTCTCCTGTTGAGTTTTAATGCTTTTAAAAATATTTTTTTCTGACCAAAAATGATTAAATACTTGAATAAAGGTGCTTTGTTGGCTTGGGAGAGAAAAATATAGCTAACATTTTTGATGTGATTCACTGAAAGAAATGTGAGCTATCCCTGTTGCTCTAAAAGCGTGATTGACAAACCCAGGATCAAGCATGTGTTCTGACCTCACCAGTTTTGCTAGTGCACTGTGGAAGTAAATACAAATCTGCACTTTACAGTGTTTGCCAAGCATTGGAGAAGGACGCGGTTATTAGGCCAAAGAGCCAGGTTAGAAAGTTTTTACTAGGGGACTGCTAACAGTGGAAGTAACCAGAAAGTTTGGTAGCTATAAAGCAGTAACTGGCAGAAAAGACAAAACTCACAATCCCAAAAGCATGTGTTTGTTTCTTCCTTATTCAGGGCATAACACTGACGGAGTTAAACAGATTATCTTTTGATATGATTTTGATGAGTCCTCCATGTCAGCCATTTACAAGGTGTGTATAACAAATATTCCAGTTCCGGAGAAAAATGCAGTAACTATGAATGTTTATACAGTTAAAAAAAATTTCAAGATCCATACACTTCGTGGTTCATATCTGTCTATATTTTCCCACGTATCTTCTGCTATACCTATTTCTGTGTGGGTACTGGAGATGACAGATCTTTACCGGATAAGAAGTAGGCCTGCTAGGATGTACATTTGATTAATTCCAAATAACAGTCAGGTTTCAATAGATGAACAATAATTACTTCAACTCTGTAACAAATGACATTGCCAGATTCTAATACTTTTACACTTGTTGAGTAGTCCCTTACTGCTACAATAAAAGTGGTGATGGGCCAGTCATACTTTCATAGTTCAGTCAAAATCATTTGAAGCTTGATGTACTACTTGTTTTGCATCCTGTACATGACCTGTGAAAGTGAAACTTTGTGATTTTTTTTGCCTACAGTACCTCCCTTTACTTGTTAATAGTTAGAATCTGCTCTCTCTCAATCCAGAGTAACTCCAGAAAAACTACTGGATTTACTCCAGTGTTAAACTGGAGAGACCAAGAGTACAGTCTTCCCTTGTATGTGCATTGACTTTGCAGACGTACTTTAAACGGTAATGGCTTATTCTGCAATAAATACTGTGATTTAACAGGGAATAAGGGGATCAGAATCAGGGTCTAGATAGAGTTTATATAAAGTCACAAGGATTTTGAAACCTATTTCTGTGTGAGTGTTCAAGATGACAGCTCTTTACTGGATAAGAAGTAGACCTGCTAGGACATATGTTTATTTGATTAATTCCAAGTAACAGTCAGGTTTCAATAGATGAACAGTAATAGCTAGGGCTGTCGATTAATAGCAGTTAACTCACGTGATTAACTCAAAAAATTAATCGTGATCAGTTTTAATCGCATTGTTAATAAATTTCAATTGGTATTCTATTGTTTAACTATTTTTGGATGTTTTTCTACATTTTCAAATATATTGATTTTAGTTACAACATAGAATACAAAGTATGTAGTGCTCACTTTATATTATATTGCACTGTAAAAAATTATAAACAAAAGAAATAGTATTTTTCAGTTCACGTCATACAAGTACCATAATGCTATCTCTTGAACTTTAGAGCCTAGAAGTTCACTCAGTCCTACTTTTTATTTAGTCAATTGCTAAGACAAACAAGTTTGTTTACATTTATAGGAGCTAATGCTACCCGCTTCCTATTTACAATGTCACCTGAAAGTGACAACAGGCGTGCGCATGGCACTTTTGTAGCCAGCATTGCAAGGCATGTACGTGCCAGATATAAAAGTTTATTAGAGAATATTTAAATAAAGATGATACAAAGAGTTTGAAGCGTCAGTTATTGGTCATTGGGGGCACCATACAGAGTATAGGGGGACGCTGGTGTTTGGAAATTGGTTAGCACATAACATATACAGTCTGTAAGGTCCCCAATGCCGGGTGTACGGTGGGTGGGATCAGGAAGCAGTAAGGGTACATCGCTCATACAGTGGGTTACACGCAGTCATAGGTATAAGTAAGCAGGCTGGGTAATGGGGACAGGATGACCCTCACATGGTGGAATCCAGTTCAGTGGGTTTAGGGCTCAGGGGATATGGTTCAGTAGTGGGGGGTTTATAGGCCTCCTCCCCCCCCCCCCCGTGGGTGCACGAAATCACGCCGGCTCACTCCTGGTATTGGCGGTGGCCGGTGATGTGCTCTGTGTAAATGTCCATAGACCACCGGATAGTGTCCGAGACCATCAAACGTCTCATGAGCCGTGCATAGCGACGGCCCACCCCACAGGCCCTAAGTACTCGTTCATTACAGGGGTCCCAGGCACCCAGCGCCCCGACGATCAGGGCGTCGGTGTAAACCTCGTAGCCCTTTTGTCCCTTAATGCTTTGGCCACCATTCCAGAGGACATGCTTCCATACTGATGCTCATTTAAAAAAAAAAAAAAAAAAGTGTTTTAATTAAATTTTGACTGAACTTCTTGGGGGAGAATAGTATATCTCCTGTTCTGATTTACCCACATTCTGCCATATATTTCATGTTATAGCAGCCTCAGATGATGACCCAGTTCATGTTCGGTTTAAGAACACTTTCACTGCAGATTCGGCAAAACGCAAAGAAGGTACCAAAATGTGAGATTTCTAAAGATAGCTACAACACTCAACCGAAGGTTTAAGAGTCCGAAGTGCCTTCCAAAATCTGTGAGGGACGAGATATGGAACTTGCTTTCAGACATCTTAAAAGAACCACACTCAGGCCTGGTCTGCACTACGCATTTAAACTGATTTTACAAGCGTTAAACCGATTTAACGCTGCACCCGTCCGCACAACGAGGCCCTTTATATCGATATAAAGGGCTCTTTAAACCTGTTTCTGTACTCCTCCCCGACAAGAGGAATAGCGCTGAAATCGGTATTACCATATCGGATTAGGGTTAGTGTGGCCGGAAATTGATGGTATTGGCCTCTGGGCGGTATCCCACAGTGCACCATTGTGACCGCTCTGGACAGCAATCTCAACTCGGATGCACTGGCCAGGTAGACAGGAAAAACCCCTCGAACTTTTGAATTTCATTTCCTGTTTGCCCAGCGTGGAGCTCTGATCAGCATGGGTGGCGATGCAGTCCCAAATCCAAAAAGAGCTCTAGCATGAACCGTGCAGGAGATACTGGATCTGACCGCTGTATGGGGAGACAAATCTGTTCTATCAGAGCTCCGTTACAGAAGATGAAATGCCAAAACATTTAAAAAAAAATCTCCAAGCTATGATACAGAGTCCACAGCACAGTGCTGCGTGACAAGCGTAACGGAAAGCCAAAGAATCAAATGGACACTCATGGAGGGAGGGAGGACTCCAGCTATCCCACAGTCCCCAGCAGTCTCTGAAAAGTAGTTGCATTCTTGGCTGAGCTCCCAATGCCTGTAGGGTCAAACACATTATCCAGGGTGTTTCAGGGTATAGCTCGTTAATTTACCCTCCTCCCCTCCCCCCGTGAAAGAAAAGGGAAAAAAATCGTTTCTTGACTTCTTTCAATATCACCGTATGTCTACTGCATGCTGCTGGTAGACACGGTGCAGCGGCAGTGAACAGCAGCATCCTCTCCCTTCCCTTCCCTGGTTGCAGACGGTACCGTACAAAAGGACTGATAGCCGTCCTTGTCATCATCCCGTGAGTGCTCCTGGCTGGCCTCAGGTGAGGTTGGCCGGGGGCTCCTGGGTAAAAATAGGAATGACTCCTGGTCATTCCCAGTAGATAGTACAGAATGGCTGGTAACCGTCTTCATCATAGCAACTGGGGGCTGAGCTCCATCAGCCCCCTCCCTTTCATGTGTAAAGAAAAGATTCTGTACTGCCTGGAGTATCATAGCAGCTGGAGGCTTCCTCCTCCTCATTTTATCTCACTAACAAGTCAGTGTTTCTTATTCCTGCATTCTTTATTACTTCATCACACAAGTGGGGGGACAGTGCAACGGTAGGAGGGTTGGGGGAGCAGGGAAGGTTGGGGGAGCAGGGAAGCAACGGGTGGGGTTGTTGTAGGGGCACCCCCTAGAATGGCATGTAGCTCATCATTTCTGTGGGATCTGGCACGGAGCGGCTGTGCTCTCTGGTACATTGGTTCTGTAGTACACTTGCCCCATATTCTAGGCAGGACTGACTCTATTTTTAGATACCATAAAGGAGGGATTGACTCGAGGAGTCATTCCCATTTTTGTCTTTGCGCCCCTGGCCGACCTCACCCAGGGGCACCCATGACAGCAGCAGACGGTACAGAGTGACTGATAACCGTCATCTTGTCGCCAATTTACAATGGCATGGCAGACGGTACAGAACAACTGATAACTGTCTCTACTGTCTTGCAAAGGCAAACAAATGCTGCTGTGTAGCACTACAGTACTGCGTCTGTTAGCAACATCCAGTAGACATATGGTGACAGTAAAAAAAAAAAAAAAAAAAAAAAAAAAGCTGAATGGGCTCCATGGTTGCCGTGCTATGGTGTCTCCCAGGGCAATCCAGGGAAAAAGGGCTCGAAACGATTGTCTGCCGTTGCTTTCACGGAGGAAGGAATGAGTGACCACATTTACCCAGAATCACCCACGACACTGTTTTTGCACCAGCAGGGGAGACTGCAGGAACTATGGGATATCTATGGGATAGCTACCCACAGTGCAACGCTCCAGAAATCGAAGCTAGCCTCGGACCATGGACGCACACCACCAAATTAATGTGCTTAGTGTGGCCGCGTGCACTCAACTTTATACAATCTGTCTTACAAAACCGGTTTATATAAAATCAGAATAATCCCATAGTGTAGACATACCCTCAGATGCAGAAGTTACAGAACACGAACCCCAAAAAAGAAAATCAACCTTCTGCTGGTGGCTGCTGACTCAGATGATAAAAGTGAACATGCATTGGTCTGCACTGCTTTGGATCATTATTGAGCAAAACTCATCAACAGAATGGACTCGTCCTCTGGAATGGTGGTTGAAGATGAACAGACATGTGAATCTTCAGCGCATCTGGCATGTAAATATCTTGCAGTGCCAGCTACGACAGTGCCATGTGAACGTCTGTTCTCACTTTTAGGTGACATTATAAACAATAAGCAGGCAGCATTATCTCCTGCAAATGTAAAGAAATTCATTTGTTCGAGCGATTGGCTGAACAAGAAGTAGGACTGAGTGGACTTGTAGGCGCTAAAGTTTTACATTGTTTTATTTTTCAATGCAATTATTTTTTTTGTACATAATTCTACATTTGTAAGTTTGACTTTCATAATAAAGAGATTGCACTACACTACTTGTATGAGGTGAATTGAAATAAACTATTCAGAGCCGTCTCCAGGCACCAGCCCAGCAAGCAGCTGCTTGAGGCAGCCAATGGTGAGGGGTGGCACGTTGGGCTCTTCAGTGACAATTCTTCAGCAGGTCCCTCACTCCCTCTTGGAGTGAAGGACCAGCCGCTGAGTTGCCGCCCGTAGACTGAAGCGGCGGCGGTAGAGATGATCGCAGCTTTTTTTTTTCTTTTTTTTTTTTCTTTTTGCTGCTTGGGGCGGCAAAAACCCTGGAGCTGGCCCTGATACTATTTCTTGTTTTTTACAGCATAAATATTTGTAATAAAAATAAACTACAATGTGAACACTGTATACTTTGTACTCTGCATTGTAATTGAAATCAAAACATTTGCAAATGTAGAAAAACATCTCAAAATATTGTGACAAAGTTCCTCCTCTACCTTGGTGGGTCCTGCGCTTATTGGCAGATTTGCTCACCTCAGTGATCTCCCCCACAGTCTCGATCAACTCGTCCTGTGTCTGATCAGGAGTAGGGAGGTTTGGGGGGAACCTGGGCCCGCCCTCTACTCCGGGTTCCAGCCCTGGGCCCTATGGATTTGCAGCTGTCTATATAGTGCCTCTTGTAACAGCTGTGTGACAGCTACACCTCCCTGGGCTACTTTCCCATGGCCTCCTCCAAACACCTTCTTTATCCTCACCACAGGACCTTCCTCCTGGTGTCTGATAACGCTTGTACTCCTTAGCCCTCCACCAGCACACCTTCTCAGTCTCAGCTCCTTGTGTCTCTTGCTCCCAGCTCCTCACACGCACTTCCTCTCCTCTGGCTCCTCCCCATCTGACTGGGGAGAGCTCCTTTTAAAACCCAGGTGCCCTGATTAGCCTGCCTTGATTGGCTGCAGGTGTTCTAATCAGCCTGTCTGCCTTAATTGGTTCTAGCAAGTTCAGCTGACTACTCTACTCTAGTGCAGACCCTACTCTGGTCACTCAGGGAACAGAAAACTACTAACCCAGTGACCAGTATATTTACCCTCTACCAGACTCCTGCACCCCACTGGTCTGGGTCTGTCACAATATTTAAATAACTGGTATTCTATTATTGTTTAACAGTGCGATTAATTGCAATTAATTTTTTAATTGCAATTTTTTTTAATTGCTTACCCACCGTAATAATTACTTTAAGTCTGTAACAAATCACATGGCCAGGTTATAATAATCTTATTCTTGTTGATAGTCCCTTACTCCATAAACAGTCCCATTGATGTTGTTGGAACTACTCGTGAAGTAATGAGCTACTCAACATGATTAAGAGTATCAGAATCTGGCCCTCTGCTCACACCAATAACTTCAATTTAAAAAAAGATTAGGCTCTTTAAGAATGTGTTTTTGATTCAAAACAATGCATGGAGAGGGGTAATGGGTTTTTTTTTTCAAATCTACTATTTTGATTACATACTGATAAAACAGTGCTATGTAAAATTAATTTGGAAAAGAAAAATACCAAAATGCTTGCACCTACATGTTGCTGTTTTTTTCTTTTTAAATAAGCCAATAAAAATGCATGCTCTGGGCCCAGAATCACTTAGCCAAGTGAGTAGTCCCATTTAAGTGTATGGATTTACTCATATAAGTAAAATTATGCATGTGGGGCAGGATCCTGGAAATTGCTGAGAACTCTGGGCCCATTCTAGCAGAGCATTTAAGAATGTGATTAACATTAAGCATGTGAGTAGTCCCATTGAGTTCAGCAGGTCTTCTCATGTGCTTAGAGTTAAGCACATTCAGGTGCTTTGATGGATTGGGCCAGAGAGCTTAGCATTTTACAGGATTCAGCCCAAGGTTAGATATTTACAGGATTGGGTCCTCTGTGATTCTTTATCCCTAACCTCTTTGTGATTGAGTCTGGGAGTCAACATTCAGTCCTTAGAGCGCTGAAAAAGGCCCTGATCCTGCAAGTGGATCCATGTGTGGAGACACTGGTGCCTGTGCATAATCCCTTGTGTGAGCAGGACCCAAGTGAAGAGTTTTAAATGTTCTGTTTTAAAAATAAATATCTAAGATGACAAGCTGATAATTGTGTTCTATTTTTTATCCTCCTTTAGAATTGGCCTGCAAGGTGATGTATCTGATCCAAGGACAAACAGTTTTCTTTACATCCTTGATATTCTCCCAAGGTATAAACTGATCTTCTAGCTCAGCCGTTTAAACTTTTGAAGTTACTAGGTCGGTATAATATTGTACCAAGGGAAGCCATCCATACTGATTTCAAAGTATGATAGTATAATGCCACTGTGTTCATCCACTTGTTTTCATATAATCTTTTGTTGCTTGTAAATTCTAGTTTCTTGCTAACATTAATAACTTACAGCTTATTGTTTTGATTTCCATGTTTGGTTTTCATGTCTTGCACAGGTCCGTTAAAACTCTAGATACACCATGAAGAGTAGAGGCAGAATATTCTTTTGAATCCAGTGGCAAAATTGACTTGACTTAGGAGCAGGGTTGGGTCCTATGGTCCTTGTTGGTGGGTGTTGTGTAAATATCAAGACCAGTACATCTGAAATAGCCAGGTGAAAAAGATTTCTGGTTCCACTTTTTGAACTGATTATGATTTAAACACTATTTCTGCTATTATTAGCACCACTGTTTGTATATCTTAGGGCAGAGATTGTGCCTTCTTCTCTGTTTTGGGATGCAACCAGCTTATTGTGGTTTGTAACATTAATAACTCATCATCATACTATGGAGTTAGCTGAGCCCTGCTTCTTTGTTAGTGTTCCTCTACCATCTCTACACAGTACTTGATTCAAAACCAATTAATGATAGCAACAATTATGACTACTATTCATATGTGGCACATACTAACAAAAATGTTTGCTGCTCACATAAATGCAGATCAATTCAAAATATTGCTCACAGTCTGTTTTGGGGCAACGGTGACTATTTCTGCGAGAGCCTTCTCATGCAGTGGGAGAAGAGAGCTGATCTAGGTGTTGCCACTGGAGAAATCCCTGCTCCTGGATTGGGCACTGGTTGGCATCAATCTGATCATTTGGGTTTGCTGCTGTGAGAAATTAGCTAATCATCAATCATTCCTTGGAGATCCTACTTACGCTGGAGGTTGAGATCAGGCTGCCAGCTTCCTGCTCTTCAATTCTTTCCCTCAGGGGATCAGGCCACTTTTTGCTTTTCTTCAAATTTTTGCTATATGAACAGGGAACTTGGGCCATCGGCAGCCTTCCTCTAAAATACCTTGTTGTCTTTGGAAGATCTTTTCTTCATCTTTCTTCCTGAGCTATTGCTGGCAAGGGGAAGGAGGTGGTGCCAAGATTCCTGGCTCCAGCCAAACTATCTCTTATGTCCAAGCAGTTATCTCTATGGGTTATCTGCACGTGTAACTGAGTGCATAACAGCAGTAGTGTCAGTTGTTTTATTTTTGTTTTTGCACATGGTGACACTGTGTCACTTTGCCTAGGGCTGAGATTCACGTGTCCTGTCGTGTGTATGCAGTGCTGCATCGGCTGTGATGGAATCTAGCACAACGTGCTATCATCAGTTTAAACCCCAAGCATGGCTTATGTAAACTGATCTATCTAACTTCTATGGTCTCCAGAATTTTATTTTCTGAGCACCTCACAATCTTTAGTGTATTTCTCCTCACAACACCCTTGTGAGGCGGTATAGTGCTATTGTCCCCATTTTACAGATGCAGAACTTAGGCACAGAGACTATGTGACTTTCCCAGGGTCATACAGGAAGTCTGTGGCAGAGCAGGGAATAGAACCTAGGTTGCCCAAGGCCTAGGCTAGAAACTTAACCACTGGATCATCCTTCTTCTCTGTAAGAAGGATGATAGAAGATATATTTTCATAATTCTGGGTAACAAGCAACAAGCCTGGACTTGCCACTCTTGCCTTTCAGTGAAGGCATAAATCTAGCATGAAACTCACATCCACTGAATAACTGAGCACTTTGGTTCACTAGCTATTTGAATTATAGTGGGAAGATCAGCACCAAGATACTAAATGTTCTTGGAGCCCAATAGTGTAACGTTAATGTAATTCTCAAATAAATTGATGATCTCCTGAGTCTTGTCTTCACAAGTCTCGCATGCTACATATACTAAAAATAAATTTGTTACCGTTGTACTACAGTAGAAATGAAAGGCCCCACATGAGTGGAGTAAGTACTGTAGGGACATAGTAAGAGAGTTCCTGCCCCAAAGAGCTTATGATCAATATAGCTAAGGCAGACAAATGACAAGTAAAAGGAAGCTTAATTATTTCCCCCATTTTATGAATAAGGAATTGAAGAACTGGGAGATTAAGTGACTGGCCCAAAGTCACGAAGAAAACGAGTGGCTGAGCCAGGATCCTAACTCACATCTCTTGAAGCCCAGTCCTGTGCCTTAATTGCAGTTAATTGCATCCTTCCTCTGTGTTGAATTTATTTTAAAAAACAGGTCTGTGAGTTAATAGTTTATTAGACTCTTTCTAAGCTCATCCATAGATCACCACACATTTCAGAAGGGAATGTCAGTACCATTATCCCTATTTTACAGATGGGGAACTGAGACGCAAGAAGGGGGGCAGCTCTTCTTCAGAGACAGTTTTTTGCTTTCAAAGTGGAAATGGCGCATTCTGATTGCTGCATGGTTAGACGGAGAAGATAGAAACTTTCTTTTTCTCAGATACAAGACATAAGACTGTGGCACATGTGACCCTTATCATGACAGGGCAAAGAAGTTGGGCTTGGCTGGGAGAATTTATCTCTGTGTCCCAGGAGATGCTGCTAATCTCCCTTGGGCAAATTGTCAAAGAGAAGCTGGAATTACTGCAGACAGATCATAAAAAGGCCGGGTAGCCATTGCGGCAGAGTTCCCCAGCTCTGGGGATCGTGTTTTGCTGAGATAGCGTGCATGTGTTCTTTGGAAATGACATCTTTGCCAGAGACCAGACATGAAAAATTCCAGCCCAAATGGGAAAATGTTCAGTAAAGTTTTTAGTGAGTATATTGTAGGAGTTACTGTTTTGTATCCTTAATTGTAATATCCTGCACAAATTTCACGCACAGTATTGTAAAGTAATTGCAACTTCCTTTCCTGTTTTTACCTTTTTTCCAATCTTTTATAGAGGAATACAGATGAAGTGGGGCTGAAGGGGACTCGGGGGGTGGCTAACACATGAAGGTACAGAAAGAGAGAACTGGGAGAAATTCTGGATCCAAGGAGGCCCTGGAGTCTTCAGCTGGTGGATGTGGAGTCTGGACACAGAGGGCATGTCTACACTGCAGTAAAAGACCCATAGCCAGTCAGCCTGGGTTAGTTGGCTCAGGCTGAGGGGCTATAAAATTGCAGTGTAGATGTTCTGGCTCCTTTTGCATTCATGAAGGGTGGAGCCCAGTTATGTTGGCTGGAGACGCTGGGAGATAGTTTGTCACCTGAAGCAGCTTTAGATGAGGGTTTTAGCCTGTTAAAGTTTAGACTCCAAGAAAGGGGTTATACTTTTTGCTTTCTTGAGTATTTTTACTATAACTGTATCTCAGTGCTGGGGTTTTATAAGACCGGATCCTAAGTTACACCAGTCAAGCTGGTGCATTCTGTTCCCTTGGGGATTGCAAACCTGATCATTTCTAGAGTGACCAGTGATGGGCTGGATACTACAGGGGGATGCTTTCAGAGAGGCTTGTGTGCTGGGGCGCACCTTTTGTTAACCTGCAAGGCAAAGTAAGAGCTGAGAGAAGATTCTTAGGTGGCTACCAGACTGATGGTTTCATGGTGCTGACATCCAGTTAAGCACCGGCAAGTTGCTCTCTTGCTGAGGCAGGAGGGTAACAAGGTGACTCGAGTCCTGGGCACCTGAAGAAAATGTCACACCTCCTCTATCATTATTGTATTTGCCATCAGAGTTTAGGAGTATATCATGATACAGTTGTTTTGTGTGTTGGGGCTCCCTTTTTAACCTTCCTGATCATGTTTGGAACAATCCATATTACTGGCAGAAGCTCTGTGGAGCTCATATGTGTGACTCACGAATCAGCCAAAGAAGAATGCTCCAGAATAAAATGAGGAGCTCCCTCCTCCAGAGACTAAGCCTGCTGCCTATGCAATGAGCTTGGTTCCAAACTGAGCACCTGCATGGCATTGATGCCACTGGACTTCAGACTAGCCCCATTGACACTATATTTAAAGTAAATTTCCACAAAAGCTAATTAGACACAACAGAAAATGTCAGAAAGCAAAACTCTCTGAAAACATAATGTGTACTAAAACGAAGCACTGGGTCTAATCCTGCTTTCACTAAAATTAACAGGAGTTTTGACACTCACTTGATTGGGAGCAGGATAAGGCCCATTTTGTTACAAGTTTTCCACACACTGGATGAGTGATGGGGTTTTTTTGTTTGTTTTTTCTTCTCATCATATACCATACAGACCTCTAACTTATAACCTTATGAATGAGAATGATGCTTTGGTAAATGAATAAGATCAGTGTTTTCAGTGGTAGGCACCTAAATCCTTAACTAGTACCTAAGCAAAAGTGGCCTGATTTTCAGAAGCACAGAGGCGCTGCAATTTTTAACTTCCTTGAGAATTACGTGTGCTCAGCACCTCTGAAAGTCAGACCATTTTTGTTTAGCTGGCTAAAGTTAGCCACCTAAATTTGGCAACTTTCACCTAAATCTTTCTTATTGCTAAATAAGTCTGTGCTGTTCTCGTAGACTTAAAGACTTTAAGCTCAGAAGGGACCATTATGATCATCTAGTCTGACCTCCTGCACAATGCAGGCCACAGAATCTCACCCACCCACTCCTGTAACAAACCCCTAACCTATGTCTGAGTTATTGAAGTCCTCAAATCTTGGTTTAATGTAACATGGTTTTGATGTAATATGGTTTACATCTTACTAAACTACATTGACTTTTCTTGTAGGCTCCAGAGGCTACCAAAATATATACTTTTAGAAAATGTGAAAGGATTTGAAACGTCTTCTGCCAGGTATGATATGATCATTTTTAATTCGGAACAGTATTAAGTAAAGGGGGGGGGGACACATAATTTATTTTTTTTGAAAGTTAGATTAAAAGAGGAGTGGAGTAAAATGGTGCATTTATCAGTTTCAGGTTAAAAATAGTATCTTAATTTTACAATGAAATTTTTAGGGCTTGGGGGACTTTATTGAAAAGTTATTGATTTCTCCAAACCAACAAAATAATTTAAAATATGATGCTAGCTGGTAAAAGTTGATGTGAATTTTCATCTATATTTTCAAAGAACAATATTATCGTACAACACAGGGTGTGAGGGTAGGTCTCATAGCTTTTACTGGAGTTCCTTTCTAGTGGTTATAGTAGAGGAGCAAGGACTAGCCGAAAGCCTTGTATTCATACCCTGCTTGACTGAGTGCTGGCACTGAGAATTTGGTGTGACCTCAACAGCAAACTGTGCAGGCAATTAGTATGCTGCTAATCTGAAGTGATTTTGGAAATCTTCATTCACCTTTCATTTCAAAGTTTAGGCTATGGCTACACTACAGCTTAAGTCTACGTAAGGTATGTCACTCGGGGTGTGAATTAGCCACCCTCCTGAGCAACATAACTTAGCCAACTTAAGTGCCAGTGTGGACAGCACTATGTCAGTGGGAGAGGTTCTCCTGCCAACATAGCTACCACCACTCATGGGGGCTTGAGTAATTAAGCCCGTAGGAAAGCTCTCTCCTGTCAGCATAGAGCAGTGATTCTCAAACTTTATACTGGTGACCCCTTTCACACAGCAAGCCTCTGAGTGTGACCCCCCTTATCAATTAAAAACACTTTGAAATATATTTAACGCTATTATAAATGCTGGAGGTGAAGCGAGGTTTCAGGTGGAGGCTGACAGCTCACGACCCCCCAGGTAAGAACCTTGTGACCCCCTGAGGGGTCCTGACCCCCAGTTTAAGAACCCCTGAGATAGAGTGACTACACAGAGAGCTGACAGCAGCGTAGCTGCACCGCTGCATGGTTTCTAGTGTAGCCATAGCCTTAGCAATTGGGAGGTAGAGACTGAGATTTAACCCAAAAATGGAAAACTAAATTCTATCCGCTGCTGTGCCAGGTAGGGGAGAGGCTGTAGGAATCCCCTTTTGCCTGATCCCTCCTCCCTAAGCAAACAATAGGGCAGGATCTTTCTATAGATAAAAGCAGTAGGAGAGAGAGGAAGCTGCTTAATGTGCCAACCTGCACATCACCAAATCCTTTCATGAACACTGTTTGCCGATTAGGGGGCATTTCCAGCTCCTTGTTGGCTACTAGATGCACTGCTTCTGCTTGCAAGAGCTGTGAACTGGGCCCATGCATGTCCCTGGCCTATACTGTGGGATCCTGTCCTGTAAATGCAATGATCTGTGTGTCAGAAAACACACCAGACAACGTTCCTCTTTTCCCTTGTGGCCCCTGCCAGGCTAGGATTTAGATCATAGTCCTTACTTTCAATGCGGATCCAGCCTGCTGTTAGGCTGCAGAATATAGTATACCCTATATCAGACACTATCCTTAGTAAGCAACCTTCCATTTTAATAGTCTCCTCAAAATATATGGAGTACACTTTTATTAGAAATCCCCTATGCTAAGCAACCAATTGTTGTGAATCCCCTACGTCAAACAGTCTTTCCTTTATTGTACTGGGGTAGTACTTAAATAAATAAGCTCAGTTGTAAACATAGGCAGATACTGAGATATTAACTCAAGAATAGTTAAGTAGGAATTTTAATATCCTACTTCTAATCCAGTGCTTGTAAATAATTGTGTAATCCACACCTAATGAGAATGTGTCTCCTACTGACTGGACAACATGTTGGAAGTACTTTTGAAAGACCAGATACTTTCTTTGGAGGATATTTGCTCCAAAGTAGTTGTGGTGTTTCCGTGAAAGTCTTTTGTAATTGCTCCTTGCTCAGCTAGTGCAACACTCTACTTTGTGTTCTCTCCTGAAAACGTAAAATGTATGACCATAGTTGGATGTCTACAAGCTGTGTTTGAGTATTCTAGTGTGTCCGCTGACTGTCCTATGACTACAGTATTGCCTTTAATGGATCTTTATTTAAGAAAAGAGGAGAACAGAGAGTATATTGCACCCTGTGTCTAATTGCATGGACAAGTAATTGGCTTTATTTTTTTTTCATTATTAGAGACAAAACTTGTAGAAACTCTAAAGAAGTGTGGATTTAAATATCAAGAATTTCTCTTGTCTCCAACATGTGTGAGTAGTAAGTTATTATAACTCATCCAACTATACCGAAGAGTAATGGGATATTTGGAAAGAATTTCACATATTGGAAGAAAGAGTGATGTCCAATTTTGTGGACATTCGTATGGATTGGTGGTGCCATCTGACTTAGCTTTGAGTTAGATCAGGATATTTACATATTCGTTCTGCTTATCACTGCTTGATCAGCCAATGGATACTGTTTAAATCTGTAAGTTTGGCTTCTCCAAGACGTACAGGATCAGGCCATTACTGTGTTACATGTAAATCTCTGTATCTTTGAGATACAGGGTCATTCTTCATTGTGACATGTCTTATCTAATTTCCTTGTTCATGTGATTGAAACATCTTCTTTTACTTCTTCATTGTGACAGATAATGGTGACGATGTTTGCCCTAAAAATTGTAGTTAAAGATATTTGTTTCTCTCTGACTTCCCACCTTACATAAAACGTTTGTTTAACTTTTCTATTGATTTTCAGACGACAGTCCGAAACCTGAGAAAAAATGATGTATTTCTCTTGCTTGAGAAAAATTAGGTAGGGAAGGTGTGATCAGAGGCACAATAAATCTGTGGGAAGTAAGGTCACTCACGATACTGCAAATGGATGGAAAGTTCTGAGTTGTACAGTGCATGAAAATTGCCTGTACTGCAGATCCTTAACTACAAACTAATGAAGTAGAGATTTCTTCATGGGTACATTTTTAAAACACTATTTTATGCCCATTGAAAATAGCCTTAGTCTAGGGTAAGGTTGGTTAATGTTAACCACTTTGAAGTGGTAAACATTTTAAGTGCTAAATGTTGTATTAATACAAAAAGTGGTAACTTGATCTTTTTGTGACAGTGCAGATTGCTTTGATTCTCTGTACCATGTGGTCTGATTGTTTTATGGGGTTTTGTTTACAGCTTGGCATTCCCAATTCCAGGCTGCGATATTTTCTGATTGCAAAGCTTCAGTCAGAGTTATTTTCCTTTCAAACTCCTGGTCAGGTGAGATTCATTGCTATTCCTTGACTGCTCTTTGTTTCAAGGAGACTGAGGGCTAGAACTTCATCTGTGCAAAGCTTATGCTCAGCTGCAGAGTGTGTGTGTAGGTAAAATGGCTATAAGCCACCTTTCTTTTTTTGCTGATTCTGGTCTCATTGGGGATTGAAATGGCTCCCACTGGGTTAGATAGCTTAAAGTCGTTCTTGGGAACAATTTTGCTGACTCAGAAGAGACCGACATGCTGGGCGCTCTGGCAGTACCCTCCCTGCCCACCAGAACCTTTTCTTGGAAGCGTGGAGGGTGCAGCAATGCCCACGAGGACCCCTTAGAGACAGAAAATGGGAGACCACCCAGTGCCCCTTGAAGATCTCCATAGAGGAGGAAGTGGCAGCAAAGCCCCAGACTTCCTAAAAAGAGTGAAGAACATGAACTGCTAGTCAGTGCCCAGAAGACATTGAAAGGTAATGGTGAATTCCAGGCCTATTGAGACGGACATAGGCATGTGTGGGAGGAGGTGTGAAACTCCCTGGAGGTTCACAAACATTTCGGCAAATCTGGTCTGAGTCTCAGGTTACTAGCCAAGCCCCTAACCAAACAACTTTCACCTGGTCCTAGCTTTCTTTATGTAGTTTCACACAACCCTTTCTTCCCCTGTTTATGGAAGTGAAATGCAAGATCCATATTCCTTTAAACTGGCTGCATACATCTACAAAGCATGTACAAGTTAGCACTTCCTAATGCCAGAATCGTTTCAAAATCTTGATAGACGAAAAGGAAGAATCAAGTCTTATTTTATACTGGACAGCTCTGTATGGCTTCCCAAACATTGCTACATGGACTTCTCTTGGCAGTTGACTATTACAGTACTAAGTACAGTATTTCAATCATTTGCATATTTTGTTCCATGGTAGATATTGGAAAATTTCCAGACCAGGAGCCAAAAGCTTCAGTGAAGCACAGAGTCGCTGCAGGCTTGGAAAAAGAGAGCTGCTTCATGGCACCCAAAGAGGAGCACATTGATCCAAACTCTGGTTCTGATGGTGGCAGTGGACAGTGTTCACAGAAGGAAGCGTTTGTTTTTAAACTCGAAACAGCGAAAGAAATGGAAAAAAAGTGGAACCAGGACAGTAATCTCTCTATTCAAATGCTAAAAGACTTCCTTGAAGAGGATGGAGAAGAAATGAGTCAGTACTTCTTGCCACCAAAGGCCTTACTGCGCTATGCTTTTCTCTTAGACATTGTGACACCCAGCTGCAGGAGATCCACATGCTTCACAAAAGGGTAAGTTTCCAGGAGAGTCTGCTGTGGGACTTTATCCAGACATTTTAAATGCAAACTTTGCAGTCATTTTAAAAACCAAAAGCAACATTCCATCAAAAAGCAAGACATTACTGCAACACATTTCTCTTTATTGCATGCTTTCTGATTCAACAGAATATGAGCATGAGAATTGCTCTGGCAGAACATTGTATGCCCTGCACACAAAAGCACTCACAAAGATGATGACATTTGTTTGGTGACCTTCAGAGAAGCTTAATTACCCCTGGCAGAAACATTCTTTCAGTAGACTGGTGGAAAACTAATGCACTAATTAATTTCTTTATATTACTTATACATAATACTTTGTAATTTCAGGAGCAGCTCCTTTCCTCATTAAAACTGTCACTAATGTACATTTAATTGATGTTATAAACCGTTGTGGTGAAATCCTCAGCTGGTGCAAGTGGCTGCACTGAAGGCAATGGAGTTATGTCTGTTCACACCACCTAGGGATCTGGCCTTACGTTCCTTATTTACAACAATTAGTTACATTTTTAATGAAGAAATACACAGATGATAGCTCATTCAGTTAAATATCTGTTGGTCCACCGGTCTAGGAGCTAATTTGTACTTTGCATTTCTAAGGCACACTCTTGCAAAGTGCCAAGTGTTCTCAATTCCCATTGACATTAGAGCTAGTTGGGAATTTTTTGATGAAAGTTGTTGGTTTTTTGGGTCAGAAAAACAGGTGACAATTTCACTGATTCATTGAAACTAAGACTTTTCACAAAAAATTTGACTTCTAAAGTAAACATGTCTGGTTCTCTAGTTCAACACAATGTTTCATAAAACTAACCATTTTTTTATTTTAAAATTTGTTTTTACTCTATAAATTAAAATGAAATGTTTTGAAATTATTAAAACAAAATGTTTCAGTTCACTCAAACTACTTTTTTCCCCCTAGACTTTCAGTTTGTGAACATTTTTAAGATTGACCCTTTTCCATTCAGGACAGGAAACCTTTTTGAACCTTGACATTTTTTATGGGATAGGAAGATCATTTTTCTTCCAGCTCTGATTGACATCAGCACCAATACAGGTTGAGGGGAATACTGGAGACACTCAACATCTCACCAGACTGGGTCAGTAACTAGCACACTTAGTTAAAAACCCTGGGCCAAACTGATTCCTTGTGTAACTCCAGACATTTCACTGCAGTAGCAACAGGGATAAATTTGGCTCATTATGTTTTGATTTTAAAATGTACTTTTATGTTACAGGAAGACCCAAAATAGGAACAGTGTGTGGCTTGCTGAAGTTCTTTAATGTAGTTGTGGAACAGCTGGTTTTGGGAATTAACCAGAAGCACTCTAACACCCCTCATTGTTGAACTGGATTGAGGTTGGGGGAAGAACATGTTGACTGAGTGTGCAAGTCCACAGCAATGTAGGCTGTGATGCAGGCAATGAGAGGGAGGTATGGGACATTTTGAATGACAGAGCAAGTTAAACCCACTCTTTATAAATCAGTATAGTCTTGACAAGGATATGCTATTGCCAAGGCAATCAATGACCTGAAAACTCATGTAAAGCAGGTTACTGAAAGTCCTATGTAGTGTAGAGGAAATTGACTTTTTATTAGAGTCACAGGGAATACACTATACCCAGACAAAGAATAGGTTGCCTGAGTCAAACTAAGACATTTTAAGTAGCTTACGCACATAAAGAGAACAACAACAAAATAATCAAACTTCAGTAGAGTAAAAAGTTAGAACATAGTTTTCTAATCCAGTGTCTGCTTTCCATATAAGTACTGAAAAGTAACCAACTGCCCAAATACTAATGTGCTTTTATTTCCTATGCCAAAACTTCCCAAATTTCATAAAGTACTAGGTTAGGGTTGTTGATTTATCTCTAGTCAGTAACAATAAAAAGAAATATGAACAGCTAATAAAAAAAGATGCAATTCTGCCCAATTTTATTAAAACTATTATTCAGTTGTAGAGCAGGTGATCTTTCAGAGTATTCACTTAGAATTATATTACATTATCTCTCTATAGAAACCAAAATCTTGTAATTTTTGGGCAGTTCCACCATACATAGTATATATCATACTACCATATTGTCCATAATTCCTTCAGCATAAATCATTTAGAATAGTGTCTTTTTATGATAATATGGATGCATGATAAAGATCACTTGCCAAAATAAGGATTTGAAATACCAGTTTAGAAGCTACTTGCAATTATTTTATTTGTTTTGCCTCAGAAGTTTTTTTTTATAATTATTATTTATAAATGCAGGTCCTTCATGTATATATAATACATTAGAATTCCTCTCATATGGATTATCTTGTGAAAACAAATATTTGTTAAAAATGTATTTTAAAATATTAATCAAGACCATGTATTTAGAAGCTGGTTTAATTACTTATCATAATCCATAACTGTTTTTGGGGCCTGATCCGGCACAGCATTTACCTACAGGCTTAATTTTAATCACATGGGTAGTCCTGTTGACTTCAGTACAGCTACTCATATGCAGAAGTAATTTGCTGGATCAGTGCAGGAGTGCTCAGCTTCGTGCAGGCCTGAGCCCTAACAAGACTGTTGCCCCTGTGGGGCTTGGGGAAGGACTTTTCCCACTGCTTTTTCCTTTTGTGGAGTATGTAAAGCCCAAAACAAAAGGCAGCCACCACAGTGTCTCAGTGCATCTGGAAGGGGTGAGTTAAGCTCCTATGAAGCTGTGCAGTGGACTCCATAACAGCAGTTTGTACAGTGGTGAGGAGCGAAGAGGGAGTAGCATACGATGAGGGCAGGGCTCGTGGTTGTGTGGAATAAGTGCATCCAGAGGCGTGATGCAGACGGGTGGCTGTTCCTTAGATGTTCACTGCGCAAAGCCGATTTATCTTGCTTTCTAAATCCCTGTCTGTTCAGGACTTTCTTGCACAATAGTTACCATGCAAGCAGTGTATGTCTCTGACAGTCTGGCAACCCTATAATTACATTTAAATGATAGTCTGTGAGAGACTGTTGAGTAAACGTGTATTTACAGTTTAAACCACAAACGCTCCAAAAGAGCCAAAATATAGCTTAGAATGTCAACTCTTACTATTATATGCTGGATATTTTTTGACTGCTGTAAACAAAAAAACAAGTAAAAATATGTTCAACTAATGCCAAAATCTGACTGAATTTCTCTATTCTTCCTGAGTGAAAATGAAAATTTTAGGCTTTCGCTAATGGTCCTGTCCTCCTTTTTGGATACAAAGAGCCAGATTTTCAGAAGTGGCCATCTTCATTTTGCATGCAAATGGATGCGAAATTGGAGAAGTGCCCGAGTTGTGTACCCAGAACCCCATTGGCACTTACAAATGCATAATTTGTGCATGAAACATAGGTGGCTGTTTCTGAAGACATTATGCCTGAAATCCTTGACTGGTTGCTCTACAGGTTGTTACTATGGATAAATCTCCTGAGAATAATCCCCAAGATTATTTTTCGGAGGCTGGTTTTGTAGTCCCAGGGTTGGTTGTGTTAATAAGAAGGCCTTTGTGTAACCTTTCAAAAGTCTATTTGTTAGTGCCAGCAAATTAACCTCCATGCTTTTCTACACTCATCAATATTGTAAAGCCTAATAGAACTTTTCATATATAATTTTTTTGTTGTTTTTAAGGTATAGTCACTATGTAGAAGGAACAGGGTCAGTGCTGCAGACAGCAGAGGATGTGCAGGTACAGGATGCATTGTGAATCATATCAGAATAATTTATTGTTAATTTTTTTCTTACTACTTTGGCTTAACTGTTCTGGATTTATTATAACCAAAAATGTCTTCAAGACCAAATCTTACAGCACAGAGCAACTATCTCTCCAGATCTTCAGGTATTTCCAGTTAATTTACTATGAGTACCCAGATGGAGTATATTAAAGTCATGGTTATGTGGGAAGAATGTGAGCATGCTACTATTTTATCATTCCTGTTGCTATGCAGAATATTCACAATGAAACTTGAAAACCTTGATATGGGCTGAGTCTGTGGATAGTTTACAGTACATCAGATTTTTGCCTCTAGGGCCGTTTATGGGCCAGTTTTGCACACAGGTGACCCTATTCTACAGTAAAAATGTCAAACAATTAAAACTCATTGTTTTTACATTTCAAAAGTATTATATTTTGCATTGAAACACAACATTTTGAAATAGTCCACTTTTAATGTGAAGTTCATCAAAAAGTGACATTTTAGGAAAATTTAAAAAAAATGAAATGGCAGGCTTTTTGATGAAACATCACAGAAAAAATATTAGGTTCTCTGAAAACAGTTATCATACATATATGGAAAAACTTCACTTTTTAATCCTTGGCCAGGATTTAAATAGCGTTTTTGGGTGTACGAGGAATGCAGTGTTGGAACATAGAGGGAATATCCAAAGCTGTCATGTTTAACAAAGTATTCATAGCATAATTTTAGTACAAGATGTTACTGCCTGCTTATTAAGTCATCTCTGTTCTCCAGTATTCGACTGCAGGTATTATCCTATGGTTGCATATTTGAATATTTGTGTAGCCTCTGACTTGAGAAAAAAATGATTACTCGTTCTTGACAGCATGATGGTTTTCCTTGTAAACTGTAATTGGTGAGACATTTGAGTGCAAAAGTATAGCACAAACTATACTTTCAAACATAATGCACAGCCATACTGTTGTTTTCAGCAATGCAATCACCTTAAATTATTTTATGAAGATACCTTTGCTGTAATTTTATGTAGTCATTATGTATCATCCATATCTGTTATTTTGTACTTTCCTCACAGCTACAATCAGTGTTTAAATCCATTGAGATGCTATCAGAAGAAGAGAAGCTTATGAAATTGTCAACACTAAAACTGCGATATTTTACTCCTAGAGAAGTAGCAAATCTCCATGGATTCCCTCCAGAATTGGTTAGTGCCTCTGAATTTCCCCTATCTCTTGTCTAGTCTTCAGAACTACAACCAGAATTGCAAAGCTAGCATTTTGAAGAAGAATGCTTCACTTTTTATGTGTGTTACTACAATATGACTTTTATGATGGATTATTATTATTTGGTGACCATTTCTCTAAACTTTTATCAGTTTTTCCTAGTTTATAAGAACAAACTTATGTGTTGTATAGCCAAATAGGCTTGTTAATGTGAACTGGGAAAAACAATGAGTTTGGAATGAAAAGTTGCTGTATTATTAAAAGGCAGTGAAGAGAGGCACTCGATTGACTTAGTTTTTGTTTCCTCTAATTTAGGGTTTGTTTGTTTTTTGTTTCCAACACGTGAGATGCATAATCTGTCCATTATCATAATTCACATTCTCTTTTGACTTTAAGAATAGATTTCTTGGTGCTTTTAGCGTTCAACTGTTGGAAAAAGTAATTACAATATGGAACAATAAAAGACTAATTGTTTTGTTGCAGTCAATATTATAGGTCCCATAAGGTTAACACAGCAACATTATGAAAAATGCCCCCTTCTTTCTGGCACCTGTGACTTGCTTTCAGGAGAATGACATCATGCTTTTCTCTTTCCTGTTCTCTCCTGTTGTTGATACAAAATGATTGAGAGGTAGGAGAATGACCCAAAACAAGGCAATACTTGGGGCCTAATTCTTATATATGATGTTACAGCTCTGCCAGTACACCGTAAAGGGGCCGTGGTGTAATGAGAATCGGGCCCTTAATGTTTTTTGGAAAAACAAACTGAAGGCAAGCAGAGTCTGCATTCTCTGCCAGCATATGTCACCAGCAGAGCAGCATCCTTAAAAAGCAAACGTGATCTAAATTATGTGAGACAAGGTCCAAAATTGTGCACTGAGCCCTGCAAACTGTATTAGGCACTAACTCACTCCCTCTGGTGATGATCGCTATACATAGGCCAAGGAAGTACAAAGTCTGAGATAATTTCTCCAGGCAGATGAGGGAGCAGGGTCTGAGAAAACGTGTCCAGTGTGGTCTGTCCAGTCCAAGATAAAGGAAGCCCAAGAGCCATTGCTGGTCTAGCTGGCTTATAGGTGTCTCTCTCTCTCTCTCTCTCTCCTCTCTCTCTCTCTCTCTCTCTAGTGTTTTAAACCTGTGTAAATCTTGAGCCTAACACAGTGGATTGCGTGGGGAATGTGGCTGGGGATCCCGGGGGAGGAATTCAGGCACAAATGAGCCTTTGGAGGGGAGTGACTGCCCAAGTCTAGGTGCCAAGGAGCTGGGCAGAATGGCTGGAGCTGGCAGGAGATGCTTTTCACTACAATAGTTTGCATTCAGGGAACTTAATACTGGCAGAGAAAGCTGGAACAAACTCCTCCTAGCCACCTCCTAGGCATCCTCCCTTGGCTCAGCCTCTGCCAAGCAAGGAAATTTGGAAAACTTTCTGAATCAGCACATTCTGGCTGCTGTGACCACATCCCCCTTCCAGCCAGAATTGCCATCTCTGGAGTCTCTACTGCTAAACTGCTCCCGCCTCCTGCCCCCACTATCTGTGCCAGTGAAGCTGAATTAGCATAGATTGCAGGGAAAAGCTGTGCTTCATGGCCGTTTGTAAAATCTTAACAATGTCTGTATTGCTCCCCGTAGGCTTGATCCAAAATCCATTGAGCTCAGTGGGAGTTATTCCACTGGGGTGTGGCTCAGATACAGTGTGGCAGACACTTGTGTGTATTGCAGCTTTCGGTAACTGCATCAGGAAATGTTTGTGCAAGTTCCAGTAGATCAGAAGAGCAGGGACAGACCAGACTAATTTAGTCTTTGTATTGTATGTTGTCTTTGTTTTAGGCTTTCCTGACAAGATAACAATGAAGCAACGCTACCGCCTCCTGGGAAACAGTCTCAATGTATGTGTAGTGGCTAAACTGATCTCACTTCTGACTGGATGATTTTGAACCCAAACTTGATGAGTACTGTCTGGCATAGGTCCTGCTAACTCGGAATATACTTTCCTTCTTTGAGAGACTTAGTAAAAGTTGTTGCAGCTTTACAAAAATCATCATTAACATTTTAAATATCCCTGCGAAGTATCTATCTGGAATAGATTTATTCTGCTGAACAACTGGTATATCTTGAGTGCCTTTGTGGAGGATCTGAACTGTTGCAGCAAAACAGTTACCACTGCTAAAATGGAAGTTATCAATACTTGTCCTATTTAAAATTTTATTTATATCTTGTAAAATACGAACTGCAGTACTTGCCAATGAAAACAGGTAAAACCGTCACTTCATCTTAAAACAAGTCTGTCTAGAAACTGTCGTTTAAAATAAAACATATGTGACTGGCAGTTATTTTAATAAAGTTCAGATAATGTGTTCTACATGTAGAATATCTTTAGCTGTAAATATTAGCTTGTTCTATTCTTTAAAAAAAAGCTACTGTGAATATCTTCTGACAATTTATTGTAATTTTGAAAAGTTTTTACAACAAATGTAACTTTTGTAAAACTGATAAGTTCAGTATTTATATATAATATTTTTTTAAATAGACCAGATGCCAAAATCTAACATAAGTATCCATCTAATCTTTCTAGGTACTTATTACCCCAGCTCACAATCACGGCTGAGCCTGGTGTGAATTGTTTAATGATAACCTAAGAAAAATTACAACCCTGACACTGACCTCACTGATCATGTGGTATCTTTTCATAGAATCATAGAATATCAGGATTGGAAGGGATCTCAGGAAGTCATCTTGTCCAACCCTCTGTTCAAAGCAGGACCAATCCCCAACTAAATCAGCCCAGCCAGGGCTTTGTCAAGCCTGACCTTAAAAACCTCTAAGGAAGGAGATTCCACCACCTCCCTAGGTAACCCGTTCTAGTGCTTCACAACACTGCTACTTAAAAAGTTTTTCCTAATATCCAACCTAAATCTCCCCCACTACAACTTGAGACCATTACTCCTTGTTCTGTCATCTGGTACCACTGAGAACAGTCTAGATCCATCCTCTTTGGAACCCCCTTTCAGGTAGTTGAAAGCAGCTATCAAATCCCCCCTCATTCTTCTCTTCTGCGATTAAACAATCCCAGTTCCCTCAGCCTCTCCTCATAAGTCATGTGCTCCAGCCCTCTAATAATTTTTGTTGCCTTCTGCTGGATTTTTTTCCAATTTTTCCACATCCTCCTTGTAGTGTGGGACCCAAAACTGGACACAGTATTCAGGTGAGGCCTCACCAATGTCGAATAGAGGGGAATGATCACGTCCCTCGATCTGCTGGCAGTGCCCCTACTTATACAGCCCAAAATGCTGTTAGCCTTCTTGGCAACAAGGGCACACTGTCAACTCATATCCAGCTTCTTGTCCACTGTAACCCCTAGCCAGGGCCGGTGCAATCACTAGGCAAACTAGGCGGCCACCTAGGGCGCCAAGATTTGAGGGCACCAAAAAGCAGTGCCCAAAATGTCTGGGATGTTCACCCGGCGCTGGCTAAATGTGTAACCTTCTTCACGCCACTTTGCAAGGGGGTGCTGTGGCTTTGATCAGCTCCGGCCGGCCGAGAAGTGATGTCATTCCTCCTCCAGCTGCTGTGGGTGCTGCGCTGCTCTGGCTCTGCCCCAGGGCCCCCACCTCTGCTCAGCCCTGCCCCAGCTCAGAACTACAACCGGGCCTGCACTCACCAGTGGCAGGAAATACAGAGACCCGGCGCCAGTCGCGCTGCCGGTGAGTGCTGGGGGGTGTTTCCCCCCTGCCCCCCAAGCCAGTCCTGCCCTTCTGCTCCCGCCCCTGCCCACAGAGGCCTGGGGCACCACCACTCCTCCGCAGGAGGGCTGCGTAGGGCCCCAGAATATCTAGGGATGGCCCTGGTACCCGCACCCTGCCTGCAGCTAGCCCCTGCTGCACTCCCTGCCCTGCCCGCAGCCAGCCCCATACCTCCTTGTCTCCAGCCAACTCTTGCCGCACCCCCCTGCCCGAAGCCAGCCAGCCCCACACTCCCCTGTCTCCAGCCTACCCCTGCCGCACCCCCCTGCCCGAAGCCAGCCTCACACCACCTGTCTCCAGCCAACCCCTGCCACACCTCCCTGCCCGAAGCCAGCTGGCCCCACAGCCCCTGTCTCCAGCCAAACTCTGCCACACCTCCCTGCCCAAAGCTAGCCAGCCCCACACTCTGTCAGGTTATTCATTTATTTTCATTAAATATGTAGACTAAATAATGAAATTAATAAATTTTCAAGCCAAATGTGTATTAATTCTAATGACCAATGCCACATTATGCCGTATTTATTTTTGAAAGTTTATAAGGTGGGGGTGCAAGGTGGAAGTTTCGCCTAGGACGCAAAATATCCTTGCACTGGCCCTGCCCCTAGGTTCTCTTCTGCAGTACCGCTGCCTAGCCTTTTCGGTCCTTCGTCTGTAGCAGTGCATGGGATTCTTCCGTTCTAAGTGCAGGACTCTGCACTTGTCCTTGTTGAACCTCATCAGGTTTCTTTGGCCCAATCCTCTAATTTGTCTAGGTCTCTCTGTATTCTATACCTATTCCAGTGTATCTACCACTCCTCCCAGTTTAGTGTCTTCTGCAAACTTGCTGAGGGTGCAATCCGCGCCATGCTCCAGATCATTAATGAAGATATTGAATAAAACCAGCCCCAGGACTGACCACTAGGGCACTCCACTTGATACCAGCTGTCAACTAGACATGGAGCCATTGATCACTAGCTGTTGAGCCCGACAATCCAGCCAGCTTTCTGTCCATCTTATAGCCCATTCATCCAGCCCATACTTCTTTAACTTGCCGGCAAGAATACTGTGGGAGACCATATCAGAAGCTTTGCTTAAGTCAAGGAATATCATGTCCACTGCTTTCCCCTTATCTACAGAGCCAGTTATCTCATCATATTTCTCCCTCCTGCTTCTATCACACTGTGGCCTGAGTCCCCTGCAATGTATCCTCAGTCCAGAAATAGTTTGGAAAAATCCATGGCTGCGGGGTCCATGAAGTCGGCTGGACAGGGCAGTTTAGCTGCATGCAGTCCTCTGTCTTGACCTTCTCCCCTGTGGATGCATCCACCCCTGTGCCAACTGCATGGAAAAAGGGAAACGAAGGGAGAGGGAGCAGGGGCAGGGGACATGCCATTGCAGGTAGGGAATTTATTGTTTGCTTGGTTTCACTGTTTGCACTTGTTCATGCACTTTTTGTTTTGGAAAGATTCTGTCGTGACTGGTGCTTTGGCGTGGTAATGGCAGCAGGCCGGCTTGGCAATGAGTGAACGTTGTATTGTTTTAATACAAGCTATAAATAAAGCTTTTTATGTCATCAGGAAAGTTCATTGCTATCACTGCATCTCATCTTACAATCAGTATTTAAAATAATAAAGGTAAACACATGATGAAGACCCATTAGGCATTAGTAATCAAACTCTATTCCTCTTTGCACTTAGGTACAGCAATCCACATTTCATCACTTCCATATAATCATCCCCCGCTCCCCTATTGCATAAGTTGTCATGCAACATACTTGGTGAATATGACCGTCAAGCCCCCTTGTGATGGAGTGTTCATACCACACTTGCCCTGAAAGGGTTAATGCAGTCTGAGAAGGGGGCTAATTAACCTGAGGGGAATCAGTTGGCTAAGTAACCTACTGACTGAGTGAGGGAGGCCAGCTGAGAGCAACATGCTGGGTTGGTCTTACAAAAACAGGAACTTAGCAACAGAGGAGGCTGCTGGGAAGTAGGTTGTAGTCACTCCTACATATAGTCTGCAGTTGCTCCCTGGGAGGGGTGAGGCAGGCAAACCCACAGGGGTTTGGACGGGGGGGTGCCACATGGTAAGGAAAGGGCTCAGGGAAAGGCAGTGAAATCGAGCAAACACCTTGACTGCTGACTACATGGTGCCTGAGCCGGAGCTTGGAAGAGAGGGCAGGCCTGGGCTCTCCTGCCAGTCTTGAGGGAGTGGCACTATGTGGTAGCAAATACTCAGGATTGCCAAAGGAGGACTTTAGTACTCAGGAAGAGGAAAATGCAGATAGTAACCTGGTTGGAGAGTTGAGTCACAGAGGCAGCAGCAGCTCGAGGAGCAAGAGAGGGACTGCAGGTGGACAGAGAGGTGGCAGGACAGTGGGTAACTATGGGAAGGGATGTCAGCCTGGAAGCTAATCCCCAGAATGACCAGGAGGAGGCACCAGTCGAGCATCCATCTCATCCCCCCGACACTGAAGCTCCCCAATTGATTAGCCTCTTCTCTCCCACCAGCACAATCATAGAGGTACTATTCCCCCACTTCTTTTGGGCCATGCAAGTCCACAGTGAGAACACAAAGCACCTCAGAGTTTTGTTCTCCAGGTGCATCCACCCATGGTAGCTGCACTTGTTTGGCTGAGGGTACTAATTCAGTAGCCTCTTGCTGTCATAGGTCTATTCAGAAGGAAATATCTCACCTGTGGCTTCACAAAGATTGTGATGAGCACAGCAACCTACAGTCAGGCTGACAGCATTGATGACACTGGCATCCAGATGGGTCTGTAAAGCTCCCTAACAGGATTTCAATCTACCAAAAGCACATTCAACAACCATTCTCCATCTGAGTATAATTAAACCTTTTGCCAGAGCCTCTGACATCAGGGAATGGTTTCATTAGCCAAGACAAAAGGGAGTATACAGGGTCCCCTGAATAGTTGTGCTGAAAGTAATTCCATTTGTGACATTGTCATTTGGTGGGAATAGTGTCCCATCTGTCCATTAATGTCCATTAATGTAGACTCCCAATCAGAAAATCTGTAGCATTGTGAACTCTACCGTGCAGCCCAGGTCAACATTCATAAACCACCTCTGGTCTATGAGGGCCTGCATAATAATGGAATAGTACCCTTTGTAATTTAGGTACTTATGTATTCCTTGAGGAGGACAAACTATGGGCACAGAAGTCCCATCAGTGGCCCCGGCACAGTAAGGGAACTCCATTCTACAGTAGTTAACTCAGGAATATCTTTTATCTGCCACCTTGGGGTAAATACGTGCCTCAGAAATCTCTGCAACCACTTTACCCACAGTTGACTTTCCTACTGCAAACTGGTGGCCGTGGACCTGTAGAAGTCTAGGGTAGCCAACTTCCAGACAGCTACAGCAACCTGCTTCTGGACTGGCAAAGGTGCCTCATGCGTGTGTCTTTATGCTGGAGGGTCACAAAGCTGCTCATGAAGCTCCAGAGATGTAGCTTTCTTCATGCTTAAGTTCTGGACATACTGCTAGTCATCTCTAGTTTGCATGGCCATGTGATCCCCCCAGTCTGACGCCTGGATGCCAGAGACGGTTCCACCTGGGAGTACAATTCCTGAACTAGAGCTCCTGTTGGATAAATAAGGTGGGACTGGATTGTGCAGCCACCTGGCTGCTGTGGCAAGTAGGCTGGCAATGGCAGGCAGCAAAGAGTCAGCTCGCCACTGAAATAGACTCACCCAAGGACCAATGTAATGAGTTGGGGCAGGAACGGGATATGTGGAAGGCACAGGCTCTGACTGCTAGCGCCCAGCCGTCTTCCCTCTCTGTAGCTGCAGTACAGGTGGTGGCAGCAGAGGAGCGGGAGCGGGTGGAAGTAGAGAATGCCGCTCTGAGCTAGGCAGTTACCTGCCTGAAGGATCTGGTCCTGAAGGGGTCCGCCTGGGAGAACAGGGCCCAGGGGGCTTATTCAGCCCAGGTCACCACCGTTGGGGTGAGAATCCAGGAGGATGTGGAACCATATGATGATTGGGAAAGGGATGTCTGGTGTGATCCGGATCCCCCAGATCTGGACTCCGGGTGGCCAGACCCCAGACACCACGGACAACTCAAACGAACAGGGTCTGCCGTGGGGCGAGCACTCTGCTAATTTGTTTCTAAGCTGCTATCTTTCAGTCTCTAAACCGAAACATCAGGAGAGCTGGTACCAGCTGAAGAGTTACAGAAATACCATGGTTAATAGTGTTGCGACAAAGTCTGTGTTGCATGTTCTATGTTCCATGTTCTGTGTCTGTCTCTGGTGGGTGTCCTGTGCTAGCACTGGGTCCAGAAAGAGAGGGAATACTACACTAAACAGGGTAAATGCCTTTTCCTCTCTCTATTTCCTTCATCTCCAACCAAATTATCAATTACATCCACGTCAGTCCAAAAGACTTTAGCCCCCAATACATCAGGTTTATTTTTTGTTAGGTTCTCTAATAATCATTTTGTTGTTAAGTTTTGTTATTGATACTGGCGTGCCTACAAATCTAATTTGTTGTGTGTACTTAAGGGTTAGGATTGACTTTTATTGTCTAATGGCTATTGCAGCATCAAACTTGGGTCTCATTTTGTTTGTCAATATACCCAATTATTGTAACGGTGATGGTTTTACTGTATTCCCAGTTATTATTGTGATTGCATTTGTGTTTATATTATATCTGGTGTTAGTCAGTTGTAATGGTTTTAGTTTTATTTATCTGGTTATGACTGATGGTTTGTTTGCAACAGATCACCTGTGCCCTACAATGACAACTACTGTAATGATCATAGATCAAGGGGCAGAGCTTTGTAGGAGCAGCAGTGATCTGTATGCTCTGTATAAACCTGTATGCTCAAAAGGTCTGTTACACTTTCCCCCACAACTTTGTCTCTTTTCCCTCTTTGAATACCTGTGAAGTGGCTTTCCCTCACCCCTCCCTCCTGGAATGCTTGTGGGATGAATGGGCTGGTTGAACAGCTGGAAGATTAGAAGAGTTCCCAGACAGACAAGATGTCTGGGACTCTAATTAGGCAGCACTCAGACACCCATTGCATGGACACTGCATGGACACTGGCTGAGATGGAGTGTGACCAACCAGGCGCAGCCAAGTCATCTCTAGTCGCAGGCCATAAGGAGCAGATCCTTAAAAGGAGAAGGGACCATGCGCTCAGCAGTGCACTCACAAGCTTGTAGCTCCTGTGAAGGCCCTTCGCTCAGACTGCCTGGCCAGTGGTTCGCTGTGTTGCATTCCATTATGCCTCAGGAAGACTTACCTTCATCGCACCATCCATCACTGTACTGTGGGACACTTACCTTAAAGGATCCTGACATCTCCAGTGCTGTGCCTGTCCTGGGAGCGTGAGTATGTGAGTGTGAATGTGACCCCCGCCCCTCCCCTTTCTTTTGAGCTTAGCTATCAGTATAATAAACGTGCTGCTTTCTGCCAAACTCTAGTGGGTCATTAGTCCTCCCGAAGCTTACTAGCTGGCTCAATTTCGGTTAACAATAGCAACCCGCTTCTGGACCAGCAAAGGTGGCCTCATGCGTGTCTTTATGCTGGAGGGTTAGGGCAAGCTGCTCATAAAGCTCCAGAGATGTAGCTTTCTTTATGTTTAAGTTCTGGACATACTGCTGGTCATCCCTGGTCTGCATGACCATGTGATCGCACCAGTCTGTGCTTGTGGCCCTGCACCAGAAGCACCAGTCTGTGTAGGGAGTGGGAGCATCAACAGCTATACTGGTGTAATGATTTCATCAGCCAGCGTGAGTCTGCCATGCCTGGGTGTTGGTGGTGGTACTCCTCTTGCTCCATCATATACTCTGTCAGTTGCCTGTGGTAGTCCAGAAAAGGCTGCTGAAATGTCCAATACCCCATGGAAGCTCTGCCCATTTCTTGACCCAAGATTGAAAGCGCAAGCAAGAGAAATCCTTGAAAAGGGGCCTTCACCATGTTGCTTGGCAGGCTGTGTGGGCTGGCTGTTCAAACTTCCTGTCGTGCAAAGTGGGCAGTAAAGTTTTCTCACAGTGCACCACAGTCAAAGGGTGGTGGGTGCTAGGGCATCCGAGATGTATTTAGTTTGATTCAGGTCTGCATGCTGTTGTGATGTGGATGACAGAGCTCCAGGTTTGGGTCTCGGTTAGAAAATTCTTAATGTAGGGTTAACCATCAGTGCCCCAGGTTCTCCAACATGGGTCAGCTGCCTCGAGTCTCACTAACCTTGGGCTTACATTGCAGTGTAGACATACTATCTGACGGCAGGGGC
Organism: Gopherus flavomarginatus; assembly: GCF_025201925.1. Taxonomy (NCBI): domain Eukaryota; kingdom Metazoa; phylum Chordata; order Testudines; family Testudinidae; genus Gopherus; species Gopherus flavomarginatus. The sequence goes on from NC_066618.1 coordinate 42,393,845, forward strand.
AGGACATTCTTGTGAAAAGCTGTGGGCTGCTGAGCTCTCCTCTTAGGTGAGGATGAAACCTAGATCCATTTCTTTACTTGGTCTCTTGCACTAATAGAGTAGCATAGGAGTCACCAAACTTACTCCGAGCCACCTACAACAATCTTCAGAAGTTCAAGAGCCTGGCACACCTGCCAGGAGCCGAAGGAGAGCTTCAACCTTGCTTCTGCTGAATCCCCGAGCCCTGACAGGTGTGTCCTGCAGGGCTGCAGCCCCAAGATGCCCTTCCCCACAGGGCAGAAGCCCCAAGACCCACTCCCTGCTGGGCAGAAGTGTCTACCACACCACCAAGGCAGAGATCCCAAGCTGCCCCCTAGTCTGGTAGGTGGAGAATGAGGGGCGTGGAATGTGTGTGGGAGGAGGGGGGGCTCCACGAGCCACACTTTAATGGTAAACGAGCTGCATGTGGCTTGCGAGACACAGTTTGGCCACCCCTGGAGTGGCAGAAGGACCCTACAACATTCTCCTGGATAATCTACTATAAACCAAGGATAGGGCAAGGAGTTTAAGTCCTATTTTGAACAGAATTTGTTTTGACCCATAGTTTTATCATCAGCCCTACATACTGTGTAGATGGAGTGTGTTAGAAACGTATCTGACAACAAGATCAGTAACTGCCCTGTAATTGTACAGTGAAGACAAAGTTAATAAGCAATAGGTTTTTACTGCTAGTGGACTTAAAGTAAAGAGAATCTTTGTTCCTCTTTGGAGCGATCTCCATGAGTACAAGCAAATATAGATGTATTTATGATTTATTTTTTAAAATGGTGTAATTTAATAATGGCTTATGGCAAGCTGCTAAAGTGACCATTCATGCTGCAAAGTTTAGGCACCATGAGTCTGATAATTAGGAATAAATGGTGCTATCTTATCTATGAGGGCTATAAGTGTGGATCAGGTGGAGAATGTAAAGCTCAAAAGCAACATGCAGTTAAAGTGAAATTTGAGAAAGCAATTCAGAAAGAGAATTTGTTATTGCAGAGTTTTAAAAAAAAATTGTTTTAATGTCTCAGATCAACTGTGCATACACAGCAGCTATTCATACATTTGTACACATAATGAAACTCTATTTTAAGTTATCTTAATGCCATGTTACATGGCCACACAATCTGTGCTTAGTAGAAGTCATCTTTAAAATGCAGTTTTACTCTGAAAAGTGATTATGTAAAAATGGTGGCTCTTTACCCAACAGATCTGTTCTTTTACCACATATTACTTTGACCTCACAGATTTCAGTGTCAAGAACACATTTTTACTGTTTTTCTCCTGTTAGACATGCAGAATCAATGCAACTAGATTGAGTGAACTGGATTTCCTGTTCCATTTAGTGCATTATTATTGAGCTGCAGCTGTATAATCCCATGGATGGCAGTGCTAATTCCCCCTTTTTTTTTTTCCAGCATCCCCAGTAATAAACGGTGTATAGGCCAGATTAGGCCCACATCTTCTCCACTAATTTGCAGCCCTGTTATCTCTACATGACGTCCTCTGATACCTATACAATTCCATTGCCTCCCAAGGGATGGTATAAGGGTAAGTAATTAGAACTTGGAAGACAACTTTTATGGATGATGCACAAGAAGAATAGATTCCAGTTCTCACTGTCTCAGCATTTTTGCTCTGCAGTGAAAAAAAGAATAAAACACAGTCTGTGGTGCTGGAACAATTTTTATAATGGGAGCCATTGAACCAAAACCTGTATATAATGGAAACCACTTCAACCCAGGGGGTGCTGCAGAACCCCCTCCCCAGTTCTAGCACCTATGAACGCAGTTCACGTTACTTTACTTAAGTCAGAAGATATGACTGAATATACACAGGGAGCAGATAAAGAGGAAGGTGGTGTAATCTTTACTGAGTCACTTTTCAGTGTAGAACCATACTTGAAAAACTTGCCAATTGTCTTAATTAATATCTTAGTTATCTAAACACATTTTATGTAATTTGTAGTAGTCAAGAAATTTTCTATACTCATTATAAAGAAAATTCGGTAATACTGCAGATAAACTATTTATCTAGCACATATGTAAAAGTGACTAATGAATGTAACCATTGTCTTCTAAAGAGAATTTTGAATCCTGATGCAGACTTTTCCAAAACTTGGCAATATTTGGATCTGGGGTTGGTTCAGGATCATATCAAGTCCTGTAGTTTCAGTTACAGCAACAAATGACTAAAACAAATAAACACATCATAAATTGTTACAATATCTCAGTAGTGAGCTATTCATCCCATATTCATCCTCTGATTTCTCTACAGCTCACAATATTGTTAGATGTGCAAACTGCTGTTAACTATTTGGGTAAATTGGCCAACTTTATAAATATTAGATTCCCTTCCATTTCCTTTCTTAATTTGTTTAAAGTCAAAACCCATTACAAGTCTAATATATCTTGCTTCACGGATACTTGGAACCACTTATGGGTTTTGTGCACCGTCTTGAAAGAATATGCTTAAATCAATAGAGATTCCATTTTTTGCATTTGTGAAGGTGCATCCAGCACTACTGGGCAGTCTCAGACAAACCGTCTCTCAAGTAAAACCGCACAGGAAAGGAATCTAGGGAAAATAATAGTGGAGTACAAACAGGTAGGAATAAAGCTTAAATTGAGCTGCAGTTTGTGCACCAAATTCAGCCATCATTTCCGTCCTTGCAAACATGGATTTAGCAGTGTTAACATTTTCACTTTTAAAAAAAAAAGGGGCGAGGGGACAAACTGTGTTTCCCTAGTTAATATCTAGTTTGAATAGGTAACTGATATATCCAGAGTACATGAGTAACTAAATAATGAATTGTGAAACTTTAGCAGTCTAAAATACTTGAATTCTTTTGATAAATATTATATATACCCCTGTTTATTTGATTGTCATGGGGAAGAGTCTGTCATGGTGTAATGGACTTATTTGCATGTCTCAGGAAAAGAAATACAGAGACTTCAGATAGCCGGCCATCTATCAACACTTATGAGACAGTGCCTGGACTGTTCTCTTTGGTAGTCTACCTCCGCCCCCGGCATGCCCACCAGATGAATTTGGCAAAGAGTGGGAGGAGGGGGCAGTATATGGACACCGAGAACCTGCCTGGTTTAAACAAGACTGTCCCTGAAGCTGAAGGGTGGCAGCCACACAGAGATTAGAGAGGTATTGATTGTCTCTCCACCCCACCCCAGACTGAGGATTGGGGTATCTGCTAAGTCTTGGGTAAGATGCATGTAGGTCTTCTGTTGTTTTAACCCCTTTCTCTGTTATGTCCCTGTGGATTAATAAATACTTTGTTGGAAGAAGCTGTTCTGATTCTTTGTATTACCTCGCAGTCATAGCTCCAAAGGGAATCCAGGCAGGTAGCAGCAGAGCCTGCTGAGTGATGGCAGTTGAGGTGCTGTAGTAGCCTGGAGACTCAGTATAAAACAGGTGTCAGTGGCAGGGTTCCACCCTGAGAGAAGTGAAAGCACAAGGCCTCACTTGGAAGGGTGCCCACAGAGACTGAGTGAGGGGTCAAAGGGACAGCTAACCTTGAACCATAACAATTATCTTAATGAAATATGTAAATAACAGAAATAATAGGAATGAGCATACTATTCACTGCATCTCGAGCATTGACTCATCTTTCTCCAGTAATACATCAATAACTCCTTGTAATGCACACACAATGAGTAGAAGAAAGTGTGACGGGTTGGATCACAGAACCCCCTTGGGAGCTGCTACCCGATATGCCAAGACTACCTCTGCTCCTGTTTTCCCTGCCAGCTTGGGGACTCCAGCACTCTGTCTTGCTGAGCCAGATGCGCCCGTCTGCTCCAACAAAGATCCAGGGTCTGACTTACTTGTCCCAAAGCTGCAGGCTTCACTGAAAGCAGCTAACAGAAATGTTCCTGTCTTTAACACTCAGATGCCCAACTCCCAATGGGGTCTAAACCCAAATAAATCCATTTTACCTTGTATAAAGCTTAGGCAGGGTAAACTCATAAATTGTTCGCCCTTTATAACACTGACAGAGAAATATGCACAGTTGTTTGCTCCCCCAGATATTAATACATACTCTGAGTTAATAAGTAAAAAGTTATTTTATTAAATACAGAAAGTAGGATTTAAGTGGTTCCAAGTAGTAACAGACAGAACAAAGTAAGTCACCAAGCAAAATAAAATAAAACACGCAAATCTATCTCTAATCAAACAATACAGATAAGATCCTCACTAGTTTCAGAATGCTCCCTTTTACAGACTAATCTCCTTTTAGCCTGGGTCCAGCAATCATTCACACCCCTTGCACACTGTCCTTTGTTCCAGTTTCTTTTCAAGTATCATGGGGGGTAGAGAGGCTTTCTCTTTAGCCAGCTGAAGATAAAATGGAGGGTTCTCCTAGGGATTTAAATAGACTTTCTCTTGTGGGTGGAGACCCCCTCCTCACTCCTATGCAAAGTCCAGCTTTAAGATGGAATTTAGGAGTCACCTGGGCAAGTCACACGTCCATGCACGACTCACAGGTTTTACAGGTAGCAGCCATTGTTTACATGCTACCTTGAATACCTTGAACTTCCTTAAGTAGACTTCTTATGTGGATTGGAGCATTCCAAAATCCATTGTCCTTTAAGTGTTTCTTGATTAGGTATTTAATTTCAACATTCCTTTCTCCAGGAACTGACCAAATGCTCTATTAAGGTTATTTAGAAATCAAGTCAGTACACAGTCAACATTCATAACTTCGAATACAAAAATGATACATGCATACAAATAGGATTAATACATCCCTAATGTTTTCCCACACTTAGGACCTGATCCATTTTTAAACAGAAAAATGCACCTTCTATCACATTCTTGATAGAAGGCCTGTTCACCAAAAATAAAATGAAAATATTTTCTTTGTTTCATATTTTGGTCTATGCGTGGAATTGATGCAATTGCAAGATATTCTTAACCTAAGATACAGTATGGAGTTTGGAAGGAAAACACAAGAATGATTAGTGCATAAGAATCTCAAAAAACTGAGTGTGCTCATTATATTTGAGTATTTCAAGTATTTGTACTGTATACATTTTTAAAATATATTAAGTTCTATTTAATTAATAATAAACTTCAGTAAAGAAATATGAATATACCTATAGTAAAACATGTGGGGCATTTAAGCTATGTGCTTATCGTGCTTACACACTTCAGCATACACTACTATTTATTAGTTGTGATAGCACCTAGGAGTCTGAGACATGTGTTAGTCATTTTACAAACACATAATACAAAGATGGTCTCTGTCCCAAAGATCTTACAGTCTACTGATCAGACTGAATCATTTCAATAAACAAGCTGGGAAATTAAGAGATAGGAGGATGGATCCATTAGGAACTTCAGGGGTGTTATCCCAGAAGACTGAATATGAAAAATGGAAGTTTGTAAGACCAACTGAGGCCCATGAGAAAATAATGCCAATGTGTTAGAAATAGGGATTAACTACAGCAGGGCAGGTGTGGGAAGGCCTGTGTGACTGTGTGACTAAAAAGAAGACAAAATATAAACCTGATTTGAAGAAAGGAATTAAAGAGGAAGTGGAAATAGGAATCAACCACAGAGATTCATAAAGGGTAGTTAGAGGAGTGGAGCCAGCCAGCCACCCTGCAGGCCACAGGGGAATCCCTTCCAAAGAGACATCTAAAGGTAAGGAAGGAGACGGTCATGGGTCTCTTCTGGGTGACAGATGGGCAGAGGAACCATTAGAAGGCAAAACTCACCTGTTCCACAAACAAAAAAAAAATCCATATTTTGCATAGGGTTCATTACAGGTTTGCTGGTAATTCTTGGGTTCCAGACTAATTTCTGAGTCATGTGTTCTCAATCTTCGGGTCATGACCACCCTCCCTTTCTTTATGGCTATATCAGGAGAAGGGTCTGTAAATCTTTCTTTTGTAACATGAGGCCACATTATGAAAAACCTGGGAGCAACAGGTCTAGGTATTTCAGGGGGTGTATAAACCACTGAAAGGCATGATTTGTATAATTCTATCATATTAATAGTAATACGGCTCCATATGACCTTGGTATGGCCATTTTTTGAATATTGGAATATAGTTTCAGCACTATGTTATAAAAAGGAGATTGTTAGAGAGAATCCAAGGCACAGAAGATAAAAGGATTAGAAGGCATGACCCTTGTTGAGAGGCTAAAGGAAATGAATACCTACTACTTGGAGAAAAGTCAACAGAGTGGAGCTGTAACTGTTTGCAAATATTTGGGAAGCAACATCAAGGAGACTAAGGAATTTTTCCCCAGATGTTAATCTGCAAAATAACAAATAATGGCTTGAAATAAGGAAAAATATAGGTGAAATACTAGGGGTATATATATCTTTTCATTAAAAATTAACTGAATGTAGTGTTGGGGAAAGGCCCCAGACTGACAGGTTTGTGAAGAGAAATCCTCCATTTACTCACCAGGCCACTGAATGAGTACAGCAGTGCTACTCACTCACCTTCCATGCTTCCATTCTGACTTAGATGGGTTGTCTTTCAAGATGACTGGATAATTCAATCTTAATGTAGATTGAATCCTTGAATCTTTCTGAGTCCAAACAAGTGCTGGTTATGATGGCAGGTTTGTGCTGCGAGCGTATCAATAAGTAGATGGAGCCCACCATTTCATTTCATGTAAGCCACTAGTAGAATCATAAGATGGTGGTAACTTTCAGAATTTCAACAGAATCCTAGAGACAAAATGTTCCATGTCCTATTGCCAAGTCCTGGAACAATCTTCTCTTTAGAAATATTTTCTCAGCTATGATGTCAATGAGGTAATGGAATGATCTGCTAATTTGTCTCTATTTATAATGAACAGGCCCTATTCTTTAGCCAGAGATTTGCTATTTTTCCACTCGGTCCCTCCAAAAAGTATCCCCTTGTCCAATGTAATTCAATAAAATTAAGAGGTGTGGGACCTATTTTTCCTTTCCCAAATGTCCCTGTTTGTCATTTTCCAAATTTGGCAGGCAAGAGGCACATTCACTAGAGGTACTTGAGGACTCTAGATAAAATCTTGAAGGTCTAATGAAGAGGAAAATCCTACTCTATGCAGAGGTTTGGACTAGATGACCAGGAGGCCCTTTCCAGTATGTCGTCACTATATAGTCAAATTCACTCTTCCTTCTGTCCAGCCGCCTTCTAAGTCATGGGACGTATGCATGAGAGGGTGAGAAAGAAAAGGGAGCTCACTTCTCCCTCTTTGGACAAGCAACACCTGCCCTCACCTTCTCTGCCATCCTGTGGATTTCAGTATGTTAGTGAGAGAGGGCAGGTTCAATGACTTGTATTCTTAAACCAGCATAAATAGATGATGTTCATCCAGTATTCTAAAGGAATGAGCGGAGGACAGCTAGGATTTTGTGGAGCTACACAGAAGGTCTGGACTGTAAGTAGTGTGTCCGCATGTGACAGACCTGGTGAAGGAAAGCCCTTGCAGCACACATTCATTCAACCAGCCTGCTCTCAATTTCACTGGCTCAGATGACCAGTACCTCTCAGTCTACAGGGGCTAAAACACCAGGGACAAAACATCTTTGTTAGTAGAAGTGAGACAGACACCAGGACAGGTACTCAGGGTGGTTGCAACGATGTTTCGTGCCCTTGGTGAAATTTCCACCTTGCGCCCCCCTGAGCCCTGTGGCAGCTCTCCGCCCCTCCTCTGCCCTAAGGTACCCCTCATGGCAGTTCCCCACTCCCTCACCCTGAAGGTCCCCCCCTGCAGCAGCTCCCCCCCTCCACCATGTGGCACCCCGCCCCCCTGCGGCAGCTCCCTCCGCCCCAGGGAGCCGTGCAGCAGCTCCCTGCCCCAGCTCAACTCTGCTCCACCTCCTCCCCGAGCACGCCGTCGCCGCTCCACTTCTCCAGCCTCCCAGGCTTGCGGCGCCAACCAGCTGTTTGGTGCCACAAGCCTGGGAGGGAGAGAATCAGAGTGGGGCGGCATGCTCAGGGAGGAGGCAGAGCAGAGGTGAGCTGGGGCGGGGAGCTCCCCTGCGTGTCACCCCCACCCGACTTGCTGCAGGCAGCCCTCCCCGCACTCCCCTGCCCCAGCTCCCTCTGCCTAAATGCTGACAATGACTTGGGGGACTGAAGATCCAGCCTCCGCAGTCGCCACCAAAGGACCCAAAATGCTGCCCACCAAATGCTAGTGCACCAGGTGACCACCTAGGTTGCCTAATGGGTTGCACCAGCCCTGCAGGTACTCCCCTAGTTTCAGAGACACATGATAACTCTTCCTGCCCTGTTGTCTCCCAAAGAGCTGTGCAGGGCTAACTGAATGAAGAATTTGGCCTGCAGAATTTTTATTGCTGGTGAATACACAGAGGCAGCAGGATCCCATTTTCACTCTTCTATTCCAGGATGTGGTTTCAGAGCCAAAAGGAAGCAAAAAAATTTTAAAAATATTAATGAGGGCAGATCTTCAGCTGATGTTAGCTGTCATAACTCCTTTGAGGTGAATGACAATTGACACCAGCTGGGACACCACCCCTGGCATTTATACTTGTAAACCAGGCTCATTTGTTCTGCAAAAGACAATGACCATGGTGTCTCCTCACACCATTTTTTACAGAGTCACTTCTGTGAGTAGGACCTCCCTTTGAATTCTGTAGTTGATTTTGATGCAGTATCTTTCTTGGTTAAAACTACAGACGTACGCCAACTGTTTTTAGATTTGTTATAGTTTGTACCCTATGGATTTTATACTATGGGTTTTTAAAAACCATTTTTTAATGTTTGTAGGCACATAAGCAAAATTAATAGTTACACATTCAACCACAAGAAAAGATGGGGGGGAAAAACCATAGAAAATCTTGTTGAAAAGTGTTAGGCACTATATAAATCATTCTAAGGATCTGGTTCTCTAATGTTGCATCATAAATGTTAGTTGGCTGAGCAAAGTGAAGTGCTACACCTAACGTAGCAGCATTTACCTATCTGTCTGTAATGCAATGACATTAGAACACCACATATGATCAGTTCCAAAATTTCAAGGAATGTTCCAGTCATCAGTGAGCAGAACCCTTTTGCTTTTGGTGAAAACTGGAAAATTAGAAGGGAGAAAATGGAGAGCAGAGGGAGCCCCTTGTATCTGATTCTGCAGACAGACAGAAAAGAAATAAGAATTGTGCGGAGAAGGGACTCACACAGAGACCTTGGCATGGGGGTGGGGGATGGGGGGAAATGGGAGTGCCTACAGAACCCCTGGCAGCTGGGGGAAAGGCTTATAGGAGGAACAGAGGACAATGAGGGGCATACATGTCCCCTTGATGGAGGGAAAATGGAGGAAAATAATATAGGGAAAGGGGCAAGGGAACCCAAAGTTCTTGGTGTGTCAGAGAGAGGAGGGGAGGAACACACAGAGCTTCTGGCATCAGGGTGAGAATGTGGGATCCTGACTGGGGGAAGAGGGAGGAATGAGGGACTCACAGATTCCCTGGCATGAAGGGAAGGGTTGCTGGGAATCTCTGAAGCAGAGGGGACCAGAAAGGTGGCTAGGGAGCTGGTGAGGGTAGGGAGGAGAGAGATTGGAAGAAAGCAAGGAACCTCTGGTATGTGCAAAGACAGCAAGTGCAATCTTCTAGTTAGTATCTGTTCATTCAGTCACATGTCAATTTAAAACAGCCTTATTTGGTTAAAAGATATATTTTGTTGTTGATGTTCAGTTTGATTCTGTGTATTGCTATCAGGTCACTCCTGTCATTTGTCCAATTAATTATTTTAAGAAGGGCTGGAAACCTCTCCTTTTATGCAAATAGTCATTTGGTGACCAATATGACTTTTACATTCCGTAAAGACAATCATCTAGGATTTTTATTGATGCCCAGAATCCTGAAACTTGCAGTGAAACATGCAGTAGTGCTGTGGTGTTTCTTTTGCCTCATCAGCTACATATTTAAGTAGACTTCAGTAGTGCTTCATTGTTGCAAAGGTCAAAGAGATAATGATTAAATCAAGGGAGATTGTTTTTATCACTTGAGTTTTTCTTTTTTTAAAAAAGAAAAGAAAAGGAAAATGTCAAAGTTTTTTAAAAAGGGAAAAAGTCCATTTCATTTTTAGGTCATTTATATAGTTTCAATACTTAAGTATATTAATTCAGTTATGGCTCACCCACTCTGGGGCAAATAAGCAGAATGAGCACTACTAGGAGTGCACTGAGGATCTTGCAAGAGCAAAGTGCACCTGTTAAGCTCTCAAAACTAACATTCTGCACTGGAGGTTTCAGTCTAACTTGCCACACATCCCAGGAAGGTTGGTAACAAGCAATGCTTCGGTCAGCTTCTGTCCCTTGGCTTCTGGCTGCCTTCTTAATACTTTCTGGATTAAGCTGTGAATCCAAATATTATGAAAAAAAGAGGCAGAAAAGGAGCATTTCTGATGAACAGTAAGTACCATCGTTGGTGTCACTTACAAATAGATCTGTTCACATGGTGGGGTTTTAAATACCAGGAATGGGAATAGAAAGGCTCAAATAAATTTCTTTGCAAAATTTTTGGCAGATAAGTAGCTAAATGCCATCTTCTCTTCTTTGATACAACAGGCCTCGCATGACCTCAGAAAGGGGGAATTTAGTATTTCATACAGGCTCCACCAAAAATATTGAGTTTAGAATTGGACCACAGGGAAAAATAAAAATTAATGAAGATGACCTCGCAGAACTTTTCAGTCAGGTGGTATACTTACTTATTCTTATTAAATGTTCACCTCTTTGCTTGCACAATTATAGTTTAATTTAAATTTACATGCTCACAAACTTTACCACAGGAACTGTTTCAGGTATGACAACGGTTTTATTACTATTATCATTGCTGTCATCATTATGAGATGATCATGAATTATTACAGACCCATAAAGAAATTATGTAGCTATATAAAAAATTAAGAGGCAGTTATGTATACTATGTAACTCTGTTATCTCACTGAACTTTATCATAAAATACTGTGATGATCAAACTTTCTTCAGCAACTGAGAAGACAATGATTGTTTCACATAGGTTTCTAATACACTAGAACTAACATTTTTTAAAAAAATTTAGATCAGGAAAAATAAAGATGAAATTCTAGAAGTGAAAAGAAGCGTTGGTGTCCTTCAGAATGTTTCAAACCAGATCACTCTGATTAATTCCAAGGTAAGTCTCACCTCATGTCACATTTTATTCCTGATTTTCAGTGCCTCATGTCAGCATGATTTATCTGATTGTTACCAGTTATAGGCCCCAATCTTCCACTGAGAATTGGATGTGTTTAGGAAAAAAATTACAATAATTTGTATTGGCCTGATCCAGTGCCCGTGAATCAAGAACTTCCACTGATTTCAGTGAGTTGTGAATAAAATCCTGACTCTATGGCTCTTCTTTTTGTCTCATCAGAATCTATGCGTATCTAATCCTGAAGGTCCTACTCTGGCAGAGACCTCAGTGAACTCAAAGACTGTAGGAATGGGCCATATATATCTAATACAGCAAGTGTTGCACAAAGACAGTGTTCCATATGTAGAATCATGTGACTAGCTAAACTAGAGATGGAAAAGGCCTCATAGGTCATTTTCCCCATCTCCTGCTAATGCAGATGTTTTCCCTACAGTGCGTTCTGGAATCCTTTATTCAGTTCAGTTGTAAATCACTCCATTTATGGAGTTTCCACAATTTACCTTGGGGAAAATATTCTGGAGTCTAAAAGACCTCATTTTAGGGAAATTATCCTGATATGTATCGTTCATTTGACTGTGTTCAGTTTCAGTCTCTTGCTTCTAGTTGTATCCCTGTGGCTGATGGCCAACAATTCCTTTTCCTCCTAGACAGTTGCATCCTCTCTGAGGCCCCTAATCCTGCAAAAATTTCTGAACAGCAAAATCCTATTGAACATGCTTAAAGTTAAACACAGGCATAAATCTTTGCAGGACTGGGGCCTTAGTTGTTTAGTCAAATGTATACATATTTAAGTTGTGATTTTCAAAAGAATATAAGTAGTTTAGATAATGAAATCCCATGAATGAGTGTTGGGTACCTTATGCCTCTCTGAAAATTCCCTTTTTGTTTTTCCATATATGAAAATCTCTCCATGTTTCCTTAGTCTGCCAGTGTGTACCTGACTGAAAGATGCAACCAGTCAGCACCAGGGCACACACATATCAGCGCCACTTTAATCCCAGACACATTTGTCTTTGTATATCTGTTGCAGATTGTGAGTCTTGAGGGCAGGCTTCAAAACGTTGAGCAGGTGAGTAATTATGGAACAAACCTAGCAGGTTTGATTAAAAGCAGAAAATGAAGGATCACTGCAAGAACAAAAATAACTAGATGGATTCTGTCCTCCCATGCATCACTCAGGGCTGCTTTTTTCATTAAGAGCACACAGACATGAAGTCACGATTTATAGATGAGATGAAATACCTTCTTTTCAAAATAAACTCTGTCAGATTCCCCATTCTTTAACAAAAATCTTTGTAGAGTTAGAAAAATGGCAACTAGATAGTGTGTGTGTGGGAAATCTCGTCCTTCTATGATCTGCCAAGACTAAACCATGATTTGGGGACTCAATCTGGGTGCTTTGGTTGTATTAAAAAAATCAATTTTAGTTATTAATTGCAGCACAAGTAATGCAGTTGCCATATAAACCATACGTGTGGCATCAAGAATGAAAGTGAGGCCTTTAGTTCTTGAAACATGGGTCCTCTGCTAGTAGGATTAATGAAGACTCTCTATTAACTCACTTGCTGTCAAGCTGTTACCCTCTCAGTGAGCAACAGCCTGCCTCTACAGGGAAACACAATCACAGACATGCAATTCCATTATTAGTTGTTATATTTTTGTAGTGCCAATTGTGTGCTAAGCCTTTCGCAGACAAGTCTTACAAAAAAATCAGACTCTTTTAAAAGACCATGCTACCAAGTAAACTGATTTCTCATTCATTGCTTCAGACTGTCCTGAGGAAAGCTTGTAGTAGCAACCCCTGTCAGAATTCTGGAACCTGCATAAGCCTGCTGGATGCCTTCTTTTGTCTCTGTCCCAGTAACTGGCAGGTGAGTCTACCTGAACACATCCAATACATATGATTGTCATTATTGTCATCATATGTTAGGGTCGAATTCTGCCTCTTTCACTCTCTCTGAGTAGCACCCATGAAAATAATGTGACTATTCATGGAGTTAAGGTAACTCTCTTTATGTAGAAGGATGGGAGAATCTGGATCTTATGTAACTTTCCTGTAACTCCACAGGCACTTTAAGAGTACGTCTACACTACAGGATTATTCCGATTTTACATAAACCTGTTTTGTAAAACAAATTGTATAAAGTCAAATGCATGCAGACACACAAAGCACAATAATTCGGTGGTGTGCGTCCATGTACTGAGGCTAGCGTCGATATCTGGAGCGTTGCACTGTGGGTAGCTATCCCGTAGCTATCCCATAGTTCCCGCAGTCTCCCCCGCCCATTGGAATTCTGCATTGAGATCCCAATGCATGATGGTGCAAAAACAGTGTCGTGGGTGATTCTGGGTAAATGTCACTCATTCCTTCCTCCGTGAAAGCAACAACAGACAATCGTTTTGCACCCTTTTTCCCTGGATTGCACTGGTAGATGCCATAGCATGGCAACCATGGAGCCCGTTTTGCCTTTTATAACTGTCACAATATGCAGTATGTGTACTGGATACTGCTGACAGAGGCGGTACTGCAGCACTACACAGCAGCATTCATTTGCCTTTGCAAGGTAGCAGAGATGGTTACCAGTCGTTCTGTACCGTCTGCTGTGCCATTGTAAATTGGTGATGAGATGACGGTTATCAGTCGTTCTGTACCGTCTGCTGCTGTCATGGGTGCTCCTGGCTGATCTTCGCTGAGGTCGGCCGGGGGCACAAAGACAAAAATGGGAATGACCCCCGGGGTCATTCCCTCCTTTATGTTGTATCTAAAAATAGAGTCAGTCCTGCCTAGAATATGGGGCAAGTGTACTAGAGAACCAGTGTATCAGAGAACCAGAGAGCACAGCCGCTCTGTGTCAGATCCCGCAGAAATGATGAGCTGCATGTCATTCTAGGGGGTGTCCCTGCAACAACCCCACTCGTTGCTTCCCTCCTCCCTCAACCCTTCTGGGCTACCATTGCAGGGTCCCCCCATTTGTGTGATGAAGTAATAAAGAATGCAGGAATAAGAAACACTGACTTTTTAGTGAGATAAAATGAGGAGGAGGCAGCCTCCAGCTGCTATGATAGTCCAGGCAGGACATTAAATGGTGGAGGGGAAAGGAGCGCAGCATCCCTCTGCCATGATAGTCCAGGCAGTACAGAATCTTTTCTTTAGACATGGGGGGGGGGGGCTGATGGAGTTCAGCCCTCAGTTGCTATGATGAGGACGGTTACCAGCCGTTCTGTACCATCTGCCGGGAATGACCGGGAGTTATTCCTATTTTTACCCAGGTGCCCCCGGCCGACCTCACCTGAGGCCAGCCGGGGAACTGCATCGCCACCCGTGCTGATCAGAGCTCCACACTGGGCAAACAGGAAATGAAATACAAAAGTTCGCAGGGCTTTTCCTATTTACCTGGCCAGTGCATCTGAGTTCAGATTGCTGTCCAGAGCGGTCACAATGGTGCACTGTGGGATACCGCCCGGAAACCAATACCATCGATTTGCAGCCACACTAACCCTAATCCAATATGGTATTACCGATTTCAGCGCTACTCCTCTCGTCGGGGAGGAGTACAGAAACCAGTTTAAAGAGCCCTTGATATCGATATAAAGGGCCTCGTTGTGTGGACGGGTGCAGCGTTAAATCGGTTTAACGCTGCTAAATCGGTTTAAACGCGTAGTGTAGACCACGCCATAGTATCCCTCTATCAACGTAGCTACTGTATATTCCTGTGCAATGTTAGTCTGTAGTAAAGCACATCTTTTTAAGACAGAAGGTGATATATCAGTTGCCCAAAGCAATGCAGCTCCTTTAATAGCTGACACGTCATTTGGTATGTTTATATAAGGCTCTCTCACATTTGCCTCTCACACAACACTGCCCATAAAAAAAAATGAGACAAATTCTTTGCTAATGTAAATTGGTGTAAATGGAGCTGTGGAAATTTGCACTCGAGAGAAGGTGCATCCACCCTGGACCTGAGAAACCATCCTGTTGATATTTTTGTCAAAACTGATCCTTTTTTTAGCAAGACGTTTCAGAAAACAGTATTTTTTCAATGAAAAAATATTTTGTTGAAAAGTTTCCAGCCAGCTCCATTAGTAACCTAAAGGATAATGATGAACTCCAGTTTATGTTATCCATATGCTTTCTATAAATTTCTAAAAGGTTTTATACACTGGTGTCACTGGTAAGTAGGGTAATGGAAACAAGACAGAACAATAGCAGTTTGTTACAGTGTTTTATAAGGGAAGTTGTGGTGATAGCAACCTATGCTTTGTATATCCTCTGGAACACTTCTGTTAAATATTGGCTCCATGAACCACTTTGATTCTCTGTTATTTGGAAAATAACATGGATTTCTGTGTCTTCTGAGGGCCCATTCTGTTCAGTTGATGTTAATGAATGCCAGATTTATGCTGGAACAGCACTCGGCTGCCAGAATGGAGCAACGTGTGTGAACACGCCAGGAAGTTACAGGTAACTTTTCATGCTCTTACACAGAAGTTCACTATTAGGATCCTCTAACATTTTTATGTCACTTATTGCCACTACTTATTACCACTCCTGGAAAAACAATTTTATGCTTAGGTAGTGCAGCACCTTTCACTCAGAGCCTAAAACACTTCATAAATTATGTATCCAATCCTAATGCATGCAAAACTCACTGGAGTCACTGGGACCTTTGCCTGTTTTGAGTCAAGAGGATAAGGCCTATGTAAAGATTGCGTAAGACTGTCTTTCATACTGGTCCCGGGTACCTATTCCAGTGAGGCGGCTGCATGCTACAATAAGGGGTGGAGGCTGGGCTCCACTCACCAGACTTTCCTGTTCTAGGCCTGGTCTACACTACGTAGTTAGGTCAAGGTAAGGCAGCTTATGTCAACCTAATGATGTCAGTGTACACATACACATTGCAGCCTTGCTCCTGCCAATGTCCTAGGGCACTTATACCAACAAAATAATTCCACCTCCACAACAGGCAGAGGGCTTATGTCGCTGTAGTTAGGGTGACACAGTTTCTGTATAGACACTATGTTTTACTTACATTGGCTGGTGGCTGTCTTGTCAATGTCACGGTTTCATGCTGAAGCTGGCTTTCAGGTCCCCCACACTGTCCCTCTTCAGTCAGTGGAAGTGATCCCAGTGAGGACATGTACCACCGACAGGAGGGTAGTGTGGACATCAACCACCACAGTAATTACTGAGGTGGCTGTAAATTAACCTAACATAGATCATCTTAAGTCTGTAGTGTAGACATGCTCCTAGTGTGCCAGCTGAACCAGCATGGGTTCAACTAGGTAGAAAACAAGCACAGTACAGACTACCCACACCAAATTCAATTATTTGGAAGCTCCTGAATTATTAAATAACATTTCTCCATTCTCCAGATTTATCTTCTCCATTAGGCCCATATCATAGATGGAAGCAAGTTTTTCAATTAAACTAAGTAGGGAAAAATTCAATGACCCCTTCCCTGCCATTACGCATACTGAAATATCTTTGCACTAAAATGAAAATTAAACACTTATCTCAAAGCTAATAAAGTTGTAGAACTTCTCAAATATTTTAGATATCCATTTAAAGTAAGCTGTTGATATTCTGCTTGTTCAGTGGCAATCATTGCTATGTAGATTAATGAAAAATACTATGTAATAGGAGAGGACTGTTTTTGCCTTATACTGTTGTTACAATTACAAAGTTACAGAATCTTAACAGGAATGGCCGGGATGCATTTGATTTGGCTCGGTAGTGCTCGTTGATGAACTATTAACAGCCCTGGATAAATGTCATATGTTCAGATGGCAAGTTTGCTTGAAAAGCTCATTGCAGGTTACTGAACACTGTCTTTAATGAACTGACACTGATTAACTTAGGGTTGATAGGCTTGACTATGTTTCATCAGTTAAGGATCTTCAGATACATAAATAAAGTGTTCCATCTTCCACCCATCCACCCCTAACTAAATATGGGCAAATCAAATGACAGATAAAAAGATTCACAAGATTCTAATTAGCTAATGAGGTGCATTTCAGAACTTCAGGTTCTGCCCCAATGAACTGATCAAAATCAAGGCAGTCAAATATGCAGAGGACATTCCAGAGAGGAAGAGATCACCACTCCATTCCAGCTATTGTAGTAAGAGATTAAAGTTATTACCCATTTGAAGCTGCTCTAAGCAGGACTTCATAAAGCTGGTGGCCATGCTCTGGCAGCTTCTGCTGAGTAATAAAACGTTGTGTTTTACTGCTTTTAAAAACTGCACTGATCTTTCCCCTTCTTTGAAAGTACTTCTCACTGAATTCCTGCTTGTTTTGAATATGAAACAAGACTCTAATAGGCATCTGGATTCCTTCACCATTTCACCAAAATCATCAGTATGTAGCTTTGAGCATTAAGGCCCTGATTCTGGAAAGCATTCCTATTATCTTTAAGCTCATGCTTTCCTAAACTGGTGCTTAAAAAGGACACGTAAGTCAAGAGTTTGAAAAGGAAAAGTACTGTATAAACTTCCAGTGTAGTCAGCTCTTTGAGGGCAGGGCTGTGTGCCTCATTCACTCTTGCCCCTCAGTCAGTGACATCTGCAAAATACCATCATTCTGATTTACAGGCACATCACCGGTATGTGTAAAAGTGGCAACCTTGTTGGGGAAGGGTGCAAGGATGAATAGAAAGCCTCACGGCGCAAAGTGGAAGAGCTTTGTTTGACGAGAACATTGAGATACAGGTCTTCTCATCAGATGGGCAACAGGCACATTTCATTATGTCCAGTACTGACTTAAGACATGTAAGGGGACAGAGAAGCAATGAAATGCTCTCCTGGAAGCTGACTGCCAGGAAATGTCTGCTTTAAAACAGTCACTGTAAATGAGAGATGGGAAGCAGAGTTCTCTCTTTCAGATGGATAGTGGTGGACATCTTAATTTTGTAGTGTACCAACATGCTGTGCTGTGCTCAGCACAGGAGGAGGGTAGCAAATATAAGCCACTTTGTGCATAGCCTATTTTACAGACTACCTGACGTGGCAGAGAGACCTGCAGGAATGCTGGAAATTTGTCTATTAAAATCAAATTAATGCTGCTGAGGAATAGCACACCTGGAGAAAAGTACCATCAGACCATATTATAACCACTGCACATAGATATTCCTTCTAAAATCTTCTTGCAAGCAATGGCAAAGTATTATAAAGCTTTTGGCATACCAAGTAAATATTTGAGAGGGCTAAGATTTTTATGCTGAAGCTGAGAGCAAACTGATTTGCAGGGAGCTCTGACATGCCATTCAGCCTACTTGTTCCCTTCTAACAGGGACAGCTTTGTATTGTGTCTGGAAGTCATGTATTTAACAGCTTATTTACCATTACCGAAAATAAAAACCAGAACCTTCAGACAGGTAGCCCCTCGTAAGCATGGTGTTCTCGAAGGAACCAAACAAGTGCCATCTGAATGCCAGTTAAAAAAAGAGGGTAGGTGACGGACCCAAGCGTGCGACACAATCTGCTGCAAAATGGGAGAGTCACTGAACTTTAGTGCCCATGCATTGGAACCACAGACATCCCCCATATGCTGTCATTTTGAGACAGTATTTCTCTTCACTTCCTGTCGTGTACTGCTTGTTCTGTCATGTTCCACCTCGGCAGGGGCTGCATTTCAGCGGCTTAGCTTGTACCTTTAGGCATAGTGCTGAGCAAGGGCTAGTGTATAAATTGCTGCACCTCCAGGATAGCCCTGAGACTCACTGTGACTCAGAGACTCTCCTCTCAGGCAAATTCCTCCTATCCCTAACCCCTTGTCTTCTCTTGCTTCAGGAAGTAATAACTTGCTGCAATAGTTATAATAAATAACCACATTCAGTTCATCATTCCAGCTTGAGAGAACTGGAAGACAGGATTCCTGTGTTCTGTTACCACTTCTTCCAGTAAAACTTGCTGTTTGAACATGCATAAACTGCTCAATTTATCCATGCCTCAGTTTCCTCATCTCCAAAATGAGTGCAGGGCTGTGTAAGTTGTTGAAGTGAGTCAGCTGGTCCAGCAACAACAAAAGAGCCAGCCAGCCAGCATTATTATTTCTCTTCAAGGCTTTATTCCTGCCAGCTAACAAATGCCCTATATACCAAACTAAACAAACTGGCTTTTACATAACTGGGAAAGCAAATAGACAGGCTACAATTTAAGCTTATGCCTTTCCTCTGACTACCAGGAAGCTCCAGCAACACAGCCTCTGTTTCAGCAAAGCATTTGAGCAGGTATTTAAAGTTAAGCACACACTCAAGTCACTCCCTAGTTGGCAAAGCGGTAAGTGTAGGTATTTTGCTGAATCTGGGCCTCAATGACTAGATTCTTAAGGGCCAGATTCTTAAAAGGATTTAGGTGCCTAAATATGGAGCTAGTTATCAAGTGTGATTTTCAGATATGCATGAGGTTTGGTACCTAAATCTCATTGAAATCAGTGGGAGATAAGCACCTAACTGTGAAAAATCACATTAGCTGTCTAAATACTTTTAAAAATCTGGCCCTCAGTCCCCAGTCTAACTGTATTGCTCTATCCAGTATACCTGTGGGCTCTAAGGTAGATGTTAATGCTCTACCATCTGTCACAGTATAATTACTACCTGTCTCACAGGAGGGTTTTGAAGGCTTAGTTTAATGTATGTTTGTAAAGGGCTTGGAGATCCTTGGCTGGAAGGCACCATTTAAAGTGCAAAGTACCATTACTGTAATAAAATAGTCACATATGACTTTTGCTGAAAAACAGAATAAGGCCATTGCCATTTCGTCTTCTGTCACCGTCACATTTGCTGAGAGCTGTATATCTCTGGGTAGAGAAAGTTTTCATCTATTGAAAAGTAAATCCTTTGTGAAAGGCTAATGGGGACTTTCGGGCCAGAAAACTGCTATATGAATACAATTAGTTGCAACCTTCACAAGGTGGTAAAGAACCACATTGATGGGAGAATCCCAACATCTACACTAGAGAGGAAGGATTTTCCAGTGGTTAATACCCTAACATAGGTGTTGGGAGATCTGTGGCAGAGCAGGGCTTGAACCCAGACTTCATGTGTGACCTTGGGCAGGTAACTTACTGTCTCTGTGCTCCAGTTTCCCCATCTGTAATATGGGAGTATCCTGCTCTATCTCACAGAGGGGTTGTAAGGCTAAATACATTCAAGACTGTGAGGTGTTCAGATACCATGGTAATAAAACAGACAACATTATGGCATTTCTCTGTGTTTTCATCACTAGCTGTACCTGTACTCCAGAAACCTATGGACCCCATTGTATCTCAACATTTGATGATTGCCAAGGAGGCTCTCAGGCTCTCTGTGAGCATGGCGTCTGCATAGATTCAAACAGGGAGCAGCCCAATGAGGTAAGAAATGCCGCATAACTCTCTTTATGCAACACAGTTTCAGTCAGTGTTTAAAAACTCTGAAGTACCAGTAGCAAAGAGTCCTGTGGCACCTTATAGACTAACAGACGTATTGAAGCATGAGGTTTTATGAGTGATGCATGCATCCGACGAAGTGGGTCTTCGCCCACGAAAGCTCATGCTTCAATACGTCTGTTAGTCTATAAGGTGCCACAGGACTTTTTGCTGCTTTTACAGATCCAGACCAACACAGCTACCCCTCTGATATCTGAAGTACCAGTACTTCATTGTACCAATAAGCACCAACCAACTGTACTCTAGAGGTGAGATAGCAGCGCTAATCCTGTACACAATGACCGAACATTGGCTGCTGCATGGTGCTGAGCATCCCAGTGACCACAGAGGGAACTGAGGGTAATTAGCAACTCCCAAGAGGCACCTGTATCAGATCCATTGTTATCCTCCTTTAAGCAGCTGGAGAAGAAGAAACATTTTTTTAATATTTAAAAACATTACTTGAATCTCCTGTTCTCCAGTTCTAGTATTGAGTATTATTTCAATCCGAACATTATTTGAAACATCCTATTTTTCAAATAGTTAAGAATAACAAACATTGTCCTCACTGCAAGACCCCCCTGGAAGGGAAAGCAAGGACTTGGCAATATTATTCCTAGTGGTTTCTGGGGTTGGCAATGCCACATGCACTGTTTACCTACTGTATGATTATTGCCTGTCTTTCATGTAAATAATCCAGTTTAGTAACTGCAGCTCTGCATTGAAGATTTGATTAAGGTTCACCATTCAGTTGCTTCTCGGCTATTTCCCCTTTATTTTGTAGATTATCAGTGGGATTTTCAAAAGTTTCAGGGTTGGTTTGACTCTTCTCCCATTAAAGTCAATGATAAAACTCCCCTTGGCTTCAGCAAGATCACAGTTAATGCTGAGCGCTTGTGAAAATACCACTCTCATGTTATTTAATGTTAACTTCAATCTCTTCATACTCCAATTCTCTCACATCGCTGGGACCAAATAAGGATTGTTCTTAAAAACAAATAAATAAATAAATAAAAATCACACTTTAACAAGAGGTCCTGGAACATAACTTCAATCCAAATAAATCACGCTGACTCCACTGAACATTGCAATTCGTTACAGATGGAAAGATCTGAATGTTAGAAAAGTTTACAGTAAATATAATCATTGCCCTTAAAGAAAGTATGGATTTTGAATTCATTAGTTACTGACACTGTGCACATCACACGGATTACTGCACAGTTTGCCAAGCTGATTTCAGGTTGTTACATTTATATTGGTCTCTTTATGCTAAATGCAAAGCAAGCGGAGTTGATTGCTTTTAATTATGTTGAGGTACAGTTCATGATTGCTGTTCATTCTCTCTGGTGTAGTTTCATTAAAATGCAGGTTCCTTTTACTTAGTGAAATAATGATGCAGCCTGTTATTGGCATGTGCAAAATGTTCAATTTCAGAGGAAGAAAGATTGGGAAATCTACCCAAGACCACACAAAAGCAAATCATGTGATGATTTGAAACCTCTCTTGTAATTGCTTGTAGTTTAAAAGATTTTTTTTTAAGTTGTTCCTTGTATCTGCTTCTCAGTAGTTTTCACAATTGCCCTAATTCATAACATGCTGTTTAATGTGGCAGCCAAAGTACAGCTGTATCTGTGATGCTGGTTGGATGTCCCCGCCTAGTAGCCCCGCCTGCAGTGCTGACATAGATGAGTGCAGCCTCTCTAGTCCGCCGTGTTCTCAGAATCCTCCGGTACAGTGCTACAACACTCCAGGCTCTTACTACTGCGGTTCTTGTCCCACAGGTACTTCATAGCTCTGTATTCTCATTCAGCAACGAGGGGCAATGACGTATGCTGACTGCCAATACTTCACAAGCACAGAATTGGGGTCACTACAGGAGTAACTGGATGAAATTCTTTGGACTGTTTTATATGGGAGATCCAATTAGCTAATCTAATGGTCCCTTCTAGCCTGAATATCAATGAATTCTCTTTTTGGGGTGCACTTATTTGAGTTATTTAGGCATTTTGTAAAGAACATGATTACAGGGATTCTAAATAATCAAGATCAGGATTAGAACAAGCCTTTGTAGCAAAAAATTTTATGCTAAGGTCTGATTGGCCTAATCCTTATATAAAAGTGTGATCCATTACTGAAAATGCACAGAACATAATCAAATAAAAGGTTCCCACTCACATTTAGCAGACTACATTATTTTAAATTCTACAATACATTTCAGTTTAGTTCTAATACATTAAAGGAAGATTTCCTAAATGGCATGCAAAAGGAATATTTTCCTGTGGTTGAGACAGGCAGGAAAGTTTTGGTAAAAGGAAGAAAAGTAAAAGGTCTTTGTAAGGATTTGCCAGGTTTTGCCTTTCTACTGTATCTCTTCATAGGCTGGCAAGGAAATGGCTACAGTTGCCAAGATATTAATGAATGTGAGAGGCACAATGGAGGCTGTTCAATAGCACCAATGGTTCAGTGCATCAACACTATGGGATCCTTCCACTGTGGTCTTTGTCCGCCAGGTAAAACAATTAATTGACTTTATGTTGATATAATGACAAGCAGGATATACTCTTAAAACATGAAGATAATACATCTTGTAGCATGGTTAGTTTGGTTTAAACAAACAGGTGTTATACTAACCAATGTGATTTTAAAGTGGTTTAATATAGTGTATGGAGCCAAAGCACATTCAAACTCCCTTAGGAAGACTTAGGGTATGTCTACACTATGGGATTATTCCGATTTTACAGAAACTGGTATCTGGAAACAGATTGTATAAAGTCAAGTGCACGTGGCCACACTGAGCACATTAATTTGGCAGTGTGTGTCCATGTACTGAGGCTAGCATTGATTTCCGGAGCATTGCACTGTGGGTAGCTATCCCATAGTTCCCACAGTCTCTCCTGCCCATTGAAATTCTGGGTTGAGATCACAATGCATGATAGGGCAGAAACAGTGTTGCGGGTGATTCTGGGTAAATGTCATCAGTCAAGCCTCCCTCCGTGAAAGCAACGGCAGACAATCATTTCATGCCCTTTTCTCTGGATTGCCCTGGCAGACGTCATAGCACGGCAACCATGGAGCCCGTTCAGGCTTTTTTCACCGTCACCATATGTCTACTGGATGCCGCTGACAGACACAGTACTGCAGTGCTACACAGCAGTATCCCCTTGCCTTCGCAAGTTAGCAGAGATGGTTACCAGTCATATTGTACTGTCTGCTGCTGTCATGCGTGCTCCTGGCTGGCCTCGGTGAGGTCGGCCAGGGGCGCATGGACAAAAATGGGAATAACTCCCCAGGTCATTCCTTTCTTTAAGCTTTGTCTAAAGGTAGAGTCAGTCCTGCCTAGAATATCAGGCAAGTCTACTAAAGAACCAGAGAAGCAAACAGCCACTTTGGGCCAGAGCCCCAGACATCCCGCAGAAATGATGAGCTGCATGCCATTCTAGGGGGTGCCCCTGCAACAACCCCACCCGTTGCTTTCCTCCTCCTCCACCCCTCCTGAGCTACCGTGGCAGTTATCCCCCATTTGTGTGATGAAGAAATAAAGAATGCATGAATAAGAAACAACACTGATTTTATTGCGTCTGCAATCAGAGATAAAACTGGGGGAGGCAGCCTCCAGCTGCTATGATATTCCAGGCAGGACTGAATCTCCAGGAGACAAAGCTTAAAGAAGGGAATGACCGGGAGTCATTCCAATTTTTGCCCAGGCACCCCCGGCCGACCTCACCGAGGCCAGCCAGGAGCACTCACGGGATGATGATGATGGATACCAGTCATATTGTACTGTCTGCCATCAGGAAGGGAAGGCAATGGGATGCTGCTGTGTAGTGCTGCAGCACCGTGTCTGCCAGCACCATCCAGTAGACATACAGTCACATTGAAAAAAGGTGAGAGAGGATTTTTTTCCCTTTTCTTTCACGCGGTGGGGGTGGGGGGAGGGGGCTGACGACATATAACCTGAACCACCTGCAACAATGTTTTTGACCCTTCAGGCACTGGGAGCTCAGGCAAGAATGCAAATGGTTTTCGGCGAGTGAGGAAACTGTGGGATAGCTAGAGTCCTCAGTCCCCCCTCTCTCCCTCTGTGAGCATCCATTTGATTTTTTGGCTTTCTGTTACACTTGTCTCAACTCCTTAAGTTTCACACAGCACTGTGTTGAGTCCCTGTTGTGGCCTCTGTCTATCATAGGCTTGGAGATTTTTTCAAATGCTTTGGCATTTCGTCTGATAGAACAGATTCATCTCCCCATACAGAGATCAGATTCAGTATCTCCCGTATGGTCCATGCTGGAGCTCTTTTTTGATTCTGGGACTGCATGGTCACCTGTGCTGACTGGCGCTCCACACTGGGCAAACAGGAAATGAAATTAAAAAGTTTGCAGGACTTTTCCTGTCTACCTGGCCAGTGCATCCGAGTTCAGATTGCTGTCCAGAGTGATCACAATGGTGCACTGTGGGATAGCGCCTGGAAGCCAATACCATTGAATTGCGGCCACACTAACCCTAATCCGAAATGACAATACCGATTTCAGCGCTACTCTCCTCATCGGGGAAGAGTAAAGATATCTTTATTAAAATCCCTTTATATCGATATAAAGGGCTTCGTTGTGTGGACTGGTGCAGGGTTAATGCGATTTAATGCTGCTAAATTTGATATAAACTCATAGTGTAGACCAGGCCATAATGATAAGCATTTCATGTACATATCTAATTACATCACCTCTAAATTGATTCCTGTCATACTAACAAGACATTTTAAATGACTTATTAATGTGCTTCCTTTGGCAGACAATATTTGAATAACCAAGATAGCTGTTATGTTGTCCACATTAATTAAAAACCACCTGAATTGTCCTTCTTAAAAGATTTACTAATTACTCATTGCTTTAAAAGTGCTTCCAAAATCTGTTTCCACAATGTTTCCAGCCACAATAAACAGAGCAGTAGAAGTGGTGATAAAAGCCAATGTTTTGTGGTTTAAAGTTCTTTATGAGATGTACAGCATCATTAACAGAAATACTAACTAACAGAACTGCCTGGAATAAATGTAATGGAAACAAATTCCTGTCAGGGACTGTTCAGCACCACTGTTTACCACACATATGTTACTATATACTGGGAAGGCATTTTCAGTACATGTTTGATCTAATTCACTGGATCATAAGTAATTCATAGCCTTTGATGAATGATACTTCAGGCAGCCCTTTCTTCTTATCTTAATGAACCTCATAGCAGCACCAGCAGTAATTTCCCACTCTCTATTCAGTTGTTTGTGTTCTAAACCTCAGTGCATCATTGGTATATTCCAAACTTCAGTCTCGCAATCAAGAGACCAAAGTTATAGAAACCCATGCACCACTGTGGTTTCCTGTGTGCAGAAATGAATGAAAGGCAGAATGCAATGACTGCTACAGCCCAGGCCTTAAGGTTCTGATCATACACATACTAGGTTTATGTGGCTGTAACCCTGTTTTCTCCATTGAATTTACTTATGATTAACAACAGAATCAGTAAGATCAGAATCAGGGCCCTGAAGTGTGGTAACCTGAGGTAGTCAACTAAGTTTGAAAACCTCTGGTCCAATATCAACTTGTGCTTTTTCTGTTTAAGTGCTGGAAAAGCATCTTACTTTGATCCCCATTCAAGTCTTTCACCTGGGTGGCATTAGGAGCAAGCACAGTTCCCATTTGATTCTCACAGATTTTCACCAACCCGGTTTGTTTGTTTAATGACAATTATCTTATTCTGACTAGGATACGAGGGGGATGGAAGAGTATGCACCCAAGTTGATATCTGCTCAATAAATAATGGAGGTTGCCATCCATTGGCCTCATGTGTATCCTCTCCAGGTAATACACCGTTTTAGATACTGTTAGATAGTTCAATATCAGTCTTCAAAAAAGTGGACAGTTTTGTGACAACACATTTAAAATGAAGTCCTCTGACCTTAGAACTTTCACTTTAGGCTTCAGGCCACAAGCTAACAGATATGTACACCTTAGTGAACTGGCCTGTATCTAGCACTGGGAGACCTAGGATGCACAATGGTGCAAAAGGCAGTGACCTGGCATTTGCAGAGAATGTAGGCAAAGCCTACTAGCTGTGCCACAGTACCATCAGAATGGATCCAGATTCCACCACCAGACAATTGCAGGTTTCATTGTGTGGATGTGGCCAGCACCCACAATTCCTTTCCTGGAACTCCTCTGCCTCATTCCAGCTACAGATCCCATTCTGCACCTTTCTGCAAAGACATGTGGGCCTTCACAGCTCTCTTGGGACTTTCCAATAACCAGTAGTCTTAATGACCGCAATGGACACAGAGCAGCGAAGAAAAGCATTTTACAAAGCTCTGTTTCAAATTGAGACTCTGTTTCACGTACTGATAATGACAAGACTGATATTGTTACTGTAATCAGGACCAGGGTAGTTACTATGTATGTTTTGTCTCGTCTTCCACAGGTCCTACACCTACCTGTGTCTGCCCAGCTGAGTACACTGGAAGTGGTTATGGGCCAAATGGGTGTGCCCCAGTCAGTGATACTTGTCAGCATCAAAACCCTTGTAGAAATGGACAGTGCTTAGTAAGTACATGGCTTCCCACAGTTAAAGAGACAATTTTGTTTAGATGTGACTATTAAGACACAGTATACCAGTGAGGATAAAAATCAGCATGGGTTTACCTCTGTACAACCCCATTGGTGGTGATTTCTACATGTGTTTCTGAAGTGTTCACCATACCTTACCTACCGTCCTAGAGTATAGTAGGTTTGCGCAGGAAGAGGTGGAAGTCAACGCAGGATTTGACCCTAGTTTGATATACCCAGACATGACAATAATGATAAAATGAAATCACAGTGTTCATTTTACATGGCATTTTTCCTTAAATGCACAAAGCCACCATGGCTGAGGCGATATGAATCCTATATCAATTTTTGCTGCTTGTGAATGGATTCATAGGCCAGAAGGGACCACTGTGATCATCTGCTCTGACCTCCTGTATGACATGGGCCATAGAACTTCCCCAAAATAATTCCTAGAGCAGATCTTTTAGGAAAACATCCAGTCTTGATTTCAAAATTGACAGTGATGGAGACCTCACCATGACCCTTGGTAAACTGTTCCCAAGTTTATTTTTCCTGTCTACCTTGCCAGTGCATCCGAGTTCAGATTGCTGTCCAGAGTGATCACAATGGTGCACTGTGGGATAGCGCCCGGAAGCCAATACCGTCGAATTGCGGCCACACTAACCCTAATCCGAAATGACAATACCGATTTCAGCGCTACTCTCCTCATCGAGGAAGAGTAAAGATATCGGTATTACCAGGGTTAATTACTCTCACCGTTAAAATTGTATGTTTCATTTCCAGTCTGAATTTATCTAGATTCAACTTCCAGCCAGTGGATTGTGTTATCCATTTCTTTGCTAGACTGAAGAGCCCATTATTAAATATTTGTTCTCCTTGTAGATACAGTGTATTCATGCCTTAACCTTCGCTTTAGCTAAAAGGATCAGAATAAGAGATAGTAGGCCTATTTAAAACATAGTTGAATGGAGAGTAAAACATAGTACACAGCAGATACCATCAATAGAAAACATTTGGAGTTGTTTCATCCAGAATTCACTGATGGGCCAGAAACTGGCTAACAGACAGAAAACAAAGACTACAAACAAATGGTCAATTTTCAACATGGAAATATCCCCATGAATCTGTATTAAGACCCTTGTTTAATATGTTTATTAATGATCTAGTAAAGAAGTGAAGAATGAGGTGGAAATGTTTGCAGCTAATAAAGTGTAGGTTAGTCAAGACTATAGAAGGAATTAGCAATCCAGGTTCAAACCCCTGCTCTGTCACAGACTTTCTTTGTGACTCACTTAGCCTCTCTGTGCCTTAGTTCCTGATCTGTAAAATAGTCTGATAGTACTTCCTTACCTCCCACAGGTGTTGTGGAGATAAATAGATTAAAAACAGTGAGGTGCTCAGATAATATATTAATGGGAGACATGTAAATACCTAAGATTGATAGATAGATGAACTTCAGAGGAACCCAACAGAGCTATCACTGGGTGGCATAAAGGAAGATGAAATTCATTGTTAATAAGCATGAGGTAATACATTCCAGAAGGAGTAATTGCAACTACCAATGAACATTACTAAGCCCTCAATTAAAAATAAATATTCAGTGAAAAGACTTTAACATCACTGTGAACACCTCAATAAAAGCCTCTGCTCAATGTGTGCTGCTGGACCAAAAAAAAAAATATGAAAGTTACACTGTGGAGAGAAAGGGATAGAAAATAATAGTGAAAATATTATAGAGCCATTATATAAACTGATGGTGAGATTGCCCCCACCTGGAATACTGTATTATTCAAGAAAGTCATAGAAGTAGTATGAGAGGCTCAAATGATGGGCAACAGAAACAATGTGAGGTATGGAAAGACTCTCATGGGAGGAGAAATAGGAAAGATTAGGACTGTTTAGAAAGGAGATGAAAAGAAGGGGCAAAAGAGAGAAACACAAAATAAAATAAAGAATGGTACAGAGAAAGTAAATGCTTCCGTTACCCTTTATTACCCTTCTTCATAGTAAAAGAATAGGGGACATCCCCTGAAACTGAAATCCAGCAAATTTAAAACAAGTCAAATGAAATAGTATCCTGCACAGTGCATCATTAATTTTCAGAATTCATTGTTGATAAATGGCATTGAAGTAAGAGCCTAGAAGGTGTAAAAAAATTGACATTTATACAGGTAAAGGGTGAAGTTAACACAAGGAGTGGCAGTCCACCTCAAGACCCTCTATGATACTTAAACCCCACAAAGGGACTGGATAGGCATCCCACTAATGGGGTGGTTGCATAATGGAGCCTGTGCACACATTTATTAGTGCAGAAGACCACAATGGGAGCAGACCAGAGTTGGGGCAGCAGATCTATATTTATCCCAAACTACTGACCCCTGTACTCCATGCAACTGGTACAGAATCTGTGGGTGCTATTATAATGAGACACCACAGGCCTCACCAGGGAGGTGAGTTTCCCCAGCACTCTGCATTCTACCCCCATAAACCCCAAATACTTGGACTTTGTGTATGAAGTGAATTTTGCGCTCTGAGAAAATGCAGTTGCTTTGGATAGGATTAAGAGTTTGTAACTATATATACTCCCATGTTCCATGGCATAACCATTGACTGGAATTTCCCCTATGGTCAGGTAGGTTATCCATAATTTTCCATTACAGGTTTCTTACACCTTTCTCTGAAGCAGTTGATACAGTCTACTATCAGATTTAGTGCACCGACTTGGATGTGTCAGGATCCTGGCAAAGGCAGTCAGGAATAAGGGTCAAAGCAGGGTCAAACCTCAGGCTGAGAATAGCAGAGGAGTTCTTAGTCAAGTTCCAAGCTGGGGTCAATACCAAAGGTCAGGGTCCAGGTCAGGAGGTTGCAGGTCAAGCTGAGGTTGAAGCCAGGAGTTCAAGACCAGGGATCAGGAATGGTCATGGTAATTACAGGAGAGCCACACTGTTGCCCGGACACTTCCCAGAACACCCCTTGGGTTTATATAGGCAGGGAGTCAATCAGGAGGCATGGGGCTGCTGCCTGTCAAACCTCTTGAGGCAGGACTTCCTGTGGTCTGGGTCCACAACAGGTCATGGATAATGGAGCACGAGCAGGTTATAGCTTCTGTTGGATAGCAGCATGGAGATGTTTTCCACCTGCAGCTTTTCAGGGATGTATTTGAGACCCCAAGGACCTTACATTACCCCTCCCAAGGGGCACCTCCACTGGCCTGAGTTTGTCTGGACGGGCCTCATGGAAGGCTGTCACAAGGTCATGGATTTGAGATTCTAGCTCCCAGGATCACTCTCCTGAACCAGCTCTCCCAGAGGGAACCATATTTGATTTTTGAAGTCCAGTATCTCATGGACTTTGTATTTGTCATGTCTCTGGATTTGCACTAGAAGGGGTTATGGTTGAGCCTGGTAAGTGAAGGGGTTGCTGATATTTTTAGCAAGGATACAGGGAACACTGGGTGTGTGTTGAGGGATCTGGGTAACTAAAGCCCTATGGTCACTGGGTTGATTACCTGGCTGATGAAATATGGCCCAAGGTATTGGTAATACATTTTACAACATGGCCAGTCAGAGTGGAGGTTTTGGGCGAAGAGTCACACTTTTTACCCAACAACCATGAATTTTGGGTGTTCCCGGCACTGGTGGTCAACATACTGCTCATAATCTTCCTTGGCCTTGTCCAGATGTGCTTTGAGTTTTTCTTGGACATCACGGATCTGGAATACTTAGTTGGCAGCTCTGGGATTGGTGGAGTTGCAAGGAGAAGGGGGTGGAAGTCACAGATTGCATAGAATGGACTCTGCCCAGTGAAGACAAGATCAGCGTTGTTGCAAGCAAACTCTGCTTTGGGTAGGAGGCTCAACCAGTTGTCCTGATGGAAATTAGTGAAGCATCACAAATATTGTTCTAACACTTGAGCTGTTCTTTCAGACTGATCATCAGTTTGTGGGTGACAGGCAGTGGATGTTTAAGTGCAGACTCTGAGCAACCAAGGTTTCATGCCAAATCCATGACAGAAACTGGAGACCACAATCAGTTGGGACTCACTCCAGGAATCCTTGGAGATGGATGACGTGAGCCACCAGGAGCTGGGTTATTTCTTCTGCAGCCAGCATATGTGCAATGGGGACAAAGTGAGCCATTTTTGTCAGTGGTTGACTGCAGTGTGACTGTTAGACACAGGTAGCTTCACCAAGAAGTCCGGGGTGATGGCCACCCGGGATCTGAATGGGGTCTTGGAAGGCATCAGGATGCCAAGGGGTTTTGAGTGGAGCATCTTGGTGCAGGTACATGTCTCACAGGAACTGACATATGAGTGGATTGTCATGCACATTCAGGGCCATCAGAAGGAGCAGCTGACCAAATGGAAGGTCTTGGGGAATCAATGTATTCAGGAAGTTCTGGGGCTTACGACTCAGCATAGAAGGCTCTTGGCTGGTGAGATCTTCTTCTTTCAGGACAAGGCATTAGCAGTCTTGTTCTGGGCCCCTGAGTAGTACATGATGGTGAAATTGAAGTGTGTGAAGACCAGGGACCAGTGAAGCTGCCTCTGTTTCATGCTTTGGCTTAGCAGAGCTAATAAGTTTCTGTGATCCAAGTATACCTGTACTGAGTACTGAGCACCCTCCAGATAGTGGTTCCACTGTTAGAAGGCCACTTTGGAATCTAGAATCTCCTTATCTAGAATTTAATAACTCTTCTCAGCTGAAGTGAGCTTCTGTGAATAGCAGATGCAAGGGTGGAGGTGCTACTGGGGACCACGTCTTTGAGAAAGTATGGCCCCCAATTATCACACTGAAGACATTGGTCTTGATGACAAATGGTCATGGCATGTTGGGATGGGCCAGCACTGGGACACTAGTAAAGACCATCTTTAGCCAGTCGAAAACTCGTTGGGCCTCTGGAGACCAGGTGAAGTTGGTGTTTTTCTGGAGAAGCACTGTCAGTGGGGCAATTTGGCCTGAAAACCTGGAAATGAAGTGCCTACAAAAGTTAGTGAATCCCAGGGAGGGTTGTAGCTCCTTGATGTTTTGGGGGAGGTGCCCAAGTCCATATTGCCTCCATCTTCTTGAAGTCCATCTGGGGGCTGTTGGGGGATGCAATGTAGTCCAGGAGCTCTATGGAGTGGTGGTCATAGCTGCACTTTTCCAGCTTCACACACAGGCCCCATTGCCATAGCCAGGGCCGGCTCTAGCAATTTTGCCGCCCCAAGCACAGCAGCACGCCATGGGGGGCGCTCTGCCGCTTGCCGGTTCCGCGGCTCCGGTGGACCTCCCCCAGGTGTGCCTGCGGATGCTTCACCGGAGCTGCGGGACCAGCGGACCCTCCACCGGCACGTCTGCGGGAGGTCCACCGGAGCCACCTGCTGCCCTCCCAGCAAAAGGCAGAGCACCCCTCGCGGCATGCTGCCCCAAGCACGTGCTTGGCGCGCTGTGGCCTGGAGCCGGCCCCGGACATAG
This sequence comes from Gopherus flavomarginatus, assembly GCF_025201925.1. Classification (NCBI taxonomy): domain Eukaryota; kingdom Metazoa; phylum Chordata; order Testudines; family Testudinidae; genus Gopherus; species Gopherus flavomarginatus. Next base: position 42,426,479 of record NC_066618.1, read on the forward strand.
CCATTCCAGGACAGACTAGACATGCTGGGTGTTTTGCTTGGGAGTTTCAGAAAAGATGATGAGATCATCTAGATAGACTATGATGTACTGGTCTAAGATGTCATGGAAGACCCCATTGACGAAGTGCTGGAATATTTCAGGGGCTTTTGTGAGACCAAACAGCATTACCAGGTATTTGTAGTGGTCATGATGGATCTGAAAAGCTATATTCCACTCATCCCTGGCTCAGATTCGAAACAGGTTGTAGGCCTCCCACAGGTCAAGTTTTGTGAATACTTGGGCCAGTCATACGTGGTCCGGTAGTTCTGGGATAAGTGAAAGAGGGTATCAATTCCTGATGGTAACCTGACTGGGGGCCCAATAATCCATGCACAGGCTCCGGTTTCCATCTTTGTTTTTAATTAAAGAATGGGGGCCTAGATGGGAGAGGTAAATGGCTGTTTGAAACTGTTGGCCAGAGTCTCCTGGAGAGAAGAATGCAGAGAAGCCAGCTCAAGTTCTGGCATCACAGAGACATGGCCACACTGAACCTTGACCCCTGGCTGCAAGTCAATCAGGCAGCCATACTCTCAGGGTGGTGTTAGGATGTCAGCATTCTTCTTGAAGATGTCACGGTAGTTGCTATACTTGGGGTGCAGTTCCTAAGTCAACTCTCATAGTGGTCCCTCCCACTCATGACCAAGGCTCGGGATGGAGAGATGCCCTGGTTCTGGGGGTCAGCAGGCTGTGTCATAGGCAGGCTTCCTGGCAGAACTTGGAGCAGAAGCTACCCTGGTGCTCATGCCAAAGGATGTGGAAATCATGAGCTACCACACTAGCCATGAAATGCAGAGGATTATGGGGAAATGTGATGAGCAGATTGTTCCAAATGGAAGCATTTCCAGATGGTCACAAATGGCAACTTCCGGAGGCACCATCTCCTGTGTCATTGGCACTGACACGAGGAGTGAGCCATCTAAAGTTTCTAGTAGGTTGGGGACAGTCTTTGGTTGTGCCTGAATACCCAAGGCTTGGGCAGTACTGGCATATGGGAAGTTTTCCGCTGCCCCAGAAGCCACCAGTGCCCACTGTGGGAGAATTTGGTAAGGCTTTCCTGGAACACAGAGGCAGACCCAGATTTTAAGGTCCAGGGAGCACTTGCTGTGCCTGGGGCATGCCTCGATGAGGAGGAGGGGGGCATTATCTTGGGGCTCACCTGGGCCAATTCCTTCTCCTGGGCCTGCATGTGGTTGTTTCCCAAATCGATCATGCTAAAGCTAGGGATGAGTAATTGGTGAGAATGTGGCTAAAGTCTCCATTTTAGAAACACAACCCGTGACAGCAGCAGTGCTCTTTTTCCTCAGCTGTCACATGGCAGCGGGCGTTATCCAGCTGCATGAATTTGGGGTCTGGATTGGAGACGGGTACTAGGAGGTAACAGTCAAGTGGTGACCAGGATTCCTTCCTTTCCTTATGTTGTTTGTGGCGCTTATTGTTGATGTCTATGATGAGATTGATCAATGTATCTAGGTTGGTTGGGGCCTCCACACAAGTTAGATCATCCTTAATCTCCTGTTATAGTCCCCATAAGAACTGGTAGAGCTGGGCTGCTTTGTTCCACTCAGTGTCAGAGACTAATCGCTGAAAGTGGGCAGCGTATGAGAAGTCTGGTCCCTACCCCTGTTGGAGTTTGCACAGGGCCACCTCCACTGAGTGGGCATGGTGGGGATCATCAAATATAGTAGAAAACACCTGGAGAAAGGCATCCCAATCAGATAGCATTGGTCTTGCTCATTCAGGTGGGAGTGAGGCCCAGTCCAATGCATTTCCCAACAGGTGGCTTATAATGAGTCATACTTTTGCAAGGTTCATGGAGCAGGACAGGGTTGGAGCAGAAACAGCAGGCAACGTTAGTTAATAAACCACCTGAATTATGGAGGTCCCCATTAAAAGTTCTGGGTGGGGCACTGGGTCTGGTATGCAGCTGGAATGCATGACTGTACTGCAGCATTTTCATCCTGTAGCCAAGCTGTCTGTTCTCATAGCAATTGGTTATGTGCACTGTTCTATGCCAGTTGGGCCCTCAGTATCACATTATCACATGGAGCAGGGGGGTTGCCTGTTTAGAGCTTGGATCTGTGTTGCAAGCTGGGATAATTGGGCTTGAAGCTTGGGGAGTTCCTCCTGGGAGGGTCAACCCGTTCAAGCATCTCCACTACCCTGTAGGGTGTGCTAGACAGGGACGGCCCCACTGTCTCCACAGTCCTCCAGGGTAGACCTTCACCAAAGCTAGAGGGGTGCAGGCAAACTGTCAGGATTCTGGCCAGGGCAGTTGGGACCAAAGGTCAGAGCAGGGTCAAACCTGAGACTGAGAGTAGCAGAGGAATTTGTGATTGAGTTCCAGGCTGGGGTCAATACCAAGAATCATGGTCCAGGTCAGGAGGTGAAGTCCAAATCAAGCCGAGGTCAAAGCCAGAAGTTCAAGAACAGGGATCAGGAATGGTCATGGCAGCTACAGGAGATCCATACCATTGCCTGGACTCTTCCCAGAACATCTCTTGGGTTTATATAAGGTGAGGAGCCATTCAGGAGCCATGTGGCTGCTATCTGTCAAACCCCTTGTGGCGGGACTTCCCATGGTCTGTGTCCACAGTGGGTCATTGGTAGTGGAGCATGAACTGGTAATAGCTTCTAGGTTTGAGACCCTCTGGGTCTTACAAGATGGACCACTGGCCTGATCCTGTGGTCCTTTGATTTAGTTCCATTCTTCATTAACTCTGTCTGGAGTAGTTAAATCCCACTCATGGCCCCTTTAGAATATTCAGACTTCAGAGACCAGGCCTGAGACAAATGATTTATAAACAGCTGTTATCCTGGCTTGTCTTACAGGTCTGAGGTAATTTTATTTATTCGTTTCTAGGGTAATAATTTTAGTGCCAAGCAAACAGTTTTCTGGATGGCTAAAGAAAGACAGATTTGACTTTTTCAGGTTATTTGAAAGGCCTCTGCAAATCAATAATAGACAAAACAAGGAGCTAATCCGATTAGGCCTTGGCCTTTTTTTTAGTATCCAACAGTTAATGTCAAGACAGTTGACTGCTGAGTGCTTCCTTTGTTTCTCTGCACCAGCACTGCCAACTAAAAACGATAATAAATATCAATGATTTTATTAACTATATTAATGACTTCAGCTGACTCACATTTGCCGCATCTTTTCATTTGGTTCTTTCCTGTAGGCTACGCTCTCTGGATACGTCTGTGTGTGTGATCCGGGCTGGACAGGCAACAATTGTACAGAAAACATCAATGAGTGTTCTAGCAACCCTTGTCAAAATGGTGGAAGCTGTACTGATGGAATTAATGGCTACTCCTGTGAATGTACAAATACCTGGACTGGACCTCAGTGTCAGACTCCCCAGCAAGGTAACATGAAAAGCATAGTGACTGAGAACTGAAGCACCACTCTATCAATCTGATTTCCATAAAATGCATTTGGATTAGAGGTGAGATTTATAAGGGAAAAGTCTTACCCCTTGGGTTTAAAATATGAGAGGCAGTGGAAAATAGATCCTGATCCAAAGTCCATGTGAGTCTTTCCCACTCCTTTGGTGAACTCTTGTATTAAGCCCATAATGCTTAAAGCTTCTAACTCCACGTGTTTACCAACGTAGCATAACAGACAGGTTGAATTTTAAGCCTAGTAGCCTTGACTAGTCCCTTTAAATCCTAAAGTTAGATTTCTGTAGTTAAATAGAGATCTCTGGAATCCTGAGCATGTGTGTACTAATCCAGATGGGAAGGAGGATTAGCGGTAGGGATAATAGAATCACAATTTAACAGAATAAAATTTGCTTTTGATGTATACAGTACAATGTATTTCATATGCAGTTTGCCTCAAAGGGCTTTACAAAAAAGAGTTAGATTCTGTTAATGCAATGACTATCTGCTTCAAGCAAATGTGGCAACATTAGGCCTTCTGCAGTAGTCACTACGCAGTCTGGGACATTAGAATTTATGTGACAAAAAGAATGTTGTCCATGAAACCAGGATGATCACAATTTCTTTTCAAGCAGTGTCACAGAATCTTTAATTTTTACCCAGTACAGCAGCCAGTGACAAGAAATAGACTTCAGTGTAAATGTTTTATCTGAAATACAGTATCTCTATGTCACAGTGCACCTCAGGGGGGAGGGATAGCTCAGTGATTTGAGCATTGGCCTGCTTAAACCGAGGGTTGTGAGTTCAATCTTTGAGGGAACCACTTAGGGATCTGGGGCAAAAATCAGTATTTGGTCCTGCTAGTGAAGGCAGAGGGCTGGACTCAATGACCTTTTAAGGTCCCTTCCAGTATAGATATATATCCAATTATTAATTATTGTCACCCTCAGTGTGAATACTACATTGCAGAACCAATATAGAATAGGAGCCTACGCCAGGACTTAACTTTATGGCTTTCTGACACTGAACCAGCCTGAATCTACAATCAAGGAATGGAGAAAGATAGTCAGACCTTGTGGATCCCAGTGGCTTAGAAACTGGGGTGGAGAGGAAGTGTTGAAAACTTTGAACAGTTCATTTTGAAACAGCAGCTGACCAAATGTGTCCTCAGCCAAAAACACAGCATCATTGCAGTTCATGGAGATTAGAGAGGGACTGGGAGAGCTAAATGAGGCCCTGAAGTTTTTGGTTAACAATAAAAACATGAAGGAAGTCCTGAAAAAATTATTTAAAGGAAATATAACCCACAGAGCCAGGGGACTTTACATTTGTAGAGAAATTACATTGCCCTATCTTTGACATTGTTTTTCAGTGGCATGTTTTACAAATAAATTAATTTTCATAAAGTAATATCAAGGTGTCGTTCCACTAACACACACAGACACACACACACACACAGAGCATCAGTCTGTCACAGTGTGGCTCTACAACTTCATATGTATTGTAGACAGTTGTGTGGACTGGTAGCATCACATAACATTACAGTTGGCTGACACTTCCCATAATAAGACCCTGGTTTTAGTTGCTTAGAACTTTGTCAGACTTTAACTGTTCAGAATGAAATTTTCCATGCTGGGTGTCTGCCTCAAGTATTAATTTTATTTAAATAAATAAAATAAACCCTTAGCTGAATTTTTTGCCAAAATGGTTGCGCTGTTTCTAAGAAAAAGGCTAGGGAAAAAATACATTGTTTTTCTTTGAAAAAGCTCTAGCACACCCATGCTTTGGAGCAGGGACTTGACATTTGTCAGAGAGATGGACTTTGTGTCAGAGATGTGCCTTGCTATGAAAATCTACCTACATTTGGCCAAGTTTATAAGTTTCTAAAAAATTGCAATTCACACATGCTTAGTAGAGACTTGGTAGATCTTAACAGCTAATATCTCTGAAGATTCCAGCCTTGCTGAGCATGCTGAAGCTTCTCATGACTCCTAATACTAAGAGACTGCATGTGCACCATCCCCTAAGAGTAGCTGATCATGCTCCTGTCCAAAGCTTGAAGCGGTACTTTCTCTATAATGGTTGGTCCCGGCTGCTGCCGGCTATGGTAGGGCCAGCCACTGATATTGAGAGAAGAGAGCTGGAGAGTCCCCTGCTCTCAGTGACCCCCGTGGTGGCATTCAGGCAGCATGGAGGAGGAAGCTGTCTGATTCAAATGTAGAGAGGACATGAACTGGACCTGGAGCTTTTCAGGGGAGAAAAATGGAGGAGTATATTTGAACAAAAAACCTGGGTGAGGGGCAGAGCCTGGAAGTGGTTGGAGCAAGGTCTGGGAATGAGGGAAGGATGTGAGAGGTAGCCAGTGAATGGGAGGAAACTGATATTGGATGAGGAGCTGGGGGAGAGATGGGCTGGCAGGGCAAGAAGAGTGGGACTAAGAACTAGTGCAGTGGTTCTCAAACTTTTGTGCTGGTGACCCCTTACACACAGCAAACCTCTAAGTGTGACCCCACTCTTATAAATTAAAAACACTTTTTTGTATATTTAACACCATTATACATGGTGGAGGTGAAGTGGGTTTGGGTGGAGGCTGGCAGCTCATGCTTCCCCCCATGTAATAACCTTGCAACCCCCTGAGGGGTCCTGACTCCCAGTTTAAGAACCCTTGAACTAGTGGGAGGTGAGGACAGGAGATCGATCTGACAAGAAGCCAGAGTGCAGGGGCAAAATTGGGATTGGCTAGGTATAGAGCCTGGGACCAGAAGCCAGTGGAGGCGAGGACACTTAACTTGGCCAAGAAGGAGGAATTGGGTTAATGGGAAGCAGTGGAGGTGAGAAACATGAGGGGAAAGGGTAGCTTGAGGCCAGAGAGAGCAGAGAGAGAGAGAGAAGTTGCAGAAGAAACTGAGACTGGCTGGGCAAGAAGATTGGGGACAAGGACTGGAAATAGCTGGGCAAATATCTGTGAAACCTGCTGGCAAGTTATCTCATCTCCCTCTAGTGTTGGTCCAAATAAAGGATTAACATCATACTGTTACTATTAGTTTCTGTATTAGCTTAAGTGGCAGAGGTCTGTGTGGTGGATCTAAAGATTCCAAAAGCTTGTTGATGAACCATGGGGGTATCAATATGGTAACACATAATGCAATTTCTGCATGACCAGTTTGTTTTTAAAACCTGAAATTACACATAAAAGACTGTGTAAAAAAACATTATTAAGGTTCCAAAATCAAGCACTGAAATGTTAGCAAATGTCAGGTCTATGAAATTTTAATTTGCCCCTTTGTGTATGTGAATCTAGATACCGTATTTAATTATATGATCACTCACTATTTTTTCCACAGGACCCCTGCTTTATTCAGTGCAAGGGATAGGCCTGTTCTGGGGATGATCAGGGCTATGTAATGAAAGAGGCTGTTGTCTGTAGGATCATTGCCTCATTTGTTTCAGAAGTTGAAAGGTGTACAGTAAATGCACAGGGATTTGCAGGAAGAGGAAGGATGATCTCATGGTGAAGGCAGTTGACTTCTGGCCTGGGGAACTGTATTCTATAGCTGCCAGTGCTGCAGCGTTCCTATTTGATGCTAGGCAAGACCTTTAAACTACACTTTTCACATGATGGAGGTCACTAATCATGTGTTGAACATATTCATTGCTACATTCTGCTAAGTTCTCCGAAAACTCAGGTTTTAGGTGTCTCAAATTGGGCACCTAAAACTGGTGGATACTTTTGACTTTAATCTCTCTGTGCCTCACTTTGCCATCTGTAACATGATGATAATACTCACTCATCTCACAGGCTGTTGTGAAAATAATTTAATTAATGTTTGCAATGCATTTAGCTACTATACTGATGAACACCATGAGTACATTAGTAATTCCGCCTTCATAACAGTTTTTTTGAATAGTGTGAAGTCAATAAGGCATGGTGCCCAACAATGAGAAGAAAAGAAAATATTGACTGCTAATTAACTGAGCACTGTTCATTCGATGCACTGAATAAGTCAGGGCTCCTGTGGAAAAAATAGTATGTTATCATGTAATTAAGGGCTGTATCATAATGCATGAGTACCAGCAACCTTAATTCTGCTGTTTCCTAACTTTTGAGTGCTTCACTTTGCAACCTTACAGTTTTTTAAATGTAGTTTTTATTTATTTTTGGCTTTGTTTCTTTTGTTTTGTTTTCTTTTCTTTTGTGCATGTAATTATAACTTTGGAAGGCATATGGAATGTAACTCTTTTAAATAGCCATTGTGAGAACTGTTTATATCTGGGGGTATTTCTGGCTATATCCTATTTTCTCCTATTTTTTTCTTCTCTTGATTCTTTTCATTACTAAGCACATTTGTATGAAAATTAGATTTTTGTTCCTGAATTATTCAAAGAAGAGGCAGTTAAAAATTGGAATATCTGTCCCACAGGAAATTCTGATCTTTCAACATTTGTTTTAGTCCTGAATCTGGACAAAATGTCAAAATATCAGCTTCTTTTGTAGAATGAAAAGTTTTGAAATATTTTGGTTAGAAAATGATTAAATATTTTATCTGAACATTTCCAATCAAAACAAAACATTTTGACATTCCCCGAATAAAAATGTTTCTTTTCAGTTTGTTGAACTGAATTGGAATATTTCATTTGGATTCAGTTGGACATTAAACTCCATCTGCCTAGGTTCCATGGGGCTTCCTGGGAGTTGTAGTTCAGATTCCACCTGACTCCATTCTCCCTAGTGGGACAGGTTCTTTTGCCAGACTACGTCTCCCATGATGCACCACACAGCTTAGTTAGAGAAGTGACTACTGTGCATCATGGGAAATGTAATCTGGCTAGGGAGTAAGGCCCACAGAAGAGAATGAAGACATAAAGCACCTGTATTACAACTCCTAAGGGGCATCATGTCGGCAGAGGCATACGCAGTATAATGTTGAATAAAGCTGAAAGAAAATGTTTTATTTCAAGCTGAACCAGCAGAAACAAAATATTTCATTTTTCCTCACAGAAAATCAAAAACATTTTCAAAATCTGAATTTTCCTGTGGAAAAATTTTGTTTTTTCAGAAACAGCATTTTCTATCAAAAAGTCATATTGATGGACCCAACTATCAGTAATTCTTAGGCTTCTTTTGCTTATTGCTCACCTTAGGTCACCCTGCTCCCAGTAAATCCCAGCCATTCCTCTTATACAAATGTTTCTCACCCTTTTTTTCCCTAAGTGTTTACCAAATCTAAAGTTATGGTAAAGGATTTCACTCTGTTTAGTTCAATGCAGGAATAGCTGTGATTAATCTATTTTGTTTTGTTTTGTTTTCCTGCAGTTTGTGGAGGGTTTCTTTCAGGCTCCAATGGGTCATTCAGCTATCCTAACAATCCAGGCAGTGAGCAGTATGATCACCGGGTCAGCTGTGCTTGGGTTATCCGAACTAACAACAACAAGGTAAACTACAGTGCACCTAAAAATAAATCACTCTACTGGAATGAGTAACTGTCAGTTGATCAGCACAACCATAACTATGACCAGGAAGTGTTACTGGAGTCAGGAAAAATGACTTCAGGGGATGAATTTCAGTCTGAGGGAAGGACTGTTAATTCAAACTGTCAAACAGGTAATAAATGCTACAAATATTCAAAGGTGAGCTGAAATACATTTTATGCATCAAGTCCCATTTTCAAGTTTCTTTCTTTCTTTCTCTTCCAGCTATCAATTACACAGCATTTCTAACCCTAAACAGTAAAAAATCATAAGCCTGGCCACCAAAAATCATGAGATCTTTCTAAAAGAATTAATTTTAGTTTCTTTTTATCAGACTTCAGACTTCTGAACCTTGATCATGCACTTGAATCACATTTTTATGCTTTTCTTCATGACTGCAAGGTTTAGAAAATTACCTAAAAAAAAACAACAGCTGAGATTCTCATCTAATCACTCGCCTTCAGAAGCTGAGGCTTTAAGAACAAACAGAAAATATTGCAAGACACATGATAGACTTGCAAGAGTTGGCAACACCAAACAACACATACTAACACCTAAATAGTACAGAAACCATATTTCTGACACTGCTTTAGGTTTGGGGATGTAATTCATTTACAGCTACATTAGAAATATTAATGAATATCCAATAGGGATCAATCCTGCTCTGTGATGAGTTAGATGGTAGGTTGGTAGTCTAGATGACCTCACAGCAGCATCCATGTCTAATCTCTATGAGTCTGTGAAATGTAGAATCCTGAATTCACATCTTCAATGGTTGAGCATAAAAAAAACTGATCTACAAATTGTGACACTTTCTCAGGGTGCCCTGATTGTGAGTGACTTTGTTATCCCACTCCCTCCAACAACAGGAAGATTTGCTTGTGCTTAACTGGATGTCAGCTCCCTGACACCACCAGTCTGGTAGCCAGAGAATATTTTGGGGCTCTGCCAGCCCTTACTTTGCCTTGCAGATTAACAACAGGTGCAGACCAGTCTCTGAGCCTCCTTGAAGTGTTTCCCTAGAGTGTCTAGCCCTTAACCACTGGACACTCTCAGAAATTACCAAGTAAACTGTCCCCAAAGGAACCATGCACACACCAGCTTGTTTGTTTCAACTGAGAATTAGCTCCAATATAATATCACAGCACTGGGATACAGATATAGCGAAAACCACCATAAGTTTATTATCAAAGGCTAAGATCTAAGATACAGAGAATAATCATAAAGGTGGAAATAGAAGTGGGTACATAGAAAACAAAAGGTATAACGCTTCCTAGAGTCCAGACTTAACTCTAACAGGCTAAAAGTAGTTTGTCTCACCTAAACCATCAATGTGGCTGAGCTCTCCCTTTCATGAATGCAAAAAGTGCTGCCCTTTTTGCTTTCTAAGTGAAGGACGAAAGGGTGTCTTTTTACATACTTATTATATTGCCCAAAGACATTGTTTTGTCCCCAGTGTCAGGGTGATCCCGTGGTTTATTCCCTATTGCCATCACACCCTCATGTTCACATCCTATGCAAACAGGCTGCTACTGCTCCCACTGCTTATTTTACATGTGAACCAAAGCAGATAGGTGAATCCTTTATCTGATCAAAACCTGCTTGTCAACCCTGCTTTGATTCAGACTTTAAACTGTATTTTCCAGTATATTTACACAACTCCTTAACTCATCTGTACATACATTTCACAATGATTATGTTAATATTGATAACATAAGCTTTTTCTAGATACCTCACTTGACCCTCTTTGGATAAATACTATGAAAGCAGTGGGCAAGGTGTACTGAGTTTGTTAGGCCTGTTAGGAGTTACTGTTACAGAACAGTGAACTCTTTGCCCATTGGCATCAATGGGCCTCTGTGTCACATACATATACTTTATGCCTACGCATATATTCTGATGCTATTTTGGGATCAAAATTTCTAATTTTATTTTAAAAATGTGTACAGTGTTTCAGTTCCTGTTTAAGGATAAAATTTCTTGCCTGAGGATTAACTTTTCTTGTTTCTTACTAAGAATACCAATTAACCAAACTCTGTTGATTACTGGACATTTGTACAAACACTATGTGCCTGATCCTCAGCTTTAAATCCATATAGCACCATTGACATCTGTAAAGCTACACTGAAGTATACAAGCTGATGTTCTGGATCTAACTAAACAGCTGTATGCCGTTATTTAGCTACAGTAGGTTCATTAAAGGAAGAATTTATATCCACAAAAGAGCCTTTAGTTTTGTAGCTGAAAGGAAAATTCTTAAAACAATATAAAGAATGGGAATATGCTTGTTAATTAATTACATACCATGAAGAAAATAACATGGTGAATTGAAACTCTAATCAAACATTGCTAGGTTATCCTGTATTTCAAACTCTTAACATTATACTATCATCAAATTTAGCTCTGAGGATCCTAAAATGAGTATCCTGAGTAACTATTAATTTATAGGAATAGTAATATTAGGAGTTAAGTCCTCCTAGACAACTTTTGGGTCTGTCTGGATCTTTCTTTATCTCCTTTCCTTTATTTTGGCCTTTATGATTATTTAATACCTTCCTCTGTCTTGGGTTTTTTGTTTGTTTTGTTTTCTTCAGAAATTTTATTATTACTCTGAAGCTTGTCACTGATGTGCACAATTGTGTGGACAGGTGTATCTGCTTCTTATAGGGTTACTATGGAAACAATATATAATCACTCTTACAGTTGAAACTTTAGATCACAGATGGACAAATACAATGATCTAATTTCTGGTATTTCCTGTTAGATTCTGCGTATTACTTTCCCATTCTTCCAACTGCAAGCGCACAGCAGCTGTAATTTTGACTTCCTTCAAATTCATGATGGGGACTCGGCATCAGCATACATGCTGGGAAAATACTGTGGCTCATCTCACCCTCCTGAACTTTTCAGTACCCATAATTCCTTGTATTTTTGGTTCCGTTCTGACCATTCAATTAATGCAGGAGGATTTACAGTTAAATGGGAGTCTCGGGAACCAGGTAAGTTTTAAGAGATGTCAGATAATGTACCAAAAAAGAGGGAAAAGGTCATTATGTCCTACTTGGTTCATAAAAGTCAAGAGCTGAAGGACAAAGTTTTCTTAAGAGTAAGGTAGGAAAGATGACCAGCGAGCTATCTATAGATGCTCTGAATCAAATTCTAACTAACAACTACTGCCTGGACAATATTTGCTAGGATTTTGCTTTATTTTTTATGGTTGTTTTGTTCTTCCTTTGAGGATTCTCCAAAGTTTATTAGGATCCTAGGTTATATGTTTCTGGAGACTTTGGGATTTTTTATGACCATTTATCTGCAGGGCAAGTAAGTTTTGTCTCTGTCATGATCAGTTTGCAGAAGGCTAAGCTAATGAGAGTAAAACAGTCCCTTTAAACATGACAGTTTTGTATCAAAATTTCAAACAACTTGACTTTCTCTGTGCAGTTTTCTCTTATGACTGAATTCCTGAAAACAGCATTTGCATGATCTTTTGGTGGACTGGGCAGTTCCTTTCTTGAAGTAGATCATTAACTTGGGCCTCTTTCAGGACAGCTAGGGAAGGGCAAATTCATGTTACCTAATGTCAACCCCACAAACACTCTGGTTCGAAAGCTTGACTAGAACTTTAACATTATTGTGTTCAAGTACTGCCTAGGAGGGGTCACAGGGAGAAAAAGGGATAGAGGAGACGGAGGGAAAAAGTCCAGTAAGTAAAATGCATCAGAGAAAGGGCATCAATACAGAGAATGAAAAAAGAACCAGAGGGAGAGCAAAAATGTTTATTGAAAAAACTAGATATAGTATGTGCACAACATACAAATCACCCACTTGTGCTACCCAGCCTTTGCTGTGGGAAGGATTATTCTTCTACCCTGAGTACATAACACTTTAATTGGAAAAACTTTAAAAATAAATTGTATCACCCTTGGAGTAACGTAAAAAGTGGGGGATTAGGTTTTAAAAAAAGCTCATACATTCAGCCTAGTTCTGTGAACTCCAAAAGAGGCCTGTGTGTTTGCTTGTTCTATTTCTAAAGATATTTTCACTAAGTTACTGAGTTACCCATTTTTAAAAAAAAGTAAAGCTATGCATCTACAGGCTAGTCTACACTGGTGACATACGTCAGCATAGCTATATCACTTAGGGGTGTGAAAAATCCACACACCCCAGACATGTTACTATGCCAACCTAAACCTTGGTGTAGATAGTGCTAGGCTGATGAAGAATTATTCCACTGACCAAGCTACTGCTTCTCAGAGAGGTGAATTACCTATGCCAATGGGAGAACCCCTCTCATTGACATAAGTAATGTCTACAATGAAGTGCTACAGCAGCAGAACTACAGCTGCACCACTGTAATGTTTTCAATGTAGAACACATACCTATTTGGGGTTATATTTTTATTGTTTATGGATTTCCTTAAATGTAAATCTTGAGAAGGAAAAAAATGGTTTGATTTGATATATCTGATAGCCTAAAACAGTCCATAAACTCCATCATTAAGGGATGATTTAGCCTTGGCAGATACAGATATTCTAGCTAAATTGGATGAAAGAGTAAAGTAATTCTGTGGGCTTTTTCCCCCTGTTTAGAATGTGGTGGTGAACTAACAAATACTTATGGCTCAATAATGTCGCCGGGATACCCTGGTAACTATCCTCCGGACAGAGATTGTTACTGGGCCATCTCAACCAAGCCAGGCCTTCTCATCACATTTGCCTTTGGCACACTGCGTCTAGAGCATCATGATAATTGCAGCTATGACTATCTAGAGGTAAAATTTCATCATTCTGGCAATGTGATTGCAAAACAAAATATTACAACCTTTTCGTTTCAGACAGAAAAGTAATGCTGGCAGGATAAATCACAAGCTGAAATAGTCACTCAGTACTCATCAACTACACAGACACGTACACAACAAGTGTGAAATCCTGCCCCATTGAAATCAGTAGAGGAAACCAGTAAAAGTTTTGTTACTGATTTCAATGGAGCCAGGATTTTGCCATGAATCACTGGTGAGAAACTTTTTTAGCCTCAAAAACCCCAGTCTCTAGAATTCTGGTCAGACATATACCCGCAGGGAATTAATTGTATAAACAAAAAGTGTGAGAGAAATAAATATTTGTACCACAGAAAACGGCTTGACATGTGAGATTTAGGCCACATCTCAGATGCAAAGTTTTTTACTATATCATAATTACGGAAACGTGAAAAGTGAAGGGTTTCAAGGAGCATTTACCACTAGAGTTGGGCAAATAATTGATTTTTCAGTTCAGTGGCCAAAGTGAAAAATCAAAAAATGTTTTGTGTTGACCCAGAATGACAATTTTTGGCATTTTTTTTCCTTGCTGAAACTAAAACCAAAACAAATTGTTTAGAGTAGAATGAAATTTTTTGTTTAATTTTCAGGATATTTTTTATCCTTTTGTGTTTTTTATACTTAAATCTAGCTAAAATTCTAAATGGAATGTTGCTTTCAAAGGAAAAGTTGAAACATTAGTTTTGAAAACGTCAAAAAAATTCAATTTTTTTCAGAATTTTTTCCAAACTTTTTTCAGCTGAAACTATTCACTGAATTCAGCCTGAACTGGCAAACAGTTAAGGTTGATTGGAAACTGCATTTTTCAGCAAATAAACTATTTATCTTTTTTTTTTCACCCAGCTCTATTTACCATTAGAAAAAAATGCTGAGTCATTTCTGAAATATTGGGACACATCTTTAAAGGACAGTAAATATGGCTTTTTGAAACCTTCAAGTAGAATAAGCATCTAAATCACTACACCAAGAAGGATTCCTTCCAGTTGTGTCTAGAAACCTTCCCTTCTGTGAAAATAGCTGTAGTGTACGCAAACTGCTCTATGTTACTGGAATCAATTATAATCACAAATGGCATCAGTCATTCAGTGAAGGAATAAAGAAGGAGATTTAACTGCCCCTATTACAGTGTTTAATTGAAGCTATCTAGAAAATGTGTGATGGTATAAAAGCTCTATTTTACATTGGTAAAAAAGGGTATTTTTCCAGATTAAGCATCCAATAGAAGTAGTTCTTCTGAATGATAACCTAGACCTTAAAATCCTTAATTCTGATTGATCAAACCAATCACATGATCGTGGTTACTTACCAACACTGCACTGTTTGGAACCTACTTCTAGATGTGTATCTTTTCCATAATGATAATAATCAAACACATTTTTCTTATTCTGATTGTCTTCTTTAGTTATATTTAAATGTATTCACAACAATAACCAAAGGGCTGGGCTATCATCTTACAGTACAGGCTGAGTGAGAGGCACCATGTCCCTTCATGGCCCCAGCAGCAGGACAGGAAGTAATGCAGCTAAGATCTGTATTACCTGCTGCTGGATCCTCTCTGCTACTGAGTGACTGCAGGGAGATCTAGCACAGCCTCTCTTGGAGCTGGGTATCCCGAAAAGGTGGAGGAGGAATGGAAGCCTGTAAGCAGCTACAAATTCCTGTCTCCTCATGAAAGGAGGTTCACTTCCTTGTGTATCCTTAAGATCTGTAGAGTCGGGAAAGAGTGTGGCCTCCATAATTTTTTTGTGACTCCCCAAACCACTGCCACCAGAGAGGATGATTCCAGGAAAACTTTGCAAGGTGGATCTCATAAACTTTCCCTCCCCTTCCACCCATTCAATGAATGATCCCTGTGTCATTCATGTCAACACTGGAGTTATTTAATAGAGGCTGGGTCCCACAGTCCTTCAACATCCAGTGGAAATGCAGGATTGGTGACTTAAATGGGAGTTTTGAATGTGTGAAAACAGCAAAGCCATGCTGGGATTTACCAGCTTAGCCTCCATCTGGTAACCTTCAATCACTAATGAGACCGCCTATGAGGTCCTATGCTAAAATATCTTTAGGAATATTGAAATTGCCCACAGTTGGCTTATATCTGATAACCCTGTGATGTGGATTAATACTTCTGTTTAGATTCGAGATGGCCTCCTTCCACAAGACTCCATCCTCAGTAAATATTGTAGCACCAATTCTCCTTCCCCACTTCAAACCTCTGGCCCATATGCATGGATTCACTTTCATTCTGATGGTTCAGTCACCGACAGAGGCTTCCACATTGTCTACACTACATCGCCTTGTAAGTGCAACTATGCATTTAACTTATGAATGTGGCATTTCCCAAATTACTGTATCTAGAAATAGCCTGGAAATAGAGACAGGCAGGATCGTGGTGGACTCTAGCCCAATAATCTGCTGTTTGACTTGCAGCCAGCATTCAGATATAGGACCCATTTGAGGTCTCAAGTGATCAATTTATTTGTATTTAACACAGCGGATCCCAATTGTGGAGGAAACTACACAAACAGTGGGGGCATTATCCTGTCCCCTTACTGGCCTAACCCATACATTAACAACAGGCAGTGTATCTACATTATCCGACAGCCACCGAATGAAAAAATCTACCTCAACTTCACTCACGTGGAGCTGGAAAGCCACAGCGGCTGTTCTTGGAATTATATTGAGGTGACTTTTATTATTTTGTGGTTTTGAAATGTTGATTATCTGTGTGCATAAAACTGTAAAGCAAAATTTCTTCCTCAGATACGAGAGGGTAGATATCTCTTTTTATTAGGGTTCAAAAGCCACAAAGGCTAAGATGCCGAGGCTATGCAATCAGCATGAGCCAAAGGTGAGTGAGTATGAGAACCTAGCTAGGATTAGGCTGACCCTCAGTCACTCCACCTAATCAGGATGGGGTTTGAGCCTTGGGTTAATGTGTACCAAATACAAGATAAACATAAATAATACCAAGGCCAAGACGGCACTGCTTAGAATTCAGAGGGCTCATTTCTTGCTTGATATACTTTTGAGCAAACAGGGAACAGGTTCCAGTGAGCTCAGTATAATGGATCTGTTTCTACAGTGTTAGCCATAAAAGATTGCTTATTAACATTGTTCCTTTTCCTTCTGCTTTAATTCAGAGGCTTTGGTTGGAATGAAGTATAATTAATTTCTAAAATTAGAGGGAAATCTGCGTAATGAAAACAGACAGCTTTTGTTTATCTGGCCTGTTACTTCTCTTGTCTAATTGCTGGCAGAACAGCAGCTAAACTCACAGAAGACAGAGAAACAAAACAATTTTTGTTGGGCACAATCAGATTGTGTTGATTTATCAAGGCATTCACCTTGTTGTTTGCTGATCAATCTCAGGCAGTTTAGCGTTATCATACTTTTTCTGTCCTTTTCACCCCATCTTCTCCCACACCCCCACTCAGATCCATTCAATCCAGAACAGAGTAACAGGGATGGAGTTTTATGACCCTGGAATAACCAGTGTGATCAAAGCTGTGTGGTTTTGTCAAGTTCTGGTTCCCCCCCACAAACCCATCCCACAAAAATAGTTTTGTGGGCTTCAAAATATTCTCTCATAGGTGTCTGTAGTAAAGGTTAAACTAGGGAGCTGGCTTTGGACTTTTAAATTTTTACTTTAAAATCAGTTTTTTGACAACTGTGTTCTCACTTTGAAAAGATCCAGAGGCTCATGTGCTCTGATGATAACAGGAAATCTGTGCAATTGCTATAGACGCAGACACAGCTCATCCTTTCTGCTAGGGGGGATGTTTAGTCTCTGATTAAGGAAGCAGGAGCCTGAATCCCTGGAACTTCAGTATTTTAGAGAGAAACTAGACACAATATGTTTCTCAGTTAAGGAAGAATGTGTTGTAGCACAGCAAAGTCAGAGATAACTTGTTAGAAATGCTAGCTCCTTGTGAGATCAAATCAATAGGCTATGGTGCCCTGTTATCTTTGTTGCTGCTTGACTGAATTCTCATCTGTCTTTAAATACCAATCAATGCTTTCAGCACTGTTGGGAAAAAACGGTAATGGAGAAGTATCAATTTACCTGAATTATGGTTCTGAAAATGTTCTCAATTCACCTTCTAAACATTCTGGCCCAAATTCTAATCTGAGTGTCACCAGTGTAAATCCAGAATAACTCCCCTGGCTTACACTGAATTTTCTGGAAGGTCATGACTGCCAGGGAGCAGAACACCATTCATGCAGCTGGAGATCACCAAAGCTCAGCAGCAGTGCAGCCATCTGCCTTCACCTTGCCATATATAGAGCCAGCATAGAGCTCTGTGCCATCCCCCATTCTTCTCCCATCCCAGGCCATGGTGTATGGACGTGAAGGGGGGAAATTGAGGATGGTTGGAGTACTGCTGTGCCCTGGTATCATGACCTGTTCAACACTATTGTCTCTACAGCCCTTTTACCCTTCTAATCTTCCTCCCAGGACACTTGCTTGTAAATACTGGGTGATCTTGACTGCTTTGCTTAACTTTTAGAGGGCTCTGTAGATCTCTTCAAACTCTCCAACTGACTATGCCTACAACTTTTGGGTTTGAAAATCCACTACATTTTTATTTAGCCAGATTAAACATGACATAAACCAAACAATTGCTTTCAGTAACCTGTCTACTTACTCCGCTAGGGACAGCCTCATCTTGTAACAGCCCAACAGCACTTCCCTTCCTGATCACAGTCTAGCTCTCCAACTCCCTCTGTGATCCTGCTCCCTCTTTCCTCAGTAGACAATGGACAACCCTTCAAATTTTCCCAAAATTCCAAACGAGCAGTCTGGGTTGAGCTTTCATCCAGGAGTCCAATCTCTGTGCACCAAGCAGCATATGTTATTTTTGGTCTTGATCCCACACATACCTCCTCATACAATTTCACATAACATTTTTCCATATCAAACAATTTCAAGGAACATAATTCCTTCTCCAGACCTTCTCACTCCCAGTGGTTGCAATGGCTTCTTAGCTGTTGCAACTAGGTGCAACTTAGAGCAGCTCCAACTGCTCCAGGTACAGAAATGGTGCTGCTGAGAAAATGGTCTTTTGTTTTCACCAGAATCTTTTTCTTCAGATCTGCTGCCAATTCATGAGGCAATCAATGGAATAAATTTCTCCCTTGATTAGTGAGTTGATTAATGAGATTCAAGCCTAGTGGCAATGCAGGGGTTAAAAGCAGACTGTGATTCCCTGGTGCACTCTGGTGTACCATCACTTTAATTCTAACACCTTGAACTTTTCAGATAAAATAATGAGATGGCACCAGTGTAACCGTTATTACTGACACTGGAATGTAGAACTGCATCCCTCATTAGTTATGTGTCTGCCTGGATGGTCTTATGGCAATCCTTGTGGAGAACGTCCACTGAAGTCAATAGAAACTCCATGTACAGAGCAGGGAATGTATTTGTAATTTTAAATAGGGGAGACATTGCACTTAGCAGAAAATTTAAAAAAACTTCTATTTTCAGGCAGGAATTTCATGCCATGTAAATATTTAATAACCATTAACAGTCAGGACATTGCTTTTACCTCTCCAAAGATGGCCCTTTGGGCAGCATACAGCTTAGCCTCAGGCTGAGGCTTTGGTTCACAGACAAGCCTCCCATCTATTGGATCAACAGTATTTTCGTTTGCCTTGGAAGTCTCCTAAGCAAATACTGACTTGGCACTCCTTATATTGGGAGACCTTACATGATCATATGGCTGTGAGAGCTTCCCTTTTGTTTACATTATTGTAACAACACTTAGCAGCACTTTTTTATTTCTGAAGCTTAATGACAAAACAAATGACATGCTATTTAGGGGTTAAAATTGATGCTGGTTTTATGGATGCATAAAAGTATTGAGTTACCATTTTATTAGTTATTTTATTTTATTTTTGCTGATTAGGTTCGAGATGGTGACTCTGAAATGTCTTCTATCATCAACAAATTCTGCAACAGCACATTTCATTCTCCAATCACTTCCTCTAGCAACAGCCTGTGGATCAAATTTAAGTCAGATGTTTCTGTGCAAAGGGCTAGCTTCAGAGCAATTTATGAAGTTGGTAAGAGAAACTGGTGGCTTGAAAACTGACCTGACCTCTAGATTGGGGACCTTATAGCATTTGTATATCACTTAATTCCCATCTTAACTCCCCACATTGTTCTTAGGTTTTGCTGCACATTTTTTACGTATGATATCACACTTTCTGAGATCTCGACCCCCTGTTATTCACGTGATCTACTTCTTTGACACAAAAACACTATGCCATATATCAGTTAAGATTGACCTGCCCATAATATTCCTAAGACAAAACTTTAAAAGCAAGGAAATGAAAAGTTGAGACATCTACCAATACATTTATTGATTTATTGATAGAAATGCTTAAAAGGATGGCTATCCATATACAGTGGGCACCCTTAACATAACTTAAAATACATGCTGTATAACCTCAGTTTTTCTCTGCAACAGTAGACCACTCATCACTAGCACAAGCACCAAATATGGCAGATAATGAATAACTTTACTTCTGCCTTGTAAATTTGTCCACTTTCAACACTCCTTTTTCCAGACTCACCGCCAAAGGATGAGACATTGACCACTCCTCTCCTGTTGTATACCATCCTCTTCCCTCATCCCTTCTGCACAAGTCTGTGAAACCAAATACAGTCAAATCTCGAGAAGGAATCAAATGTGTATTTTCATTTGGAGTTTTCATGGACATGATTTCACTGCTGTTTCACATTCAGTTATGCAGGTTTAGGTTTAGTCACATAACAGCGACTTTTTAAACAAACAGCCCCCTCTTAAACCTACCTGAAATATCCACAGTAGATGGAAATGTGTGTTTTCAAGGGTTATTTTCTTCCTCCCCCCAAAATGACATATAATCTACATCCCAATGTACATTCCTTGTAAACCTTCATTCCAGCTGTTAACTCTTAATTTTTCATTGCAGCCTGTGGAGGTGTATTGTCTGGAGACGGTGTTATTCGTTCCCCATACTATCCCAGGGCTTTCCCTCATCAGAAGACCTGTGAGTGGATCATTTTCCAGCCAGAAGACAATGCAGTGATTCTTAATTTTATCGATTTTGGCATTCGAAATATCACTACCTGTGACTCAGATTATGTGGAGGTAAAGCATATTAGTACATACTTATTGTGAATTACAAACAAATATCATATGCACGCCTCCGTCATGTACCTATGTCTGTCAATAAGCAAACATGTGGGTGAATAGGTAATTAGGTACATAAACACCGATTTCGTTGGACAAATGAAATCTTTTGCTGACTCACTAGGTAAGTCAACCTTCTTCTTTTGAATGCTCCTTTGATAACATGACCTTTCTCCATCTATATTTTCTATAATAGGAGCTATCATTGATGCATAACTATATCTGGATAGATAAGGCCTGATTCTCCTCTCCTTGTATCTCATGTGCTACCTACTGGTGAAGAGCTCCAGGCAGCTGGAATGTCAGCTTTACTCCATCTGATTCCTTTATGCCAGAAGAATGTTCAGCTGCCCCTTCACAGCAGTTTTAAGGCCACTGTGCTGGTGACACAAATATGTATTAATGTTGGATAGGATCTGAGCTGCTGAATAGTTTAATGAGGTGGATGAGCCACTGTCTTTTCCATGGTGGCTTTTGACCTTTTAGCTCTTCCTACTGGTTTCCAAGACTATTTTGTAGTTTGTGTGTGTTGAGTCAATTCGTCTACATTTTATAACTACTTAGCAGTAACAGAAACAAGTTTTCATGGGCTGTTTTGAATACATTGTCTTCAGGTCAGAGATGGCAGCAGCACAGATTCTCCTCTTTTGGCAAAATACTGTGGCACAGATATACCTTCAGCAGTGCAGTCCACACGGAATTATCTCTATGTCAAATTCAGAGTCTCTTCTGCTACAAATCTTGGGTTCATGGCTGAATACCAGCCATTAGATAGAGGTAAGAGTTGAGATCTTTCACCCTCTGGCTATTGGTCCTCTATGTCCTTGTATATCACCAGTTCAAATTGATGAGCAAAGGAAAACCACATATTGTAATCAGTGGGATGTCAAGTTGTATGACAACAAAGCAGGAGACCTCATTTGTGAAAGAAACAATGTAGAATCCTTTCAAAAATTCTGAAAGAGGTGATGAAAGAAAAAGAATCATGATTTTGTAAGTGTCATCTTCTGAAAACATTATTTTAGTTAACACATTGTTGTTTTAAATCTTTCTAGCATGTGGGGAGACTCTCACTGGGCCAGAAGGAACCATTACAAGTCCTAGTCATCCAATCATCTACCCACATGGTGTTAAATGTGCGTGGACTATCTCAGTGCAGCCTGGGCACCTTATCCGTCTGACATTCACATCATTTAACTTGGAGTTTGATTACAATTGCACCAGAGACTATCTTGAAGTATATGACAATGGTACTATGACAAGGCTTGGAAGGTGAATATGCCTATCTAATCTGTTTGATCTACCTATCTACACAGCTGCTGTCACTGTCTTCTTTTTGCTCCTCAGTGGATCTGTTCCTTTGGTATCAAGGTGTTCAACATAGGTTCATTTTACTGAAAGCAGCTAAAGATTTGTATTATTCAGGCCAACAGCAACAATTATTCCATTTAACATAGTAAAGGCAAGGTTTAGGAGGGGTAGCGTTTTTCCAAGTCTTTTATTGAGCCAAGGGATGTGAACTATTGACTGAGAAATTAACTTTTCTGTAAGGGATGGCAATCTCATGGGCAGATTTTCACATCTGCCATTGTCTAGCAATAGAATTTCATGTAAGTTTTTTAAGGTCATGGAAACAGGTTTAAATCCACTCTTAATATTATTTCTTCCTTTGGGATGCAGAGAAGGAAATAATTTTTAATACCAAGTAGCAGAAGCAGAATAGGTGAAAATTGAGTACCTGAATAAACAAAAAATTAGGCTATAACATGGGCTAAATCTTAGACTTTATAGTTTTATATTATTTATTGATCAATTTACAATGCCTCCTCGTGAGTGTTTATATCAGTGAATAAAATGATTGCACTACAGATTTTTATTTTCATACAAAAGGAAACATATTTTTATACTCCCATAACTCAAGAACCACTAAACTGGTTTGGTTCAAAATTTCAAATACAAATTTGGGCTGAGGCCAAAAGATGAAAAATGTCATCTTTCCAGTAGTTGGAAAATAAGGAGCAAGTGAATATGGGATTATAATGGAGATTATTTCATCATATTAGCTAGTCTTTTTGGAAGAGTAATCAGTGGGGACCAATCTATCTCCCTCTAAAGTCAACAGAAAATGACCCAGCTACAGGCTTCTGAGGAACATTGAATACTTTTCTATTAATCTAGATACTATAGAATATTGATATAGGTACTCAATACATGGCATCTCCTTTGACTTTTTATAGGTATTGTGGAAGATCAATTCCACCATCACTCACCAGCAGTGGCAACATAATGATGCTATACTTTGTGACAAATCACAACATTGTCTCTGAGGGTTTCTCAGCTAATTATATCTCAATGAATGCTTCCACAGGTAATACAGAAGTGTGTGTGTTATGCAGATTATTCCTGTCAAGCCTTAATTGTAAACTCACATTACAAAAACAAGACACATTTCATTTTTTAAATTACCAGAATCCCTGCTGTCTCCTCCACCCATCTTTATTTACAACTTGGTTCACTGGCCTTTATTCTAGCTGGGGAGGATGAGCCAGGCAGAAAGCAATGTCTCTAGGCAACAGCAGTGGTTTCTGTAATCACTGACATGGCAGGACTGCATAGAGTGGTTAGGAATATTATTTTCTAAAGTGACATAGGAGCGGAAGTCTTGTTGACATTCAACTGACTATGCAGGTTGGGGGGTTTTTGTGTGTCCCAAGCAAACCCAACAGGAACAGGAGTGCTTGTCACAGGTATAAAGGTACCAGGTGCTGGAGTGACATCCTAGAGAATGAAGTAGGACAGATGCAGCATGGCAGTGGAAGTTCAAGCCTCCTCTCACTGCCCTGCCAGAGAAGTCTGTTCCAGAGTAGCCACCTTCTGGGGAGCAAAGTCAATCTCCAAGCCCTTCGGTCCTCTACTGCTCCCAACCTTTGAGCATTACCAAAAGCCCTGGTTAGTGTGCAGGGTTTCTGTGATGTGTACGTCTGCCTGACCCTTTGGACAGTGTTAAAACCACCATGCCCATTTCAGAGGTCACCTATAAGTATTCAGAAGGTAGCAACTTTGTTATCACTGACCTGAGCTGTATTTGATCCAGCAACCTCAAGGTGAAATGCTATATGCTAACGCTACACTTGTTGCTAATCCTCTCACCGCTAATCCCTGCCCCATGGAAATGCAGTTCTGTTTTAGAAATTAAATATCCCTGCTGACTCAGTGTGCACTGGTGATACACCGCTTAGCCTGTCTATTACTAAGTGTGGGAGTGTAGGATCCTGAAATCAGTCAATGTTCTTTAAATGTTCCTCCACATTTAGGTGGGGATCTTGCTTGCTAACCAACCTTCTTACTGCTGGCACTGAAGCAAGACCCTGGCAAAAAGCACTGCCTTTGGCTGGGCTGGTTTGGAGCGGCTGGCACAAGAGTAGCAGGAAATAGTGAGATTCAGTTGCTTCGAGATCTCCAAACAGGCAGGGGCAGTTACAGCCAGTGGAGAAGCAGATCCCAGACAATGTGTGAGATACAGACTGTACTGTGTGACCACGTGTGGTCCCCTTATGCAAGGAAGGAAATGGTCTGACTGTGTCTATAGCTGCCCCTCTGTGTTCAAAGTTTTAGTTTGAGTTAAATATTTTAATCAAAGAGCATTAAAAAAGGAAAAGTGCAATAACTCTTCTTGCCAAGTTTTAGTTCTGTGTTTGTTTTCAGTAATTAGTTTGGTATAAGCAGAAGCCTCATTAAAGGCCCAATTCTGACACCTTTACTCACTTTCAGTAGGACAGATTCATGTGCGTAATCCCATTATTGTGGTTTTATTATTTCTGTTACAGTTGAGTTTGGAGGCCCCAGTCAGGGTTGGGGGCTCCATTGTGCTAAGTTCTATGCAACACAGGGTAGGGCCCTGTAGAGCTCATGGGCAACAGAAAAGATCCAAGAGTGCATGTAGCAAACAGTGGGAAGAGGCAAGGGTGGAGGAATGAGGGGAATAGTAATTAGAACTTGTAACCACATGGGTCATATGTGTGCACAGCTAGATGGTTTTCAGTTGGGGTTTGTTGTATGTGTGCTGTATTTTTAATGAGATAAATATCCAAAGTCCATAGCAGTAATCTCTGTAGCTATATGTGTTGCTGTATTTGACATAAATGTAGATCCCATAGTAGAATAATGCCTGTAACTGCTTGTTTACTGTTCCTGAGCAAAACAGCTGTTAGCGTGTTTAAGAATTGTGTCTTGATTTTAAATAAATAAATAGCTGCTCATTCTCCTTTGTTTTAGATTCTGAGCAAAATATCCACTCTCCCAGCCACAGCTCAGGCAGTCTGACTGTTACTTCATCTCTTGGGAATGTGTGTGGAGGTCTGGTAGAGATTTTGCTTCCTGCCATTGCTTTTGCTTTACCACCAGTTAGCGTCTACTTCCAGATGTTCCAAATGATCAGTTTTCTCAGCTTCCTTCATTCATACATTAGTTATCTGGCATGGAGAGAGGAAAAATCATTAGCATTTAAGATTTAATGGGAAACATCTCAGCTAGGAACCTACTATCAGTTTGAAACTAATGTAGGAACAGATTTATGCAGCTTTTCTCTCTCTAAGAAAAACCTTAGAGTGTGAAAACTTTCTGGGTTTTTACTAACCCAGAAATCATGAAACCTTTCCTCTTATTTTGAAACAATACGTTATTATTGTAAACTCTCCCCCCATTTTGTTAGGCTGCTGCTACAGCTGCTGAACTATCAGCGTGAGCAAGTTAAAATAAAACAGTCTATTGGCATATGTTTGCAGGGGCCAGCCATGCTTTTGTGTAAGCGACTCTATTGGAGGTAAATATGACACTTTCTCCTCCACCCCGTATCACAGACTGTTGCATTTAACTGATGGCCTTTTACAATAACATGAACATTTTCTGAACAGAACAGCTACTTGTCATGAGTCTGTACTCTCGTAGTTTTTCTCATCCCTTTCCAACTGCTCTTTCAGCAGCTGCTCCTGCTCACACAGTTTCTGTTCTCAGCTCTATTCACAACTTCTTTGTTCTCTCCCTGGGCAAACTTACTAGTGAGCTCATGGCTTCTGTAACATCTCCTAATTACCTCGGCCCTTCGGTGCAGTTTCACATCTTCAACTATCTGCCTGCCATCTTCACCTCCATGTCCCTCCCTCATCTTAAATTCAACAAGAAGGAAACTGGATTTCTTCTCTTTCATCCCAAACTCTGCCATCTGTGTCACTATTAACAACAGTAACATGATCACCCAGATTCACAGCAACAGTCTCATATTCGACTCCTCTATCTTTTTCCCATCACAAAGCCTACCAAACTTGTCACTTCTTCCCTTTAACATCTATAAAACCCACACTTGCTTTGGGATTGAACTCTCATCTAGTGCTTTTTCTGAATTGACTTTTCATGTCTGATTTAGATTATAAACCCGTGGGGGCAGGGACCATCTCATCTTTTAAGTTTATACATTGCCAGGCAAACTGACAATGCTTAATGAAATCAACATTTTCAGAAGTGTTCATAGTCATTTGGTATGTCTTGGTTTGGAGTTCCCAACTAGAGATTCTTAGGCCCTGATTTTCAGACTGAGGAACTGCCTTCTCTGATTGTGGGTCCACAGCACCTCTGAAAATGAAACCCTAGGTGTCTCATAGTGGGTGTCCCAAAATCGAGAGACAATTATTTGTTCTCTTATGAAAATTTGGCTACATATAAATCAGAATAATCTAATGCAGCAGTTCTCAAACTGTGGGTCATGACCCCAAAGTGGGCTGTGACTCCATTTTAATGGGGTCGCCAGGGCTGGCTTGAACTTGCTGGGGCCCAGGGCTGATGCCGAAAGCTGAACCCCACCACCCAAGGCCAAAGACTGAGGATTTCAGCCCTGCGTGTTGGGACTCAGGTTACAGGCCACCCGCCTGTGGCTGAAGCCTTTAGGCTTCAGCTTTGTACCCCACCTGGGTCAGTGGGGCTTGGGTGGGCTCAGGCTTTGGTCCCCCCTCCTGGAGTCGTGTAATAATTTTTATTGTAAGAAGAAGGTCGCAGTGCAATGAAGTTTGAGAACCCCTCATCTAATGAAAACTTAAACCAAAGTTGATAGAGGAGAACAGGAATGGACTCTTATGGTTTGAACTATCAGATGATAAATGATAGCCCCCTACAAGTTTCAAAAAAGCTTTTACAAACAAAAAGGCAGATTTAAAATGTCCTTTTGCAAAGGGCAGGAATTCTTCCTTCCCCAGAGGGCATCCAGGATTCAGTGAGTGCTGCAGCGTGCTGCAAATTCCTATAATTTGTGTCTGCATCTGCTGGTGCTGTAGTAGCAAGAGCTTAGCTTGACCAACAAAAGCAAACTAATTCAGAAGGAGATGGGCAGTTCTAAGGGAAGTTGAAGCATTCTAGGGAGCCCTTTTCTATTTAATATTTATAACGACTAGAGATAGGTGACCATGGTTGGATGAAATAAGAACTAACTAAAATTGTCACCAAAAATTGAAACCATACCTGAACCACGCTGGAGGTCTGAACATGTATGGCTACTTCTTTGCCCCCTTTTCCCCCCACAGTTTATATTACACTATGTACATGTTTTGGCTTAAGCTGGGGCTTCATGCAGAAATATCACAAAAGAGCTAATGCTCCCTGTTTAATCTGACCTAAACTTTGAAATATAATTTCCAGAACAATTTATTTTTTCATCTCAACTACTACAGTTTGGATAAGTATGGACAAGCATCAGATAACTATCAAAACTTTTGGCTGTTTATCTGAACCAAATCAATTCTCTAAACCTCCTAACATTGGCTGTCTGTTAATAATAACCCCTTCAAAAACTGAAACTAAAATCTGTTTCCTTATAAAGATCCTTTTTTGTTCTTTGCACACACAAAATATTACTGTAAATTTGCTCATGAATGCTGACCTGCTGACATTCATTTTTCATCTTAGAACAAAGAACTCTGAAGCTGCCTTGATGTAAAAGAAATACACACACACATGCTGAATTAGGGGGATGTAGCTAACAGATGCAATTACCCACTCCCATCAAATTATATCAAATGTTAAGTCTTCTGTCTTTAAGATTGATATTCATTTTGTACCTATCCAATTATGCAAGGGCAGTATGTATTTATATTTGAGAGAAGAAGAGGATATATACCAGTGCTTTGAATTTTTTGAAGTCTAACACATTTTTTTCCTGCTAAGAAAATGTGGTTCTAATCATGTTTCTTGTGCAACAAGTATCTTCCATACTTCTTCAGCTACAATTTTTGAGCCAGCTGCATTGTAATCATTATCAGAATAGGTCAAAGTAGTTCTGGTTTATATTAGATGTTCCAATGGGAAGACTAGAAGAGTAGTGGCCTTAAATTATTCTAGAGAGACTGAGCTATTGAAAAGATTAACAATGTTATCGTATAAAAGGGAACAAATATAAGTGAAAAAGCACTTTCATGTAAAATAAAACTTCTTTTTTGCAGCTTTATAGCGTGGGGAAAAGTGTTTTGGTTGGCATGTATTATTTGTGATATATTTATTATTAGTTCTGATAACACGGCCCTAGAATAGCAGCAGACAGAACTTGATACCATCAGTATAAGTTATAGTTCTGGTCAAAAAAGCAAACAGAACACTGGAATATGTAGCCTGGGGCATGGGATGCTATCTGGAAAGTTCCTGAACTCTGTGAGCTAGTGGGATAAGCATACCAGATAGTAGGAACATAAGTGCCACTTGGCCAGCCAAATACCACCTGAGTAATAGTCAATAGGTGTTGGGCATGTGCCTTGTTCATTGGAACTGTCTTGCCCTGGCAACAGAACCTGGGCTTTCCTTCTACTATATTACTTGAGTCATCTATTTTACTGTCAGGGAAATGGTCTCTTAGGAAACAAGCTGATATTTGGATAGAAGTTTAGAGTCTAGGGCCCAAATGCAAAGGACCTCTGAATGTGGTGAAGGCTATATAAATATCAGCATAGATAGACAGACAGATTGAATCTGAATATCAGCCTCTTTTTCCATCTCTGCTGGCTAAACCACATTTAGACAACATGCAGTGAGCCTGGTCTTGATCCCAAATGAAATCATGGCCAAACTCTCAAAGGGTTCACTCCTGACTGGGGACAGAGGGCGTGGCACCTTGCAGGATCCAGCTGCAGCCTTCACTGGGAATAGGATTGGGCCCTGTATATGTATTTAATTATCCTTTGTTTATTCACAAATACCTGTTCTGTTTTTAGTCAAAGAAGGTTACATTTCATTCTCTGCTTTGTGGAGCTTTAGCTAGTCACTCTTGGCAAGAGCTTTTATCATGTTTTTGTGCCAGTTGCTTTCTGGATGGAAATTTTGTTCTCAAATTCCATATTTGACATACATATTCCACACCCCTCCCATCTGGGGAATGATGGGAGTGACTCTGACTATCGTTTGAGATTTCTCAGCTTCTTAGGACTAAGAGAAGATGTCACTGAGTGATCAGAGAGGTCAGAGTTAAAGGTGGAGGTAGCTCAGAGGTGAAAGTAAGCCAGTCCGGCCCCGTAGGGAGTACCTGTAAAAAAAGGTGCAGTAGTGTACCGGCAAATAAGTGGAACATTCAGTACTAGCTAACTTCACCTCTTTTGGCTGCATAACAAAAAGTTCAAACTCAAAGCTAATAAAATCTTGGAAAGGGAAAACTCACTGTCACATTTGTTTGTTGTTTCTCTCCCTCTCCTCCTCCAGTCAGGCTGTCCGACCTGGCTAGGCTCCGCGTTCCCCTGCCCGCGCCTCCCCCGCCTCAGTAGGGGCTGCAGCAGCTCCCCTCTAGCTTGTAGCAGGGAACAGTCCAAACACAAGCAACCCACCTCTCCTACATACTTCGTGGATCCGTCCCATTGCATAACTTAGATATAGAAAATAAAGCTACTATTACTACTACCAGGACTGTCTGTAATAAAACTTTACTATTGGAATAAACCTGAAAAACTGAAAACTCACTGTCACATTTCTTTGTTGTTTCTCTCCCTCTCCTCCTCCAGTCAGGCTGCCCCACGTGGCTAGGCTCCACATTCCCCCAACCCCCGCACTCAGCAGGGGCTGCAGGGGCTCCCCTCTAGCTTGTCGCAGGGGGACTGGCTGAGGGAGAAGCCTCCCCAGATAGCCTGCTGCCTGCGTAAGAACAGTTTAAATTTAGCTGTTCACTCCGGGATCTGAACCAGGATTAGGGGCTATTTCCGGCATCCTTGTTAATTTCACTCTCGATTGTTTGGGGGGGGGGGTGACCAAAGCTGGGGCAGTTCATTTATATTCAATTTATATTATTGAAGATCACCTCATCCAGGGGACAGAAAAGAACTGCCCCGGCTTTGGTCACTCCCCCACCCCAACAACCCAGAGTGAAATTAACAAGGATGCCAGAAATAGACCCGAATTCCTTGGTTCAGACAGTGGAGTGAACAGCTAAGTTTAAACTGTTCTTACGCAGGCAGCAGGCTACCTGGGGAGGCTTCTCCCTCAGCCAGTCCCCCTGCGACAAGCTAGAGGGGAGCCCCTGCAGCCCCTGCTGAGTGCGGGGGTTGGGGGAATGTGGAGCCTAGCCACGTGGGGCAGCCTGACTGGAGGAGGAGAGGGAGAGAAACAACAAACAAATGTGACAATGAGTTTTCAGTTTTTCAGGTTTATTCCAATAGTAAAGTTTTATTACAGACAGTCCTGGTAGTAGTAATAGTAGCTTTATTTTCTATATCTAAGTTATACAATGGGACGGATCCATGAAGTATGTAGGAGAGGTGGCAAAGAATCCTGTGGCACCTTATAGACTAACAGACGTTTTGGAGCATGAGCTTTCGTGAGTGAATACCCACTTCTTCAGATGCATGTGGTAGAAATATCCAGGGGCAGGTAGATATATGCTAGCAAGCAAGCTAGAGATAACGAGGTCAGTTCAATCAGGGAGGATGAGGCCCTGTTCTAGCAGTTGAGGTGTGAAAACCAAGAGAGGAGAAACTGGTTCTGTAGTTGGCAAGCCATTCACAGTCTTTGTTCAATCCTGAGCTGATGGTGTCAAATTTGCAGATGAACTGAAGCTCAGCAGTTTCTCTTTGAAGTCTGGTCTTGAAGTTTTTTTGCTGCAGGATGGCCACCTTAAGGTCTGCTATAGAGTGGCCAGGGAGGTTGAAGTGCTCTCCTACAGGTTTTTGTATATTGCCATTCCTAATGTCTGATTTGTGTCCATTTATCCTTTTCCATAGAGACTGTCCAGTTTGGCCGATGTACATAGCAGAGGGGCATTGCTGGCATATGATGGCGTATATTACATTGGTGGATGTGCAGGTGAATGAACATATCACACCAGCGACACCATCACAGGACCTAACCAGATCAGCCACACCATCACTGGTTCATTCACCTGCACATCCACCAATGTAATATATGCCAGCAATGCCCCTCTGCTATGTACATCGGCCAAACTGGACAGTCTCTACAGAAAAGGATAAATGGACACAAATCAGACATTAGGAATGGCAATATACAAAAACCTGTAGGAGAGCACTTCAACCTCCCTGGCCACACTATAGCAGACCTTAAGGTGGCCATCCTGCAGCAAAAAAACTTCAGGACCAGACTTCAAAGAGAAACTGCTGAGCTTCAGTTCATCTGCAAATTTGACACCATCAGCTCAGGATTGAACAAAGACTATGAATGGCTTGCCAACTACAGAACCAGTTTCTCCTCTCTTGGTTTTCACACCTCAACTGCTAGAACAGGGCCTCATCCTCCCTGATTGAACTGACCTCGTTATCTCTAGCTTGCTTGCTAGCATATATCTACCTGCCCCTGGATATTTCTACCACATGCATCTGAAGAAGTGGGTATTCACCCACGAAAGCTCATGCTCCAAAACGTCTGTTAGTCTATAAGGTGCCACAGGATTCTTTGCTGCTTTTACAGATCCAGACTAACACGGCTACCCCTCTGGTAGGAGAGGTGGGTTGCTTGTGTTTGGACTGTACTGATAAGAAATGTAACTTACTTCCACCCCTGGCCCCGCCCCTTCAGTCTGAGGCCCCGCCCCTTCAGGGTCGGGGACAGAGTGGGACCTGTACTGGTAAGAGCTGTTTTACTTTCACCCCTGAGGTAGCTGGACATTATAACATTAGTAGCTGGACAGTCTAACTTTGGTTTAACTGTGGTGCTGGTACACGTGTTTTATGAAAACCGTTCACTTACTGACAATCCAGCCTGAGGCTGGCAAGGGCGGGACATTACTTTTTGTCAGATTAATTTGTATCTCCCAGCCTTGTATCTGCCATCAAATGTGAGCTATTCTGTATCAAAAGAAAATATGGCTTCAGACTTCTATCAGCGCCCTCATGTCTAGCATTAACATTTCCTTCCTTAGTTTCATTGTATTGCTTCCTTTCCTATTATTATCTGAGATTGGGAATAATTCCTTTCCTTAAATTTCCCTTTTACCTGGAAGGTATTTATAGAGTATGATCATGAACAATCTCAGCGCCACTTCTTTTCTTTTCTATACTTTTGGGGTCAAATATTGCTTTCAGCTAGACTCGTGAAACTCCATGGGCTTCAGAAGGGCTGCACAAGTATAACCAAAGAGAAAATATAGACATGTAAGTCTAACTTTCTAGTTGATAGCATAGTGTAAATTAAACTCTAAGATAACATTTCAATGGACATTATCAGTAATTCCAATGAGGGATGAGAGGGATGGACCTTTTCCCAGGCTGAGCGGGCAAAGATGGGAATTGAATGTTGTATATGGCAGATATAATGGAGAAGTCAAGGAGGGATGGAGATTCAGTTTAAATTGCTGTGGCTAGTGTTTCTGAATAATGGGATTGAAGCACTCTACAAAGGACCTTTGTTCTTCTTCTCATCCCTAAGCTGTGGTTGGTAAAAATTAAGTCAGTTAATGCCTGCCAGCAGCAGGCTCTTGAGCGCAGATGTGCTTTATCTACTGCCTGTGGAGAGGAATACACTTCATGTGGAGAGGTGGCTTATTTTTCTTGTTTGTAAATATGCCTAACGCAACACAAGGAGCTAAGTGTTAGGGAATCTGTGTTCTTTTTTGGCAGCGTAAGATCAAACTAAAAGAAAAATCACAATTTTGCCGATGATTTAATACTCTGAGTTTGGATTAATAGGCATCATAGCAACCAATGAATATCCCTTTATTGGAACAGACAGTAACATAATTTTCTGCATTGTGCATGGCTACATGAGAAAGAAACATGAAACCTAACTTTTTTATTAGTATTCATATTGGCAATGTTGTACTAGGTTGCAGTGGTTTACAGCCTTTACAGCCTAGCAGAGAAAACATTAACGTTGTACAGAAATCAGAACCAGATTCAATGGGTTTTGAAAACCTCCCACACTGGCAAAGAAAGATGTGTGATCATTCTGGACAAATACCCTTTTCTTCTTTCTTTAGTGAACTTGAGTAGTATATTTAAAATGAACGCGAATACATATTTTTCCAGTCTTTTATTAATTTCATCATGGCATCAGGCATTCCGAAACTTGGCAAAGGGTCCAGAGTTCCTCTTTCTTGCTTGCTTACCTAATAATTTGCATTGATCGCATTAGTATTGGAAACTGAAGCTAGCACATTTCAAAAAAATCTGACTTTTTGATGCTGTGTTAGTGAGGTGATTGCAAAAGATGAGTACCCGTTCCTCAGCTGAAACCAGAATAATGTGAACAATAGTAGTTGTGCTGGCTGATGCACATGTAAGCAAGTGAGGCCATTTGGCACATTTGCTCTTTTTATAATCTTTACAACAGTGTATCCTAAATGTGTTCTAGGCTCTATGTAGTTGTAGCTGGAGGACTGACATGGGTGAGACAGTTACTGTAAGATCTGTCATGTTTCTCCTGCAATCTTTGAGTTCTGGTACAAAATGTGGAATAAAAAATAACTGCCAGTGTGGATCGCCACCCGGGTTTGATAATGGATTCCTTTCAGGGAAGCAAACATTAGTGATGCAGGGAAACTGGAACATCTCCTCCCTGGAAGGACTGCAGTGGTTGCTCTTAAAAGGGCTGGTTAATATTCACACTGCAAATTACTTCATAACATAACCATTTTAATACTCCCCAGACTGAACCTGGTATTCATGGTCTCAGCCCTTGAATGAAGGTACAATTGCAATGTTGCCGGTCCCAAGCACTCAGAAATCATGAGCCAGGCCCCAAAATAATCATGACACTGGCCTAAACATTTTGAGGGTTTGGGGTTTTTTTGCCTTTTGGGTTTTGAGCCTTTAGGATGCACTTGATTCACATTTTTGAGCTTCTGTCTACAACCGTGAGGGTTAGAAACGTACTTTATAAAATCACAAAATCAGCTGACTTTAAGATTGGAGGCTTGAAGAAAAATGCCAAATATCATGAGATTCATGATAAAATAATGAAAGTTGGTAACACTTGTGAGGGTATTGCACGTTGGACTGATGAAGTACCAGAGATTTCATTGAAGGTGACCAAACTTGACCTTAAAATTACATGCAAGCATTTGAGCATGGTTATGGAAGTGACAGTTTTTCTAAATGACACATAAGTGAAATGAAAGAAATGGCATGTGTACAGTAAAGCCATCAAGGCAGCATTGGCCATCTCACCTTGAGTAGAACAAAGTGTTCATAATACTTCTCTTAAAGTAGCCATTTGTACTGAATGTGAGCCATGTAAAAAGATGTGCATGTCATATTTCTGATCACATAAGTTAGCTTTTCATTTGATGAGAGGTTGGCAGAGTAAATCATAGCAGCAAGAAGAGTGAAGAGGGCTAACACAGTATTGGATTGAAGCAAGAGTTCAGTATTGCACTGTCAGTTTAGAAAGCATTAGTTAGATCACATTTGGCATAGTTAATCTTTCTAGATAATTAAAACACAGAGGGAATTTTTCACTTTTTATTCCTCAGATTGGTCATAGGATTTTTGCTCTCTTTTGTCATAAGTAATATTTCAGAAAGTTAAATATGCACATTTCAAAAGGTTTTAAGAATTTAAATGTTATAATTTTTAAATTCATAAGAGCAGAATGGTGGTCCTGCTATTCCAGGTATGAAGGGCCTGTGGCTTGCATCAGTTCTTACACTACTATGTAAAGTATAGGGCATTAAACTGTAGCAGTAGTTTGTTACAAACTAGGTTTCAGAGGTCTGTTAAGGCCTGGTGAAATGATTATAGTTAGTCTTTGCATTCTACTCTCTGCTTAGGCTGTATGTTGTACATGCAACCGTGATGACTACATATGAAACATTCCATGAAATCTATCATGCATTCCATTACTCTTATATTCTGTCCTACAGCAAGAGTTTGAACTTTTGTAGAGCTTTTGCTCTCTCTTTTTGCAGAGGTTCTCTCAAATCCCCTCATTTCTCCATCCCATTTTCCACCTCATGCCAAGGCTCAGGCCATGGCTACACTAGAGAGTTGCAGCGCTGGTGAGGGGGTTACAGCGCTGCAACTTAGGATGTGGCCACACTTGCAAAGCATGGCCAGCGCTGCAACTCCCTGGTTGCAGCGCTGGCTGTACACCCGGTCGAGCCTCGGGTGTAGCGATTCCAGCGCTGGTGATCCAGCGCTGGTCAGCAAGTGTGGACCCCACCAGCGCTTTTATTGACCTCCGGGGTATAAGGAGGTATCCTAGAATTCCTGTCCACAACAAACCGGAAGAAAGGGAGAGCTCAGAGTTCAGCCAAACTGCTTATTTAAAAAACAAACACAGCTCCTGTTTACTGAGCGAGCGGAGGCAGGCAGGGGAATTACTTTGGAATGTTCACAGCTGTTTGCTTGAAGAGAGAAACAGCACTCTCACACGGCAGAGGGGAAGGGGGAAGTCCGTGTTGAGCAGTTGCTTATCTGGTCTGACGGGTATTTAGGAGTACATAATTTGCATTTAGTGAATGAGAGAGGAGTGGGGGAAGGGAGTCAGAACTTTTAAAATGATTGAAGGTAGGCACAAGACCTTAGAACTTGCAAGGCAGGGAGCTGAGAACAGTGTCAACTCCAAAAATCCATTCTGTCTGTCTCCTCCACGCTCCCTGTCACATTCCACCCCACCCTCCTCTTTTGAAAAGCACGTTGCAGCCACTTGAATGCTGGGATAGCTGCCCACAATGCACCACTCCCAACAGCGCTGCAAATGATGCAAATGTGGCCACACTGCAGCGCTGGTAGCTTTCAGTGTGGCCACACTGCAGCGCTGGCCCTACACAGCTGTACGAACACAGCTGTAACTACCAGCACTGCAGAACTGTAAGTGTAGCCATGGCCTCAGTGTCATGGTTGCCCTCTTGTTGGTCCAGAAAGGATGGATGTAACTCATTCTAGAACTGTACCTTGGAGAGAACAGCTGGGTCCTGGCAATCAGGGATTTTATGCTTTCCTGCAGTTAGAATGTGACCAGTCAGGTGCCCCTTCATGACTTAGGTAAACAGAAAAAGGAAGTTAGAAAGGAAAATCAACATTGCTCCTAATTTAGTTCAATGGAGGCCACCTGAGAGCAATGTGAGATGTTCCTTTCACTCAGAGAGTGAATGCACAGTAGCTTTCTAAGCCTCTGTTGCTCAGATGTTCAGGACTCAAAGGCAGCACATTGTGCTGACTGTAGATCATCAAGGTAGCGACTACAGTGTCCTTTTTTACTGTCTACCAGTGTTCGATCAAAGCCTTTTTAGCAACTAGAAATACTTAACCCTCCACCACACCACACATACCACCACCACCTCTGCCTTTGTACGCACATTGATTAAAGAAAGCTTTACTTAAACAATCAACGTGTCAAATCAAATACAATAAATCCCTTACACATCCTGGATTCTGTTTTTGGTTTGATGGGTTACTTTAAATTGGGAGCTCCATCAATAAGATTTTTCCAAGATAAGTTACAATATAGAGTAGATCAGGATGTTTGGTCTCCTGTCTGTCAGAAATAGATATTTATTTTTAATTAAATATGTGCTTTAAACTGTTTCATAACCAACAGACATCTTTGGAATGGAGCTTTGCGGTTGATGTATCTTCAAGTCACTGTGTGCTCTGCTTCTTTCTTTTAAAAGTATGCTCCCATCAATACACTGATGCCACTGGTGTGCTGACATCTCCAAACTACCCCAGAAACTACCCTGTCAAGACAGAGTGCATATACAGGATCAGAGTGGAAACCAACAAACAGATTATGCTGCACTTCACCAACTTCACCTTGGAAGGGAATAAGTTTTGTTCATCGGATTATGTAGAAATCAGGCAAGTCCATTTAGTTCTATTATCCTCATTACTAATCGCAGCCAAGGGAAGAAAGTAGAATCAATTTAGGCTGAACAAGAAGCTGTAGCCTGAAATGTACCTGAAACTGGCAAAAAAGGGTTTGATAGTGAACTAGAAATAAAACCCTGTTGCTCCCTCCTTCCTATTCCAGCCTTATGTTTCCCACCTGTGATGGTCCTGGATAAATTCCAGCTGTCAGAGTAAGTGAATGGATTCTTGTGGGGCTTGTCAATTCCTCAGCAGAAGGGCCATCTCTTTTTGTACTGGTTGGGGAGAGGCACTATAAGTGAAAGAAAGCATAGAGTCAGATAAAGTAAAAATCTTAAATGAATGAAAGTGAATCATTGAATCTTTATGGATAGAAATTCCATGCTTGGACAATAAGATATAGCAGTAGGAATCTACTACTGACCACCTGACCAGGACGGTGATAGGGACTGTGAAATGCACAGGGAAGTTAGAATGGCTTCATTTCAACTATCTTAATATTGGGTATATGTAACCTCAGGACAGGATGCAGAGGTAAAATTTCTTCATGCCATAAATGACTGCTTTATGGTGCAACTAGTCCTGGAACCCACAAGGAGAGAGGCCGTTCTTGATTTTGTCCTACATGGAACGTAGTACAAAATCAAGAACGGCCTCTCTCCTTGTGGGTTCCAGGAGCTGAATATAGCTGAACTGCTTGGTAATAGTGACCATGCTGTAATTAAATTTAACATCTGTTTAGGAGGAAAAAAGCTAAAGAAACCCACCACAGTAGCATTTAAGTTCAAAAAGAGGGACTGCAGAAAAATGAGGAAGCTAAACAGAAATTAAAAGGGACAGTCACAAAGGTTAAATACCTGCAAACTGCATGGAGACTATTTTTAAAACACTGTAATAGAGGCACAAACTAACATATACTCCCAAATAATAATAATAAAAAAAACAGTAAGAGGACCAAAAAAATGCCAGCTATGCTAAACAGCAGAATAAAAGAGGTGGAGAGTGTCAAAAAGGAGTCTTAAAAATTGGAAGTGAAATCCTAATGAGGAAAATAGAAAACAGCTTAAACATTGGCAAGTCAAGTGTAAAAGTATAAGAAGGTGGGCCAAGAAAGAATTCAAAGAAGAACCAATTGATGACACAAAAGCTAACAGCAATTTTTTAAGTAAATCAGAAGCAGCAAACCTACCAAACAATTTGTGGGGC
Organism: Gopherus flavomarginatus; assembly: GCF_025201925.1. Taxonomy (NCBI): domain Eukaryota; kingdom Metazoa; phylum Chordata; order Testudines; family Testudinidae; genus Gopherus; species Gopherus flavomarginatus. The sequence continues at coordinate 42,464,845 of NC_066618.1, forward strand.
TACTGGATGACGAGGTGCTAAAGGGGCACACAAGGAAAATGAGGCTATTGCAGAGAAGCTAAAAGATGTCTTTGCATTAGTCCTCACTACAGAGGATGTGGGGGAGATCCCTACACCCAAGCCATTCCATTTAGGTGACAGATCTGAGGAACATCCCCGATTGAGGTGTCGATAGAGGAGATTTTGGAACAAATTGATAAATTAAAAAGTAATAAGTCACCAGGAACTCAGATAGGAAATCGCAGAACTACTAACTGTGGTATGTAACCTATATTTGAATCAGACTCTGTACCAGATGACTGGAAAGTAGCTAATGTAACACCTATTTTTAAAAAAAGGCTCCAGAGGCAATTCTGGCAACTACAGCCTGGTAAGCCTAACTTTAGTTCCAGACAAATTGGTTGAAACTATAGTAAACAACAGAATTATCAGACACAGATGAACACGATATGTTGAGGAAGAGTCAACATGGCTTTTGTAAAGGGAAATCATGCCTCACAAATCTATTAGAATTCTTTGAGGAAATCAACAACCATGTAGACTAGGGTGATCCAGCTATATAATGTACTTCGACTTTCAGAAAGCCTTTGACAAGGTCCCACACCAAAGGCTTTTAAGCAAAGAAAGCTGTCATGGGATAAGAGGGAAGGTCCTCTTGTGAATCAGTAATTGGTTAAAATATAGGAAACAAAGGGTCCATTTTCACAATGGAGAAAGGTAAATACCAGGGTCCAACAAGGATCTGTACTGAGACTTGTGCTGTTCAACATAGTCATAAATGATCTGGAATATGGTGGGGGGGTTAAGAATAAAGTGGCAAAATTGAAGACATACAAAATTACTCAAGCTGGTTAATTTTAAAGCTGACTGTGAAGAGTTACAAAGGGATTTCACTAAATTGGGTGACAAAACAGCAGATTAAATTCAGTGTTGATAAATGCAAAGGGATGCATGCTAATTCCATGTATGTATGTAAATGATGGGTTCTAATTCAGCTGTTACCACTCAAGAAAGAGATCTTGGTGTCATCATGGATAGTTCTCTGAAAACATCTGCTCAATATGCAGTGGCTGTCCAAAAAGCATTAGGAAAGGAATAGATAATAAAATAGAAAATGTCATAATGACACTGTATAAATCCATGGTACACCCACACCTTGAATACTGTGTGCAATTCTGGTCACCCCATCTCAAAAAAGTTACATTAGAATGCTTAAAGGTGTAAAGAAAGGCAAGAAAATGATTACAGATATGGTACAGCTTCCATATGAGGAGAGATTAAAAAGACTGGGACTGTTCCGCTTAGAAAAGAGTTGACTCAGGACAGATGCTAGAGGTCTATAAAACCATGAATGATATGGAGAAAGTGAATAGGGAAGCATTATTTACCCCTTTACATAACACAAGAAGAAGGGTCACCAATGGAATTAATAGGCAGCAGGTTTAAAACAAATAGAAGAAAGTATTTCTTCACACAACACACAGTCAAAATGTGGAAGTCAGTGCCATGGAATGTTGTGAAGGCCAAAAGTATAAATGGATTCAATAAAGAATTAGATAAATTCATGGAGAACAGGTCCATCAATGGCGATTAGCCAAGATGGTCAGAGATGCAACCCCATGCTCTGGTGTCCCTAAACCTCCAACTGCCAGGAGCATCTGGCACTGGCCTCTGTCAGAGACAGGATACTGGACTAGTTAGACAATTGGTCTCACCCCTTATGGCTGTTCTTATGTTGCACAGTTGCATGTTTTGTAAAGCATTGTGTGCACTTACATATTTAAGCATTATCAATAGTTACTGCTCCGAAGAGTAGAGCTGAGTGCATTGTTACCCTTGATTCTGCAGAGCATTGTAATCCGCTGCACATCAATTGTACTGTTCTCCCTCAGTGACAATACACTGATGGCATCATGAAGACATTGAAAAAGTTGATAATGAAGTTTTTGAGTGGTTCTGATCCTTAGCTGGTGTAAATCTGCATAGCTCCATTGACTTGAATGGAGTTATGCAGAGTGTGTTATCGCAAGTATTTTGACTTCAGTGGACCTATAAAATTTTATTCCATCTGAGGATCTGGCCCAGTTTCTGGGCTGATGTAATCTTTAATACTACAGTAAATTGGTAGTTGGGAGGAAATATTAAAATTGAGCAGACAGGGATATGGGTCAGAGGAGGCATTTTCACAGTTTAGAAACCACAACAACCTTAGACATCAGATAGTTGTTTAAGTCTTCCTCAGTGGGGTAAGAGGAGAGAACAGACCTTCTATCATAACAAGGCTAAACCGAATGTTTTAACAAAAACAAGTAGAAACAGGATTTATCTCTTTAAAATATGGCTCTGCTTTGGCGGCAACATATTAAAATGGCATCTCGGGTTGTTTTTTAAAGTGTGTGTGTGTGTGTGTGTGTGTGTGTGTGTGTGTGTGTGTGTGTGTGTGTGCGCGCCCGCGCGCACTCAGAAATATAACTAACCTGAAGACCAACATGTTCAGGAGGTACAACAAAGCATTGCACGTTCACCCTGATTGCAAAACTAGGGGGTGCCAGCACCAGCTGAGCACAGGGTCAGAAACATCAGCTGTGGAATCATCTACAGAGACCAGAGCAAATCATCTAAAACTAAGATTCAACCCATCTGTTTGGAGATATAGGCAGGCTAATGTAGGCTTTTGTTGCTTTATAGAGGACAGTCATGATGACTCTGATGCTTTACCCTCATTGCTTTCCCATGCAGCTTGGAAGATCCCAGAGATGCTTCTTTGGCTCTGTCAGGATGTTGAGATGTTTTGAATCTGTACTGTAATGAGATTGTTGAGATTTGTGCCCTACTTTTGAAGATATTTTGGCATTGCTGCTCTCAATATTGCACCACTTAATTTAATTTAAGATTTTGGGCCCTAAATCTCATTTCCAAAAGGACTTTGGAACCTCTATCTCATCAGCTCTGAATGGAATTTTGGCTTTTGAAATGAGAGGGAGGTTCCTAAACCATTTAGGCGTTGTGATGCTGAGTGCAGCAATGCCTAAATACCTTCACAAGCTGGGCCAAAGTGCTTGCAAGTGGTTTGTAAGTAGTTGATTAAGATGTCTTGCACCATTTAGTAGTTACTAATGTATTCCTGCTAAAGACAAAGCTGAAGGAATCCCAGGAGACATTTCTTTTACTCTTCTCATTCTTTACCTGTTTGGCCCAAGACTTTTCTTCTGTTTCATTCTAGAGATGGAGGCTATGAAACATCACCAGTCCTTGGAAAGTACTGTGGTTCAACTCTGCCTCCTGTAATCATCTCCCATAGTAACAGGCTATGGATAAAATTTGTAAGCGATGTATATGGCACAAGAACTGGATTTTCAGCTTACTGGGATGGTACCACAACAGGTAAAATGAGAATGCCAAGGGTGGAGCTATTTGACCAGTCTCCTTGCTAGATCATTTATCCTTTTCCTCTGTGCAGTTTTCCATCTCACCTGCATCTAAATGCATCCTGAATCCCTTTTTAATACTTTCCCTCAAACTTAACTGATTAGTGGCAACACAAGTTCAAGCAGTTTCGAACAGGGATCTATATTTCCTGTTCTTGGATAAATAAGGGCTTTTCTCCAAGTGATTTATGATAGCACCATATTCTAGTTTATATTTTAACTTCCCCGGTATCCTTTGTTTCTGTGCTTGTTAGGAAATTAATGGTGCTAAGAGAAGAGGGGCCAAGATACAGCGTGGGAAGGCAGCGGAGCAGGATTTAGTATTAGAACAGCAGAGCAGGAGATAAGACTCCTAGGTTCTGTTGCTGTCTCTGTCACTGACTTACTATGAGACATTTGGTGAATCATTTACCCTTTCATGTCTTCAGGTCACTATTTGTATGGTAATAGCTATCTCAAAGGTTTGCTGTTAGGATTAATTAGCTAATAGTCATAAAATACTTTAAGATCCGCAGGGAAACATGCTATCGAAGTGCAGTTATTATTGTGTATTTTCTAGTTTCTGTCACATAATTATGGCAAGAAGGAAGGGAAAGTATGAGGATAAACCTAAAGTCCCTTTAAAAAGAGCTATAAACTCATTGCCATGGCATCAGTAACCATGGAAAGTCTCATGCTAATGGATGTAATACATTCATTAGCAGATGATTTGTACTTTCGCTGAAGTGTAATTCCAGCAGGACACATCTCTTGCCTGAGGTTAGAATTTTCCCAAGGGGCTCTAAAATGTGTATAATCCTGTGAGGTAGCCCCCTGCTGTGAAGCATTTCATTGGGTAAAGGAGAGTTACAGTAGCAGAGCAGAGAACTAAGCATAAAATCTCTTTATGGGAGAGAGACTGGTGAGGTTTAATGCAGTTAATTATGGTTCTCTTTGTTCTTTTTAGGCTGTGGTGGGACCCTCACAACTTCATCTGGCATGTTCATGTCTCCCAACTATCCTATGCCTTACTACCACAATTCAGAATGCTACTGGTTGTTGAAGTCAAGCCGAGGCAGCCCATTTGAAATCCAGTTTAAACAGTTCCACTTGGAGTTTCATCCAAAATGCAGCTCTGATTACCTTGCTGTATGTACAGTCTCTCTCTCTTCCTCAGATTAGGGTGACCAGACAGCAAGTGTGAAAAATTGGGACAGGATGTGGGGAGTAACAAGAGCATATATAAGAAAAAGACCCAAAAATCAGGACTGTCCCTATAAAATCAGGACATCTGATCACCCCACCTCAGACAGGGGTATAGGTGCTGGAACTAGGTGTGCTGGGCATGCTGCAGCACCCCCTGACTTGAAGTGGTTTCCATTATATCCAGGGTTTACAGCTGGTTCAGTGGCTCTCAGCACCTGCACTGGGGGAGGGAGCACAGTGTGAGTGCCTATGTACAGAGACAGAGAGATTCACACCAAGTGACCAGTTCTAAACTAGGAAAATTCATCCTGAATGCCACCTCTACAGTTATGGAGAGGATTTATCTTGGGGCAGAGGAGGATACAGGATGTGTGTGTGTGAGAGAGGGAGAGATTTAAGAGCAAATTGAAATGTCACTTCAGAAAGTTTGTCCCTTTATACTGTTTTTCCATATATAGCTTTCCCCATAAAATGTGATAGCTTCGTTCTCCTTTACTTTACATATGAGAGATCAGTTAAATGTGTTAAGTTTAATAATTTTCACTACTATCATCATCCCTCAAGATTTTTATATGTCTCTTTATTCAAAGGTATATGATGGCAACAGTAGCAATGCTAAGATGCTGGGTAAATTTTGTGGGAATCAGATACCAGAGTCAATTCGCTCCACCAGGGATACTTTATATGTGAAACTAAGGACAGATGGCCATCTTGAAAGTAGAGGTTTCCTTGCTGAGTACAAGCAGAGTAAGTATGAACAAGAAGAGTGAGAGCGGCAAGTTGCTAGAATGCCAGTATTGGTTCTACAAACTTCTTATTGTATACTCTGGTCTCATTTGTGAGCAGAATTCTTTTCTAGGAAAGATTGTGCATGTATTGTAGTATTTGGCTAGATTTTCTGGTCTGCTAGGGCCACAGCACATAGTGCACTTAAAATGGACAGAAATAGCTAGTTTTGAATTCCAACATAAGAGAATGTATCCTGATGGAAAGCAAGTAGAGTTGGCTCTGCTGCCACCTATGTCTGCTGCCCCTTCTACTCTTTCATTAAGGACTGAATGTTTGTGAGGATGTGTGTCACGGCCATTCCAGGGCTGGTGCGTGGATGAGAGGGACATGGTGGAACAGTGCGCAGCTACTCCTAATCTTCCGTTGGTGTAGGGTTCAGACATTTTGCCAACGGTGGAAGATAAATTAGCCCCTTTGCTGCTGTAATTTCTGCTGAGGCTAGGTGGGTGAAGATCAAGGAGCCACAACCAGATCCTTTTGGCCCCCTTCAATGTAACGGGGAATCTGGTCCATAGGTTTTAGTAAAGCCCATCTGGAACATTTCTGAGAGTTTCATTTTTCAAAGCATTTGTTGCAAAAGACACATTTTTTAATTTCTTTGCAAAAGAATTCTTCTCCTGGAAGTACCTGAAAGTGTTGAAGTTCTGCAGAGAGCAGAACACCAACATTTGGAGGTGTCATTTCCACAAATCAATGTGATCAGCTTGTTACAATATACGCACAACAAAAATAAATCAGTTCCTTTTATACTTATTTTTATTGGTATTAAAGAATGAACCAATATATTTTTAAACAAAGTCGTCACTAAATCTTGGGAAGGGGGGAGGAGAGGTTAGTAGTCTGAAAGCAAATATGAACAATATCTAGGTTTTTGGATTTAAAATATTTTTCTATTTTGTGCCATACTCTTTATAACACTTTCATAGCTGGTACTTATCTTTTAAATTATAAATCATGCAGAATTCTGGATTTTCTCCATAATCTTGAATATTGTCCCAATATTTAATTTTCTTCTTGTGCAATACATTATGTGCCATATGGATTAGGTAAACTTTTGGTATGTCACTAAGTATAAACAGCATTACAGTTAATTTCTGAATATCCTGAAGATGACTTGTCATCTTGAGAGGACTTGTAGGTTTAAAGAGAAGGCTGTAGCTGGGAATTCCTCTGGGTTTGAATTACAGTAAATGATTATACCCCACTGTTTCTAATCAAAATGTTTGAAAAGCCAAGGATATTCAAGTTTATTTTGTGTTTGTGTGGTGCATTTTTTTTTAACTTTGACTGGCTCAGTCATCCCTTAAAGGAATCCCACAGTCTTGCAGCATATTCTTTACATGCCACCAAGTAAGACTCTTGATTAGAAAAAGCCTTGTAGCTACGTCCTTTTAAAGAGGACTGTCATGGGATTCTCTAGTCACTGCTGAGAAGTCCGCTTGTGACTGCATCTGTGGAAGAATTCTGCCTGGTCTGATGTCCCCTTCAGTCTCTCATTTATTCTGTGGCCCTTCTCATACTCCAGTAGTAACAGTGCTTCCTCTTCATGACTCAGGGTTCTCCCTTTTTATGGCTTGGCTCTATAGCCAAGTGACTATAATTTTCTCCTTCCAGGATATCAAAGTCTCACTGGACCCGTTCACTGGGTATTGTCCCTGGTTATCTTCCAATTCAAGGCTATGCCACTTTCCCAGTGACTTTCTTGCACCACAGAAACCTTCTCAGACTGCACTAGATGAATATCCACACCGGGCTGTTTATTTCAGATGTCTCCACCAATGCCTTTATAGTTTTAAACGTCAATACTATGTACAATGTCCCTCGTATCTTCAGCCCGTTTCCTAGGGCCCAAGAAGAGTGAATGTCTCCTTGAACTGAGAGCTCTGTGAGACTGGGCTCAGCCAGCCCTGTTCCCCTTGCACAGCCTTCCTGTGCCTTTTTGCGAGTCCTCAGCTGATGGGTTAATTAATCCTTTAGCTCACCCAGCCCGCTGTCCTGAGTAGCTAAACACATTTCATTCCCCAGTTAGCCCTCTTGGGGAGCTACTTAGTGTCAGAGTGATCAGACTAGAGACTCCCCTGTTAACTCCCTGCCACCCCCTTCATCTTATTCTGCTCCCATGTACACATTATTATGGAGTAACCACATACAGTATGCTCTGCAGCACAGCATTTACTCATATTGATAGTCTCTGAGTCCAGTGGAATCCAGATTCAGGAAAATGAGAATCACTGATCCAACAGCATGGCTGCTCTGTGCCCTTTCTATACCTTCTTTTCATTCCCCCTCTGTCCCCTCAGAGGGAAAAACTCTTTATCCCAGTCAAAATCCCCAAATCCTTTTCTAGATCTCTGCTTGATGACTAACCAGGGAAAGTATTATTAAGAACTTCACGCTGACTTCCAGCATGTTAAACCAATTAGGATGTCCAACACAAGCCAACTAATTTCATTCATCTTTCTAGCCATGTGTAATCTTTTTTTTTTCCTAGTTCACTGAAATGGTATGTGAGTTTGCAGTACTGTGTCTAAATGCAGCTCCAGCCACTGTAAATTGGTTCGAAGTGACTTATTTAGCTAGATGATACATTGCATTTTTATTCTGAGTTTTTAAAAGTAATATAAATAGATGTTTTAGAGAATAATTTTGCATTGGAAACAAAGAAAGATAGGCAAAAAGAGTATGTAGAATAATGGGGGAAATCAGCATATGATTCCAGTATTACTTGGGAGGAAGGATATTCTTATAATGAACGACTTGTAGTTGGGATGTCTGGATTTTGTTCCTCATGCCTGTGTGTCCTTGGGAAAATCACTTACCTCTCTCTTTCTCAATTTCCTTCTCTGTAAAATAGGTATAATAGTACCTACCTCATGGCAGTATTATTAGGCTTTATTCAATAGTATTTGTAGAAAATTTGAGATCCTGGGATGGAAAGCAGTATACAAAGTATAATTTATTACTGTTTTTTCCCCTCAGTTTGCCAAGGAATAGTGATTGCCAACCGTAGCCAAGGCATCTTGGAAAGTTTAAATTATCCAAACAATTACCGTCTAAATGAACACTGCAACTGGACTATCCAAACTACAGCTGGCAATACACTTAACTACAGCTTTACATCCTTTGATGTAGAAGAAGGATCAAACTGTGATCTGGACTATTTGAAGGTATGAATACAAATTCCAGACCACATGTAAATCAGTTCCTTTCATGGAGAATAGGCACTGAAAATACAGCATGCCCTCATTTTTTTCAAATTAGAAATATTTTGTTAGAAGAACAAGTAAAGAAACTCTAATTGTTAGTGATTACATTGTATATCTTACCTGTATGTCTATCAGTTTTAGTCATTTAGTACTTCGAACTCTAGTGAACAGCTAAAATCAGAAGATGGAATCAGAACCTGTTAGTGAACCTGTCTGTTCATCAGTTTCCAAAGGGAACATGTCTGAGCATGTCATGATACTGTGTGAGCTAGAGACATACTCACTGCGAAGAATAGTTGTACATCTTAACATTATTTTACCATGGGTAATATAACGTATGCTACCAATTCAACAAAGCACTTACGCGTGTGTTTGTGTATCCCTGTTCAGCAAGGCTGTAAGCATATGCTTAAGTATCAGTGACTTGAAATTAAACATATGTTGAAGTGTTTTGCAGAGTAGGGGTAGCCTTAAACTCAAATTCAGCATGCGCGTAAGGGTTCTTGCTGAATTAACACAGCCTCTCTAAGAGTGAAATTCACCCTTGTACAGGAGGCTAACACAAAGCACTTATTCACCACTTAAGCTTTGCATAGGGAAGAATTTCACCCTAAGGGACTATATCCCAAAGTTTTGAATAGTATTATAGCTATTTGGAGCCAGGAAGCTGACAATGAAGTGGTGGATATCCAAAGGTTCATAGTATTCTTTTAGGCATACCTAGTGATTTGGGGGCTGGTCTTGCTGAAAGTCAGGTGACAGCTCTGCTAGGCCTGTTGGTCCATTCCATCTTAATATCCTACATCCTTGTCCATTTGGTGTGCCAGTTTCCATAGTTGAAAAACTGGTAATAAACTGGTGAAAACTGACCAGTGAAGGGCAGAGGCCATGAGTACAGTAGAAAGCCCTGAAAGAAAAAGATGGCTGCTAGAAGACAGTATTCCAGGAGCCATGGCTGGATAGTGCCAGACTCGAGAGGGCTTGATGGACATTTTAAGAAACAGAAATAGAACATGTTGGTGGGAGGAGGAGGGGGTGATGTGGATGTGGGGAACTTTGTTTTAATAATTCCTAGTTTGTTTGATGAAAGAAAAATGGAATGAATTTACTAAAAAGGGTAAAAACACAGGAGAAAATAGTCATAGAACTGTGTTAAAGAGTCTTTAATTTACAAAAGAGGTGGCTAAATTGCAGCGGCAAAAATCAGAAACATAAAAATTCAAAGTTCAGTTAGACACTTTAGAGGAAAGGATCATTTTGAGAGAAATCAAAATAATTTTTTTTGTCATAATACAAATATGTCTGTCTTCAAATGTCATTTAAAATTACGGTTCCTGGATATGGAAAAGATGTCTTCATTCTGCTGCATGGCATACAAATATGTGCCAATATGTAAAAAGAGAACAAGGGTGAATGAGTTAGGAAATCAACTAATGTTTGTGTCACTCTTTGAATTGTGAAAAGGGGAATATTTTGACATTAGTACAGAGATCTATGAGATACAGGGGAAAGGAGAGAATGCTTTGTAATGTGTGTGTCACTGATTTTCTAAGCAAATGGTATTCCTGTGCTGAAACCCATGCTGAACCTGACTTCTGTTTGTCAGGGGAGAATGAGTAAAATCAGAATAAAGCCTCATAATTATTAGGGTGGAACAGATGTTGCAATTTTGCAAAATGCTAACGTTATTATTACATTTAAAAAGGAAAGCTCCAGAGGGACCAACCAGGAATAGCACTGGTTAAAAAAGCAGGTGTATATTCCAGATGTTTGAAGAAGCAGAGATATTTCATTACTATTATTATTTGAAATAGGCTTTGTGTTGACATATATAGATGTATTCTGGCAGAAACCTGACTCAGCTGTATAGAGAATGCACTCCAGAAACCATGTAACAGCAGAAGGAAATAAAAGAGTAGAGTCGCTCTAAAGAGTCAGTATAAGGAAAGAGTGACTTGCAATGCGTGTTTTAGATTAGGAATTTATCCCTAATATGTATAAATGGGCCCAAACCAGACCTGTGAATTTGAAACCCTTTAGAATTCTGGGGAGGAAGAGTTTACGTGTGTGAGGGGATGTGGGAGGTATTGGGGAGGCAGGGGATGTGTATAGATACAGATCTCTGGATCATACCCCACCTTTGTACTTTTGGACCCAGGTCAGATCCCAAACTATAAAGGAGCCTATTTTTCAATTCCATATTGGAATGTGGCTAAAATATCTGAATCATTCCCTGATTCAAAGAGTTGGGATGGGAACTGTATTTTGTTTGGTAACTTGATATAATAAACACTTTCAGCTTCACTAGCTGCTCCTTGGCCTGCTAAGAAAAAGAAAGAAAGAAAGAAGTCTCTTGCACTTGCTTTCTAGTGGTTGTAGGTTCCTTAGAGTACTATAATCAACTAGATGAAAAAACCCCAAATCTCTAAGTGCATAGCTGAGAATGCGCTAACACAGTGCCCAGGTGATCAGGGATCAACCAGTGCAAATTAAATGCTTGACTGAGCCAAGCTGAAATGAAATTACATGAAGATAATGAGAAATCATTAGTGCGTTGCTTTTCCCTTTTCTTTTTCTCCTTTGATCACTGGATGCTAATGTTTTTTGAGTCAAGTTGCGCCTTGAAGGCACTGGCCAGCGTTGGGGTCAAGCCGACCCACCTCATCCCCAATGGAGCTCTGTGAGGGAGCATGACTCAGAGTTTGGATTGCATGGGGCCTGATTCTCCACAGCTTTGCACCTTGCATAGACATTCACATCTGTACTAAGTGGGGGTAAAATGTCTCCTTTCTGATGTGGTGGCATCTGAGACCTACTCAGAGCTTAATTTGTAATGAAAGAGGTGCTGGGGCACAAGCAATTATGTACCAGGTCTCTCACAATTTTTTTTACTTTCATAACTGACACAGCAAGCCCAGAGGTGCCAGGGCTATGAACTCCCAAGCCTAGAGGTGCTGGGGCTCAGCCCTGGCAAGCACTGGCACAAATTAAGCACTGGACCTACTCTGCACACTGCAAGTGCATACACAGGGCCAAAGCAGGAGAGAATCAGACTGATGGACTTTATCCAGGCATTTTCTAACATTAATGTAGGGTGAGCACTTCCTGAACAAATGAGCAGCATATTCTGTTTCGTGGTCTGGCAGTGAAAGCTGGCTCCTAGTAACAGTCGGAGGTTGCCTGACATTTTCAGAGGGTTTACAGCTTAGTTGTTGAGAATATCAGAGCAGCTACATGTACCAAAGCAGTGACAGTATGGAGACAGCACATAAAGGGGTGCTGGAACAATTTGTATAGTGGGAGTGCTGAGAGCCATTGAACCAAACTGTAAAACTTAAATATGTTGGAAACCACTTCAAGCCAGGAGGTGCAGCAGCATCTCCAGCACCTCTAGTTCCAGCACCTATAAGCACATACCTTATAGCAGACCTACTTTTTTTTGTTCTGATGTGCTACTAAGACTAGTTGAATTGGATTGTAATTATATTGCCTGCTGTGACTTGAATTTAAAACCTAGCATTCATGTTTTCAAGGGGAAAAATAGCCAGAAGGCTGTACCAGTGAGGTTAGGGACAGTAACCTAGGAAAGAAATGCTGCATCTTTCTCTACTGTCATGATGCTGTTAGCTGAATAATCAGGGGTGACTCTAGGCATTTTGCCACCCCAAGAACTGCAGGCAGGCTGCCTGCCGCCCTCGTGGCGCTGGCAGAGCGCCCCCCGCAGCTTGCCACCCCAAGCACACGCTTGCCGTGCTGGGGCCTGGAGCTGCCCCTGTGAATAATAATAGTTTTCTCTTCTGTCTTTACTTATTGATTTACATTTTATTTAGTGTGACAGATCATAGGCTCAAAAGAGGCAATGCTCTTTTATAAATATAGAGAATTTAATGTTACTGCAATAGAGTTTTGAGTCTAGCAATAGGAATGAAATTCACTTCCTTCTTATCCAAGAAAAATATGATTTGAAAACCTCTTGTCTTCCTGTCCTTCAGCAGCTAACTCCCTCTGTTTTCTTATACTCACAGCACTTAACCCTCACTTTGAAGTCCAACATGTTTGGCATATGCTTGTAATGATCCTGGGGGAAAAGCCTGCCCACCTCTTCCCAATGGCACAAAAATGCATGATGAACCCCAGAACCAGTGTAGTTTTGCTGTGCAGGGGACAGGATGCAGGCCATTCATATATGAGGGCAAGTCTCTGTGCACTGTAGAGCACTAGTTGATGTCCACAATAGCATGGTGGGAGAGGATAGTAGATCTATATCTGTGCATATCCATTGGCTAACCTGCATGTGTCGTGGTGATGCGTATGTTCCATGGAGCATGGGTGGCAGGTATCATAGGCTGGGAGAGGCTGTGCATCCCCAAACAGCCAAGCGTGGCCCTGCTCACACTCCATACCCAGACCACCTGCTTCCTGGTCTGCTGTGCTGTGGCCCCAGCTTGGACTGGGACCAAGCTGGCCACTCTCCCAGTACTCCAGTGTTGTTGGCACTGGGGCTCTGGATCTGGTGGGGGGGGCATGGAAGGGGCTGGGGCCTTAGATGGAAGGGGTGGGGCTGGATGCTAGCCTCCCATAGCCGACAGATGACGCCCCCCCCCCCGCCATGCCATGGAGGCTACTGAAGACATGAGTCTGCAGTAGCAAGCACAGAGTGGCCCTCCTGCTGCTCCAGAACCGGTGCAGGGGGCAGGGGCAGAATTCCTCCCCACATCAACAAGCCCTGTAGTGCTGTCTTGCTCACAACTAGTTATTACACCTGAATATGTAGGCTCCAGCAAATGAGTGCATTCTTTCACAGGACAGCTGTTCTTGAGTACGCTTTCATTTCCTTTTTCAGTAACAGGATATGTTTTTACCACAGCAACATTCCGGAAATACACCATAATATCCTCTCTCTCCATGTGGGAATAATGCATTAAATAATGATTGCCTGAACTAAACCGGCAATCTTCTTTTTCTAATGAAGTTACACACAGAAGAAAAGGGGTAACACTTTTTTCCCCTGACCCTAGTTTTACTTGCTTCTCTAATTTGAACCAGTAAATAAGCTAACAGCATATTGGAGCTGTGGGAGTTGCCCAAGACATCTGAGCTATCATGTGATATATATGTGTTTTTAAAAGTCCAGCAGGAATTCTCCAAACCCAGAGGATGGCTCAGTTTGCGGTCACACATCAATTGCAAAGTATCACCAGCAGCACATCACCCTGTGGAAGCAAATGATAGATGGAATATATTCATCCGGGTTCTTTAGTCAGGCATCAAATTACAGCCTTCTGGCTGGACCGCAGCGGCATCTGGAAACCCATTAGTATGCAAGCTGATAATAATCAAACCTATCTACAGATATAAAATACCTGCAGGGATTTACAATTCACCAGTAGAAGTTCCTCCATATAGCATTCTAAGGATAAAGGCAAATTCTCCGCTCAGCTCTCCATGGCAGTTCTTACCAGTGATATACTGCTTTCACTGCATGAACAGGTTTTCAGTGGGAGAGCTGAACAATTAGAGAGAGCAGGATATCAGTTACGGTCTGCTTTGAGGATCCAAGAGGAGATTTGTGCTCAAAAAGTTTTTCCAAATAGCCTTAATCTTCAGCTCCTCAGATGGTCAGGTATATTTAGAACCATGGTCAGAAAGCAGAACTGAAACTACACTAGTGAGGAGAAAACTTGGTAGTGTAACTGTGGTAAATTTGTTAATGATTAAGGGGCTACATGATCTCTAATTGAAACAAACCTCAGATGATGAGTGGCACCAAGTGATTCAGGATGCGACCAAATGGCGGTTTGCTTGAAGACATGCAAATCCCAGCATGAATGAGTAATACTTTATTTTTAGTTGCACATTTTCTTCAGCTGCTGCACCCTGCCAGCTCAGAGTAATGTGACTTTTCCTCTGCCTCCAGGAAAGCAACTAAATACAATGGGGAAACTGTGAAGTGTCAGCGTGTCTACTGCATGCTAATGTGTAAGCCCCCGGCAATGAGAGGAAATTCAGCACTGATCCGTCTTTGCTTGTAATTCTTCTATCTTCTAATGTCCTCCCCCTGTCCTCCCAAATTCACGTAGAAACTGGCACTGTAGAGCCTGGCCTGTTTGATACACAAATGAAACCTTCCAAGCAGTGATGGAGCTTGTCTCTTTCACTTTATGGTTTTATCACCATTGAATGGAGGGACTCAGTGGCATTAGAAAGCCCAGATGATGCTTTTAAAGCTTCAAGTGAGTCCACTAAAATTCCCTTGTCAGAGGAAAGAATCCAAAATGGCAAAATCCCTCTTCATAACCCACTTCTGTAAGTTCTGTCATTCCTTTGAGTAAGATCCATAGGGTAACCTCCCTCTCAGATGGCTTTAGGATTCTATTCCCATTGCTGGAGGAATTTGTCTTATCAGATACCTCAGTAAGTTAACTTGTTCCTGAGGCAAAATTTTCCATCTATTTTCATCAAAACTGATTTGGAGCTCCCTCTTTAGGGGTATCCTAAAGTGATCCATCCTGCCAGAAATATTTTGATACCACAGGGTTCTTTTCTTTTCAGAGTCCTACCTCACTCAGAGAGTATTAGGAATTAACTCAGTTTGTAGTTAAGTTAATCTGTGGCCTGTCATTGTCTGTACTAGGACAACTGGCTCCAAACTCTACACAGTTATTTTGTGCTTTTTCAGTCTGTACCATCCTCTTTCATTAATTTTGTTGTATAATCCACAAGAGGATTCCCACCTCTTCATAGGGGTTTCACGGGGTCAGCCCTGGATTCTTCCAGAGTATGATTTTCCTGCCAGAGGAAATTTCAGGGATATAATTCTCACAGATCCAGAAGGGATCCTGCTTTCTTGTCCATCAACACTTTACTACTTCAAAGTGAGATAGAACTCCTTTGTCTTTATGATTCCCAAGGTGCTGCAAAAGACAAAGAAGTTTCGCCTCTAGTAGCGCCAGCCTTAGGCTCATAAATGTTGTTCCCTTCACAAGAGCACTGTAACGGGCTTGGAGGGCTGAGCGGCCTAGTGGTTGGAGTGCTTGATTTTTCAGCCTCCTTGCTTGGTCAACATGCCTCAGTCTTTAAGGTTGGAGGAGAGAGGTAGAGGGACCCAGGCCCTTCCACTCCACCAGGTCCCAACCTAGGACCTGTCAAGGCTGATTCCCCACTCTGGCACTTTGAGTGCAGAAGGTGGGGGCCTGCAAGGATTCTAAAAATTAATACTGACCACTCCAGTCTGGTATTAAACTCCCAAGGTTACAGTTTCTCTCTGACCTTGGATGGGTAGATGCTGCCACCACCCAAATGCAAAAAACTCTTTGAAACCAGAATTCTTTTCTGTGGGGTACGCTCAAGCCCTTCTCCCCCACCTCCCTGCTGGGAAGAGCTGAGAAAGAAAACAAAGGAAATCAGCTGTTGCCACTAGCTAATTTAACAACATATGCACAAACCTCTTAGGACACAAAAAATCCAATCCTTTTCTTAAAAAAGGTAAATTTTATTAAAAATAGAAAGAAAGAAAATACATCTGGAACTTAGGCTTTTGCTAGATTTAAAAAAACTCACTTACAAAATTTAAACATCAAGAATAACCTTCTTGAATCCAGTTTAAAGGTTACAAGCAAAACAAAAAGCATTTGGTGTTAACACAGAGGAGTCCACAAGCCAATAAGAAATAAACAGAAATAAACTAATCGTGTCTTTTTAGACATTTCCTAATTTATTTACATATCTGGGGTTTCAGATAAGCAATCTCTAGGTATGATCTGATGGTTTTTCATATCTGGCTTAAGCTTCTCACAATATAACTGCTCCCTGTTCTCCTCTTTCCTGGAGAACCACAACACACAGACAAAGGGAAGTTTTTTTCCCAATTTCAAAAATGTCTAGCTCTTCCATTGGCTGTTTTGGTCAGGTGCTCACTCCTTTCCTTTTACCTGTGGGCTTGTTAACCCTTTACAGGTAAAGCAAGTAGAAAACAACCACCAAGAGGGATTCCATAGCCAACTGGCTGGTGGGGTGTTCACAAAGGGTAGCTATCCCCCCTCTCATTTATCACAGACCCTGAATAGGGGAGCCCCAGCAGAGAGCCTACATCCACTGCCCTGGGCTACTTCCTACCGCTGTCCCTTCAGTTTGGGGCATGGCCCCTATTGTCCAAGTTGTAGTGATGGTTTGTCTCTAGTAGAGTCCCCTTGTGGATCCTGGGTAGTGTCCAGTTGCAGCTCCAGGTTTCTCCAGGCAGGGCAGCCATATGTTTGGCGGGGTCAGAACCCCACAAGGTCTCTGTGCTTTGGTCACTCAGTTCTGTCTTAGGCTGGGTGCTCCTAGGCCTTGTTCTCAGTCTCTTCTAGCCAGTGGGACAGTGCTTGTTACCTGGTGCCTGCCTTGGCTGGCAGGCTAGTGATCCTTCCCCTCAGATAGGGAGGCAGTTAGCTCCTGCCTCTTCACCAGTCAGTCCCAAACTGAGCCAGGTTCTTTCCTTTTCTCTCCCCTCCAGTCCTGGCGTTTGCTGCAGGTATAATGGAGCAGATGCTGGCTGGGCCCAAAGGCTGTCTTTAACCCTTTGCATGCTGGTGGGCCCTTTTTCTGCTTCATCATAAGCACTCTGTTTATTTTCCTCTTCAAGCAGAAAGAGAAGGGAGGCTTCTTCACCTGAGCCCATCTTCTCAGGAATTTGCTGTGTGACTGTAAGAGCCCTAATAGCCTAAAGTGTTCTTCACTTTACCAGAGAGGGGAAGCAAGTCACTCTGAAATCCCTAGTTCCTTGTACCAGGAAAACAGATGCTCTAACAATCTATCTAGCTTGGAACGGCAGGCTCGGCATACTCTTGTGTAGGTATGCTCTCTTCATACACAGTGCTTTGTTAAACAGCTTCTCCATTGGTTCATTCACAGATACAGCTTACATTTCTTTATACTTTTTTAATGTACTGTAAAGAATACAGCCTTGCAAAGGGAACCAGTTAGTTTCTTGCATCAAGTATAAAGCTGGAGAAATACTGGAGAAATATAGTTTTACCGAACTCTTGTGTAGCCAGTTTTTCATCTTCATTTGCTTTGAAATGGTGATAATGCTGGCAGAATAAGAAATGAAAATTCCTCCTCCTCCTCTGCTTTCTTCTTTTCCTCTTCTTCCTCCTTTTCATTTTTCTTCTTTTTTTAAAAATTCTTGCTACAGTAAAACATGAAATTTAACCAAACTTGATACTTTTAACACGGTTAAGTATTGCAGGCTTAGCTAATGAGGCAAAACATAGACTACCTTTATCAGATACCACTTCTGTTATTAAAAACTAGACATTTGCATATTCTGTAGGTTATATAAATCCCAAACAGATTATCTTTTCACATGTCTTGTGTTGCATGAGTTCATATTGTTCTGTACTACAGAAGAACATGGCTAACTAATTAAACAGATGCAATGAAGGTGAAGAGACACAGATTAAGGTTGCCCACAGTTGTGACATGCAAAGCACACAGAAAGAATGGTGACCCATGTACCCAAATCCTGTCCCCATTTTGGACCATATTTTCTGGCCTGCTCTGCTCTCTTTGTGGTGCTCATGGGGCACAAAGTGAATGGAGACTGCCAGTCACTCCCCAGCTGGTAATACATCTGCGTGGAAGGATCCATGCATAGATTCTAAAAGAGAGTGGGTTTATAAGTCCCATAAGAAAAGAGCTTTGAGGAGAAGTTTGAAGGAGGGGAGTGTGGAGGTGCAGGTAAGAGAATTTAGCATGAAAGAATAAGTCTTCTGCCCTTTTAAGGCATGGGCCTCTCCAGATGGAGCATTTCTCTGTCGTGGCCAATCTATGTAGAATCGGGACTGAAACCTTCCTCAGTCTGACCAAACAAGTGAACAAGTGTCAAACCAAGGAAGGCTTGCTTCAGCCACGGTTCCCTAAACCTGGGGAAGAAGGAAAAGAGGAAAAACAGTTTTTAATGTAAAGCTTCTGGGGAATCATCTTGCTCTTCTGCATAAGCAAGGCAATCAGTTTACCAGCTTCTCCTTGCTTATTATAAATAGTAGTAGCTGCAAGTTGTAGCAGCACCTACAGGCTCCGAACAAGTTCAAGGCCCCACTGTACTAGGTATTGTACAAACATGTAGGATGAGCTGTTCCTTCCCCAAAGAGCTTACAGTCTAAATAGAGAAGGAGCAAGGCGAGAAACAGGCACAAAGACTTGCCCAAGATCACCTTGCAGGTCAGAGGCAGAGCTGGGAATAAAGCTCCCGTGTCCTCATTCAGTGCCGCATCCACTGGACCACGCTGTCACATCTTCCTGGAATGGATTTGGTCAAGGAGTACCTTGAGCCAGTGTCTTCCCCAGGCTAAGAGGAGAGAAAGAACACTTGGGCCTTCTCTCAGGAGTCTGTCTCCAGCATATCATACCTTCTCCTTTATATCCATGCCACACTGAGTCTCTCTTTCCAGCAGGCAGGTTTACTAACTTCTTCAGGGCAGCACAGGCCCGCTGCCTGGTTCCTTTCTTAGAGAGTTAACAGTGGGGCATATGCATGCACTTCTAGGGATGCTAAAAAGAAGTTTTCCATGAGTGACCTTGGTTTTGGACCTCATTCCCTGGTTAATTCTCTAGAGCTTAGATCTGTTAACTGTCTGGGCACTCTGCAAACCTCACCATCTTTTTCCCGTAGGGCACTTGGGTGGGAGACATGGTGATGAGCTGGAACATGGAGGATCTTTTAGTAAATTATTGTTATTAGGGAACTGGCTTTTTGGTTATTAGAACTCAGTGTCTTTAGATGGTTCAATTTTTTGCATGTTGTATTATCTGCCTTAATTGTTGTGAAGCATCCATAACTTGGGATGAGCACTGAAAAATTCTGAGCAAATAAAATAGAAAACAAATATCTTCTCGGAAAGGGAGTATGCATGTTCCTGTATGAATACTTTGGAAGGAGTCCAGTTATCAATTCCTAGTGCCATTATGTTGGTGGAGTCTCTAACAAGTTATCCCATACTTTAGTTGTCCTGTCCAGACAATGGAAATACCCTGCCTGATATGGCTTAGGCAAGAATTGTCTCCCTTCTTTCAACAGTTCAGAGAGTAGTTCAGATGATAAAACAGAGGCTTTGTAAAAAAAAAAAAAAAGCAGAGTTAAGACACAAAGAGACAAATCGTGGCCCAGGGATTTGCACTCAACTTTAGCGGCAATTGCTTGTGCATATCAAAGGGCAAAGTTTGCTCTTATATGTTCAAAATGCTTCTCGAAAAATACACAGCTGTTCCCTTCATTATATGGGTAAGAGAGCCTAAAAAAAAAGTCTGTAATTCTAGCTGTAGTATGCCTGCCTCACTCTCAATGAGTTACAGCTGGCTGGTCATTTGAATTTCCTGTGAATAATATTCTGCTCTGAAAACAGGATCAAGAGGCAGCACTGATTAAGTGGTTTCCATAGTAACCATTATTTGTATACTGAAAAACTAACTGTTTGTTTTCAGGGGAATTACATAGGTATGTGATGTTAGCTGCCTGTTTGGGTAAAACTAACGCCCACTTGATGAAATCAAACTTAGAAAAGATCCATGAGACTTGTTTTTCATTTCAGTTTGAGCGTTGCTACCGAATGGTTCAGTCAGTAACTTTTATAGGCTTTTTTTTTTTTAACATTGTACCTAGAGTTGAATTGTTTAATATGCATTTTTAGTGCATTTTTGCTTTCCATTTAAAAGTACAGAATACTTAAGTTTCTGCACTGATCCACATTTCCCTATTCAGATTTTTCTGTTCAGAGTTTTCAGACGCAGGAACTTGGGTGGGGTGGGGTGGGAAGATGCCTATTTTAAGAGGCTGTTCTAGGAAGTAATGTTTTTAAAAGAACCAACCATTCTAATTCATATGGGAAATCTAATTGGATATGACTTCATTTAACTTTGATGAAGTAGAGACAAAAAATGTCCCAGCTGTGATTTGGTGTTCAGTGCATCTCATCTTCATTTTATCAAATGTAGGTCAGTTACACAGTTGTTGCAAAAAATATTGACAGATGTTAAACGTAGCAACTTGTCCGAGGAGGATGACATTAACCAAACTTCTGTGCCCTGGCACCAAACACAAATAAACAAAGTTTTTTTGCAAGAACTACAAGAGGTTTTTCTGTTTGGAAGTAAGAAGTTCTCAGAATTGTCTGTCCTCACTTTGGAAGTTTCAGAAAAAAGGATAATCAGGACTGTTAGGCCTCCTGTGGTAATTTTCTTGTAACGTTTTGGGGATTCATAGGTTCACGGACTTTAAGGCCAGAAGTGATCACTGTGATCATCTAGTGTGATGTCTTGCGTAATACAGGCCATAGAATTACATGCAGTAGTTCTTGCAACAGACCCAGAGCTTCTGGTTGAACTACAGCAAAACTTTTAGAGAAGACAGCTGCTCTTGATTTGTCCCTTAAGGGTTTGAGAGCATATCTGAGTGGACTTCTTGCCCCTCAAGCCCGTAAATGTGTTAAATCACTACAGGGTTTTCTGAAAATCCTAGTCTTTGCACAGCATGGCCAAAGCACTTAATTGAAATATTTTATCATATGTGACTCTGCAAAAGCTTACAACCAGCATGGTTCATTAGCGCCTTTCATTTTACCGTGGGAGTGTACAGTGTAGCACAGCTCCACCCAATGGACTTTCGGGTGTTCAGAGAAGAGCTTCTGAAATTAGAACAAATATCAATTTTGGCTGGCTCCCTAGAGATCATCCCTTTGGCTCTTTGCAGCCTGTGGAGAGAGAATGTTACAGTAGTCAGCTCAAAACAGAAAGAGGTTTCTGTTGAAATTCTAAAAAGGAACATGCCAGAGACTCAGTGATGAGGATGTCCAAATAAGGTTTCTATGCCAACTATTAACTGGACTGTCTTGAAAAGATATGTCGTATGAGTCAGAAAATCAGATGATTACTAAACCAGGGCAAAGTGATAAAGAAGTACAAGGTTGTTGCTCCAAACTTTGAGAATGATTGTAATAACTGTAGGCCTGAGAAACAAACAAACAACATGACAGTAATTGGCAATCTATGTCTGTTGTTACAAACGGAACAGAATTTGGCTAAGATGGAAAGATCTGTCCCCCCCCCTTTTTTTTTTCAGGTTTGCTATAGATAAGACACCTTATCTCTGATGGGCCATATTAGCATTTGGCCATTTGATCAAGAATGGCAGTGCATATTCAGAGCAGTGGTTCTTAACCTATTTACCATTGTGGGCCGCATATGCAGCTCTTTATGTGTTATGCGGGCTGCATCCACACAATATATATACTGCCTGGATGGCCCTGAGGATGTCACTTGGGCTGCAGCTGTGTGCTGTTTGGGGTGCAGGTTGAAAACCACTGATTCAGAGCATTTTTAGGCTAAACATTTTCAAAATTAGGTGGCTAAGGTCAGACCCCATACTGAGGGACCTAAATAAAAGGCTGAGTGTTCAAAAGTGCTGAGCACCCAGCAGCTGTCAATAAAGTCACTTATTCAGGTACTTGTTTAAATATGGATTTAGGAGCCTAATTTTAGGCTCCTAATTTTAAAAATCTCAACCTCGGAATATTTCTTTTTGGTGGGGAAAGGGGTTTGGAGAGGGAATGATTTAAAAATGTGTGTTGGTGTCTTTCCTCTTGTGTTGTGTGTGGGGGAGGGATTGTTGGAGGTGAAGAATATAAAGAGCCATTCCCTCCACACACATTGAAAAGGGAAAAGGCTGGTTATATTCCTACGGTACAAGACAACCATTTGAGTTTAGCAGCGCTAAATACGGGTTAGCATTTCATCCAACTCTAGCTGTGCTCCTCCTAGCACATTTTGATAACGTAGAGTAGCATGTACACTGTGTCTCATTGTTCTTTCTTTAGACGTCTATCATAATTCCTTGGAATCAGGAAGCTGCTTTTACTACACTAGGATTCTTCTTGTTTCATTTCAGCTCTATGATGGACCCAATGCCCAATCCAACCTGATAAGCACTTTCTGTGGAAATACTATTCCCATTCCCGGGAATACCACAAGCACCAGCCTTCATGTTGTGTTTTATTCTGATGGACTAGTCTCTAAACAGGGGTTCCAGATGCTGTGGCATGTAAATGGTAAGATACCCAGAATTTCTCAGTCACTTTATAATGGATAATTCCTTCTTCTCTACAGTATAATATGATCCAAGCTTACTTCAGCTAATTGCACATTACTAGAAATAAACCAGATATAGGTATGAAATCATCACTTTTCCCTGCAACTTAATAATGGATTTAATACTTAATGTTTGCATGCACACACTTATGAAAAGATCTGCCTTATTGGCAAACTAATTAATTATAGGGCCCATGGATTGAATGCACAAGGTAAGTGAACTGGCCTCTCTCAGCTAGAGGTAGTTCCTTTGGAACAAAGATGAGCTGCATTTGCAGAGCAATGTGGGAAAGTTTGTGTGACTTCCCCTATGCCAGGGGTTCTCAAACTGGAGGTTGGGACCCCTCAGGGGGTGATGAGGTTATTACATGGGGGGTCGCGAGCTGTCACCCTCCACCCAAAACTCTGCTTTGCCTCCAGCATTTATAATGGTGCTAAACATATAAAAAAGTGTTTTTAATGCATGGGGGGGGCAGTCACAATCAGAGGCTTGCTGTGTGAAAGGGGTCACCAGTACAAGGAACCCCTTCCCTATGCTGAAGATCTTCTGTGAAGAGAGGTCTTAATGTTTCATTAGAGATGAGCCCAGCACTACAATCTGGCCTGGATTTCAAACCCCGAAGTTCAGGGTGTGTGCACTTGGGAGTTCAATTCCAGCAGCTGTCTTGTTTCCTTTGCTGACATTTAGTTCCTTCCATGAGTAGTAAATTCAGTTCAGTCCTCCCCTAACTGCTTTCTTTTTGTGAAATGGCATTGGCTGTGCTGTGCTCAGGGTGCTTTTGCCCTGCACCCACATGCAGCAGATGCTGCCACACGCTTCATTAACTGGCCAAACATGCATACCCATTAATAAACGAATCTGCTAATCACTATGTTCATGCAAGCTATGTTTGCATTTTCTTAGGAAGTGAAGCTTAAACTGCAACTTTATCACTGTGCCCATTTAACAGCAATATTCACTATAACAAGATTGAATCTTATGCCTTTGTACATCCCATCAAAGAGGATCTGACCCTGGAAATAATTAAATAGCCATAATTGCCCTGTCTGCCTAATCAGTTCACACTATTCAGCTTTGGCAGCATTGTAAAGCAGCTAAAATCTGCTGCGGAGGCCCCAGCACTGCCGCAGACTGCTGTCATTTGTTGGCTCCCAGAGAGCTCTCTTTGACTAGACAGTTGAGTTAAGAATTCAAAGGAGGTCAAGGAGTGTTTTTGGGAAAAGGGTGACATATGCGAAAGGAGTGAGATCTTCGGCTGGACACAGCAGGGGAAGTACTACAGCACAAGGGTATGTTCTTATGATTGGGAGATGATGTCATCCTGGAGCTACACAAAGGAAGAAAAAGTGGAGCCTTTTGTGTGCAGAGAGAGATGACATCAGCCCCCACACAGTAGCCATGGTTTTTGTTTAACTTTCTTTGCTAAAACTCTGAAAAACCTGCCTAGTGCATAGTTCCCTCTTTCTCCCTCCTCGCAGCCCTGAACTCTCCAAACTCAGACCTAGCTCTCCCCCGCCCTCTCCACATTCCTCCCTTATTGTACATTACTTTCTGTGTCAGCAAGCTCTCATTTTAACTCGTATGCACAGACCTGGGCCTGAAGCCCCACAGACTCTGGGGAGGTTTGGATTTGAACTTCCTGGCCCGAGTGCAGCTCTGTAAGAGAGAGCTGAACCAGAACGCTGAATCTGAATGTCCTCCAATCCTGGGGAGTTTCACATCTGGAGCTCGACTTCACAATGTGGTGTTCGTGCCAGCTTGCTGATACTGGAACAAATGCCTCTTGCACTGATTTTCAACCCATTTTCTCCTGTTTTTTGTAACCCCTGCCCCTGTCATATATACACAATAAAGGTTCCCCATTTAGCCATGGTTCCATCATACATTGTAATATAAATGTATTAGCAGTGGTTAGTAACATGGGCATGTACCGCTGCCCTCTGCTGTATAGAATCAAAGCTGCTTGAGTGTCTGAGATTATGGGCTAGCTTCTCGCCCTGTTCCATACCCTTTGGGTGTGGCAAAGGGACCAGGGAACTCTCAGCCAACATGTAGCCAATATAGATGGCTCCTGTGTCAACTGCTTCCTTACCCTCCACCCAGTGTAAGGGCATGTCAGGGTTGGGAAGGAGCATGGCCTAATCTATTCCAGGGGTGAAACTGGAGTACATGTGGTTTTGAGTCAGGTATCAGTAACCTAGGCACCTACTAAGATGAGCAGATCAGTGTAGGAGAGAGACTGGGTTTATGTGTCTCTTTTTGTGGTAGAGAACAGTGTTTTGGACTGGAAAGTCCTGTATTCTGTTCGCCAAACATCTTAACTGGTGACTACAGTGTGTGCATGCTAGATATCTCTGAGACTCATGTGCCATGTTGCTGAAAGGGATGTACTTAGATTTGCTGCCATATGTTTGTACAACTTCACACTGAAATTCCTCTCAACCCTCCCTTTCCAGCACCTTTGTTTGAAGCTGTGCAATGACCGCAAATAACCAGACACTTTCCCTGTTGCTGACTGACTCAATGAGCCCACTTCTATCACCAAGGGGCACAAAACATTTAAACTAATCTTTTGGGTCTTCCCACTTCAGAGCAGAATATAAATTGCCAAATGGAAACTGATCAGTTTTAATGCCTCCTCCGTACCAGAAATTTGTACTGATTTAACTACATTGTTTTAGAAACTGATCTAGTTAAATCAGTGCAGCTCCCTTGCGTGGTGATTATTATTCTGTCTTAAAAGTGACATAACAATTTAACTTAAGCAGTAAACTTTAGTACAAAGGAGTCAATTGCAGCGGAATTGATATACCATTCTTAAACTGAAATACATGTCCATACAAGGGATTTAATTGATGTAATGTAAATTTAGTTACATTGGTTCAGTTTACCCCTGTAAACAAGCACTTAGAATCTTAGAGGGGCTTATTCCCAATGAGAAAGCTTGATGTTGCAAACTGTTCATTCCAATTCTGCTGTTTTCTAGGAAGCTCGACACATGCAAAGTTCATTTTTGCTCCTACAGTGTGCTCTTGAAGAAAGAGACAACACTTGGTAACACCGTGGGTGTTGTGGGGATGGTATGCTGATTAAATTACTTCCCTACAAAGAAAAAAGAGTTGGGAGGCCAAAGGTCTGTCAGTGCTAAATTACACCAAGGGCAACTGTCTCTGTGAGAAGATACATGTTCCCTATGCATTCCAGCTAAGTTATTAAGCAATGTTCGTAAGACAGTCAGCTGCTTTGCAATGTGCATTACTGCATTTTCTTAAAAGAATTAGTAATTTGACGGCAGGGTTTTGAATGAACCTGGCAAGTGAAATTGCTTTGGCCCCTACAGCATAGCCAGACTTGGTCTGTTCTGCCTTTCAATTCTGCCTGACATAAGTAATCCTTTCTCCTTTAAATATAGGCACCACATACTGTTGAGAACAGAGTAATAGAGTTAGAAAGGGTTGTGCCTCGCTAGCCTCTTCCCTCTGCTGGATTTCACAGGGGAGCCCTGATTGCTGGCTGGGGCATAGAGAGGCATATTTGAGTCATGGCTCTTAGGTAAAGAAAATGACATTATTTTGTTTCTATATTTTTACCTAGCAGAAGACAACGGTTAAAAAACCTAAATAATTACTACATATTTTAAGTGTTTATGTTAGAAGAAAGTGAAAAGACTGTTAGCCTTGCGGTGAAGCATAGCAGAAACAGTCAGTGCGCGAGGTTGCAGTAGCTAGTCCCTGTAACTGTTTGCAGACTGACAGGTTGCTTGAGAGAGTTCTGTCTAGCGGCTCAGGCATGGTGCCAAGAACCAGGAATTTCTGAGTTCTAGTCCTAACTCTCACATCGATGTGCTGTGTAGCCTGAGAGAAGTCACTGAGGGCTGACATTTTAAAAGTGCCCATTAACTTTGGTGCCTTCTTTATATGGGGCCAAACTTGAGACACTTTGGGCCTGATTTTCAGAGGTGCTGTATGGTCAATTGGATCTATAAGTGCTGCTCAATAGGTCTTAAAATCAGGCCCTATGTGTCTTGATTTGGCCTCCAAAAAGAGGGGCCCCAAAATTAGAGGCCACTTATGAAAAAGTAGGTTTGCTGCCTTTCTAAGGAGTATGCAGTACTTACATACTAACCCCATGCAGGCTATGAAGATTAAGGCATTAATGTTTGTACAGCACTTTGAAAATACAGCATAAAGTGATATACCTGAATGAAGGCCAACATTTTCTAAATAAGTACTTAACATTAGCTAACTAAAATCTCATTTGGTACCTAAATAAAAGTGGCCTGATTTTTTGAAGTGCTTAACACTCACAGCTTCCAATGGGAATAGTGGATGGTCAATATCACTGAACATCAGACATTTATTTACCTGTCTGAATGTTGGATGAATAATGAAAATCTTGGTCTTGATAATCTTTTAGTGATTCGATATTCAGCCTGGAGCGTATGAAGGAAAATAACCAGAACTGAGGAGATCAGTAAAATAATGTTTATAAAGATGTGAAAGTGTGAGAGTAGAATATCAGAAATGGCTCTCATAAGTAGCCCCTACTCACATGAGTTGTCCAGTTTTCTTCAGTGGAACTTGTGTGATTAAAATACACTTGTGTGAGTAAAAGTTTCAGGATCAAATCTAAATTATCCTTAGTGTAATAGTGTTTTTGGATCTGTATCTCACAGCAAATTTCATGTACAATGTTCCTTATAATTAGAATCAGTTGAAACTAACTGAAACAAACAACAAACAAACTCTGATACGATGCATGTCCTTAACTCAGATTTTACATGCACACTGCTAATTCACTTTAATTTTGGTGGTGTAAGTTTTTAAGTATCTGGCTAAAATTTACCAGTCAATACATCTGAAAAATCTTAGAAATAGATTTTTGTAGATTACTAATTCCCAGATTCAAGTGTGATTATGAAAGTACAAATTCTTCTCTTGTTAATGAATACCATCTTCTAACCAGTCACGTGCAGTAATATGCAAAGACCTTTATAAATCATCCCTTGTACAATCTTCAGTGATTACTAAGATTTCAGCCAAAAGAAAAAAAGGCCACCAAATATATGTTTTTTGAACTTTCTATTTGTTTGGTTTCCTAGCAACTAGATCCAGGATAAGTAGCCATTGTATGTATTTTCCAAGGGAATCCTGAGACCTCTATGCTATTAAAGAAATCCCATTTTTTTCTCATGGTTTTAAAGTATATAGGAGAAGTTTCCAAAAATGTCTCTGGGGCACTTTGCCCAAACTGAGTACATAGTGTACGCAATTCAGCCTTTGGACGTTTTTCCATTGTGCAACTACCTGTTTGTGCAGCTGCCCAAATACTGCATGCCCAAATAGTTCTGTGCTGTAGAAAAGGTTTTAAGTGTTTTTGCTAGGTACTGAATCCTCTCAAATTCACTTCAGCTTCAGGAGGAGTTCAGGATGCTCCAGTGTTTAATTTGTTATGAAAGAGGTGCTGGGGCTTAAACAATTTTTTTTCACTTTCATGTCTGACACAACAAAGCCAGAGGTGCCAGGGCTCAGCCCTGGCAAGCCCTGGCACAAATTAAGCGCTGGGGTGCTCAACACATTGCAGGGTCTGTCCCTTAATTTTTATTTGCCCTCTAAAGACGAGATCCTCCTTCTAATGCAGTAAATGGCAAAATTCCCATTTAATTCAATTAAAGCAAAATCGACCCTGTGTTTGTAGACAGATATAAACACTGTTGAATGTTTTGTGCTGATTTAATGGGAAAGTTTGGTGCCAGCCAGAGACTGGAAAATATTTGATTAGCAGAGATAGATGCAGCATCACTTAAAGCTTATTCTCTTCCATTGTCTCAATAAAACAGGGAATACACCTTCTATTTAGGAGAGAAATTACATTCTGGGTTAAATAAAAATAAGTTCCTAATTCTGCAGGGAGGAAGGGGGAAGAGGCTAGGATATTGCATTATTTGTAGCCAGCTTTCTTAATTTCTGACTAAAGTTATTACTAGATTCCAAAAGGTGGGTCATGGAATTCTTCCAAAATCATTCATAATTCCAGTTAATTCCAATTTTCCAGTGATTCTGGTCTGTAGATCATTTGAATTGCAAATGTAATGCATGTTATGTCTCCGGTAACAAGCCTAATTAGCTGACAGGGCATGAATTTCAAATTCTATAGTTGATTGAAGGCTCCTTGGGACAGGGACTCTGTCTTTATATGTATTATTACAGCATTTAGTACAATGGGGGCCTAGTATAGTGGGATTTACAATACAAATAAATACAAATAATATTTGTAGTTTACAATCTGGGAACAGAACAATGCTATGTGATTTATGTAGCTAATCAACACACTGTAAATTGAACTGATCAAACATACAATTCAAAATTCTTTTTCAGTAAATAGTCAAGATAAAAGTTAATTAAAAGGTTAGTACAGATAAATGCTCTAATGTTCCAGTAAGTGAAATAGGAAAGTGTTTCGAGCATGGCTGAATCAAAATTTGCTTTTGAACTTTTTTTCTCCTCTCAGCTGTAGAGCTTATTGCTGGGAAAATAGTGCAAATAAACATTCCCAAATATGTGTCCACATTTTATTATGAATTTGGTACAACTATATTGAGCCCCTTTTGTGGTTACTTTCCATAAATATTCTAACAAATAAGTTTACTGGCAGGAATGTTTGCCAAAACAGCTGACTTCAAGCAACATGTTTACAGGAAGATAATTTGTAATTTATAATATCAATTATTCACCCCAGAAACTATTTCTAAACTCCTAAGTGCTGGCTTAGTAGCTGCCTTCATTTAGTAGCCAACTCTTTATCAGCCAAGATGCTGAGGAATATCAGTGGAATAAATTATGTATTACAAATTATTCAGCCAGGTCTAATATTGACCAGCTTTTTGCCATAGCATATATAAAGAATAGATTCTTCAAATGCTGCTTTGGGAGCAAGGTGCAGTGGAAGAAAATTAATGGCACATAAGAGTTTGATGTTCAGTGTGTGGTTTGGATAACTCATCCAAGGATTAGTGATAGAAGTCACAGAAAATATCACCCATTCTTGAAAGAATTTTAGTGAGTAATCTGTATGTGAATTTGAATGTTAGACGTAGGAGTTGCAGAAAGGGAAAGGTCTACTGCTCGGTGGAAGTTTTCCATTTGTCTGACCCATTTTGGGTTTAAATAAAGATATGTCTTTGTGACTGTCAGGAAACCAAGCTTAGTCATAGTTGCCTGTTTAATTTGAAATGTTCCCAGTTTCTCTACGCTCGGATAGGTAGCAAGTTGCATCTGTACTCTGTTGCAGGGTCCCCTAGGACTCTAGCCATGCAAGTAGGTTGGTTGAGAAATCTTTATCAGTTTCCAAAGTCAATTTAACTTGTTTTTCCATAATGAGTTTTTTCTCTAAAGTGCCCATGTCCTTTCTCCACATGAGAGACAGAGAGTCTCACACACACACACACACACACACACACACACGCACACACAGAATCACCTTTATGCTGAGTGATTTGACAGTCTGTTTATTTTCTCCAAATGGGCTAGTTTTTTTTTTAAGCAGCTTTGGCTAGATTATGCCTTGCTTTTCCAGAAGTGCAAAAGGGAAACAAGGAGAGGATATAAGGAGCCTTTCTCCCCTCTTGTGCCTCTGGTTAGAAGTTTTTGATTTCTGAACATTATTGTAAATTGGCAGGGATCCACTCCTGCTGTGGTAATGTGTCAATCAAATGCAACACCCTTATACTGCATAACTCTTTCAAAAGCTGCTGTTTTGACATGGGAGAAAGGAGAGGTTTCATACACTTTTAAAGATTACTTTTAACCTTAAATCAAGACATCAGTAAGCTAACAGAGTATCTTTGATGCAAACGTTTGTGTGAAAGTAGCTGCATGATTGGCTCATACAACCTACTACTATGTTATCCTTGACAGCATATAGAGCAAAGTATACTTAATCCCAAGGAAGACAGAGAACAGACCCAAAGCCAACATTAATTCATACATCTCAGGTCTGGAAAGGCCTTCCTGGGTCATTTCCATCCCATATCTTCCACCACCCTACAAATATAAGGATTTCTGTGCCTTGCTTATCAAATGTGGTTTTCTCTTAAATACATAGTGGTGGAGCCTCAACAACATCCCTGCATAAATTATTATACTGTGATTTTATCAGATGGTCACCAACTTCCCAAAGCCTAGCTTCATTCTTCTCTTTTCCAGTTTAAAACTGCTACTTCTTGTCTTATTCCCGTTCAGAACTGCTGCTATTTCCTCTGATCCTCAAATTGAGCTGACTGTGGAGGAGCTGACCATATATTTTCATTTACAAGCTGCCCGCCTTCTATTAGCAAACACACTTATACTTTTTTGGCCTGGTTTACGCTACGTGCTTATACCGAATTTAGCAGCATTAAACTGATTTAACCTTGCACCCTTCCACACAACAAAGCCCTTTATATCAATATAAAGGGCTCTTAAAATGGATTTCTGTACTCCTCCCCGACAAGGGGAGTAGCGCTGAAATCGGTATTGCCATGTTGGATTAGGGTTAGTGTGGCTGCAATTCAATGGTATTGGCCTCTGGGCGATATCCCACAGTGCACCATTGTGACCGCTCTGGAAAGCAATCTGAACTCGGATGCACTGGCCAAGTAGACAGAAAAAGCCCTGCGAACTTTTTAATTTCATTTCCTGCTTGCCCAACGTGGAGCTCTGATCAACACAGGTGGTCATGCAGTCCCAAATCCAAAAAGAGCTCCAGCATGGACCGTATGGGAGATACTGGATCTGATCGCTGTATGGGGAGACAAATCTGTTCTATCAGAGCTCCATTCCAGAAGACGAAATGCCAAAGCATTTGAAAAAATTTCGAGGCTATGACACAGAGTCCACAGCACAGTGCTGTGTGACAACCGTAACGGAAAGCCAAAGAATCAAATGGACTCTCATGGAGGGAGCGAGCAGGGACTGAGGACTCGAGCGATCCCATAGTTCCTGCAGTCTCCGAAAAGCATTTGCATTCTTGGCTGAGCTCCCAGTGCCTGAAGGGTCAAAAACATTGTCGCCAGTGGTTCAGGGAATATGTCGTCAATTTGCCCCTCCTCCCCCCCAACAAAAAGGGGAAAAAATCGTTTCTCACTTCTTTTCAATGTCACCATATGTCTACTGGATGCAGCTGGTAGATGGGGTGCTGCAGCGCTAAAGAGCAGCATCTTCTCCTCTCCCTTCCCCAGTGGCAGATGGTACGGTACAAAATGACTGATAGCCGTCCTCGTCATCATCCCGAGAGTGCTCCTGACTGGCCTTGGTGAGGTCGGCCGGGGGCACCTGGGCAAAAATGGGAGTGACTCTCGGTCATTCCCTTCTTTAAGCTTTGTGTCCTGGAGATTCAGTCCTGGCAGATAGTGCAATAGGGCTGGTAACAGCCCTCATCATAGCAGCTGGAGGCTGAGCTTCCCCCACCTTTCATGTCTAATGGAGATTCTGGACTATCATAGCAGCAGAAGGCTGTGCTAATCTCCCACCCTCACCCTTTAATGAGTAATGGAGATGTCCTGCCTGGAATGTCATAGCAGCTGGAGGCTGCCTCCCCCTCATTTTATCTCACTAAAAAGTCAGTGTTTCTTATTCCTGCATTCTTTATTACTTCATCACACAAATGGGGGGACACTGCAATGGTAGCCAGGAAGGGGTGTGGAAGGAGGAAAGCAACGGGTGGGGTTGTTGCAGGGGCACTCACTAGAATGGCATGCAGCTCATCAATTCTGCAGGATGTCTGGGGCTGTGACCCGGAGCGACTGTGCTCTCTGGTTCTCTAGTAGACTTGCCCCTCAGCATTTTGGCCGATAAAGGGTTGGCTACTAATGAAGGCAGCTACTAAGCCAGCGCAGTTTTACTTGCAATCTACACAATCAAAGTAAAAGTGTGTTTGCTAATAGAAGGCGGGCAGCTTGTAAATGAAAATATATGGTCAGCTCCTCCACAGTCAGCTCAATTTGAGGATCAGAGGAAATAGCAGCAGTTCTGAACGGGAACAAGACAAGAAGTAGCAGTTTTAAACTGGAAAAGAGAAGAATGAAGCTAGGCATTGGGAAGTTGGTGACCATCTGATAAAATCACAGTATAATAATTTATGCAGGGAAGTTGTTGAGGCTCCATCACTATGTATTTAAGAGAAAACCACATTTGATAAGCAAGGCAGAAAAATCCCTATATTTGTACATCCCTTGGCCTGCGCTGCTTCCGGCAGCCCCCATTGGCCTGGAACAGCGAACCGTGGCCACTGGGAGTTGTGATTGGCTGAACCTGTGGACACGGCAGGTACACAAACCATTTTCCCTGCGCAAGCAGCATCCCAAGTTTGGGAAACACTGTCCCTGATGAATAGAATTGAGAGGAAAATCAAACCTGAAAATCTCCTACTGTTTGCAGACGCTTCAGTGTGAAATGGAATGACACAGGGACATTGACTGTAGCTAGTGATGCATTCCATGATTGCAAACTCTGGGTCAGCATTCAGACAGTCCCTGTATGCATGACATGAAGCAGACTTAATGCTGGGCTGATCTGAGCAAACGGTATTGGTCAGAGTGTCTATAGCAAAGAGAATGGAACATACTGGAAAAAAAGAGGGGCTGCAAAAGCTACAGCCGAAGAAGAGCAGGCTGAATTCTTGCCTCATGATTGCAGTCAGTCCGCGTTGCTTGCCTCTGGTGCAGAACAAACACCAAGATATTTTGTAATCCTGTTAGAAGGGACAGATGACCTTGGATGAACTGAGAGAATGCAAGAAGAGTGACAGCTCTCATGCCTCTCAAGTTTCCCTGAGGCAGTTGTCACTTGTGTCCCTTGCTAACCTGTGAGGTAGATCCTGCATCAGTGTGTGTCCTTCAGGTGTCAAAGCCAAAAAAGACAGAATAGGGTTTGGACTTTATTTTTAATGATGTCTCAAATGGCCCCACAAAAGCTGTGTTGGTAGAAGATTAATGGAAGCTGAATTAAAAACTTGTGGACTCCTAAATTAACACTTGCAGAACCAATATGCTGCTGCATACAAGTGACTGCAGCAGAGAAATAAAGGATTAGGGATCAAGCAAGCTCCTGGTCTTCTCACCCGCTGCCAGTTATGGGTGGAGGAGAGGCTACATCCTCCTGCTTGAATCTGTCACTGGCTTCTCCAGCCTTTCCCCATCTGCAGGCACAGTTTCATAGCTTTTACAGTGAATCGCAGTGGGGCTCTTCTTCCTTGGAGTGTGGCTCAAAACCAAAGTTTTAGTACTATATTTTGCAAAGGTGAGGCAATGGCAGTAGTAGAACGGTGCACAACTTTCAGACCTTGACTTCCAAAATGCCCCAGCAGAGATAAATGCAGAAGAATAATAGTGTAACAAAGGAAATGATTTGTTCTTTGGGGGCTTCAAGAGGAGTTAGTCACAGCTGCAATAGTAGTGAGCAATATCTGTAAATGATCTCTGTCCTCATTGTGACAGACCCAGACCAGTGGGGTACAGGAGTCTGGTAGAGGGCAGATATACTGGTCACTGGATGAGTAGCTTTCTGTTCCCTGAGTGACCAGAGCAGGGGCTGCCCTAGAGTAATCAGGAGCCTGCTAGAACCAGTTAAGGCAGACAGGCTGATTAGATCACCTGCAGCCAATCAAGGCAGGCTAATCAGGGCACCTGGGTTTAAAAAGGAGCTCACTCCAGTCAGGTGAGGGGGAGCCTAGAGGAGAGGAAATGCACGTGAGGAGCTGGGAGCAAGAGGCATAAGGTGCTGAGAGTGAGAGGGTGTGCTGGTGGAAGACTAAGGAGTACAAGCGTTATCAGACACCAGGAGGAAGGTCCTGTGGTCAGGATAAAGAAGGTGTTTGGAGGAGGCCATGGGGAAGCAGCCCAGGGAGTTGTAGCTGTCATGCAGCTGTTACAAGAGGCACTATAGACAGCTGCAATCCACAGGGCCCTGGGCTGGAACCCGGAGTAGAGGGGAAAACCCCCAAAACCTCTCAACTCCTGATCAGACACAGGAGGAGCTGATCCAGACTGTGGGGAAGATCACTGAGGTGAGCAAATCTGCCAATAAGCGCAGGACCCACCAAGGTAGAGGAGGAACTTTGTCACATCATAATGACTCATGTAAATGTGTGGGGGAAGAAAGAGTGAACCAAATGACATTGCAGGAAGGGCTTAATTCTGGAAATTCTCAAATTTGGTGCTACTCATGATTTTTGCCTGCACTGTTAATATCTGCCTTTCTGGGTGTGAACTAGATATTTTAATACAGGGATTTCATGTCACAAGACACAAGGCTAGATTCTCCTGTCCTGTCAAACTGCAGCAATGGAGGTGGAGAGGCCTAGGGCTTTAATCTACTTTTGTGGTCCCCAGATCCTAGGTGTGACCAGTAACTGGTTTGGCCCCTGACATATATAAGAGCAGTCCTGGGGCTCCTCTAACTTACACCCTTTGTGCAAAGTCCTTTCTGGTAGTCAGTGATTGCTGGGATATCAGATATAGGCAGGCGGGGCTGGCTCCAGGCACCAGTGAAGGAAGCAGGTGCCTGGGGCAGCCAATAGAAAGGGGCAGCACTCCATCTGTTGTTGGGGCGACATGTCCGCGTCTGTGGCGGCAATTCGGCAGCAGGTCCTTCACTGCCTCCCTTCCTTTTTGGCAGCATTTCGGTGGCAGCTCCATCGCTCCGCTCAATCAGGCTTTTCTTTTTTTTTCTTTCTTTACCGCTTCGGGTGGCAAAAAAGCTGGAGCTGGCCCTGTAGGTGGGACATCAAGGGAAATCTGGAGCTTTGGTATATTGTGATTGCTGGGGCCCCACCACCTTCTATTTCACTTTATTTACACATTTAGACACCTAGAGGTCCTGGTGCAATTGTCCCACTTCCCTCTGCCTTGTCAGGTCTGGATATAGGGATACCCTGGCTATGCCTCTCTCCTTTCTCCCAAGTGTGTTCCCTCAGCAGGAGGCCGGGAATGGGAGTGGTTTTGCAGCTGCTACAACAGCCGTAAACCAGAGCCATAAACCATTAAAGATTTACCAAAACAGAGGGAAATCTAAGGGGCATATATCATAACCTTAGTCCCAGATTTGTTCTTCGGCCTCAATTTTTGCCTTAGAAGTCATGGTTTCTGTTTTCTTGTGTTGGGGTGCCCTCCGGTGTTTATCTTCTGAACTGCAGGTTCTCTGTTGCCTCCTGAAGTCTGCCTAGCAACAGTGCCTTTAGCTAATCTGCAATGTTAAGTAAACCTGAAAAACCACTTTATTTGCATTTATATAGTGCTGGTACTTGCCTCCTAATGGGAGGGCTATTGCATGACAAAAGACCCTTAACAGTCTGGTAATGGCTTCTTGCTTAACATGCAAGCCACAAACTGCCAGAGAGAGCAGAAAAAAAAATTCTCTCTGGTTCCCTTTTAAAACCAACTGTTTCTCTCTGCTAAAAAGCCCTTAGCAGAGAAGAGAAAAATATAATATTCCTACTGGCTTCTGGATTCTGTCTATCCCTTAACCGCTGCACACCATATCATAACCTTAGTCCCAGATTTGGACCTTAGCGTCCAAAATATGGGGGTTAGCATGAAAACCTCCAAGCTTAGTTACCAGCTTGGACCTGGTACCTGCTGCCACCACCCAAAAAATTAGAGTGTTTTGGGGCACTCTGGTCCCCCTGAAAAACCTTCCCTGGGGACCCCAAGACCCAAATCCCTTGAGTCTCACAACAAAGGGAAATAATCCTTTTTCCCTTCCCCCCTCCAGGTGCTCCTGGAGAGATACACAGACACAAGCTCTGTGAAACTACACAGAGTGACTCCCCCTCTCTGTTTCCAGTCCTGGAAATAAAAAAGTACTTTCCTATTCCCCCAGAGGGAATGCAAAATCAGGCTAGCAAATCCAACACACAGATCTCCCCCCTGATTTCTTCCTCCCACCAATTCCCTGGTGAGTACAGACTCAATTTCCCTGAAGTAAAGAAAAACTCCAACAGGTCTTAAAAGAAAGCTTTATATAAAAAGAGAGAAAAATACATACAAATGTTCTCTCTGTATTAAGATGATACAATACAGGGTCAATTGCTTAAAAGAATATTGAATAAACAGCCTTATTCAAAAAGAATACAAATCAAAGCACTCCAGCACTTATATTCATGCAAATACCAAAGAAAAGAAACCATAGAACTTACTATCTGATCTCTTTGTCCTTACCCTTAGAAACAGAAGACTAGAAAGTAGAAACTACTTCTCCAAAGCTCAGAGAAAGCAGGAAGACAGACAAAAGACTCAGACACAAACTCCCTCCACCCAGAGTTGAAAAAATCCGGTTTCCTGATTGGTCCTCTGGTCAGGTGCTTCAGGTGGAAGAGACATTAACCCTTAGCTATCTGTTTATGACAGCATATCTACTAGCTTTTCAGTTGCTTTGTGCCATCAGATCAGGGGGCCTGCATCTGGTCCACTGGGTTGTTGGGGTTTGTTATTCTCACAATAACTGATCAATTTAATAACCATGGGGGAAGGGCAATTTCTTACATGAAGGAGAAATGCATTGTATGTTTCTAACATGGAGTGTTTTACAATTGCACACTTGCAACTGAATAAAGAAAGATTAATATTAAAACCACCAAATGCCAAGAAGTTAATTCATCTGTTGTGGCTTGGCGTCTTGCAGTCATGCTTATTAAGCTAATGGGAATTGCATTGTCTTGTATTTGATGGTTTCTAAATTAATGGGAATAATATGATTACAACAGAAGGAAGACCCATAACAAAAACATGTGTGAGCCAGTTAAAGTCACTGAGAGCAATGGGAGCATTACACCCCAGACAATCAGACTGTAGGTTTCTAGAGTTAGTCACACAAAATTTGAGGTGAAAATTTTGTCCTTTTCTTTTTGCCTCCGTTTCTCCACCTGTAAAAATGGAAAAACTGAGGTGCAGCAAGAAAAAAAGTCAAAATTAAAGCTAGTGATGCTCACACACCTTTGTAAACTGTTTTGAGCTCCTCAGATGAAAATTTCTGTATACTTGCTAAGCATTATTATTGTTATAACAGATACTACAGAGTGTGACCAATTCCACTTTGTATGGCAGGTAAAGTTAGCAAAAGCAGAGACTGAAATGGAAAAGAAAATAGTGCTACTGTGGCTAAAATGGTAATGCTATTATGACATATTTCATTGAATCATAGAAGTGTAGGCCTGGAAGACACCTCAATAAGTCATGTAGTCAGGTCCCCTGCACTGAAGGCAGGACTAAGTAAAACTAGACCATCCCTGACAGGTGTTTGTCTAACCTGCTCTTAAAAGCTTCCAATGATGGAGATTCCACAACCTCCCTAGGCAATTTATTCCAGTGCTTAACCACCCCGACAGTTAGGAAGTTTTTCGTAATATCCAACTTGAACCTCCCTGGCTGCAATTTAAGCCCATTGAATCTTGTCCTAGCCTCAGAGGTTAAGGAGAACAATTTTTCACCCTCCTCCTTTTAACAATTTTTTATGTACTTGAAAACTGTTATCGTGTCCCCTCTCAGTCTTCTCTTTTCCAGACATGCGACCCCATTTTTTTCAATCTTCCCTTATAGGTCATATTTTCTAGACCTTTAATCATTTTAGTTGCTCTTCTCTGGACTTTCTCCAATTTGTCCACATCTTTCCTGAAATGTGGCACCCAGAACTGGACACAACACTTCAGTTGAGGTCTAATCAGTGTGGAGAGGAGTGTAAGAATTACTTCTCGTGTCTTTCTTACAACACTCCTACTGATACATCCCAGAACAATGCTTGCGTTTTTTTGTTTTTGTTTTTTTTTTTTTTTTTTCAACAGTGTTACACTGACTCCTATTTAGCTCGTGATCCACTATGATCCCCAGATCCCTTTCCTCAATACTCCTTCCTAGGCAGTTATTTCCCATTTTGTATGTGTGCAACTGATTGTTCCTTCCTAAGTTGAATACTTTGCATTTATTCTTATTGAAGTTCATGCTGTTTACTTCAGACCATTTCTCCAGTTTGTCCAGATCATTCTGAATTTTAATCCTGTCTTCCAAAGCACTTGGAAGCCCTCCCAGCTTGTTATGGTCCACAAACTTTATAAGTGCCATCTGTATGCCATTATCTAAATCATTGATGAAAATATTGAACAGGACCAATCCTTGCAGGACCTTACTCAATATGTCCTTCTAGATTGACTGTGAACTACTGATAACTTTTGTCTGGGAATGGTTTTCCAGCCAGTTATGCACCCACCTTATAGCAGCTCCATCCAGACTATATTTCCCTAGTTTATTTATGAGAAGGTCTTGCCAGACAGTATCAAAAGCCTTACTAAAGTCAATATATACCACATCTACTGCTTCCCTCCATCTACAAGGCTTGTTACCCTGTCAAGGAAAGCTATTAGGTTGCTTTGACATGATGTGTTTTTGACAAATCCATGTTGATGGATACTTATCACCTTATTATCTTCTAGGTGTTTGCAAATTGCTTGCTTGATTATTTGCTCAAACATCTTTCTGGAATAATGTTTAGATATAGTGTTTAAAAATCTGGCCCTTATTTCTCCTAGCTTTAGAATTTTCTAGTATCAAAGAAACCTGTATCCTTTCTTTATATGCAGGGAGTGGAGGGAGGCTGCGTCTTTAATAATGTGGGAATGTGTGAAATTATAAAGAACTAGACTGAAGTACTGAAGGTGTGATTGTCAGCCTGGCCTGACTTGGGAATCTATTTTTACACCTACAGATTTATGAGCACAAATCATTGCAGGCACTGTACAGCTATTTAAATGTCTGCCTCTGCTTGTACCCACAGATAAGGTATTTTAGAAATCTGAATCACCTAATTTGTTCCTACATATAGTTGCAGGTGCAAAATTACACCTTGGAAAAACAAAGCCATTGTTTAAAAATCTGGCCCTTATTTAAAAAAAAACCCTACTTCTTCCCCCATCCCCAGCATGAATCCAGTAGGGAAGGCTTCTGTAGCAGAAGTAGTTTAGGATGGGGGAGTTGGCACCTTCTCCACTTCCTGCCACTCACCTCCTCTTATCCCCACTGATGTCTACTGTACCTCTTCCCCTCTACTCCATGCTTCACTGCCTCCCTGCAGCGCTGCCTGACATGTGAGCCGTTCACACTTGAGGATGGGTGGAAATGACTCACTTAAAACTGGAACCCAAATCACATCAGCTAGAAACCTGGGAAGAAATCAGCTTTGTGAAAAGGAAAAGTACTACAGTGTGATCAGTTTACTTGCATTAAAGAGAACATTATTTTAAACTAGAGAAGTTCTGTTGCTGGGATACATTATGTGGTTGACGCTAGCTGTGAAGAGGACATTTCCCATTCATTTAATGATAACTTGAGGGACCAGAACCTCAGGACCAGCTGAGGTTTACTGTGTGAAGATGCCTTTACACTTTCCTAACCAAAGGGCTGCTCTAAGTTGCGCTAGCTGGAACAGCCTCCATGGGGCCAGTTTGCTGACCCAGGATCATTGGAGTATAGCACGATTTGCCCTTGTCCTTCCCTGTCCTGTCTTGAAATGCTGCCTATACCAGAGTGTCCAAGAGTGAGTGGCATAGAACTAGCTTTATTCTACTTGGCAATTCCCCAGCTTTCTATTTAGGATTGCTCTCTGGCTGATGTACTCAATGAACAGCACTAAGCAGCTGGACAGGGGCTGGCAACTGGTCCCAGATTTTGAAGTATCCCATATTCAACATACTCTGTCAATTGTTTCAGCACAACGCTAAAGAAAAACAAATATTGTGATAAAATTGGACCTGACCACAAGAATTCTAAGGCTCGCATTGATTCTGGTGGGAATCTTTTCCCTAAGTTTTCCCAGCACAGCTAAGGTAATTGTGAGAATGCCCTCATTTCCACTGACTAGCAACCGTGTAGCTGCTACTTTGATTCTCTTCAACTTCTCTGTAAATGTGTATCTGGTTAAATAGTGATAAACCTACCTATTTTTCAAATGTGCTTGTCAGTAAGAAGGGAGATCGCTCTGTGCGGGTAGCATGTTAGTTGGACACCAGCATGGTGGTCTATTACAGCACATGCATTTTCTCAAATAAGAGAGACAAAGCCAAGACAAAAGCGGCAGTGACAAATGGTGTCCTTGCCAATGGATTTTCATTTTAGTCATTACAAGTCAGTGCTTTGTCCCTAAACTTTTGCCATTATGAAATCACAGCCCAAATGATTGTATAGTGTTTGCATGTTAAAAATGTGCTGATATCTATCCTTGAGTCCAATCATAGTTGTCAAATGGTTTTGTTTCTATAGCACTTGATTAACCGGCGTGCTTTGCTACTTCAACAGGTTGTGGTGGAGAACTCTCTGGTGCATCAGGATCTTTCAATAGCCCCGGCTACCCAAACAGGTCCCCAAGCAATAAGGAGTGTGTCTGGTACATTGACACAGCACCTGGTAGCAGCATTCAACTCACCGTTCAGGAACTCGACATGGGGTATCACTCGGACTGCAACTATGATGTTTTGGAGGTAAGAGCTTTGGTTGCAGCACTCTATGGTATGCTGGTTACGCATGTTTCTATCTGGAGCACAGAAACTAGACCTGCACTACCAGAACAAGCCATATCCTCCAATATGCTGTCTTTGATTATGGCCAATGTCAGAGTTTTCAGAGGATGGCAAAACCCCCCTATAGAAGGTGTTTTTCTTTGGCTGTCAATCTAGAGGCCCCAGTTAAGAACAGGGTCCTATTGTGCGAGGCACTGTACATGCACATAGTAAAAGGCAGCACTGCCCTGAGGACTTCTTGTCTTTAAATAAAGCATGTCACTGGGCAGATATCATAGGTATACAATTTCCTCATGCCAAAGGATAATCCACATAATGGAGTAATAGGAAGGAAGCAGCTGATTAAGGTGAAAGACCCTTGTAGAGCCCTACAGTAAGGAGATTACTGTCATAGATCATCCAATCAGCAGTGAAGGGGAACCCCTGTTCTGGAACAAATGAGGTGAGTTAATCTCTAGTAAGAAACATCTCTTGGTTACATACAGCCAAATACCCTGGTCATTTAACATTCATACACACACAGATGTAATACAACTGAACTCAGGATTCTTGATTCTAAAACAGTTCATCCCAGCTTGGAGAGAAAACTAAGGTCCCAATCCTGCAAAGATTTATGCACATGCTTAACTTTCTGCACTGTGGGTACTAGTCCCATTGACTTCAGTGTCTTTGCAGGACTGGGGCTTAAGGGAGTAGCTCCATTAACTCAGCTTCAGTAGCAGAGACAAATGCTATTGTCTAGTAGCTGATATGTCATGTTCCAACACTGATGCCTGGTTCACATACACAGGTGCACACACCAGTTCATCACAATGCCTAGAAAAGTCACACTCATGGTTATTTGATGTACTTAGCATAGCTTTCTGTGTCTGTCAAGTTATTGGGAGGGGGAAAGGATTTATGCCCCATGATTGTTGTGCACCCAAAGATTAGCTTTAGCACCGCTCAGCTTCATCACTTAAATTGTGTACAGTGGGGGGAGCTTTGTGTATTACACAAAGGATATGTTTCCTCTACAAACCTCAGTAGACCTATACTAGGTTGACTTACAGCTACCACAGTAATGACTGTGGCGGTGCATGTCCACACTACCCTCCTTGAGTTGGTGGTGCATGTCCTCATCAAGACGGCTTCCATCCACCTAGAGGGCCAGCGTGGGAAGCTGATAGCCTGGTCTCTCAGGACTGCGGGCAGCTTCCTGCCAGGAGCCTGGCTGCCCCATGGGCTAATAGTGGGCTGCCTTTTCCCTTGCAGAGGGAAGTTTCTTGCCCCCAGGGAGTGGGGTCCAGCTGCCCCAGTTTCACCCCCCTCCCTCCCCCCTCAGGGAACAGGCAGAGGGCTGCTATGGCTTCTCACCCTGGCTTCCAGCTGAGAGCAGAGGGAACCCCCCTGGGCTTCTCATACCAGATCCTGGCTGGGAGTGGGGTCCACTGTGAAATTGACAAGACAATATATGTAAGGA
Source organism: Gopherus flavomarginatus (assembly GCF_025201925.1). Classification (NCBI taxonomy): domain Eukaryota; kingdom Metazoa; phylum Chordata; order Testudines; family Testudinidae; genus Gopherus; species Gopherus flavomarginatus. Next base: position 42,507,574 of record NC_066618.1, read on the forward strand.
ATGCAGTGTCTACATCAGGGGTTGGCAACCTTTGATACTCAGCCCATCAGGGTAATCTGTTAGTGGGCCGCAAGACATTTTGTTTACATTGACTGACTATCCACAGGCACGGCCCCTTGCAGCTCCCAGTAGCCACAGCTCACCGTTCCCAGCCAACGGGAGCTCTGGGAAACAATGGACAGCACCGCTTCCCATAGCTACCATTGGCCAGGAACGGCGAACTGCATTCGCTGGGAGCTGTGGGGGGCCGTGCCTTTGGACGTCAATGTAAACAAAACATCTTCTGGCCAGCGAGTGGATTACCCTGAAGAGCAGCATGCCAAAGGTTGCTGACCCCTGGTCTACGTAAACACTGTGGCACCCTAACTAGAACAACATAAGCCTTATGCCCAGGGGCAGTGGATATCAAAGGCCGTGGGAGGCTGAGACTCCCCAAACAGCCTTGCAGGGCCCTGCCTGTGCTCCATCCCGAGGCTTTCTCCTGCTTCCTGGCACTCTGCAGCTCTTCACTCATGGCCGGTGCCCTAGGTGAGCGCTGAGGTTAATGGGGGCAGGCCTGCGGCCAGGATCTCTGGGCGGCAGGAGCCAGTGCTAGTGCCGCTTGCCCACCCGGCGCACCACGGCTGGGGGGCTGCATCGCCCGCCTGGCACTCTTGGCTCTTGTGGGGGAAGGGGACAGAAGGGACAGACTAGCCTCCCTGAGCCTGTGGTTCGTCTGCTGTTCAGGCTTATGCCTCTCATAGAGGTGGAGTTATTATGTTGTGTAGTAGGGCACTTCCTTTGGGGAGGAAGGCTGTAGTGTAGACACTGACATAATTAGGTTGACGTAAGCTGCCTTACATCAACCTAACTATGTAGTGTAGACTAGCCCTAAATTTGTTACTTTCTAGCTCTTCAGATTAGAAAACACATGTACAAACTAAATTATTACCCTGGTTCAGTGGAAATAGAAGATAATGGTTAACTATCATCAAGGGCTGTTTTCTCTGCGGCGGTCTGATACAATGGTCCTACTGTATCTGAATAGCACACTACAAGTTCTGCAAAACCCTATCAGAATCTTGAAATCCCAGCCTTTGTCACTGGTGGTGCATTCAGACCAGCACTCTGCATGGCGAAAGCACACTTCAGCATTGTTTCTTTTTCAAAAACAAAGGCAAAATTGTGGAAACTTAGGAGCCTAAAGTCAGGCACCTGAAATCATATTTAGCTACCTAGCTGAAAAGGGGGGGAGGGAAATAGAATAAAATGTTGAGCTAGTGCAAATATAAATAGCAGCGTAGCTATGGTAGTACTGGTATTGGCAGTGGAGCAATGCCAAGTACAAACCCATCTGAAAACAGTGGGTGTGTACTCAGCATGGCTTAACCATGCCTCCTCTGCAGCTACCCATGTTGCTGTGCTTACATTGCTATTTCTTCTTCTCGGGCTGCCACCTTGACATGGCGGAGAAGCTGGTATATACTTAAGACCCTAAGAGCGATGCTGTCAGGTACCAGACAAAGTGCAGCCCAGTACAACACAACACAGCCCAGTATAAGACCTCAATGGCAGAGCAAGCAGATGAAGCAGGTTTTACCACTCAATGGCTCCCCCACATTAAACTCTTCATGTGCAGGCTTCTCTCACAGGAGGAACTTTTCCCCCACCTCCACCCATAAAAGTTCTGCAGTGATGTGTGAATGGTGATGGGGATAGGTGAAGTGATCACCAAGAGTCCCTAGTCACAGACCCACACACAGGCAGTGATTGCAAGATGGTCATCATGTGCCCCTGGACTGGAATGGGGGGACATTTTGGGCAGCTGTGGTTACGACTGAGCAGCCCTTTTTAGGAACCCCTCTGCTCACTCCATATGGGGAAGGGGCTAGAAAAGGTGCCCCAAACATAAGCTATTCCACCATTCTGGATAACCGTGTTCGGATAACCGCTTTTGGATGGATCACTCCCAATGCGGTCAAAAACCAAAAACATTTCTTGCAACTTGAAATGTCCATACCTAGACATGATGGCTCAAAAAGTGAAAGATCCAAATGCAGAACAGCAATCGTTGCCCAAGAACTCTTGCGGTACAACATCGACATCACTGCTTTCAGCAAGACAACATGTGAAGATGAAGGCCACTTGAGGGAAGAGGGTGGCAGTTGTTCTTTCTTCTGGAAAGGAAAACCAGCAAGCCACAGGCAAATACATGGTGTTGGTTTTGCAATCAAGAACCTTCTATTCAGTTGCCTGACTGAGCTCTCTGTTGGCATCAACGAGCGCCTTATGACCCTCCACATCCAATTGGACAATAAGTCATTTGCCACCATTATCAGTGCATATGCACCAACACTTGATGCTGATGAAGAACAGAAAGAATCCTTCTACACTGACCTTGATAAAATTCTGTCATCCATTCCAAAAATGCAGACAACTGTCATGCAGCAATCGTGGCCCAACTCTGACTTCCAACAGCACCTGCAATGCCAATGAACCTAGTCAGAAAAGGACCATAAAATAAACATCTATGAAAGATCATCCTCAACCTGGCAGGATCACCGACGAATTTGCTATTTATATTTGCACTATCTCAATGAGACCTAGCACAAGTGTGTGTACACCAGCAGGGGAATCACACCTCTAGTTCGTAGCGTAGACAGCCTAAATGTAGTTCACCCAAGTTTCAAAATATTGGCCAAAGCTTATAAAGCTCCAAGTCTCATCCACAGAGTACAGCTCCCCTCTGCCATGTAAAAGCCACTTCTTCGGGGTGCAAGAAACTGTAGATGACATTGTTTGCTGTTAAAAATACCCTTTGAAATCAGGCATTTCCAACACATGCATTCTAGAAAAAATAAACTGCAGTTTCCAGTGCTTCAGAAATGGCCCTACATCATGTCAACACTGGCCACCGTGATCGTTCTTCAGACTTCTCATGATCTGAGGGCTTCTATCAGAGAAACAAAATCCAGTTGCCTTTTAAAACGCTGCACGTACCACATCTTGAAAAGAAGTAGTTTCCTTGGCATGTGCTACAGTAAAACAAAAATGACACTTGGCCAGGGCATTTTCTTGACTTTTGATGAGGTGTTTTTACATTTTAAAATAGAAGAAATCCCTGTAGAGCAATAATGGAAGAGTTTTTCAAATTAACCTTGAAAAGAGTTTCTATTGATTTTTCTGTGTACATATTTTAATGTTTCCATTGTTAGTTATTTAATGTCCTATTTATCACCCATTAGCATTTTGTAAACTTCAGAGGGGAATTTTGTGCTGCCATAACAAAATGGGAGCGTGTATTGGCAAAATCCTGTGTTTCACTTCCAATCTTTTACTTAAATATAAAGAGCCAGGTTGATTAGATCTTAATGCCACAAGTAACTTTTTGTCTCTCCATCAAAGCCTATTCCCCTTTTACCAAGCAGTTGGTCTAAACAGGGACCAGTTTTATTCTCAGAAATCTGTGTCATGATGATAGCCGGACACATGAAAACAGCCTTTCTGTTGCTCATAACTCTGGAATGCTGACTTGATTGTAACAATAAATGGAGCTAACAGGGCAGAAGCAAAAGATAAAAACAAACTAAAACCACCAGCTTTATTGAGATGTCCAGCACCCCAATAAAAAAAAATCATGTTATCTCTAAATGAAGTGCTCTATTCAGATTACTTTGTTATTTATTTATGTTTTTGCAGCTCAGACATATTGTAGTTCTGCATGAACCACACCCTAAAATTCTTTCCATCCTTTCTCCCCACTTTTGTTTTAGACATTCATGTGGTAACTATTGGTTTTCTCCTCTGTAGCCAAAAGTAACATTTTATTGCTTTTCGTCATGGAAACACTGGCTTGTTTTTGCTGAAACCCTTTTGAAAGTATCTGATTAGTTGAACTGGCACAAAGGAGAAAAGAAAATCCACTCCTAACTGTAATAAAGCAACAATTGCTTGGCTTTGACTAGTCCTTTTGATTTTGAAACTGTACAGAAGGTAAATGTGAAACAGGCCAATAATGTAAAAGAAACCAACAAAAATTCATTTTCCACTAACTTTTTTTTCTTCCCTCTGCCTTTTTGGTTTGATGTTCTCAACAATAAGTATAACTGTTCAAGATGGGCCAAATTCATTTTACCCGGGGTGTAACACCACAGAAATCAGGGGATTTTATGTCAGGGTTGAATTTGGTCCTTGGCATGAAGGTATCCTCAGGAAAGTGGGAACACACTGAGGGCAAGTCTACATTACAGCCATACATCTGTGCAGTTGCACCACTGTACCATGTCTGGTGAAGACATGCTATGCCAATGAGAGAGCGCTCTCCCATACACATAATTGGTGGGAGAGCGTCTCCTGCTGACATAGCACTGGCGGGTACAGCACGAAATTTGCGTTGCTCTGTTGGGAGAGGGCTTTTTCACACCTCTGAGCAATGCAAGTTAGATCGACTTAGGCTGTAGTGTAGACCTCCCTGAGAATAACTTAGAGACATATGCATTATTTTCATTAGATTTGAATGACTTAGGGGATGTTTTTTATTGCCAAATATTGTTACCAGACAGGTTTAGATTTAGAACAAGGGTTCTCAACCTCTTTCTTTCTGAGGCCTCCCAGTATGCTATAAAGCATCCACGATCCACCTGTGCCACAGCAACTGATTTTCTGCCTATAAAAGCCAGCGTCGGCACTAGGGGGTAGCAAACAAGGCAATTGCTTGGGGCCCCATGCCACAGGGAGGCCCATGAATCTAAGTTGCTCAAGCTTCAGCTTCAGCCCCAGGTGTTGGAGCTCAGGGCCTAGGGCTTCAGCCCCATACAGTGAGGGTTTGGCTTTCTGCCTGGGGCCCTAGTGAGTCTGATGCTGGCCTTGCTTGACTGACCCCCTGAAATCTGCTTGTGGCCCCCCCACAGGGGTCCCCAGACCACTGAGAACCACTGATTTAGAATAGGTTTGTGGCTAGACACTGTGCTAGGACTCTGAGTCAGGGAGCGAGACTACAAGCAAGAGAAAAACTTATCACATTGTGAACAGACTTTGTTCTCATAGTCGCAGGAGTTGTTAGCCCACTCAGACATCCACACAGTGAGGTTTTAGTGCTGAAAGTGAGCTTCGAGCACAGACACATGCTTCTTTCCAAGACTGTTGCTGCTTCATTATGAAGTCCGCATTTGAACAGCAATTTCATTCATTCTGATTTCTCAAGAATGTCTTTAGTTAATTGGTGACAGAGGAGCCATTATAGATTCAAGTCATGCTGCTTCTCTCCGGAAGCCAAAAATGTGCTCCCATAAGCAAACATTCAGGCAATTAGGCTTGTGAAATCAGCCACTAAAAACAAAGACAGAAACCTCGATTTATTTGTTATTCCCCAGAGGGACTGAAGATGCAGAGTAGGAGGTGCTGCTTTGTCCTTTCTACTGAATGTTTTCACTGGCAGAAGGCCGAGTTGTCCCCCCTTGCTCCATGTCCCTAAGGGCAGGGCTGGGTGGGGCATCCCATTGTGATAGTGCCCAATGAAGCAAAATATGTAGAGCAGCCTTGCATTTAGCCTTGGTGTTTAGAGGGTGGGGGCATAGTACAGGATTCTTAAAGACTTGACTTGAACTTTGGCCTAGAGCTAGGATGACCAGACAGCAAATGTGAAAAATCAGGACAGGGAGTGGGGGGTAATAGGAGCCCATATGAGAGAGAGACCCAAAAACTGGGACTGTCTCTATAAAATCGGGACATCTGGTCACCCTGCCTAGAACTTAGACAGCACATAAAGCATTTCCAAGGCTCAAAATATCAGAGAGAGTTTGTTAAAAGATCATATTTGCTCCCATCTGCAACTAGTTTCAGAAGAGACCAGAAGTGGTAATGATACTGGAAAGTTGGTTCTTGTGGTGGTGAATTCACATGGCTTTTCTGAACCTTTTGAAATTCACCAGATTATTAAAATACTGGGACAGTTTCAGCCTGGGTTTCTACTTGTGTCTGCCAGCAAAATTCTAAGCATGAGGCCCTGGTGGTAGAAATCTTGCTGGGGTTTGTTGCCACAATTTCTTCTCACCCTCTAATGCAGGTTAGGGGCCACAGCAGCTACAGATTTTGTTGGCACTGGCTGAGAAAGGGCACAGACATTTGTTGAACAACTAGGGAATATTGTTGTAAGCTGCAGAGGTGTGGGCACTTAGTGGGTGGAGCAGGACCTTGTCTGGCGATTTGAGGTTTGGGTTGCCATCTATCCAGTTTTCACCTGCACAGTCTAAGTTTCAGCCTGTGGGTCCAGGTGACATTTGACAAGGCCCAATGTCCATTTTTTTTTCTGATCTGTGGAAACCGCTTGCTGCTAATTTGAATTTAACCCACTGATGCAAACGATTGCCACCCTTGTGAGAATGGGGACAAAGCCCAGCCAATCACAGCTTGACGCCCTGACCATCCAACCAATCACAGCCTGCAGCCCTCCTTTCCCCATCCACTCCCAACCACCCAACTGGGGAAATTTCCGAAAGTTTCTCAGACTGAAGTTTGGTGGTGTAGGGGAACTGGGCAAGTGTGGAACAAATGGGTGCATGTGCTCCCTTCCTCTTCTCTTTTGGGTGGGTGTGCTGCAAACAGAGGAGCATCTGTTTCACTTCCTTACACACTCCTACTATGTGTGCAAATGGGTGGGACCTTCTCAGGTAAATAAGGGGAGTCCCTCCCGCAATCTGGGCATCCATGTAAATGTAGGGAGGAATCCTCCTTTTTAGCCCAGACGTACATGCAAAAGTGGGAGTGCCCTTCCTCTGCTCCCCAGAATGGGTGTGCTGATGAAGCAAACCTCTCACTGTGTGTGTGTGTGTGTGTGTGTGTGTGTGTGTGTGTGTGTGTGTAAAAATAGAGAAGTTCAAATGAGTATCTGTAAATGAAGATCGCCCATGTGTGTGCAAATTGTGCTTATTACCCCTAGGATGTGTGGGCAGAGGTACCTCAGAGGTGGCAACCTTATGGCAGTAGGAGGGAGAGGAGCGAACGAAGGGGCAGAGCCTTTCATGGGGAAGAGGTGGAGCAGGGGCAGAGCCTCAAGGGGAAGAGGAAAAGCAGGAGCGGGGCCCCGGAAGTCAGGGTACCGGCCACTAGTTGGGGTGACAGTTTGGAGTAGTGGCAAATGTAGATTCAGGAGTTTACCTGGCAGGGAGTAAAGCTGAAGTAAGGGTTGAGATGCCAAGCCAAAGGTCAGGATCAGGAGTAGGGCAGGGAGTCAAAGACTCGATTAGGAGTCAAGGCTGGACTGCAACAAGACTGGAGCAAGGGCTTGAACCAGGCCAGAGAGGGACTGGAAAAAGGGCTGGAAATAGGAGCAAGGAAAGTGCAGCTGTGGTCATGATATGCATTGAACAGCTGCTGCAGTGCTTCTGCAAGACTCAGGAAGCTGACCACAGGCTTCTCTGCCCAGTCAGACAGCACTCATTTGGAGAAGGGTCATAGTGCTCATTTGGGCCTGCTGGATTGCCTAGCAACCAGAATGAGAGCCTGCTGTGCTCCTGACAACAGTAATCTGGTGTATCCTCTCAGCAGCCTCCATCCTTGGGCCCCTATTGAGTGCTGGTGGATTTTTAAGCTGTCCTCCTCTGGTACAGCTCCTGATGGAGGGCAGAGGGCCAAAACAGAGGGTGCATTTTTCAAAAGCGTGTAAGTGACTTAGGCATCTACATCCAACTTACTTTCAGTAGAGCTTAAGTACTTAGAAAATTTTACCCAGCATCTGCCCTTGCTGCAGCTGCAAGAAGCCATGCTAATGAAGGGAGGGTGAGTCTGGCCCACCAATTACAAATAAGCCCAAACCAAACCCCAGATCCAAACTTTGGAGAATTTGAAATCAAGAATCAGAATTACACAGTTTCACTCTATTCCAACTACACAATTCAAGAATCACTTGTGAAAGTGTGGAACAGTGGTAGGGGTAATGGTGGTGGGCTTGATGGCCTTCTTGTACAATACTATCTGAGAATCATGACAGATGGATTTTGGTGAGATTAACTCTGCTAAATAAGAAGCAATAGCACCCAAATGCCTGTTTTTTTGCATTCTGTGGAGATGAGAATTTTTAACAGCACCAGGAATACCTTTGTCTCTAAAGAGTTTTAGAAAGACTTCATCTTACTTCCTTGATCAAGGCCCAGTAGCTTTCAATCAGCCAATTAAATCAATGGAATTACAGAGTAAGGCACCGTCACCCTGAACAAAGATGGCTGAATCTGGCCTAAAACTAAGAAGTCATTCCAAACTCCCCTATTGAGGACAACTAATCAGCATACACTTCAGGGAAGAGATACAGACTGTATCCATGAGAGTGAGAATAGCACATGTTTATGTCCTTGCAAAAACAATGTTCTGATTGTATATAGATATAGTCTGGAGGAAATGGTGTGGAGGGGAGAGAGGGCTTAAGTTGCAGAAAAAGACTATTACTTAATGCATGGACCATGTGAAAGTTCATCTAAAATCTTGAACTCGCTCACAGACAGTGGCTCAAGGTTTTAGTGCCTCTGACAGACATCAGATGAACTTTCTGAGGATGTTTCATTGACCATGCAGGAGAAGAGAACCCCACTGTGTGGGTCAATGTGTGAAGAACCCTGTTGGTTTTGGCTATCACTCCTTAATACCCTTTGAATGACTTCTGTTCACATTATAAACACACTGAATATGAGTAGTTCTGAAACCTTTTCTTTTTCATGATCAGTTTGAGCACACTGCAGCAGTGAGTGCTTTTTTAAAAATTTGGAGTCACGGTCAATAATTTTAGGGCCTTGGGTTTTTTGAGTTAATTTTGAATGTTCATAATATAATATTTCCCAAATACTGCAAATATTAAGCAATGCCATCTGCACAGGTGATTGTGATTTACTCAGTTATGGTGAATTGTCTCTTTAAAAGGCTTTTACCTCCAATTTTTCTTCTCTTTCCAGATCTATGGTGGGCCTGATTTTCTGTCTCCAAGGTTGGCCCAACAGTGTGTTTCAAGACCAGCACAGAACCCCCTACGAGTCTCTAGCACTGGCAATGCCATGGCAATCCGATTCAAAACAAATATATATTGGAATGGGAGGGGGTTCAATGCCACTTGGCAAGAAACACCAGGAGGTGAGTTTGTGGGGCCACTGCTGATGAAAATTGATGAAGTCCAGGAAGAAGTGGGGATGAGTGAACTTATTTGGCATACGTTTTTAACCATTTCATATATTGCAGGTTTGAAAGTTTGTCTTGAACTAAAATGTTACTGCAACACTTTTCACTTTTGTGAAAAGTGGATAGGGGAAGAAAGACAAATTTTAATGGGAAAATAAATGCAGTAAATAAGCTGTATATAGAATAAGCACTTGCTGCAGCTTGTCTTGTGGGGGATTCTTCTGTCCATAACTAATCTCAAAGGCTCCTGTGTAGCTAGAAAAAAAATGGTTGGTTGTTTTTTAAATTCAATGGCCCTTTTGGTTTTAAATTACAAAGTGAAGAAAGATCTGAGAACTCAAAGTAGTTTTAAGAACCTTGCGAACTCCAAAAATATTTGGAGTGATTAGTAAAACCTTAATTCGGTAGGGTTCACCCATTCCTCATGCAATTATTTGTTCAAAGCCTCACCAGTAATCAGTGAAACAAGAAGTTTTCAAATGACAGCAGGCAAATTCCATAGGGAACACTGAAATACATGACAATACTTTTCCAAACAGTACAGAAAATCTTTTAAAAAGACACTACATTCAGAATGCTGAAAAGCATATTTAATGATTATTTACAGGCCTATATTTAGATGCTGGTTGCCAGCACCAATTTTCCAAAAAAATTGTTGGACCCTCTGATTTGCCAGAAAGTATTTGGGAACACTGAATTGCAGCTGAATTGCAGGAAATGAAAAAATTAGCAACAATTTCAAAATGTCTTTGTTGTTGAACTTAAATCCTATATTTTGCAGAAGTCACTGGCAGCTCTGCTTGTCCCTCTCCATTTGTTTTTCCTCTGTGTATTGTGTCCCTTAGACTGCAACATACAAATGAAGGAAACTGGAAAGGGACCAGAGCCCTAAAAAAAGAATCCAAACCATAAAAAAAAGAAATCTCTCCTTTTTGCGTATTTCCTTTCACAAAGTACATGATTTCTGTATATGGCTTTGCTGCAACTGACAGTTACTTTCAGAAAGGAGGTTCTGGAAGTGACTGGCAATCCAATAAGTCATAGGGATATTGTGCACCGAAGCACTCGACTATTCAGTAATAAACTGATGACTGTTGGCCTGCTATGCCAACCTCCACATCCCATTGTATGGGTTCCAGAGCACCCTTCCCCTCACACTGTCATGACAAGCTTAGCTACATTCTGTTCCCTTTGAAATGAAAAATGCCTGGCTAATGTGCTCGGCCTTGGTAATAAAAGTGAAGACCAAAGTTTTCAAACTTGGATACCTAAAATTAGGTACCTAAATCCAGAGATGCTTCGTTAATAGTGTGAAGTCCATGTGGGTGTACAGGACCTCTGAAAGTCAGCTCACTTGCAGTATTTAGATGCTGAAATGGATATTTAAGTCCCTAACTTTAGACACCCACGTTTTAGGTTTCAGTTCCTATATCTCCCATGTGCCCATCATAGAATGGGCCCTGTAGTTGTTGTTCAGATATAACTTTTGTGAAATATAAATTTCCTTTCCTTAGCCTCCTACATAGATTTACATTGTTAGACTTGGCATACTTCTGGTTCTGTGTGGCTTCCTGCTCTGTGAGAATTATTGGAAGAGGGAGAAATCAAAATGCATTCATAAGCACCCACATAACTGCAAGGAGGGTACTGCTTCAAGGGCGTGCATGGTGCCCTCCAGTTCTTTTCTGTGAGCTGGGACCTAGGAGCTGAGCTGACTTGATTCTATCAGATTGTTTTCCTTCGGAGATTTAGAGAACTATTTTTACAAATGTATTAGTTCTTCGGATTGTATAAGCATAATTTACGCAAACAAACTTCAACAGATGCATCATCTGGCACATACTAACTGCCAGTACTCTGTATTCACAGTTCAAGCTCTGTGACTGCCCACAAAGTTATATGGGATTGTTTCTGTTCCCTGATTGGATAACCAAACTGGGATGAACTACAGTACTGCTGCCTCCACCTAGAACAAATTTCCTTAAATTAATCTTGACTTGGGAGATAAGGGTCTGAGATTTGCTTTCCATGAATGCTGACATGAAGAAAACTGCATCTAAGGCTGCCCGTGAGGGCACAAAAACCATCAAAGTGAAAGTATATTTAGAAGTCATCAAAATGTTTGAGCGAAATTTGCGTCTACACAGAGAGTCAGTGCAAGGCCTGTGTTCCACTTCATCCTGTGTAAGGCCATGTCTGCGGTACAGCGGCTGCAGCTGTGCCACTGTAGTGCCATAGTGTAGACCAGTGGTTCTCAAACTCTTTTTTTTTGCGGACCACTTGAAAATTGCTGAGGGTCTCAATGGACTACTTAATGATCTTTCCAAATGTTGTTTGTACCTTTAGCTAACTATTGAAAGCGCTTTGGAATAAAGAGCTATATTAAAAAAAAGTTTTTTTGTTCTACAGATAAAAGCACAGAATTTGTATTTTAATATCAGTACTCTTACCTTTCTAATGTGATGGATGTGCCCTCTACCCATGCCACAGCAGTCCCCGAGCTGGGCCTGGGAAGGAAGGTCATCTCTCCCTGGCAGCCGCAGCTCTGGAGCTGGGGAAAGTCACCTCTTTCTCTGGCTGCCGCAGTCCTGCACGTCCCAAATTCCCCCCACCCCCTCTACTCACCTCACCCTCCCACTTACCCACCTCCCAAGGCCACCACCTCACCTTACATGTCCTAAATATTGGGACTGTCCCTATACAATTGGGACATCTGGTCACCCTATCTATGGAGGAGAGATAAGACTCAAGGTTGTTCTTATGTTTTCAGAAATGCTTTTCCCACCCTCTACTTACATTACTCCTAATCTTTGATGCCATATCCAAACATTCTGATACTGGTGTGGAAAATTATTTACAATTGCATTTACAATAGCTAGAATAAATGGCTTAAAGAACATCAACCCTCAGCTTCAGCACATAAGCCAACCACTAGCTGCTTTGGGTAGGAAGAAATTTCCCTCATAGGTACAGGTGTTGTATAGTTGTCAATTATGAAAGTTTTACACTTTCCACTTAGCCATCTGGCACTGGTCTGGTCAGAGACAGGATACTGGGCCAGATGCAGTAGTGGTCTGATTCAATTTAGTGATTCCTGAATCCTTAACAGAAAAATAAGAAACTCAAGATATTTAGATGTTTAGGTGAAAAGTCAGCTAAATTCTTGCTAAGGATAAATGAGCTTTTTTTTTTGATAGATGTTGATTACACCCTTTCCAGGTTGTGGAGGAGTTTTCCAAGCTTCCAGTGGTGAAATCCATTCTCCAAACTACCCTCAACCTTACAATGACAACACTGATTGTGCTTGGGTTATCCAAGTTGACCACAGCCATCGTGTTTTATTGAACTTCACAGATTTTGACATTGGACTTCACCAATCATGTGACTACAACAATGTTGCTGTAAGTAACAATGGATGTTTCAAGTTTCCTTAACAAGTCTTGGGGAAACATTTGCAAAGGAGGAAATTTACTATACAATCCAGGCTGCAGTTGGTTTCAGGATATTTGCCATGCAATTATGTTCTGCATTTATTCATTTAAGAGCTACATCTCAAATTTAAAACTATATTAAATCTGTGGTACAGCTCTCTTTGCTCCACCAGTGATGGCATTCTCCCATAAGCTGCCAATTACACATGGAACATGCTTCCCTGGCATCCCAGAGCACCTTTAGAGAGACATGGCACACCTGTATGATGGTGCTGTATCCTTCCCCACATTCTTAGAGGCTGTGTGTGCCCCACAAGTGCATTGAGTGAGCATTCCCTGCACAGACAGGAATCTGACTATGATTTGCCCTCTCATGGGATAAGCTATGACATAAGTTCATTGCATACTCTGAGACACCTTGGTCACCCATATAATGGCATGCCCAGATAGAATTTGTTACAGAGTTGTTGAGGGATGTCTCCATGGGCAAAAATAATTCTGCCTTGATTATTATTTTTGTGTGTACACATCATGGAATTCACTCGCCACTAGTGGCACCTCCTCCTGGCCACTCTAGGGATTAGCTCTTGCCAGCCATTGAACCCTCCTCCAGCAGCATCTCTCCTGTTGTCCTCTCACACTCTCTGCAACTCAGCGTGTTCCCTCTTCATGAGTTGGCCCTCCAGCCAGGTCACTATACATGTTTCCCTCTTCCAGGGTATCGAAGTCCCATTGTACAAAATGGCAGTCTTCCCTTCACTGCTGTGACAGTACTACTCTTCCAGCAGCTGGGAGGGGAATCCAAGCCTGATCTCTACTCCAGGTTCCAGTCCAGGGACCCTATCTCTAGCAACAGTGACCTGCTCACTCCCAGCCCATGTTGCTCTTCTCCTGGACTACTTCTGAGGCCTGGTCCACACTACAGCATTAAATCGATTTAATTTATTATTATTTATTACTATATCGATCTAGGGTTAGTGTGGACGGAAATCGAAGTTATTGCTCTCATTCTTTTAATGAGCTACCCAGAGTGCACCGCTCCGGAAATCGATGGTAGTCTAGGACCATGGACGCACACCACCGAATTAATGTGCCCTAGTGTGGACGCATAAAATCGATTTTATAAAACCAGTTTTATAAAACCGGTTTTAATAATTTCGATTTTTATGCTGTAGTGTAGACGTGGCCTGACTTGGCAGCTCCACCTCCTGGCTCCCCACATCTCTCTGGGTTTTCCAGCCCAAGCTCCCTCTTCACAGGGAGTAACTGCAGGCTACTCCGCTACAGCCCCCTTCTGTTGCCACTACCTGGCTTTATACTTGCCCTGCTTAATCCTTCTCAGCTGGGAGCTGTCAGCAGTTAGGTCTCAGTATTCCCTAGCTTTCCTCCCAGTGCAACACATAGGTTAATTGGGCCTAATTTACCTTCTCATGGTACACCCCATCACAGTCTACCACATTCAAGTGATCCTTGGCTGGCTGTTTCTCTGCTTAATTAGAGAGCCTGCCCTCTTAAAGCTTCACATTGCTACTTGTTTTTGAGCTCTTACTGATCTCCCAGAAATTCAGGCTGCAGCTCAGTGAGTGTGTGAAAATGAAGAGCAAGGCAAGTCTGGCACTATAGGTCTCATGAGAATAGAGAAATGGAATCCTGACCTGTGATGTCAGATTCCACTTCACTCAGTAGAAAGGAATGTGTGATCTGTGTGACTACCTAAACCAAAATCCAGCCTCTGTCTCCTAGATAAACCTTCATTCACAGTGAATTCAAGCAGGCAGGAACAGAGAGTCTTTTGAAAACGGGACATCACTATTAACAGAATTACTTGCTAAGGCTTTTTGTGCCAAACCAGTTAAAAGAAGTCTGATCTCTGTTGAACTGAATCATAGATTTCTTTTTAACAAAGCATCTTTGTCCAATGGATGTTCACTTTTCACAGCTCTATGGCATAGGCTAAGACAAGGCCATATGAAAGATGATTATAGTTTTTAGTTAAGATATTTCAATGTAATTGTGATACTCTTGGTGGGGAAAATGTATTAGAGAAGTATCTGGCTTTTTTGTGACATTGCACTGGTGTGGAAGGTCGGATAACATGGAAGCCCTGGGACATCTCAATGGTAATGTCAGAAAATACACAACCAAAATGTGTGGATTAAACAAAATAATTCCAAATTTAGGGCCAAATCCTGCAAATCATATAAGCACATGTTTAGATTTATGCGTGTGAGTAATTCCATTGATGTCTGCAGCGACTTATGCTTAAATGCTCTGCTGGATCAGGGCCTGAATGCTCAGTGCTGTCCTCTGATATGCAAGCATGACTCCTATCGCCACTCCGGGTCTAAGGGCAAAACTGGGTCTTTAATTCTTTATGTGGACATAATCAAGACTCCAATTCGACAGCTCCTATTTATGTGAGTGGCTTCGGTAGAACTCCTCGCATGAATAAGGGTAGCAGGACCTTGCCCTGCAGAGGAAACTATTTTATTTTATTACCATAAAAGCGTCCACCATTTTGTTTTTGTATTTTTGCTGTCCATACAAATATGCCTTCTGTACAGTAATGTGAAAAATCCAGCTTTCTTTGTGCAGGAACAGTTATTTAAATCCTGAAGCATTAGTGAACTGTAGCTTCCTGTTGTGAGTTAAACTGAAAGTTATTTTAGAATGAGGGGGGGGAAGATGTTATTTTGAAACCAAAAGAAAAATCAGAGTTTTGACTGAGACAAGTTTGGAGATGGCTTTTCAGTGCTAATTTAGTGAGGTAGGCAAGACAAGGAATGAAGGGATGGAATTTCTTTTCCTGTCTACCCTGCCAGTAAGCTGTAAGTCATTTGACTATAACAACTGGAAGTGATTAGCACGCACCTCCTCCCATGGAGTTATATGCATTGCATGGTAATGGAAGCCAAAGGGGAGGAAGTAGAAGCTGCTTGTGAGATCTGTAAGTGGATATGTGACTGTGAATTTCATTTAGTAATTACATTTCAAAGCAGCATAGATGGAAAATATATGCAGCTAAGGAAACTGGTGAGTTGGGTTTTTTTTTCCCTTTCCTTTCCATAGGAAAGAATGCTGTGTATGAGTAATACAGTGATTTCCACCCTTTTTTAGATATTATCTTTATGGGTTTGATTTGCATTCCTCTGGGGACTCTCCTCCACCCTTTACTGTACTAACATCTTTCCTTCATCCCCACCCTTCTCGACTCACCGAAAGTCCCTGCCACATGATCAGAGACAGCATGTGTTGCTGAAGCACCATTTGTAACACCAAGGCCATGAAGAACAATGCTCTTTTTTGGGGGGAGGGGGGCAGGGGGGATTCTTCCTAACGCTTTTAGATTTCTAGAGACATGTTTCAAAAACACATCACAGCAGATATTTTCATACAAGGTTTTCAGTTGCACGGTTGTTTTGTGAGGGATGAGGGTTGCCTGGTTGTTAAGGACTCACTGTGACTCAGGAGAGCCGCATACCATTTTCTGCTCCCTCTCAAACTTCACGTGTGTATTTGGCCCAGTTGCTTACCCTGCTTGTGCTTCAGTTCCCCATCTGCAAAATGAGGATAATAGTATTTCTTTTCTCCGCCCTTTCCTCCTTCTTGTTTAACTTGGACAGTAAGATCCTGGAGCAGGAGACTGAATTTTATTATGGATATATACAGCTCCTAGTGCAATGGGGCCCCTACCTTGGTTAAGAGCTTTTAGGTGCTACTGTAATGCAAATAATTAGTAAGCAATTCAGTTCTCTTCACATTGCACCAGTGCTTATATCTGAGGACTCTGTTTTGTAATTAACTCAGTTATTTGTTTCTTTGAAAGGAAAACAGAGAAATAACACAACAAAGGATGTGATAATTCCTGCATATTACAACCTCGTGTTTAACAGGCATCAAACATGAAGCTACAGTATGATCATAAGCCAAAAATTGTTGCAAGTATTTGAAGAGAATAGTAAGGCATAGCTTAGAAAACTATGCTTGAAGTGAGAGGAACTTTAACAGGTGGGAAGAAACAGTTTCTTCGCTGCAGAGATTTGTATTAAATACATTAGATTTTTTCCCCTGTTCCAGTGTAAAAAGCAGTAAACAATAATAAAGAAATGTAATTTTCAGAGGCATGCAATGGTGATGCATATTCAAACAATTCCAGGTGGTGGAAAAGTAGACTTTCATAGGGAAAGTAGCCAGAAGTGAGATTTTAAAAATGTGGCTAAAAAGACTGAAGACGCTAGCTCTCTTTCTATCATGTGCTTTTACAAATGTCATGGCCACTCTCATTGCAACAAGAAGGCAATGAGTCATTTAGTCCATGCTTATTATGTATAGAGGAAAAGAGAAGCACAGCACTACTGTGCTCAGTGTGAAAGGAGATTTGGATTTGATTAAAAGTCCCTTGAACAGATGAATAATCTTCCTTTACTACTGCAGCTAGCAAGATGCATTAGGGAATCTCAGTTCTTGTATATTTACCGGTTAACTTTCCTAAGTGATAGAGAAACTCGAGCATTACATGACTTAGACCTGGTCTACACTACGCGTTTAGACCGATTTTTAGCAGCGTTAAACCGATTTAATGCCACACCCGTCCACACTATGAGGCCCTTTATATCGATATAAAGGGCTCTTTACATCGGTTTCTGTACTCCTCCCCGACGAGAGGAGTAGCGCTAAAAATGGTATTACCATATCGGATTAGGGTTAGTGTGGCCGGGAAATCGACGGTATTGGCCTCCGGGCGGTATCCCACAGTGCACCACTGTGACCGCTCCGGACAGCAATCTGAACTCAGATACACTGGCCAGGTATACAGGAAAAGCCCCGCTAACTTTTGAATTTCATTTTCCTGTTTGGCCAGCATGGAGCTCTGATTGGCACAGGTGACCGCACAGAGCTCATCAGCACAGGTAGCAATGCAGTCTCCTGAGAATCGAAAAAGAGCTCCAGCATGGACCGCACGGGATGTACTGGATCTGATCGCTATATGGGGAGAGGATTCAGTGCTAACAGAACTCCGTTCCAAAAGACAAAATGAAAAAACATTTGAAAAAATTTCCAAGGCTATGATGGAAAAAGGCCACACCAGGGACTCAGTGCAGTGCAGAGCGAAAGTTAAGGAGCTCAGACAAGTCTACCAGAAAACCAAAGCAGCAAACGGAAAGTCTGGGTAGGTCCGAAAACATGCCACTTCTACGCTGAGCTGCATGAAATTTTAAGGGGCTGCGCCACTACTACCCCACCCCTGTCCGTGGATTCCGAGGTAGGGGTTATAATCTCAACCATGACTGAGGATTCTGCAGAGGAGGAAGATGAGGAGGAAGAGGACGACGACACTGCAGCGATCACGTAGCACTCCGTTAGGCCCAACAGCCAGGAGCTTTTTGTGACCCAGACGGAATTACCCTCCCAGTCCTCCCAAGCCACTAGCCCAGACAGTGAAGCCATGGAAGCGACCTCTGGTGAGTGTACCTTTTGTAAATATAAAACATGGTTTAAAAGAAAGCGTTTTTTAATGATTGATTTGCCATGAGGGCTTGGGATGCATTCGCGGCCAGTAAAGTTACTGGAAAAGTTTGTTAACATGTCTGGGAATGGAGTGGAAATCCTCCAGGGACATCTCCATGAAGCTCTCCTGGAGGTACTCCAAAAGCCTTTGCAGAAGGTTTCTGGGCAAGGCAGCCTTGTTCCGTCCACCATAGTAGGACACTTTACCACGCCATGCATGTAGCAAGTAATCGGGTATCATTGCATGGCAAAGCCTAACTGCTTATGGTCCCGGTGATTGCTGGCATTCAAGAAACATTCGTTCTTTATCTCACTCTGTTATCCTCAGCAGACTGATATCGTTCATGGTAACCTGGTTGAAATTCAGGAATTTAATTAAGGGGACAGAGCTGGCCATTTTCCTCCTGGGCTGTTGCTTAAAAGAAATCCTTCCTTGCATGTAGCCAAGTGGGGGGAGGGGAGGAAGGATAGCGCTGAGCTTTTTTGCGTTTGGCTAGCAGGAATCTTCCCAGCTACCAGCCACTCAGTGGGGGGAGGAAAAGGGGGTGAATATCAGTGATCTTCCATGATACCAGCCATGCGGTGAGGGGAGGGGTAAAGCAATCATCCTAGAGAATTGGATGTGGGGGGGCTGGCTTCTGCTGCTGCATGTTAACAGGAAAGAAGCATCAGAGGGCACTGTGTATCTAAAGGCTGGAGAAGCCAAAAGACAATGGCTTACCATGGCCGCATGCAAGCTGAATTCTGATGGCCGGACCTGCGTCTGTGAGATCTGTAACACCAGAGCCGCAGGCACTCAATATTAAGATGCAAAATGCGACCTTGTAGTGAAATAACATGTGCTATGTAAGGTGAATAGTGTTGTTCACTGTGAAAGAGTATAACCATTGTTCTATAAAATGTATCTTTTTTTAAATACTTCTCTCCCTTTTTTCCCTCCCTCATGCAGCTGCACATTTTTCAAGCCTCCCTACTCCATCCCGAAGGCTTTCTCAGATAAGGCGGAGGAAAAAAAACACAAGACGAAATGTTCTCGGAAATCATGGAAGTAACCCGCAATGGAAGAGCTCATCTGAATGAGTGGAAGGACGTGGTATCAAATTACAGGAAAGATGCCAGTGAACGTGAGGAGAGGAGGGACCAACGTGAGGAGAGGAGAGACGCTCGAGATGAGAGGTGGCGGCAGGAAGATCAGCGGTGGCAGGATGCAACGCTGGAGCTGCTGTGTGATCAAACTGATGTCCTCCAATGTCTGGTGGAGCTTCAGGAAGAGCAGCGGGGTCACAGAGTGCCGCTGCAGCCCCTGTGCAACCACCCTCACCACTCACCATGTTCCATATCTTCCTCACCCAGACGTGTAAGAACGCGTGGGGGAAGGCTTCGTGTACCCGCCCACTCCACCCCCATGGACAGTCCTACCAAAAGGCTGTCATTACATTGAAATGTGTTTTAATGGCCTTTTTCTTCCCTCCTGTCCTCCTCCCAAACCACACCCGGGATACCTTGTCAGTTCTCTGCCTCTTTTTATAATTACTTTTTAGTAATGAATAAATGATTTTTAAATGATAGTGACTTTATTTCCTTAAGCAAGCTGTAATCAAAGGGGGAGGGTGGGTTGCTTACAGGGAAGAAGTCAATAAAGGGGGGCAGGGTTCATGAAGGGGAAACAAACACAGCAGTCACACCGTACCCTGGCCCGTGATGAAACTCGTTTTCAAAGCTTCTCTGATGCGCACCGCTTTGTGGTGTGCTCTTCTAATCGCCCTGGTGTCTGGCTGCACGTAATCAGCGGCCAGGTGATTTGCCTCAGCCTCCCACCCTGCCATAAAGGTCTCCCCCTTACTCTCACAGAGATTGTGGAGCACACAGCAAGCAGCAATAACAAAGGGGACATTGGTTTGGCTGAGGTCTGAGCAAGTCAGTAATGTGTGCCAGCGCGCCTTTAAACGGCCAAATGCCCATTCTACCACCATCCTGCACTTGCTCAGCCTGTAGTTGAACAACTCCTAACCACTGTCCAGGCTGCCTGTGTATGATTTCATGAGCCATGGCATCAAGAGGTAGGCTGGGTCACCCAGGATAACTATAGGCATTTCAACATCCCCAACTGTTATTTTCTGGTCTGGAAAGTAATTCCCTTGCTGCAGCAGTTTAAACAGAGTAGTGCTTCTGAAGACGCGAGCGTCATGAACCCTTCCTGGCCATCCCACATGGATGTTGGTGAAGCATCTCTTGTGATCCACCAGTGCTTGCAGCACCACTGAAAAGTACCCCTTGCGGTTTATGTACTGGGTGCCCTGGTGCTCCAGTGCCAAGATATGGGTTCCATCTATCACCCCCCCACAGTTAGAGAATCCCATTGCAGCAAAGCTATCCACTATGACCTGCATGTTTCCCAGAGTCACAACCTTTCGTAGCAGCAGCTTAATGATTGCTTTGGCTACTTGCATCACAGCAGCCCCCACAGTAGATTTTCCCACTCCAAATTGATTCCCGACTGACTGGTAGCTGTCTGGCATTGCAAGCTTCCAGAGGGCTATTGCCACTCGCTTCTCCACTGTGAGAGCTGCTCTCATCTTGGTATTCTGGTGTTTCAGGGCAGGGGAAAGCAAGTCACAAAGT
Source organism: Gopherus flavomarginatus (assembly GCF_025201925.1). NCBI lineage: Eukaryota > Metazoa > Chordata > Testudines > Testudinidae > Gopherus > Gopherus flavomarginatus. The sequence continues at coordinate 42,528,273 of NC_066618.1, forward strand.
TCCATGAAAGTGCCCTTATGCATGCGAAAATTTCGCAGCCACTGGGAATCATCCCACACCTGCAAAACTATGTGGTCCCACCAGTCTGTGCTTGTTTCCCGGGCCCAAAATTGGCATTCAATGGCTAGAACCTGCCCCATTACCAGCAGGATCTGCAAAGCGCAGAGGCCCGCAGTTTAAGATAATTCTGTGTCCATGTCCTCATCACTCTCGTCGCCGCGCTGCCGTAGCCGCCGCCGCCTCCTCCTCGCCTGGCTTTGCAGGTCCCGGTTCAGCATAGACTGCACGAGAATGCGCGAGGTGTTTACAACGTCCACGATTGAGGTATTGATCTGAGCAGTGTCCATGCTTGCTGTGCTATGGCGTTTGCACAGTTCACCCAGGAAAAAAGGGGCGAAATGGTTGTCTGCTGCTTTCACGAAGGGAGAGGTGAGGCTGTACCCAGAACCACCCGCAACAATGATTTTTGCCCCATCAGGCACTGGGCTCCCAACCCAGAATTCTAAGGGGCGGGGGAGACTGCGGGAACTATGGGATAGCTACGGAATAGCTACCCACAGTTCAACGCTCGGGAAATCGATGCTAGCCTCAGACTATTGATGCATACAGCCGAATTAATGTGCTTAGTGTGGCCGCGTACACTCGACTTTATACAATCTGTTTTATAAAACCGGTTTATGTAAAATCGGAATAATCCCATAGTGTAGATGTACCCATATTGTCTTAAAACTGTGGTTTACGTTCCGTTCCATCCTCAGTATCAAAATATGCCTTACAAAACAGTTCAAGGTAATAAATAACAGTGTGGTCAGAAAATACAGTTTTGCTGCTGAATATTTAGTTGCTGTAACTTCATAGAAATATATATGTGTTGTTTATGTTGGGTTAATACTTGGATCAGAATTTTAACAAGATGTGAGGAACAGAATTCTTTGCTAGGTTTCTGAAGAAGGGGACCTTACTATCTTCAAGAAAGCCGTCTGCAAGCAGCAAATATAATTGATTTAGGAAGCACATATACAACTCTCTACTCCTCTCATGGCATTATCAGCAGAGAGTCCTCGTTATTCTAATGAGCTACTGGTACAAAATATTAGTTTCCTACTTTACTCATCTATAAATCTCCCCTTGCAGCAGCCTTGTAATTGTCTCCATTTTAAGGGCCAGATCCTTAGCTGTTATAAATCAGCATAACCCCAATGAAGCCAAAAACTATGCTAATTTAAGCTAACTGAAATTTCAGCCCTCTCTCTCCAGTCTGGGAATGTAGTAGCTGGCCTCAGCTCCAGTGGTCGATAAAATCTAATTACTACTGTATAGAGATGGGAGGTGACTTAATTGCTGAGGGTCACTCGGTTAGTCACTGTTTCTATTAACATTACAGTTTTTAACTCCATGCAGCTTGATTTAAGTTGAGAAATGTACAGAACACAGGTGCAGAGAGAGAATCATTCAACATTTCATATTGTATATTAAGGATCGGACTCTGTCTGGAAGCTAGAAGATAAGAAAAGGTGGAATGGAAGGTTATTATGGCCCTCTTTACCAGCTACTTATTTGTCTAAACACTATAGTACATTTAATGCTTTCTCCCAAGGCCCCACAGAGCCGGCCAAGGTGATGAGCCAGGAGGCAAATATTTTATTCATGAAAACAGTATCAGCTAAGTAGTGTGTGTGGATGGATTAAACAGGGAGCTTGTCATCTGTTGCTCATCTCAGTATGTTGCCCTTTTGAAAATACTGGTTTTTGTTATTATTTTAAGAAGGTACTTTCTGTCATTGGAGGATGGAAAATTAAATTGTGTGCTACAGTATCAGGAGAAAGGTTTTATTTTTCAATTGTAGCACAGCGTTGCTAAGCATTTCTAAAGAACCTCGTAGATTGCACAGCATATATTTGAAATGGGAAAATCTCTTTTAACCGTGTGGTGTCATCTGATTCTTTCTACGTACTTACTTATCTGGCCTTTGTCGTCATAATAGCTGAACTTTTCACAAACATCAATGGATTTCATCCTCACAACATCCTGTGAGCGAGAGAAATATTTTCTCCATTTTACAGATGGGAAGCTGAGGCAAAGGCTATATTAAATGACTTGACCAGAGTCACACACAAAGTTTGTGACTTAGCCAGGAATTGAACCCAACTCCCCTGGGTCCCAGGCCAGTATCCTACCCACTAGATCATCCTTCCTCCCCAAGTCATGAGATTACGCTGATAAATTCAAATATCAGCACCACTCCCAGCATATGACAGGGTTCTAAATGATGTAGCCAATGCAAGCAGCCACAGTGGGACTGCTTCTCTTAATCATGCTTGCTTGATCTTCAAGAGCTGTTGTGGGTGGGACACACAGTGACAGTAGCCAGTATTTTCCTTTGTGGCTTCTCTTTTTTAATTTTTTTTTTAATTCTGATTCAGTGTCAACTAGAAACCAATTGGTCTAGAGTTAAAGTCAAGCCTCTGTTGTCTCTTGCTTCCTGATTTGGCAGACCACAAACAGGAAGCAAAAAAAATCTCTCTCCAACTCGCATTAAAAAAGAAGAAAAGCACTTGTGGTGAAATTAAGTGATGTCTTGCAAAACCATCTTTCTTCCTGCTTGCTTGCATCCTTTTTATTGGTGCACGATGATTTATGCATGCCGTGTCTTACTCCCAGATTTGGACCTTAGCGTCCAAAATATGGGGGTTAGCATGAAAACCTCCAAGCTTAGTTACCAGCTTGGACCTGGTACTTGCTGCCACCACCCAAAAAATTAGAGTGTTTTGGGGCACTCTGGTCCCCCTGAAAAACCTTCCCTGGGGACCCCAAGACCCAAATCCCTTGAGTCTCACAACAAAGGGAAATAATCCTTTTTCCCTTCCCCCCTCCAGGTTCTCCTGGAGAGATACACAGACACAAGCTCTGTGAATCCAAACAGAGTGACTCCCCCTCTCCGTTCCCAGTCCTGGAAACAAAAAGCACTTTCCTCTTCACCCAGAGGGAATGCAAAATCAGGCTAGCAAATTCAACACACACAGATTTCCCCCTGATTTCTTCCTCCCACCAATTCCCTGGTGAGTACAGACTCAATTTCCCTGAAATTTCCCAGAAAAGAAAACTTCAACAGGTCTTAAAAGAAAGAAAAAATACATACAAATGGTCTCTCTGTATTAAGGTGACAAAATACAGGGTCAATTGCTTAAAAGAATATTGAATAAACAGCCTTATTCAAAAAGAATACAAATTAAAGCACTCCAGCACTTATATTCATGCAAATACCAAAGAAAAGAAACCATATAACTTACTATCTGATCTCTTTGTCCTTACACTTAGAAACAGAAGACTAGAAAGTAGAAACTACTTCTCCAAAGCTCAGAGAAAGCAGGCAGACAGAAAACAAAGACCTTAGACACAAAATTCCCTCCACCTAAAGTTGAAAAAATCCGGTTTCCTGATTGGTCCTCTGGTCAGGTGCTTCAGGTGAAAGAGACATTAACCCTTAGCTATCTGTTTATGACACTTGCATCCTTTTTATTGGTGCACGATGATTTATGCATGCCGTGTTGCATGCATGAGCACCAAGGGCAGAGTTACACTTTTGCAAATGGTTTTGAAATAGTCCACCTGGTTGATTCAGCTAAATCTATTGTATATTAAACGTATATTATTGCACCTCTCTCACAATTGGTGCTGAGGTCTTGAACATTTCCTGTCCCTCTCTTTTCTTTCCTTCTCTAAGTACATTTCCAAACTGGTGTGTCTAAGCTAGGCACCAAAATCCACAGTAAAGCATGAAAATATGGATTTAGTTACCTAACTTTAGGGACCTATGTTTGAAAACTCTGGCTGAGATTTCTTATTCTTATGTACACATTCATAGCTCTCATTGATGCTAGTGGAACTTACATACATTTAAGACCAAATCCTGAGTCCTTATTGAGGCAAAACTTGGGTTTTGATTGAGTAAAAATTATTCTGGATTTCAGCCATAAGGAGGAAAGAATAATGGAGAGGGGGAGGGTATTAAACATATATGCAGTAAAATATGAGTCATTTGCCACTGTTTTGTAGACCCAGGGTTCTAAGTCTGGAATGGTTGCATTACTTAGAAGTGGGTTCACCAGTGGGTTTGCATTGCTCCTGGGTTGCTTCCATAACAATGAGTTTTGTATAGAGATAGAAATATATGGAATACATGATAGTTAGCGTGATATGATATGAACGTTTTATCAACACGCCTTGGGGAAGGCCACCAGACTTGTAAGCATGATATATTCTGCAGATAATTCATATGGTACAGAAAAATAACTATTTTATAAAAATATTAGACAACATTTTAGAAACTATTGGAACTGTTTCTTGTATTCTGCTGCATGTAAAACCAGGTGCCTTCGCTCTGATGAGTACTGTTTTGCTTTGGGGATAATAGATTTGGACAGTTTTGCCATAAGGCTGGTGAATTTCTTTAGTTGCATAACAAATCTTGAATGACAGAACTCAGTGATTTTTAGGACAGCTATTGCCAGTTCCCACTTTTTGCAGCTTAATGTTTTTCTTGGCTGAGCCTATTAAGAGGTAAATGTGCTACAGGATTCTCTTCATGAGCACAGAGCCTACTGTACTGTAGCTGATAGACAGAAGGGTTTTAAAACTAAGATCAATTTCCAAAAGACCAAAACTATATGTGCATAAACAAACATTTTCCAAAAAGCCTAATGCAATGAACACTTGGTGGGAAATGGACACGTGTATTGATCTGAAGCTCTAATTATTCCTTCTACACACTGCTGCTTTATACAGGTGTTTGATGGCTCAGACAGTGAAGCCCCACTTCTTGAAAAACTGTGTGGTGCCCAGCATCCCAGTCCCATCACATCCACCCAGAATGTTATGTTCATCCGATTACATTCCAACAGCAGCAACCAGCACAGAGGTTTCAGCGCTCACTTTACAGAAGGCAAGTTCCTCAATGACATAAATACCCTTTCTGCGGATCACAAATTACTCTTTTACTAAGTGCAGTCTCTCAGGACAAGTTATATCCAGTGTCAATGTCTCTACATATGCCATGTGGCTTTAAGGGGGCATTTGATGAGATACTTTTCATTTCAGAATAGTTCAAACCAAAATATTTTGATTTCGGGTGAGATCCGCACACCTGCTCTGCCATCTTTACACCAGGCACAAGGGCCGGAGCAGCATAAAGGGACCCTAAAAGTCATGCTTGTGGATGAGAGGAGGATTCCCCTTGCATAGGCATTGGAGAGACATCTGCAAGTTCAGTTTCTAAAGACCCCATTGCAAGCTCTGGTGTAGAGGATGTGTCAAGGGTAGGGCTGCAGCTCATAGGGCAGTGCAAGGAGACTGTCATAATTTAGACAGGCCCCCAGGGCTGTATGAATTATAAAGAGGGGCCTCTCCAACCCCCAGAACAACACATGCAAAGGTGATTTAGAGTCCCCGGAGCTGCAAGTTCTCTGCTGTACCTCTTAGAGTAGCACTGAATCTCACTCTGTATTTGTTCAGCATATTGATAACATTTTTCTTCTTTATCATTAAGGAAAACCTTTATAAAATTTTGCAATCTATACTTCTCCCTTAGAAATTAGAGATGGAAAAGACCTATTTAGTCATTCAGTGCATCCTTCTCCCAGAGGAAACTGTTCTGTGCAGTGCAGGAAAAAAATAATACTGTTAAAAATAAGAAACGTTGTATAAAATAAATTAGAAAACATTTATTATACAGTTATAGTAATAACGTACAGCTTGTAATGGATGTTACTTTTTTTTGCATAACATAACGATTTATTAGCACATTACATTGTTCATCACTCGATAACCACACCAGCTCTTCAATATCATCCAAATTTTGTCCCTTATTCCCAGGCCTCTGTACTGTTAAACAATATTACTGAGAAAGTATTTGGCAAATAACATTGCATTTCCCACTCTTGTGTGAACATGTAATAAAATGCCATATTGTGATGCATACACTTTTTTTGTTTTTAAAAAGGACAGAACATTTTTGGTGGTAGGATGCGGACTAGTTATACAAACACAAACATGCCCAATAACTGATAATTCAATAAGCTTCTGAGAAATATTTGAGATTAAGGCCTGGTCTACACTACGCGTTTATACCGAATTTAGCAGCTTTAAAGCGATTTAACCCTTCACCCATCCACACAGCAAGGCCCTTTATATCAATATAAAGGGCTCTTTAAACCGGTTTCTGTACTCCTCCCCGACAAGAGGAGTAGTGCTGAAATCGGTATTGCCATGTTGGATTAGGGTTAGTGTGGCCGGGAAATCGACGGTATTGGCCTCCGGGCGGTATCCCACAGTGCACCATTGTGACCGCTCTGGAAAGCAATCTGAACTCAGATGCACTGGCCAGGTAGACAGGAAAAGCCTGTGAACTTTTGGATTTCATTTCCTGTTTGCACAGCGTGGAGCTCTGATCAGCACAGGTGGCCATGCAGTCCCAAATCCAAAAAGAACTCCAGCATGGACCGTACAGGAGATACTGGATCTGATCGCTGTATGGGGAGACAAATCTGTTCTATCAGAGCTCCGTTCCAGAAGACAAAATGACAAAGCATTTGAAAAAATCTCCAGGCTATCATAGACAGAGGCCACAGCAGGGACTCAGCACAGTGCTGTGTGACAAGTGTAACGGAAAGCCAAAGAGTCAAATAGACTCTCATGGAGGAAGAGAGGGGGGACTGAGGACTCCAGCTATCCCACAGTCCCTGCAGTCTCCGAAAAGCATTTGCATTCTTGGCTGAGCTCCCAATGCCTGTAGGGTCAAAAATATTGTCCCAGGTGGTTTAGGGTATATCTCGTCAATTTACTCCCCCTCCCCACCTCCCGGGAAAGAAAAGGGAAAAAATTGTTGCTTGCCATTTTTCAGTGTCACCATATGTATACTACATGCTGCTGGTAGACACAGTGCTGCAGCACTTAACAGCAGAATCCCCTCCCCTTCCTTTCCTGATGGCAGATGGTACAAAATGGTGGAAAACTGTCATCATCCCGTGAGTGCTCCTCGGTGAGGTCGACCGGAGGCACCTGGGTAAAAATGGAAATGACTCCCTGTCATTCCTGGCAGACGGTGCAAAATGCTGGGTAACCGTTCTCATCATAGCAGCTGGAGCCTGAGCTCCATCAGCCCTCCCACTCCCCTTTCGTGTCTAAAGAAAAGATTCTGTACTCCTTGGACTATCATAGCAGCTGGAGGCTGCCTCCCCCTCATTTTATCTCACTAAAAAGTCAGTGTTTCTTATTCCTGCATTGTTTATTACTTCATCACACAAATGGAGGGACACTGCCACAGTAGCCCAGGAGGGGTGTGGGAGGAGGGAAGCAACGGGTGGGGTTGTTACAGAGGCACTCCCTAGAATGGCATGCAGCTCATCATTTCTTTGGGATCTCTGGGGCTCTGACCCGGAGCAGCTGTGCTCTCTGGCTCTCTAGTAGATTTGCCCCATATTCTAGGCAGGACTGACTCTATTTTTAGACAAGGCATAAAGAAGGGAATGACTCGGGGAGTTATTCCCATTTTGTCCATGTGCCCCCGGCCGACCTCAGCAAGGCCAGCAAGGAGCACCCATGACAGCAGCAGACAGTATAAAATGATTGATAACCGTCATCGCCAATTTCCAATTGCAAACGGTATAAAATGATTGATAACCGTCATCTCATCTCCAATTTACAATGGCAGACGGTGCAATAGGAATGGTAACCATCTCTGCTACCTTGCAAAGGCAAATGAATGTTGCTGTGAGCACTGCAGTACCTCCTCTGTTAGCAGCATCCAGTACACATACAGTGACAGTGACAAAAGGCAAAACAGGCTCCATGGTTGCCATGCTATCGCGTCTGCCAGGGCAATCCAGGGAAAAAGGGTGTGAAATGATTGTCTGCCGTTGCTTTCACAGAGGAAGGATTGAGTGATGACATTTATCCAGAATCACCCGCGACACTATTTTTGCCCCATCATGCATTGGGATCTTAACCCAGAATTCCAATGGGCAGGGGAGACTGCGGGAACTATGGGATAGCTACGGGATAGCTACCCACAATGCAACACTCCAGAAATCGACTCTAGCCTTGGTACATGGACGCACACCACCGAATTAATGTGCTTAGTGTGGCCGCGTGCACTCGACTTTATACAATCTGTTTTACAAAACCGGTTTATGTAAAATCGGAATAATCCCGTAGTGTAGACATACCCTAGGACTTGAAACGCTCCAGGGGAAAACCTGGCTGCACTGCAGTAAATGGGAATTTTACTATTGCCTTCAATGGGAGGTTTTCACCCTCAGAACAAATAGTACTCCTGTACTAGACAGAGCACTGAAAGCAAGTCAAACTCAGCAGTGTTTCTCAGTGCTCCTAGGAACTCGCCTGAAAAGATAAATTCTGGCATGGTGCTGCTCATAGACATCACCATAGGGAGCAAGGGATGGAATTTATCAGGCCCAATCCCAGGAGCAGCGCCAGGGTTTCTGACGCCTTAGGTGGACAACCATTTCGCCGCCCCCTGCGGGTCCAGTGGACCTACCACAGTCATGCCGGCGGACGGTCTGCTGCTGGAAAGGCTCCGGTGGAGCTGCCGCAGTCATGCCGGCGGGCGGTCCGCTGGTCTAAAGGCTCCCGTGGAAGCCAAAATGACTGTGGCAGCTCCACCGGAGCCTTTCCAGCAGCAGACCGTCCGCCGGCGTGACTGCGGTAGGTCCACCGGACCCGCGTGCCGCCCCCCTGGCAAAATAGCACCCCCCCAAAAAATTCTGGCGCCCTAGGCCATTGCCTAGGTCTCCTAAATGGTAGCGCCGGCCCTGCCCAATCCTAACTCTGTCCCAAACCCACAGATTGGTGATTCTGCAGGCTCTCAGCAGCAAGGTCTGGAAAGGCATTTTAGGGCAGGGCACAACATAAAGAGCTCAGTCCATATGTTTATGCAGAAGCACAAGTTTCACTCCTACAGCACAGGCCCAGTTGATCCAGCCACCCAAGAGGATCCAGGGAGAGGGGCCTGCAAGTGCCAGGGGATCCTTGTGCAGCATGGAGCTATTTCAGTAGCTCCTATACCATCCTTCCTTCCAGCTGCCAACCTAGACATATGAATAGGGTAATGAGGATATGACTGGGGCTTCCCCTAAAACCTGACCATGGCCCGTAGAGGTTTTTAGCAGCTGGCTTAGATAAGAGCAGCCCTCTAGTTGCTCTGACTTACATTAGAGCATCATCCTGACATTGAGTGATCCCCGCACAAGGGTGGCTGCTTCTGAGGATCCAGTCCACTGGCCCTTTTTGACAAGTTATTTGTTAACTGCTTCAGAGATTTTAATTTTTAGTCCCTGAAAGAGTCGACAAGAGCATTCTGGGTTCTGATGCATCCATTTTATCACTCCCTAGCTCACTAGAGTTGTCAAAGGTGTATATAATATATGTGCTGTGTGTGTGTGTTTTATTTTAAAGCATGCGGAAGCCTCATAGAGACAGATTCAGTTGGTGCAGCAATTTCCTCTCCTCTGTATCCTGCCAAGTATCCAGACAATCAGAACTGCAGCTGGATTATTCGGGCCCAGGAGCCATGTAAGTAAAAACATCTCTGTGGGAAACTTGCTGGATGACTAATGTTCTCATCTCTGCTGTGGTAACAATGCAAAATTCCTCCCTTTCTTCTCTAGGAAATCCTGCCTCCTGGTAGATTGAGAAAATGAGGATCTCTTAATCTGCCAGAAACTAAATTTTGCTGTAAAAAGATTTAGGGTTTAATGAAAAACAGAACAAAAAACAATTTACAACTTCGTTATCCTGGCAGATTTATGAGACCCGAGGGCTGAATTGTAGGCTGTGTAGCTGAATATGATATGCAGCCAGAGCTGTTATGAGACAACCTATGGACTCATATGAGAATTGCTGGTATCTGGTCATTGTCTTTTTGGCACGAAGAGGGAGGGAGTTATTTTAATAAGAAGTTTAAACTAAAGCAGAAATGGGAGAACAAAAATCAGAAATAGGAGAACATAAATCGTATATGCATAGGTGTGTCTTCAGATTTTCCTAATTGTAGACATAGGTTTACAATGGTTGTGATTAACAGGACAAAATTTTCCAACAATCACCCAATATTATCTGTTAGAATGGGCCATTTCCCAATATAGAGAATAGGGAAATAGTATGGTATCCCAGATAACACTGTGCAGTAATTGTAGGTAAATATTTACTTTTCATGATGGCCAATATACCTCTGATGCTCACCTGATATTATCACAAACCATGGAACATTTCAGCCCAAACAGAGAATTTTAGAAAACATTATGAGTCATCTGGACAGAGGGGTTATAAAATGAAAATCTATCTGCCAATGCACACGTTAGTAAATTAGACAGAGAAAAATAAAAGGAGATATGGTGTACAAACATACACTCTGATGGAAATCCAAGAAAAAAGAAGTCATTCAAAACTGTCTCTGATCTACAAAGTGCAAAATCTTCAAAGGCATCTTTCTCTAGGATGCTATTTGTCCTGTGGGGGAGACTGTAGGCCCAATTCTTCTCTCACATGCGTTGGTGCATATCAGGAGTAACTCTTTTGAGCCAATAAATTACACTGGTATATAACTAGTATAAATGAGAATCAGAGCATTCCTCTATGTATCATGGAGATTCCTCCATATATTGCAGGTATATCTGGCTTCATTATGCAGTTCACATAGTATTAGAATCATCTTGACAGTACGTGGACATAAAAAATGGATTTAGCCATTGGCAGGAAACAGCAGGGTCCTCTTATTCTATTTGTACTGAGAGGGTCAACAAGTCACCTACTTTCACCGCCCACAGTGATTTACTTTTAATTTTATACCCTGAGGACCAGCATGGCTAGCTGTAATTGATTGATTCTACTGGTACACAAAAAGGGAGAATAGAACAGCAGAGACTATACCACTGAGTGCCACTCAGTCGTACCCTGCTAAATGCAACCCTTCTGTGCGTGATTTCACTTCCTTATAGCTTACTATTTCTAGCCTGGTTAGAAAAAAAATGTGCGCCAAATTCAGTATATGTGCGTGGAACCATTGTAGTTAATGGAGTTGCCCCACTTGTACTAGGACTCCAAATGTGGTTCATAGTGCTCCCACATATATCTTCCCATTATTAAAATCACAGGCCTCTCTCTCGGACCTGTTCAAGACATAAGAACACTCCTAGATTAGGAACAATTATTATCAGGTACTAGTTGTGAGGCAAGCTGCTATTCTCATCTTCCTGAGCAATTATGGAAGAAAGTGGCCATAATGAACAAACAAAAAGCAGTATGACCGTCAAAAATCCTGAGGGCCAAGTCCTCCTTTTCATCATGTAGCCTAAAGCATCATAGTGTGGAAAATCCAATTTCACATGAGCATAGCGGAAGGTGCTAATGAATGGCCCTTTGACTAGTCAGATTGATACATATGGAATGTTTTGAAAAGTGATGCAAGATCCAGCTAATTGTGAGCCTGGAGCAGGGCAAATCCTGTTTGAATTTCATAGCATTCTATACTATAGATCACAAGGGACAGGACTTCCTGGGCTTATCAGAGCAGAAATGAGATATTTTAAAATAGCTGCAGAATTGTCTATTGGGTATCATTCAACATATAATTACAAAGATGTTAGGTTGTTAAAAAAAATCTGTAAGTATTAAATCTTTAGTAATTAAATCTGAAGCAGATTGCACTAGAGTACTGTCCAATATAGTGTCACGAAATCCTGAAAAATTTTACAGTATTCTTACAATAAGTATAAGTATCTCCATCATACTTACTCTATGTAACAATAAACAAGCTACCTCTGATTTTCTACTTCATGATCAATAAACAGACACCAGTTTAGTTCACTGATTGACGTAGGGAGAGAAAACTGACACTTAAGCTTTTGCTATCCATTGTCTCCAATGAAAATAGAACTTAAAAATCCACTCTGTACGCCTAGGTAATTATTTATATGCGAAATGCAAAACCTTCCCTTAAGTTTTATTCTTTGCCGTTAACAGTCAACCACATTACGCTGTCCTTCACTGACTTTGATATTGAAGGCGACAGAAGTAACTGTACCATGGACTTTGTCGAGATTTTGGAAGGGGATAACAATGAGGCTCCTCTTCAAGGTACTGTAGCCTTTTTTCTTGTTTCTCTCGATTGTTTTAAAACAACTATTTATGTTCAGGGTCAAAGCTGTGATGAGATGAGTGAGATTCAAGATTGAATAATATTTATATAGTTCGATAATTTCACTATTAATTATTAATGTTTATTATCATAGAATCATGGGAGAGTGGGGTTGGGAAATGGGGCACCACTGGGCTAGGTGCTGTCTAAACACAGAGTAGACAACCCCTGCACTGAAGAGCTTAGAGTTTTTCTCTGCCAAAGCACTAAGGGTGCCATGCAGGAATTTATACAATACAAACAATAGAATGATCTTCTCCATGCTTCGATCTTCCCTGTAAGGGGGTCCCTCTGGCAGGAGTGGTCTATGACAGTGTCGCTTTATTGAAACTGCTGGATGCTAACATCTCAGTGTGGACGGAATGCCCTCCAGGATCACCAGTGAGTCTCAGTCTTTGGAGGAGCGTCCTGGGGCCTAGGTTGACATAATGTTACATAATCGAGGAGCTTTCAGCATTCACCAAGGATTGTAAACCACAAACAAAAGATTGTTTTAATAGTAGCTGATATAAGTATTAGCATCTGAGGGTTAGTTTTGCACTAGATAACGAGGCCAGTGTTTATACTCCCTGCATAACATTTCACTTCCTTGTGTTGCTGTTGATTTTCAGGCCGTTACTGTGGCACTGTTATGCCACAACCTGTCACTTCTTACAGCAATGGCTTTGTTGTAAATTTTGTATCCAGTAATGCCAGAACTGCCAGAGGCTTCCATGCTACCTGTGCTGCATCATTGTCATGTAAGTTGATTTTGCAAGCCCCCATACTGAAGCTGGTAGAAAAGCAATTGGTAACCTAAACAATAGATTTTTTTAAGGAAGCCCTCCCAGATTCCCCTTTCTATTCTTTAGTGCCCTAACAACACGACACTCAAAATCTCATATTGCCTTGACCCTCTGTTCTGGCCAAAGAGAGTGGTACATAGTTATCTACAGAACCTGTCCAGTGTGAGCCACAAAGTACCTTTTCCACCTACGGATGGAGAAAACTGCTGCCTCAGTGTGCTTCCAGGTCTGCCATCCCAAGGAGAGACAGCTCAAACCTTCGACAAAACTCAAATTTCCCAGCACTTTCACTCCTTCTGCTAGCTGGGCCCTTCCTTTTTATCTGTAAGTTATCAGTAGCCAGCTCTGTGCCTTACTGGATTTGGCATGTTTGAGGATTTGATTCCTGAAGCTGGGATTTCCTTCTGGAGATCTTAAACCAGTGCTCTGTCCACTGATGCCAAGAAGTTAACAAATGGGGAGAAAGGGATATCCATTTTTGTTTCAACGTTTTTTCCCTCTGACTTAGTGAGTTAGCCCACTTCTACCCAAGGTATTTTTTCCATGTAGTCTTCAGTCTCTGTTCTGTCTTTCTCATTTCAGCCTGTGGCGGTATCTTCCACATGGACAGAGGAGCCTTCAACAGTCCTAATTATCCTGAATCTTATCCTTTGAACGCTGAATGTATCTGGAAGATTGTCAGCTCCCCTGGCAACCGGCTTCAGCTGTCTTTCATGTAAATCCGTTCCAAGGGTTATTGTTCACCCTTTTAATGGAGCTGCAGGAAGGAAGCACTGTGTTTAGTAGGAAATGTAATTACCAGCATGAAAAACTGTAGCAGTGTGTCCAAAATAAGTTAGAAAGAGAACACAGCAGTGGCCACAGGAGCTTACAGTCAGTTTTCTCCCTTATTGGTCATCATTTATATTAGGGACATTATACAATATTATATAACTAGATGATGCATTGTCGGAGAGTATCATGGGGTGCTAAAGGGTTCCTCATGAACAAGAGGAAATTCAGCATCACTGCATCTTTTGTCTTTATAGACCTTTTTGCAAATGAAAACCTTTTCAATACCTTTTTGGTTATTGGCAGATATCTCATACTACTGTATATCTGGAGAGTATAAAGTGTCCATATTTTTAATAAATTGCAATAATTGGTTTCATGTTGAATTAAAGGCCTCAGATTTACTTCTGCAGCTATGTCAAATCACAAAGATGAAGATAAAGCAGGAACTAAGTGAGTCTTGCTAGGAGTACACCTTCATTCCTGTCTAAGTACTTTCCTTAGAAGATATGAGACCAGAAATTTATGTATGATCCAGAAAACAATCCAGATAACTTTAACAAGATGCAGTTATGCCACTCTTTGCCCATCATGTTAATTTCTAAGCTTGTCTATTTCATGGCATTAAACATTGTTTGGTGCCAAGAAACAGAATATTGACCCTTGACAGAGCAGGTCAGTTGGAAAAGAAAAGCAACACTAGAATTTATATTTGCAGTTATAGTGTACAAGTAACACACGCCCAGAAATATACTTATTGTATATGATGTAGTTATCATGGAAACATTGCTTTGCTATCCACTGAAATGGACACACTGTTATAAATTCTTCCTCTGAGAAATGGGGTGAAAGCACTGTAATCTGAGAAACATTTTTCAAGTTAATTGCTAAAAACAATAACAAATAGCAACTTTCTTAACCAAAACAAGTGTATAGTGTGAACCAGATACACTTAGTGCAATACACATACAATTATAACGTGTGATCCTCAGTGGATGTAATCCCTGTTCATTAGTTTCATGTAACCAAAAGGCCAAATCAAGAGATGCTAGGAGATTTTTGGGCAGTCTATAGCAAGGAGATATTTATTTTAGTTAGTTGAATACTGGGATTTTATAAAGTTTCTTTGCCATGAGGAATTCATCATCTTTATATTGGTCTTACAAAATTGCCTGTCTTGCAAGTTGAGGGTTTTCTCTAAATTAATCCAAAGTGTATCCATATGGGTAGTTGGAACTGTTTCATAGTGGGTCTGTACACTGGAGACATATGGATATATTCAGGCCTGAAGGAAGGGGGGGATGGGTGACCAGAATTTGAAAGCAGAGATATTTGTGCATTAGTTGTAGAAGGCACTTTCTGGGATCCTTATTGCTATATTCATGACTGGCTTTTGAAAAGGATATTGGGTTGATTCAACATAACTCAATAAGAAATGCTGTGACATTTTAGCTTCTATTTAGCATTCCTATCAGTTGGTGCAGTAATTAGGGATCTAGGAACACAGTAATTTAAAAAACAGACCAAACCTGATCATCCTTTTTGCACTAATGTAAAATCTCTTTCAAAGGATTTGGTTCAGTTTTAATGGGAGTTACTAACAATCACATACATTTGGTTGAACCTCCTTGTCTTTTTTTTTCTTTTTTGTTTTCTGTGCAGCTCAACCCTTGACTTTATTTGAGGTTGAGATTCACACAAACCTGGAGACATAAGTTGAAAGTCAAAGAAAAACTATACAAGCCCAGACTTGTACAAGTAGACTTAGTCAGGAATCCACCTAGATTCCCCACATCCCTTGCCATAGACCCATTCCCACAGCAGCCCAGGCTCCCATTAGGAGAGCTAGCTGTGCTTTCTTGGGAGGTATGTTCACATAGTCTCATTCCAGTTTTGCCTGGTATGAGGCAAACACATTACACAGCTCTAGTTCTAATAAGCAACTCCTCATAACTTCCACCAAGATCCTCTGGCCCATGCAACATCTACTTGACTTCCCCTGATCTCCCGGCCACTTCCAGTAGGCTGCTGTCACATTCCAAGATGCAATCCAGACCAGTGAGGATTGTGTCACTGCCTGTTGCATGACCTTAGGTACCTCACAGTGCTTTACTATTGTAGATCCCAACCTGGGCTGTTCACAACCAGCTTACCAGCATGCAGGGCACACCCTGAGTGTCTGTGTACTAGACAGCCTGGTTCAGCAGCTCTGATCCCAGCAGTCCATCTACAGTCCCACAGCTCCACTTTGCCTTCTACCAGTCTTGGTTACTACTTTCAGGGTGACCCCAACCACAGATTTTCCAAAAAATGTGTTTTCTGCACTGCCAAGCTCTCTCCTGAACTGTTCAGATATTGTGGTTTGTTGCCCCTGTAATAGGTAAATATTTAAGTTTGTTACATTAACTGGAGTTACCAGTTTAAACACTGCACTGGATTGGTTTAGATTAAAAATAGATCAAATTTATTAATGGAAGCAGAGAGGATTTGAGGTGAATTCAGGTATAAGAGATAAAGTTAGAAATGGTTACCAGCAAATAAAAGTAAAAACATGCATCTAAAAATGAATCCAACAAGTTTTGGTTCAAGGCTTTGTTCAAGATGGCCTTTCTCACTCACAGTCTTCCAGCAAGATGGTGACTGACCCTTTCCTTGGTCAGGATGTCTCCCACAGGCCCGGTGATACTGGTGCCTTTCACTTCTTAGGTGACAGAGAGAGAACTTTTGGGGTTGTGCCCCTTTCTTTTGTAGTCCAGTGAAACTTTGAAGTGAGGAAGGCAATGTGGAGTCTGGTAACGAAGGAAGTTCCATGCTCTTCCTTCCCCCACTTGTGTTTGCTAAAATGCAAATTGTTCTGTTTCCTGCCATCTGCGGCCCCTGCTGTTTTGCTGGCCCCGTTTACTACTTATATGTAAACTGAGGTAAACACACATTCCCATTTTTAGGACAGACCTATTTAACAACTTTTGCCTAGGCAGGACTCTCTGGTTTTGAACATGTTCTACTAACATCATACAGGGAGAATTTATAACTTTTTACTTACAATATTGCTACATCCATTTCACCATGATATTGACCAGTGAGTTATTAGTTTTCAAATGATACCTCATAAGGCACATTTTGTATGAAGATTATTATAGTGGTGGTAGGGTGGGAATTCAGCAGTGCTTTTGGTCACAGCCTCTCACGCCCTTGCAGTCTGCAATGGATCTTCTGCTTATGAGTCCTCCTCTACATATAGAGCTCAGCAAATACTTGGTCCCTCGATTCTCAATCTTACGCCCTCCAGACCAGTAGGTTTCAACCTTTTTTCAGTTGAGAAACCCTCAAAAATTTCAAATGGAGGTGCAGACCCCTTTGGAAATCTTAGACGTGGTCTGTGGAACCCAGGTTGCAAACCACTGTGCCTGATAATCCCTATTGTTGACTTAGACTGCACACTGATGATGGGAAAGCCTCAGAGTTCAACTGACCTCATGCTCAGCAAACAAAAGACAGAAAGAGATAAAAGTATTCAAAGTGAAGTGGATTGCAGAAAATGGAGCGAGTAGGAAGGGGCTTTGGCATATCTGAAGCCCTAAAAGTAAAAAAGGTGGAGAAGGTACAGAGAAGAGGAGATAAGATTTCATAATGTTAGATAAACTTCAAGTAAGTATTTGGCCTTTTGAAATTGCTTCAACCTCAGAGAGTGCACTGGAAATCTTCAGATAAATGAAGGTGGGCACACTTTGATGCACAGTGATATAAGTATAGTTTTGAGTCTCATATGTTTCACTATTCTATATATCCAATATGACTTTAAATGTAACCTCAACACTATACAAAAAATCTACTATATGTAGCATGGGCATGTCAAATACCTTGTACTGCTTTTGAGAACCAAAAAACTCTTTAAGAGATGAAACCTTAGCTATGCAAATTGAAGATATATGGGGTGAGGAAGGAATTTTTCCACTGTATACAGCATTGCAAAATTGACTACATGTATTATGGTTTATGGAAGGGTTTTGTTGTTTGGCTGGCTGGGGTGAGGGGTTGCTTCTTTTTTAGTGTTAGTATTGTCCATTGCTGAAGGGAAGGACATCAGATTGTAGTTGGATGAATGGTCTGATCTAGTATGGCAGATTCTGCAGTGTGTTTCTATTATACATGTACAATAATCTTAATGGTTCTGCTTTCTGCAACTCAAACAGAACATTCCAGCTGGGAAATAGTGAAGGCTGCACCAAGGATTATCTGGAGATTCGCGAAGGGAATGACACGGGCGAGATGGTGGGACGATACTGTGGGGACTCCTTACATTTGAATTACACGTCCATCATTGGGCACATCTTGTGGGTCAAATTTGTCTCTGATGGCTCAGGCAGTGATGTTGGCTTTAGGGCCAATTTTGCTCACTGTAAGTAAATATTATTTCACTGAAAAATAAATTATCATTTTTCAGAGCACTTTCAAGAATAAGGGGAAATGGTATATTTAAAAATAAAGGATGATATCCTGGCAAAATTCTGACTGACTTTAATGGAACCAGGATTTCACCCAAAATATTTTTAAAATGTACACAAAATGTTATTGAATACCTGCCCTATCTGTAACATGACTGCACAAGGCTCTTGTATGCCTGACTACATTTTATATAAGTATATTTTGGATGTCAGAATTAGAAATAAAATTATAGAGAGGCAGTGTTGCCTAGTAGAGCACAAGACTGGGACTCAGGATACCTGGGCTCTCTTTCTGGCTCTGCCACTGGCCTGCTGGCTGACCCTGGACAAGTCATTTTCCTTCCATGGGCCTTCGTTGACCCAATTGCTAAGTTTACTCTTTAAAATTAAGTTGTTGTGAGAAACATTATCATTAGTAGGCTCCCTCTTGTTTTTCAGTATTTGGGAATGATATCGTAGGAAATAGTGGGCAAATTGCTTCTCCATTGTGGCCCAGAAACTACCCTCACAACTCCAATTACCAGTGGACGATAAGTGTCAATGCTTCTCATGTTATCCATGGTCAGATCCTGCAGATGGACATTGAAGATCATAACAGTTGCTCTCATGACAAGTTAAAGGTGAGGTCACTTTGGTAGATTCATTTTATAAATTGTCTTAGAAATAATGAATAAAGCAGGTGAAATGAGGCTTGGGAAGTGTTTTCAAAGGTCCAGTTTAGGCCATTTGTTTTCCTTCATTCCTTTTTAATAATTACTGGCTCTAGATAGTGTTACATGCACGTTTCCTCACTAGTAGGCAACATCAGATATTGCCCAGCTGGGCATTTAAAACATTTTATAGGCTGACAAAAATAAGTTACTAAAGGCACAACCTAACATTTTCAAATTCAGGAGCTTCAGAAATGCTGTGTCATTACAGTTCCAACTGAAAAGAGTAGGAGTTGTATTTATCTACTTGACACTTCCAAAAATCTAGCCACCTTTATGTAAATGCCTAAATGTGGATTTAAATATTAACTTTAGGAATTTAAGGCCTTGATCCTGGAAACATGGACACCTATTTATTTTTACACTTGTGTAAGTGTTTATAGAAGCCTCGCCTCAGTTTGAACATTTTTTTGGCCACAGTCAATGGGAAGGATCATATGATAGGGCTAGATTGTGCCTTTAGGCACAGCCTTGAACAAGCTCTTGATTCTTCTTTGCTCTGGAGGATTAATAATTTGTTACCGGCCTATACCAGTAGCAAGTTACATCACCTGCTATCTACTCAGCTGAACTGACTAGTTGGTACTCCCCCTTTCTCCTCTGCATGGTTTTGTGGTCCAAGTCATAATCTGGACTTTAGCCTTTTTTCAGGCTATCAGGGCCAAATGCGGCCATGGTGTGATTCCAATAAGGTATGAATTTAGCTTTCATATTTAAAAACATTATGAAACACAGTGCAAACTAAAGCCTAATAACAACAGTAACATACTGCATGCATCCCGTTTATCATTTCTCTGCTTTGATTCTCTCTCTAATTTACATTAGCATGACTCTTTTTCAGAATTTGTTTTCCTCTCTATGATTGTTGATCCTATGATTGGCCTTTGATTTAATCCCCTTTTATAACCAGACATTTACAAGTAGTTCACTAACACACACATGTTACTTCTCTTCCTTCCATCTTGTCTCATATTTTAACAACCTGGATTATTTTTTCTTTCTTTCCATTGAGCCTAACAAGTTCCTGATGCTCAAATCACTGAGCTAGATATTCAGCAGGTATAAATCAGCATAACTCCATTAGCTTCAAGCTATGATGATTTACACCAGCTGAGGAGCTGATCCATACGCTAATATTTTGAATCTTCTTTCCAGTCTTCTCTGTCTTGCGTTCACTTTGGGGCTACGTAGTTGATTCTAACTGCTAGTAACACAAAAGCATCTTGAACACATTGAAATTTTTGGCTTGCAAAGTGCTACTTAAAATATTTATGGGGATCAAAAGAAATTTCCTGAAGAATGCATTTTATTATTTCTTCCTCAGCAAAGAACAGTACACCAGTGGTGTTTTACAGATGAAAAGCCAGTTAATGTGTTGGAAGAACAGTCTGTAATGGGCAACGAATTGAGTTTGATGGCTTCAGTACTGATCCTTCTGGTGGGGAAGCACCATATGTAGCGGGTGAAACAAAAGGGCTGTTACCAATATCTTTTATTATCTACAATGGAATTAGGGGGCTGAAGCTTCAGTTCTATCTCATTTATTTGAAGATGGGAATATCCTCCTCAGGAGTCCAGTTTACAGTGGTGCCAGCACCAGGAACTTTGCAGTGACGTTGGCTACACTTCACTGGTTTCATTTTCACTACTGTCAGGCTTAACCGGCCCCAAACACTCAAAATTAAAACCATAGTAACAGTGATTTTTCCATTACTTTGCTGGATATGGTAGGGACAGAAAAATACCATTTCTGCTCTGCTTTCTCTTTCTCCTTATAGATCTACGATGGGCCCAGCACCCATTTCCATCTTATCGCCACATACTGTGGTATTGTCCCTTCATCATTCATCTCCTCTGGCAGTTCTATCACAGTCCAGTTCCAGTCTGATTCTTCTGTGAATGGAAAGGGTTTCCTTTTGGACTGGTATGCAATGGAAGCTTCTCCAGCCACTACGTACACCATTGCTAGAGGTTTGTCTCTGAAAATGGCACTATTGGTTAGTTTGTTAAAAGTGATAACATTGGTGAGGCACTAAATCCTGTTCCCATTAAAGGGTGCCTGGTGTAATGCAGGGGAGACCTGTGTTACCATTGTTACTGATCATCATTATTATTTTTGTTGATTTGTATTGTTGTACCTCCCTCCAAATGCAGTTTTGTTATGTTGTTTTAAAAGTGAAGCTCAGGCTTCATTGGAGGGATTAAAGATTCTCAAGCCCTTTCTGGCTTTTAGGAGGGACAAATATTTTGCATGCTTACATGGAAAAGTTTCCTCCTTGAAATAATATTCTTGGAGGGTTTGTCACTTGCATAAGGAAGATGACTAACAAGCTCATGTGATGCCATTTAGAAACCCTGAGATTCAACTCTGCACAGACCTTCAGGGACATATAGGACATGCTTGATCCAAAATATCCTATAAGCAAAGGAAAAGAAGTTCAGTATGAATATATATCTCTTGTGTGAGAGATCTACCTATTGTAAGAAATGAGAACATGAATCTACTGTATCTGAGCAAGTTAAACTGGACAAAGTTAAGATAGACTTGTGTGCCAGCTACGGTTCCTATTTTTCAAACCAACACCTGAGTGTGCTTGCAGAAGTACTAACATTGTATTGACATATAACACCATTGTTGTTTTCATACTGTGTTCAGTGAGGGACTGTCAAATTAGATGATAAAGAAGAAACACTTATAATTTTATAAAATAAGATTTTTAATGTTTATTTCTTTTTGCACAGCAGGTGGATGTGGTGGTGTTGCTGTGACTGGAGAAACCCCTTCATTCCTCTTCTCACCAGGCTGGCCCAGCAACTACAGAAATTTTGCCGTCTGTACCTGGCTTATCAGAGCTCCAGAATCCACTGTAGAGTTCAACATCCTGGCCCTAGATATAGAATCTCATAGTTCATGCAACTACGACAAACTTGTCATCAGAGATGGTGAGAAATCTTGGTACCGTCTGACAGTGTGAAATACACAGAGAGCCCCAGTTTATAAAAATCCTTGTCTAGTGTGTGTGTGTAGTTAAAATAAATAAATACATCCGAAAAATCAAATTTTGCTTCAGTTTATCAGTCACAGGAACCTGTTCCAAAATGAATATTTTTCTGTGCTGAAGCTATGTGCGGGCGAATATCAAGCAACAAGCAACACAAGCTGGTGATAGTCCAGAAAAATGTATGAACAACTTTGACTGAAATACTGTTAAAAAATTAAGACTTCTGGTATTTTTAATACTGATATTTCCTCTTTTAACCTTAGGAGACAATAGCGTTGCCCCAGTGCTGGCCACCATATGTGGTCGAGACCCACCTGGGCCAGTAAGATCTACTGGAGAGGCCTTGTTCATTCAATTCACCACAGATGCAAGTGTCACTGGTGCTGGGTTTAATGCTTCTTATCACAAAAGTAAGTTGTGGGTTTTTTTTTTTCCAAATGTATCTTTAATCTGTCTTGCTGCTAAAAGCTGAATGAGGAAGGAAGTAGTTATAGCCTACATTTTTAGCATAGCTACCTGTCACAACTGTCAGCAATCTATCCAAGTAATTGCATGAAGCATCTGTTCATATATTCCAAGAACACATGTTCTTAAGGTAAACTTTGTCCCTTGTCCAGAGTTCTACTGTTATGAAACTCTCCTCAGATCTGAAAATCACCTTTGTCCTGAAAAACAAATATTGTAGCCTGGAAAATGTACAAGCGCATGAAGAAATATTACAACAGTTAAGAATTGTGGTTAAGAATTGCAAAATATACTCAGAAAATATGAAGGCTGGTGCTAGCTAAAAAACAAGCTGCAATTGTTGAGAGATGGGGAAGCGGAAAATGAAAGGGAGGGGAACCTACGACTTGAAGATGCAAATAAATGAATCCAAGCACACACACAAAATAGATACAGGGCCAGATCCTTGGACCCTTTTAAGGCCCCACAAGGACAAAGATGCCTCATGGCAACAGTTGAAGATTCTTCTTTCATATGGAAATCCTCTGCTGCAGCCAGATGCTTGTGAGCAGTTTTGACCGCCCCACTCCCCAAACACACAGACTGCTGTAGAGTGCATTCCAAGAGGGGCAGGAGCAGGGAGGGGCATGTCAGTGTCTTGAGTGGACAGCCTTGAGGTTGCTCCAACTTACAAACTGTACTGGGGGCCAGGGTACAGCAGCCCCCTGGATTGGTACTGAGAGGAACGCATGAGGAAAGATGGCATAAAGACACCTATGCCTCCCCTCCCCACATGCATCAAGCACAATGCATTACTCATTTGTCTGCCATACTAATAAGCCAGGTCTGTTTGTTGTGTGTCTGCATGCAGCCTGGACTTGCATGTGGCCTGGAAGTGGGCAGATTATTCAGGATGTCCACTAATGCACATCCCACACAACTGTTCAGCGTTTGGCTTATCACAGTGATTTTGAAGACATTTTTGTAATAATTTAAGATGATTTTTTCTTCCTTATCTCATTTCCCTTCATTCAGGTTGTGGTGGCTATTTGCATGCCGACAGGGGAGTGATCACATCCCCCAACTATCCTCAGGCCTATGCTCCCAATCTCAATTGTTCCTGGCATGTATTGGTTACCAGTGGGTTTGTTATCGTTGTCCATTTTGAGCAACCCTTCGAAGTTCAGAGCGAGGATGCTTCTTGCAGCCATGGGGACTATGTGGAGGTGAGCTGATCAGCTGTGGGTGTTGTCACCTGGGTTCCAGAAACAGGATATACTGGCCCATGATTAGGGCTCCGATATGTTGTGGTATTATTAACGACAGGAAAGTGACAAAATATCGTTTAGAATGGTCTTGCTATCTTTCAAAGCTTTATTTAGAGATGCCGATTTACTGGTACAGTGAATTAAAGGGAGAAATGCTTTTTTCAAGATTGTTGTTTGGGTTTGTTCTTATATCTGCTAGAGCATTCCTTAAGGTTTACAGTGTATGCTTGAACAACCTTAACAATTTCCTTCTAGCTTAAAAATGGACTGGATGACTCTGCCCCGCCTTTGGGGACCATTGGAAGGAACGGGCGGTTTTGTGGTAGCAGCTCTTTTTCTACCTTGTACACTACAGACAATCAGCTGTTTGTCCACTTCATTTCTGACAGCAGTCATGCGGGTCAAGGGTTCAAACTGAAGTATGAGGCTAAGAGTCTGGGTGAGTGTCAAAATCTAACACAAATTCTGAAAATTAGTAGAAAAAAACCATAAAATTTGTTCTTTCAGAAGCACAGTTCTTATAATAAGTGACTTAACCTGAAGAGACAAGGTGGGTGAGGTAATATCTTTTATTGGACCCACGTCAGTCCTTAGAAAGAGACGAGCTTTCAAGCCCTACAGAGCTCTTCTTCAGATCTGGGGAAGATGCTCCAGTGTCACAGCAAAATGCAAGTGAAACAGATTGTTTAGCATGAGTAGTTAGCACATAGTGTAAGTGAGCATTTAGGGCAGAGTGGCCCGCTAACACTTCTTCAGTGATAGGACAAGAGGAGGGGGTTAGTGGATTCCAATTCCAGTAATAAGCCATAAATCCAGTGTGTCTGTTCAGTCCATGATTTTTAGGATCTAGCCGAGTAATGAATTTAAGCTCTTTATGTTAAACAATCTGTTCCACATTGCATTTTGCTGTGACACTGGGAGCACCTTTCCCAGACCTGAAAAAGAGCTCTGTATGGCTTGAAAGCTTGTCTCTCTCACTAACAGAAGTTGGTTCAATAAAATATATTACCTCACCCACCTCGTCTCTCTAATACCCTGGGACCAAAACAGCTACAACTGTACTTAGCATGGAGAGACTGTAATCTGATTAAAAAACGAATATTGGCAAAAATGTCTTCTGTGTAAATTATTTGAAATGCTCACTGCATAAGTGTTCCACATATTTGTAAGGGACCAGGATGTAGGTTGTCTACATGTCAAGGATGGTAGTCAGTGAGCAGGGGTTGGAGGAATCGCTAGAACCGGGTTCAATAAGCAAGAGTCAGGGTCAAAGTCAGGCTGAGGTTGGAGACTGAAGATCAGAGGTAGCATCAGGCTAGAATCAGGAGGCAAGAGTCAGGGTCAGAGTCCTGAGATCAAGAGACAAGGTGAGGTCTGGAGTCATAACAGGCCCAAAGTCTTTGTTGTTGCCCAGACAACCTCCTGGGGTACCTTCCAGGGTTAAAAAGAGTGATGGCCAATCAGAGGGCCACAGTTAGGGTTATCACCTAGCCAGTATTTGATCGACCTGGCCAGTTTTTTTATATATTTACCAGTTGCCAGAAAAATAATTTAATCTGTCAGTTTTTTTACATGGGTCTAAAGATTTGCATTGTTATCGCAATGCACTGGGATATCTAATGTTAAAAGTTTCTGTGTCCAGCTAAAGATGCTGCAGTGTTACCACTTATGCAGTTTAAGTAAGAAAAATGATGTTATCAATTTTATCCATATGTATTATCTGTCTAGATAAGTGGCTGTTGAAGTAGGGGGTGGGGGGAGAGTTGCAGAGTTGCCTTGTGGCTGGGGTTTGAGTTTGCAGCAGGCTTGCCTTGTGGGACGGTAGGTGCTGGGTTTTTTTTTTGCATTTCAGAGATGGTAACCCCAGCTGCAAGGTACTGTCACTCTGGCTTCTTTGGGTAGTACTGCCTGTGGCGCCTATTCTCCACAGTGCTCCTTGGCTTGCTGCACTGTGGGAACATCAGCTGTTCCAGGCTCAGCAGACCTGGGTTCTAATCCTGACATTATGTTAATAAAACACTTTTCATTAGTAGTATCTCTAGTTTCCCTGGTGGTTGGGTTGAAGCTATCTCTCGCCTGCATCTGGGAAACGGGGGAAGTTGGACACAGGTTAGCAGGAGACTTCAACAGTTAACACGGGGAAGGAAGGCAAGTTAGAATCTTGCCTCCTCCTGCTACATACTGCAAATAGTGAGTTACAGCAGAAATGAGTGTGACCCAGTGCATTGGCAGAAATGATAACATTCCACAAAAGTTTCCTCCTCAGCTGAGAAAATAACATCCCCTGCAGGAACTGGCATTTTTGAGAGAATGAAGAGGTGGCAGGCCACATCCTCAGCTGGTATAAATCAGAGGCCTGGCATCTTCAGCTGTTCCCAAAGTATTTCAGGCAAACACACGTCTTAGGACATTTGGAGCTCTCATTTAAATGATGTTGATTAAACAGAACTAAGGTAACCTACTAGCGTGCTTACTCACTCTCAAGTTTGTAACTCCTCTTTTTCTTTCTACTCCTTCCATTGGAAATTCTACGCACAGTAGGAGCTAAGCATATACATATATATTTCTAGCACTTCACTTTAGAGACCTGGATTGAATGACTGTGTTCATTAGCATTACTAAACTGTATTTTAATCATAAAGTTGTTAGCTGCTTGTAGCAAGGCAATTACTCACTGGCACGGTGCCTCCTACTGGTCATCTGGGAATTAGCTCTTTTCCAGCATACGACGTGCCCTCTGCAGGCTGGTGTCTTACCTGCCACCAGTCCTGTGTCCCTCCCAGACCCCAGTGCCCTTTACCTCCGGGTTCTGTCCCAGCAGTACCCCCACTCCCTGAGTCTTCCCTCCCAGGGGAACCCCCACCCTCTACACACGCCTTGCCTCAGTGGCTACTGCCAATCGTCATTTAGGCCCCTCTCACTGGGGCAAACTGCATTCTGTAATGGCCACTCATCACTGGCCAGGGGATTGGACCAGCTGCCCCTGCCTAACCCTGGGCTGCAGCTTCTGCAACCCCAGTGCCTCTTTTGGCCTTTTATAAAGGCCCGCAGCCTAGGGATTTGCCAGCCTGGAGCTCCCCAGCTCCTCTGGCCCTTCCCCAGCCCTGCTCTGTTCTGTTCTCTGTACCCTGAGCTCTCAGGCAGCCAGGTCCTTCCCTCTCTACTACTAGAAAGAAACTGCTCCAGCTTCTGGCCCACAGCCCTCTTATCAGGGCCAGCTGGGCCCTAACTGAGCTGGCCACAGCTGTGGCTGCTACTCCAACCAGCCTAGCTTGGCTGTTCTCCAGGACTAGGGCAGCCGCCCCACTACATTGCTAAATAAAAGTATCTTAGTAGGGCAAAGAAACTGAACAAATTCTTGAGTTTGCTTTGAATGTCTTTTCTCACTGGATTTCATATTGTCTTGAGTTTTACATTTCAATTGTTTTGGAAAGTGAAAGTGAGGGTGCCTCACAAAAAGCGTCGAATGATCCAATCCTTAACTTCAGTTTTCCAGATGTTAGGAATTCTTCAGAAATAAAGCATATAAGGTTTTCCTCTTCATGCTTATCTGAGTCTAGGATCACTGTGGGAGTAGAGTGTCAGTCAGTGCAGTCGTCAGGGGACCGTTATATTAATTTTCATGGAATTAATGGGCTGTTGGTTGACAAGCAGGCCAGAAAATCTAGGTTTAACTGTGCTATAGTATCATTCAACAGCAAAAATGAGAGTATATTTGTTTGTGATTAATATAATCCATTGAAAAGAACCTGTGACTAAGTATATGGATGACTTACTTATTTTGTATACAGTGTTGTTGTAGCCATGTTGGTCTCAGGATATTAGAGAGACAAGGTGGGTGAAGTGATACCTTTTATCGAACCAACTTCTGTTGGTGAGAAGACACAAATTTTTGAGCTAGCCAGAGCTCTTCTTCTTCAGTGCAGACCTGAAGAAGAGCTCTGTGCAGCTCGAAAGCTTGTCTCTCTCACCAGCAGAAGTTGGTCTTTGTTTGTTTTGAACATCTCACACATTTTCTTTAAGCTGTTGTTCTTAAACTTCTCTTTCCTAGCCTGTGGAGGGACTATCTATATCAGTGATTCCAGTCCCAATGGATATGCATCTTCCCCGAACTATCCTAACAACTATCCACAGCATGCTGACTGTGTCTGGATCATAACAGCTCCGAATGGAGGGGCAGTGGAGCTGCAGTTTGAAGACCAGTTTCACATTGAACCTTCACCCAAGTATATAGCTACATTTATTTTGCATACGTTTTCTGAGGCACTCCATTTTCATTTTTCTTTCTCTATTACTACATCAGTATGTTCCATAATTCCCCAATAGAATTTACTCCAAAATTTACAATTAGGATGTTTTGGAGACTTTTGAGAGAGGTGCCTGCACCTTGACATTGCCAGTGCATATCCCTGACCTTTTTAATATTGACAGAAATTAAAAATAAGATATACAGCAAAACAATAACAAGGATAGAGGAAGCTCAAATGGCAGGAGGATCTCTTCTGTAAATTCTGTGCCCTGTGCTCCCTTCCTACTCAGATTGGTGGCCAGTGGGCACAGACTGATTGGCCATGGCCATAAAGTGCACACAGCACACTTGAGGGGGTTGCACCACTATATCCACTCATTTGGTCTGTGCTCTCTGCATGCTGTTCTCTCTGCATGCCATGCAGGCAGAAGACATATAGGGCCAGATCCTCATTTGCTAATCAGTTGAAGTCCACTGACTTCAGTGGAGTTACACCAGTTGACACCATAACAGTTCCAGGCAACTTAACCTGTATTTTCCCTCCAGCAAGGTTCATTCTCAGACTTCCGACTCCCCAGCCATCACCTCTCTTCGGTGGAGACACGTGTCTCCCTCCCTCCTCAGTGGGGTATTTCCAGGCTCCAAAATTCTCTGTCTACACCATGAATTCCCTAGCAAGACAGACTGCTTTAGCAGGCTTGCTTTGTTTTCCTTCCTCAGAGGCTATAAACAGCATAATTGTCCCACAGTTGTCATACAGTTCTTTCTAAGCAAGCAAATTTATTCTTAAGGTAAAAGCATCACAGAGAAAAACAATAAAAGAACTTACGCTGATGCTAATTAGCTCATCAGAGATCAACCCTGACTCCAACAAGGGCTCTGGTAGGCGGACAGTCCTTCAAACCCCATCAAGGGGTTTTCCTGTGGTTACAGGTTCAGAGCCACTTAGGCTCAGAACCAGCACACCATGAATATGTGATCATCTCCTTTATACAGTTTGGGTTTTGATCCTTAGAGACTGTGAATAGGCACTGAGACAGTGGATTTCTCCTCAAGGAATAGCTTCAAAAGTTTGGGTCCAGAGATAAGGAATTTACATTCTCTTCCCCATGCTATTTCCTAGGAAACCCACTTAACTTTAAAAGTTCATCTCGTTTCAAATAGTACTTTGAAGCTCATTGCACTTCCCAGACAGGGTTTCAATCAGTTGGGTCTCCTCCCTAGAGATGTGACATACAATCCCACAAAAAATGCATTTTAGTACAATGAACTCCTAAAATACTTAAACTGAATTCAGTCAGGTTTAACTTAATTCAGGTGGGTTTGTCCAGGATATTGCAGGAATCTGCTCTATCTGTCACATACACCAGCAAAGAATCCACCCCACAGTAGTGCCAGGTTCAGAAAAGCTGGTGCAGGTATGTGGATTCCACAAATGCCTCCACCTGCCTATGCCCCAGGATAGCTGTGTGAGGCTGGTAGGTGATTATACAGAACCCCATAAGTGAAGCTGTCTTGTATTTTGAAGAAGTAGTTGGCTCTTACATGCCCACATAATGGGGTGCACACTTATTTAGTTTGATGAACCCCTACAGATAGCTCTGATCAGTCCCACTGCTGTTATTTATTTTAGTAGTCACTGAAGATGTTGAATAGGGAATCTGTTTTTAAATAATAATTTAAAGGTTAAATATTTCAAAAAATGCTGCACATTAAAAAGTGACATTATTTAAAGCCTTTTTATAACTGTTAATAGCCATGTCACAGGATTCACATCAGCAACTATCAGAGCTTGGTGAGGTATTGTGACCTATTTTGTATTTCTGGCACTATGATGGGGCTCGAATCAATTATTGTCTGTGAATTTGTCTGGCTCTATCACTGTGCCTTTTTCCTAGTCACACCACATCTAAAATTTCATTGCTCGAAGGTTTCAGGTGCTTGCTGAAATGTCGTAAATGGATTGTTGCTGCAAATTAAATAGAAAAGTTCCTCCTATTTTAGTTGTGCCTTCAGTTACCTTGAATTACGTGACGGAGCTGACTCCAGTGCACCAGTGCTTGCCAAGCTGTGTGGAAGTTCTCTGCCAGGCATTCAAAGGTCTTCAGGAGTTGTCATGTATATGAGATTTAGGTCTGACAACAGTGCCACACATATTGGATTCAATGCCAAGTACTCAAGAGGTAATGCTAGCAGTTATTCCATTTATTGCATTTTCACTGAGCCGTGGCTATAAAAGGAACAGAAAAGATTTAGGACCCAAGTCCTGTAGTTTTAATTCAATAAGGATTGGGCCCTAAATTATTCAAAATAGATTGATTGACAGACGCTTTTGTCTCTTTCCATCATTCTATACCATAGATTCATGTAATCAGAATCATCACATCAATTAATGCTAATATATTATTTCCCTAATGATAGGTAGGAATCATAGCAAAATATGAAAGTCCTTGTAGAATTGCTGCAGTGGAAACAGAGACTGGGCGGTTTGATAAGCCTAATAGTCAAACTGCAGCAATCTAAGGGACAACACCAAAAGGGCCAGAAGGAGTAAGTGGCTGTAGTACCCGTGGCCCAGAGGCCCGTGATATAAACAGTGATGTATGACAAATTACATACCAGGTGCAAATGAGGTTAGATGTGTAAAGTCAGGTAATCTGATTTGGTATTCAGCGTTCAAATAGAGTGTAATTTGTATGACAAGGGGGTTGAAGAGGTACGTATTGCAAGAAGAGCACCTAACAGCAGGTAGTTGTGAGGTAAAGGAGGGGTGCCCTGATGCCAGTGTCATAACTGATTACATTAACATTACTGGGAGGCAAACAAAGATGTAGCAAAAGCAACAGAGCACTGATAATCTCAGCATGGGGCTGAATAATGGAATGAGGATGGGATGGGATGGGGAGTCAATATTTGCCAGCCAGAAAATGAAATAATTCATTTAGAAACCATTTTTTATTTTCTAGCTGCTGGGTTAGTAACACGCAACAAAGAGTTAACAGTAAAATAAATCCCTTGGGTCAGATTCAATGGCAATGTAAAATGATGTCAGTTTTCAATGAAGCCACTAACCTTCAGAGAAAAGTGTTTGCTTATTATATCGGTCTCATTTGGGAGCATTCAAAACCAGGACTGGGGAGGCTGTTTCTTCTTCATATTTCTTGGTAGCAAAGAACTGGAATTTATTGTTTTAAGCAAGATTTTATTGATTATGTTTTGATCTCAAATATAAAAAACAAATATATCTGTATCTATCTATCTATCTATCTATGGGAGTGGAGATTGGGCCCACTGTATGAAAATATTAAGAGAGAATTTGTATCTGGTCAAAAAGAATCCCAGTGGAATATATTGGTTTTTCCAGTGCATCCCATATGTCTGCCAATTAGATAACAGACTTTTTGAGGCAGTTGCTGTATTTCTATTTATGGCCTGTGCAAAGGTAATAATGGTGATGGGGGGGGGGAGGGAGAGAGAGCTCAGTGGTTTGAGCATTGACTTGCTAAACCCAGGGTCATGAGTTCAATTCTTAAGGGGGCCATTTAGGGATGTGGGGAAAAATCTGTTTGGGGACTGGTCTTGCTTTGAGCAGGGGGTTGGACTAGATGACCTCTTGGGGTCCTTTCCAACCCTGAGATTCCATGATTCTGTTGATGGCTCTTAACAAATGACTTATTCCAACATGATTAACAGGTAGTTATTAATCATGTTGGAATAAGTCATTTGTTAAGAGCCATCAATATTATCACCATTGCACAGGACATAAAGAGAAATATAGCAACTGCCTCTAAAAGTCTATTGTTTAATTGGCAGACATACAGGATGCACTGGAAAAATCAATATATTCCACTAGGAGTAATTTTATTATTTGTTCTTTACATTATTATTATGAACTCACATTTTGTGGTTATCACAGAACAAATGAAATTTCAAGAGACACGAGCAAAAAGAGGGTGGTGGCTTTGTGAAATGGGAAGCCAGGCCATGCATAGCAGCAGCACAGGGAAAGGCCTGGAAATGAGAATCAAAAGCAGTAGGAACCAAACACCAAGCATGTGATTCTGCTTTTACGCTGCCACGCAGAAGACAAAACCAACAAATAGACTATGAATATTACTACCTAGTTAAATCTAGAGAGGAATCTGACCCATGGCTCCAAATCCAAACCATCACCCAAACCTTAAAAATCTGGATCCAAATTTAGCAAATGCCATTTAGCTTTATAATGGTCCAACACATATCCATGATCAAAACATTGCCAGACATGGAGATGTTTGAAATCTGGATCCAAAGGACCTGATTCTCATTTACACTGCCAGAGTGGAAAGAGACTTCAATGTAAATGAAAATCAAGCCCCAAGTCTGTAATTTGAGTTTGTCTGGCTGAGATTAGATCAGTGAGAGGTAAGACAAAGAGAAAACAAACAACATCCACAGTCGGTGTAAGTATTTGTGGAAGGAAAACAAACCAGGACTGGTGGAATTAAAAAGAGAGATTAAGAGACTTAGAATCTGGAGGACAGTCCCCTCTATGGTTGTGCCGATCTACTTGGCAATGTACTGTTAAAGTCTTGTGGGAGAGGTGGCTCAATTCCATAGGGTGCAGTTCTGGGGTGAGAGGATCACTAGAAATGTGGTTCTCTTTGCAGCTATATGCGGTGGAACGGTGACAGGACAAAATGGTGTTATCGAAAGCGTAGGATTTCCGGAGCTGCACTATCAAGACAATTTGTTGTGCGAATGGTTTCTCTGGGGACCTACTGGCCATTATCTCACCATTAGCCTAGAAGGACTAGATGTTCAGGACTCCCCTGAGTGTGCAAATGACTTTGTGGAGATCCGCGAGTACAATGCTTCAGGTCAGTAGACTGTTTCAGTGATTCTCCTCCCTGCCCTCATCCCAGCAGCAAGTCTCAAAGGAGACTACTAAAAACACTTGCTGCTGAAAGAACTACATGCAGTACAGGTGCCTTCCTTATTGCCAGCATAGTTACATTAGTTATTGAAGTAAAAGCAAAGGAAACAAAAACTCTTCCAATTGTTTCCCAAGATTTCTTTAAACCTACCTAATGGTTTAAACTCAGTGGTGCTACTTGAATAGAAATATGAATTAAACTCATCCTAATAATAAAACTCATCTGTTTGTCTCTGGCTTGCCTAGGGAATTTATTGGGCCGATACTGTGGTACTACTATCCCTGATGCAATGGATACTTCTGACAGTTTTGCTTATGTCAAGTTCTTCACTGATGGATCTATCAACGCCCCAGGATTTAGACTGCGCTTTGATGCTAGTATTGAAGGTTAGATTTTTAAAGTGGCAATTTAGCATAAGCAAGGCAGCATACACAGCTAACCACATTTTCCATCTTCATCAGAGTGCAATTGTTTTGTTTTGTTTTCAAATCATTTGTTCTTACAGCAGTGTATATTTGTCCTTTTAAATCTGACTTATGTATGGGTTGTAGCTCTCTGATCCTTGGCTACCCTGCCCGGGTGAAAATTAGAGCAACGGACGGCCTGTGCTATCTTCCACCAGCACAGGAGGGAAAGCAAATTTCCCACCCAAGTCCTTTGTAAGGCTCTTTCCTCAGGGCCCAATTTATTTTTTATAAAAAAGGATGTAAACACCACAAAATAAAATAACTCAATTGCTGCTCACAATCCCCAGAGGCTTTTCTCTGCCTAAAGCAGCCAGCAGACAGGAGAACACACCCTTCCCTTGTGTGACCTGCCTGGACCCAGCTTCCTGTTCTGCACGCACCCGGCCTGGCCATGTGATCCCTTTCCAGGCTGCTGCTTTAGCCTGTCACAGTGAGCTACTCAGATCTCTTGATGGTGGTTCAGGAAGGCAGTCATCTGGCATGAGCATTTAAGGAAAGCAAATGTTAATTCTTGATTCACATTAGTTATTATGGTCTATTATCATTCCTATTTTAACAAATATTTAATGGCTCATTTGAGTGGATCTACCAGAAATATTAAACTTCTCTAACCAGTGTGACCAACACATGGAAGGATATAGCATAGCAAATCAAAATTTCAAGCAGTCAAGAGCTTTTTTTCTTATATCAGTTCCATGGGTTTGCTTTAATCTTTTACCTCCAGAAAGTATTTAGTATCCATTGATTTTCTGTGAGAGCTTTCCTAACATTTGTTCTGTTCCAGAGTGTGGTGGAGATCTTAATGCACCTGTTGGGACATTTACTTCCCCCAACTATCCCAACATGTACCCACACGGTCGAGTGTGTGAATGGAGGATCACAGTCCCAGAAGGACGACGCATCACACTAACTGTTAATGATATGAAAACCGAAGCCTACCAGAGGTGCAGCTTAGATTATGTGGCTGTAAGTGTGAATGAATACAAGGAAAGCACATTCATGTGCTTTAATTTACTTATACAGTATTAGCAGAGTGGTACTGTTGAAATGGCGTGTATATTTGTATATCTGTTTCTAAGACAAATTATAACCCACCCTGAAAGAATGGGAGTGGCAACAGAGGAAGAAAGAGATTAATTCTCTAAGGTACAGATTCAGGAAGGTACTTAAGGTCATGTGTAACTTTAAGCATGTGACTAGTCCCACAGAAGCCAATTGAACTACTCATGTGTGCAGTTACTTGTGTACTTAAGTGTTTGCAGGATCGGAGCCTTATATATACTAAATTAAACAAAATGTGATGAGACTCTGAGTAAATTCAGAAAGCACACTAAAGTATTGAAGACTGAAACAGAATCCAATTATCATTTATTATTTTTACAGCACCCACAAATACACTTGTTCTTCACAATACAGAGAGCCATGATTCCTGCAGAAAAGTTCCCTACAGATGGTGAAGCGTCTACTGTCCTGTGTGCTGAGTAGGGACAGAGCCAAGACTCTGTCCACCTGCTCCCTGCCCACCTGTGTGATGAGGCCAGCTGCTACTGGCCTCCATCCATTGCTTGGCCTCCATGCCCTTACTCCCCTGCTTTAGACAAGTCACACGCATTGTCCCTTTATCAGCTAATGA
Source organism: Gopherus flavomarginatus (assembly GCF_025201925.1). Taxonomy (NCBI): domain Eukaryota; kingdom Metazoa; phylum Chordata; order Testudines; family Testudinidae; genus Gopherus; species Gopherus flavomarginatus. The sequence goes on from NC_066618.1 coordinate 42,563,175, forward strand.
AGTAATGAACTCTGAAAGGAACAGCCTTCTTGCAACCCTGTGTGTCAATAACTCTCCACCTCATTTTAAATCTCATCTGAAAACATATTTTCTTCCTCTCCTGTACCTCTGAAATTACAGGAGAAAGAGATTAACTCCGCAGTTGTATTATTTCACTCCCAGTGTCTTGGGATGCACTCTGCATGGAAGAAGCCATACCAAAAAAACAGCTGTACCATCAAAAACTAAATGTTAGAGCTGATCAAAAGTTTTCCATAAAATGTCTTTAAGTAGCTTTTTGACAAAATTGATATTTTTTGCAAAAAAGTCCCTTTTCACTGAAAATTTCCAGTTTTGTTTAAAAAAAATTCTTGTTTGTTTGTTTGTTTGTTTGACAAAGTATCAAAAATGTTCACAGAAATTTTTAGGAGAAAATAAAAAATTCCATCTGCCTCATATTCACATTTTAATTCAGGACCTGACCCACTAGAGTCAATGTGAATTTGTTTCATAGACTTCACTAGGTTTTGGAACAGCCCTTTATGGAGGGATTTCAGTGAGTCTTGTGCAAAACATGTGAAGCACATTTAAACTCTGAAGAAAATGTTTGATTTAAGCTTCTAAGAATGCATTTTTAACCAACAGGTTTACAATGGCCTCAGGCAGAATTCTCCCAGACTAGCCAAACTGTGTGGTGATGTAAATCCAGGCACTCAAGTGAAATCCTCAGGAAACACAATGAAAGTCATTTTGGTCACTGATATCTCTGTTTCAGCAATAGGCTTCAGTGTTTCCTATTCTTCTAGTGAAGATGCAGGTAATGCAGATTTTTAAATTAGCCTCATATGAAGTATCTTTGGAAGCCATTTTGTAACTTTGCAAAGCATTGCAAAAATGACACCTGTGACAAATACATGTCCTTTTTCTGTGTCCCATATCTTGAAAATGGCTGGGCTGAAAAACCTCAAATTTGGTGAAATTTGGCAATCACCCATTTTACATAAGTAGAAAATTTAGATTTTTGGGGTTGCGGGTATGTGCTCACACATGTAAATCAAACCTAAAATGGAAAGGACAGCATTCACTCCAGAGCACGCAGTGTTTTGCAATGAGAACTGCATACACATCTCTTACTTCTGAGGATGGGCTAGATTGTGATTTTTACACTTAGTCTGGGATAAGAGGAGTGCAGCTGCTCCTCCCCAGGAGGCTTTGTGACACAGAGTCAGAATGCCTTCTGTGCTCCCCTGTTGCTCAGGAGGCCTTGTAATTTAGTGCAATTCTTGCAAGCCAGTTTCATTGGCTAATGTATGGAGGTGAGGATGGAGTTGACGTTCCACCCACTATTGTACACGAGAGATGGGGCAGCTGGCAGAGCATTGCCTGTTAGGGCTCAGGCTTTTGGAACATAATTTCCCCCCTACATCCAAAACAGGATGAATGAGCTGATCTTCAGAGCATGCTGTGAGGCCCATCTTCTCCTCCTTGCCCATAAGGAGTTGGGCGATAGGTAAGGCTGGGTAGCGGTGGAGTGGAGCTGTAGTAGGGATGTTGTCAGGAGGTTAATTAATTCTTGTTATATGTATTTTGTTGCTGGAATATTTGTTTTGCTCTTGGGGTAACTTTTGGGTCTGTTTCTTTACATGTGTGTTTTTAAATGCTTGTCAAGAGCACCCAGGAGGTTGGGCAGGCACTCTCTTGTTGCAGAGTAGTAGCAGCTACATAAAGAAGGAAATGAATCTGGACTTAATTCTGTTCTCAGTAACACCACTGTTGATATCAATGTGCAGGAGTAAATGAAAGCAAAATTTGTCTTGGTGCACCAAAATTATAATTATTTTCAAATAAGCAGTGTCTTGGTTCTGCAGTTTGTGGTGGGACCCGCATAGAAGCTGAAGGAGGGAGTTTCACTTCACCGGGTTATGACAGTATCAGAAATTACACAAACAACTTGAACTGTGAGTGGACCATCAAGAATCCATACCACTACAATTCATCCACTTACATCTCCTTTGAGGATTTCCACTTGGAACACCACCAAGACTGTCAGTTTGACTACCTAGAATTACGAATAGGTATGTAAGGTCAACTGGAACAGAAGAGTGAATTAAGTATATTAATACATCAGTTGCTTTAGTGGCAATTGTGTCATGTTAAGTGCACTGTATGGCAATTCTCCAAAATTTAAAAGGTGTTTAATATGGCACTCTATGATAAAATATAGTCTGAACAACATAAAGGCAGAGGTGTTTACTGGATTAATGCACTACATCTATGTATATTTGAACATATTTTAGAACTAGAACATATGTCTTCCTTTGGAAACAGGGGACCCGATGCACCACTGCCTTACCTCAGCTATGCTCTTGTAACTCTACCAAAATCAGTGGAGTTAAACCGGTGTAAAACTGGAGGAATACAGCTTGATGTGCATTTCTTTAATATATTAACACGTTGTGTATTGGGAAGTTCCTCTCTTTGTGCATTCTCTGGTATCTTGCATTGTAAGGTACTGGGAAAGCACCATGCCTCTTTCTTTTAATATTAAAAATAGCTCAACTAATGTTGACTGTAGTATGCAAGCACAGGAGGATGTCTTCTGCCTTCACAGGTCATATCAGTGACCCTCAGAGAAAAGGACTCTGATTTACAAGAAAATTGTTTTTGAGAGGGGGGTATCTTTGAGGGTAGATATCTGTTACATCTTGTTTTAAATAATAGCACTTGGATGTGTAGGTGTAAACTTGTCTTCTCTCTCCTTAATCCTAAAAAAAAATTTCTGGTCCAAGATGTAGACTATAAAGCAGAAAGTAAAGAAAGAGAAATACTAAAGTAAATCTCTATTCTCCCACCTCTCCTCACTCCTCCTGCCCTCGGGCTCTGATTCCAAAGTGCTTAAGTAGAGAAAGTCTACTTCCCCTGGAAAGAAAACGAAGCAAACATAGCCTTGTGTTATTCAATATTGTTCACTTTGGCCAGACTAATGGATTTTCAGTTTACACAAGGCTGGTCTCATGACAAAGACAGACTGTTGTAATTCAGCTGCGTATGCTGACAGTTAGCATTTAGTGAGCACTGAGATTCTAATGGTGCCGAAAGTCACTAAATTCTAGTGGATTTTCCTTGAACAGTGACACAAGACCAGATGTGAATTTGGGAAAAGATCCTGTTTGGTAGCAGAGAGACACTGTCTCAAGAGGAGAGTATGGAATTATTTTTCTGGAATTGTCTATAGTACATTTTTAGGGGGGGGGTTATTTGTTTTTTAAGGTAGAAAATTAAGCATCTGTTACTTGATACTCACAGGAAAATATGTTTACTCCAAATAAGCCAAACAAATATTTCATTTCAAGCTTCCTGGGTGAAGTTGAACATTGTTTTAAATGATCAGCTACATGAGAATATTTCACTAGTCTAATTTCACATCCATTTTTTCGAATGAGCATTCTTTGTTTTTCTGTGGTAAATCCTGGACTTTATTATTCAAGCTACACCTTTTTTTCAGTTTGAGTCAAGTTCAGTCAAATAGATGGCTAGTGTCCCATTCTGTGTCAAGAAAGCTATGAAGTTTCATATGTATATATATATATGTATGTATATATATATATATATATATATATATGTATATATATATATATATATGTATAATACTGGAAAAGACAGGTTGCATAGATTTTCTGTATAATTTACAATAAATGTCAGTTTATTATGCACCACTTTTCATCCACAGATCTCAAGACACTTTACAAAGTTGGCTAAGTGTCATTATCCCTGTATTACATAGGGAGATTGAGTGACTTGGTCCATCACACTAGGTACCAATGGTAGGGCCTGGAATAGAACCTAGATGTTTCAACTCCTACTCTTGTCCTGTGCCATCAGTGCTGGACAATGCTGCCTCTCCTTTTGCAGTCCATGAGTTGCTTATGAATAAAGACATAAATCTGTAGGCCGATATTGTTAGAGAAGCAGATTTAGGAAGATAGTGCTTGGACATTTTGACAAACACTATTATAAAGTGCCTCACTCTTGTCCCTCTCTCTCGTTAAGAGCATTTATCTGTATAACACTAAAAATAAAATACAACTCAAACCAGTAAAGATGGAATAAAAGTTTGTAGAAACATATGCAGATGATTAAAAGTTACAAGAAATACATCTACCAATGTCATTCTTTGTTCTACAGAGAAGTCTTCAGCTAACAGAGCACATGTTGCATAATTTTACACAGTGTTTTGAAGAGGAATGCTGCAGATATCTTTGGGGGTACCATGTGCTGACCTCGGAGTGACTGTTTATGAATGAGGGATACCCACATATTGCTGAAACTAGACAGATCTTATCATCTAAACTGAAAATACCCATTGAATTTAACAGGCATTCCATTAAAAGAAGAATCAAGGGACATAACTATAAATAGGTTAGCTAGTCCACCCTTTCCCATCCTTCTAGCCATATGACTTTGCAATGCTATGGACCAGTCTGTGAGTGAGCATTCTCAGGTTCCTTTAGTCAGACTAGACATAGGCCTCAAAAGGGCAGAGGAAAAGACTAAAATGACTAACACAGAGCAAGCCATAGAATCTGCTCATTCAATTCAATTCAAAAGGATAAATACTACAGCTTCTGTAATTGTTCCCTGGCTCGAGTGGTCCAAATGCCACTATAAAACTCTAAAGCTCTGCAAAAATTTGAACACATAGAATAATAAGTCTTCCTTTAATGTGTACTATATCCTTCTGTTAAAATACAGAAAAAAACCCTTTATGCTGTTTCTCCCCCCTTCTCTCCCATTTATTTCACACAAATTAATTTAACTTACTGCAGATATTTTAGGATTGATTGAGTTAGCTGTAAAATTGGCAAATTGGCATGTGTTTTTTACTCAGGAGATGCTGATGGAGAGCTGATATCCAGACTCTGTGGCCAGGCACTGCCTTCTGTGCCACTAGTCATAGCAGCTCCTCAGATCTGGGTGCACTTTAGAAGTGATGAGCTTGTGGAAGATAGAGGATTCTATGCCAGTTACACATTTGAAGGTAAGTTCTATGAAAAGCTATTTTCTCTGACTGTGGCAAGTCCAGTAAATGCTGCTAGTCATGCTGATCATATTGGAATGAGATCTGCCCTCGAACAGGCCCACAGCAGAGTGCTCGTTGAGTTTCTATTCAAGCCCAACACATTATCAGCTGAGCTTTCACACACACTGTCCTTTGCCTTATCTCTGTTCCTTGAGCTGAGATTGAGTATTTTGCAGTGCTAGTGATGGACAGGACTACACTCAGAACACATGGAGACTCTTGCAAATAGAGATTTAACTGATAACACCACAAAGTTGGAGATTCATCAAACAGACCAAGCCTAGTGGGCATGTTGTTGCTTATACCTTTGTATTCTTTTTGCAAATCCAGTTAATGCCAAATTAGCACAAGCTACACTTCTTTACCACTGACACCCGTCTACTGACAAATGCATGCTACTCTTTGTGTCAATGCTGAATTTGACCATGGATATTCATCTGGATCCATCAGCAGCACTACATTAACAGTGCTGTTAAAGTGGAAGTTGTGGTTTTAAGTATCAATTTCCAAAGCTTTTATAGGGCTTTATTAAGTATCAAAATAAATGTGAAGTTTCCTGTTCATTGAAGCTTCTTATGTACTACATTGCCAAAATGTTTTTAACCCTTAAATTTTCTAAACAAGGTTGATTATCATCACCCATCTGAATTCAATTTAAATAGTTTTTCAGCTAGAAATATTATTGATATTATAGTTGTTTGTTCAGAGCATGCAGTTTCTCAAATATCCAAAACCTGTATTTTTTATTGCAGCTTGTGGTGGTATACAGGTTGCTGAAAGTGGGGTCATCTCAAGTCCTAACTACCCAGATTCTTACAACAATTTAAATCACTGTTCTTGGTTGTTGGAGGCCCCACGAGGTCAAACTATTACTGTGAGTAACACTAAACACATGCTATAGAAAAGAGTGAATGCACTTAATGTACTTCATGAGTCTGTAGTAAAAGATTTTTTTAATGGTTTAAAAGTCTGAAAACTGTGAAATATTAAAGAATGAAAATGTCACCATCAACAATAGGTTGGGGAAGGGGCAAAATATGCAATAGAGATAAAAACAACCTGCTTCTGTAGATCATAGCCTATTTTTTAAAAAGTTGAGGAAGTTAATCTTCTAATGGTTCTTGTCCTCAGATAGACATCACACGTCACTCACTCTTCCTCCCATAAAATAAATCATCTACTGTGTACACATAAGCAACTAGAGTAGCTGCTTTAAACAGATGCACAGTGATAAGCCTCTGCCTTCAGGAGGACAAGTCTGAGGCTGAAAGTCCATGCTGCACCTCCAGAAGGCACAGAACAGAAGGTGCAGCTCTGTAGAAGAGTCAGGCCTGGTCCACACTACAGTGTTAAATCGATTTAAACAGCGTTAAATCAATTTAACGCTGTACCCGTCCACACTACAAGGCACTTTAAATCGATTTTAAGGGCTCTTAAAATCGATTTCTGTACTCCTCCCCAATGAGAGGAGTAACCCTAAAATCGATATTACTATATCGATTTAGGGTTAGTGTGGACGGAAATCGAAGTTATTGGTCTTTCTTTTACTGAGCTACCCAGAGTGCACCGCTCCGGAAATCAATGGTAGCCTAGGACCATGGACGCACAGCACCGAATTAATGTGCCCTAGTGTGGACGCACAAAATCGATTTTATAAAACCAGTTTTATAAAACCGGTTTTAATAATTTCGATTTTATGCTGTAGTGTAGACGTGGCCTCAGACATTTGTGTCCCTAAGATTGTGGCCAGCTCTGGGGGCCAGAGTGGTCCCTCACATAGACTGCAATAGCCAGGTTCTGCACTAATTTCCAGCAGCTTCCCTCCCAAGGGCTACCAATGGGCTGCTTTGGAACAGCCGAGAATCCCTGTAGCACTCTACATTATGGTCCTCACCCTCATGCCCCAGCACCGAGGCTTGTCTGTGGACCAGTGTAGGGTCCCTTAGACTGCAACCCTATGCTGTGCTTGCACTGTAGCATTCGCCTGACTCCTGGGGTAACAGGTCCAGCCAGTGACTTGTAGGGTTCAGTCAGGGGGCAGAGTCCCTCCCTGGGCCTTAAAGTGCTGCTCTGAAACAGCTTTGTGAAACAATGTTCTGCACTTATTGTCACTCAGTGATTCCCAGATCCAGCTTTCACAGTTTATGTGTAAAAAGACATGTCTTCTAACTGCAGGCTCAGCAGACTCACCCTGTGCTCTATCTGTCACTGTACAGGTATTTATAGTGTTTTAGGGTTTATGAGGGCATCTGAGGTCAACAAATCTGTATTTAATCGATGCAGATTAAATTAGTACTATTCCGAATCAGCTGAAAATAAGGTTTTATTATAAGTGGAGCTGGTAGTGACCCTTGTCATGAAGGTTTCCCAGCACTATCCACTATAAACCACAATTTTCAGTTTTTATACTTTCCAAATGCTAATTGTTTGGACTGAAATTTTCCATGCTTGCTCTTTGCCTCAGGCTGAATTTTTGGAGAAATTAGACCAGAGGGATAATTACATAACCTTTTGCTAAACTTTTCCATACAGATCCCTGGCAATAATATCACATTGGAATAGGGCCAGGTACTCATTAGCAAGGGCGGCTCCAGGCCCCAGCACACCAAGCACGTGCTTGAGGCGGCATGCTGCGGGGGGCACTTTGCCGGTCGCTGGGAGGGCGGCAGGCAGGCAGCCTTCGGTGGCATGCCTGCGGAGGGTCCGCTGGTCCCGCGGCTTCGGTGGCACACCTGCGGGAGGTCCACCGGAGCCGCAGGATCGGCAACCAGCAGAGCGCCCCCAGCGGCATGCCGCCGTGCTTGGGGCGGCGAAATGTCTAGAGCTGCCCCTGCTCATTAGTGCAGATCAATAATGAAGAACAGGGCTAATAAATCTGCGAGCCTGTGTGATCAGCTGTTTGAAATCTTTGAGTTGAAAATCCCACCTATGTGCATATTACTCCATGCACCCGACACTGGGGTCAGCAGTTCACTGCCCACATTCTTCCTGCCTGACACATCCAGTTTTGTAGGTGTTTGCTCTCATTTGATAGTCTTGCAGCAGCTTATCTCAGGTTTAAAAGAAAATAGTCATTTTCACTGATTGTTTATTATTGTGACCAAAAAGAAAAAGATGGGGAGCATGGACTTTTTTCCTAAATAGCTGGTTAATATTTTATCACAGCTGAATCTAAACTAAGATTTCATTGTCTCAGTCCCCGATTCAGGAAAGCAATTCAGCATGTGCTGAAGTCCATCCCTTTTCAGGAAAATACTTAAGCATGTTTTAAGCACATTCTTAAGTCCCATTGACTTAAATTCTAGATCTGTCCTTTTTCTCCTCTCTCTTTAATTACGATCATTACGATTAAGATATAGAAACTCCAGCTCACTACCAACAACAAAGTACCGGAGTCAAGCTGTCAAACAGGCTTGGTCCACACTACAGTGTTAAATCGATTTAAACAGCGTTAAATCGATTTAATGCTGTACCCGTCCACACTACAAGGCACTTTAAATCGATTTTAAGGGCTCTTAAAATCGATTTCTGTACTCCTCCCAAACGAGAGGAGTAACCCTAAAATCGATATTACTATATCGATTTAGGGTTAGTGTGGACGGAAATTGAAGTTATTAGTCTCATTCTTTTACTGAGCTACCCAGAGTGCACCGCTCCGGAAATCGATGGTAGCCTAGGACTATGGACGCACACCACCGAATTAATGTGCCCTAGTGTGGACGCGTAAAATCGATTTTATAAAACCAGTTTTATAAAACCGGTTTTAATAATTTCGATTTTATGCTGTAGTGTAGACGTGGCCACAGTTTAGTATGTTATCAGTCTGTCAAATCATTGTGCTGGAACTGTTAGAGAACCTGGATAGATCTGTTTTGATGCATCCTGCAAGTACAGCTGGTTTCAGGTCCTGAATGTTTGTTTATTTTCTGTTCATTCCCTCTGAAGCATCTGGCACCAGCCACTGTCAGAAGACAGGCTACTGGGCTAGATGGATCATTGGTCTGTCCCAGTATGGCCATTCTTATGTCATTCTTGTTTGTCTATAGCTTACTTTTACAGCCTTTGATGTTGAAATGCACTCAAACTGTCGCTGGGACTCAGTCACTATTCTGAATGGTGGTTCTCCTGGTTCTCCTATAATCGGACAATATTGTGGAACTACATCTCCTGGGACCATTCAGTCAGGTTCCAACAAGCTAGTGGTGATCTTTAACTCAGACCACTCAGTACAAAGAGGCGGGTTTTATGCAACATGGACCGCAGAATCGTTAGGTAAGAGGAAAATAATCACTATCTCATGTATATACATAATAATACTTAGCACTTGCACAGCACTCTTCCTCCATAGATACAAAGCATTTACTATCTCAACCTCTTTAAATAAAATTGTGCTGGAGAACACAACAAATAGTATATAAAATGTGGCCACCTAACTGAGATGAGTCTGCACTGAAATGGCTAAGTGTTAAAACATTAACTCTGACCCAGGGCCACCCAGAGGATTCAGGAGGCCTGGGGTCTTCGGCAGTGCGGGGCTCCCGCTTCGGCGGTAATCCAGCGGCAGGGGAGGGGGGAGTCCTTCTGCTCTAGGACCCGCCACCGAAGTGCCCCGAAGACCTGAGTCAGGGGCCCTCCGCCTCCGAAATACTGCCGAAGCAGGACCCGCCACTGAAGAGCTGGGTCTTCAACGGTAATTCTGCGGCGGGGGGGTTCTTCCGCCCTGGAGCAGAAGGACCCCCTGCCGCCAAAGACCCGGAGTGGAAGAAGCTCTGGGGGCCCAGGCCCCATGAGAGTTTTCCGGGGCTCCCGGAGTGAGTGAAGGACCCTGCTCCAGGGCCTCCAAAAAACTCTCGTGGCCTAGGGCAAATTGCCCCACTTGCCGCCCCCCCCCGAGAGGCCCTGCTCTGACCTTACAAACTGATATCAAATTTGGATTCATAGCCTACTTTCTGACGGCAATCACTGATGGCTGATATCCTGTATGAAAGGGGATCTTGTTCATTTTACTCACTGTAGTAGCATCTAATGTCAGAGATTGCAAGACATTTCCTTTCTGTGACAATATTCATTTCACAATATTTTGGTTTATATATTAAACACCAAAGTTACAGTCATGGAACGAGAATAAAATCAGGATCAAACTAGAGATACGGGGCACAATTTTTAAAAGCTCCTAACTGACGTACAAGCGTAAATCTCATTGACTTTCAATGAGAATTAGGGCTTGTCTACATGAACATTAAAGTCGCAGCAAGTTTGGGTGTGAATCTACCCTGCACTAGCCTGCCACTAGCACTGTCTGTGAGGACACTGTTGATGCACACTAACAGTTTATTAGTGCACTTCTGTCTACTCGAGGAGACAAAAGCAGAATGTTATAAAGTTTTAGATTGCTCTCTCTTCTCTTTACTACAGAATTTCTGAAATTATTTTGAACCCATAGCTTTAATAAATTATTACTGGAAGCAAAAATATGTTTCAAATTATGTCAACCACATATCAGAATGTGAGCTTCCCTAGAACCATGACTAATCTTCTTTATAAATGGATCACTTAGCATTTATTTTTAAACATGCTGGGCAAAATTCTGTGCTGATTTAACTCCTCCTGCAATCCCACTAAAGTCCAGTGGGACTGCCTGGGCTGCAAGGAAAATCAGAATTTTGCTGCAGGTGAACAGATTCAGTTTGAGTAGGATTCACATGTACAGCTGTGCTGTTTAAGTTTTGTAAAGTAAAACGCTGAGGGATCTGGTACTGGGATGAGGTTTCTTGGACTGGTTTGAATGGCTGTGAAAGGATGATGGACTGGAAGAGGCTTGCAGAGGCCTCGTTACAGTACAGATTAGATCTTCTTCGAGTGCTTGCTCATATCAATTCCAATTAGGTGTGCGTGCGTTGCATGCATGATCATCAGAAGATTTTTACCCTAGCAACACTCGGTGGGTCGGCTGAGGTGCCCCCTGGAGTGGCGCCTTTACAGTGCCAGATATATACCCCAGTCAACCCCGCACCCCCTTAGTTCTTTCTTACCGCCCATGACGGTCGTTGGAACTACGAAGCGTGGCTTAGCTGATCTCCACTTCCCTAGCTTCTAGCTCGTTTATAGTTGTAGATAGCTTTTATAGAGTAGTTGCTATTAGTTTATTGTTGTACAGACTATCCAGGACCTGCCCTTTCATGCCCATGGTCTGTTTTCTGACAAGACTGACTCCAGACTCCAGAGTGTGAAGGATAACTGGGCCATCATGCGTTCATTGGGCATGCATATCCTGGTGACGCAACGTAGGCCCTTCCGACCCCAACCATAGCGCACCTACTGTAATCCCCAGCCAAGACAAGGCTTCCCTAGAAGACATGGCCAGGATGGTAGGAAAAGACAGTCTGGTCCTCAGATGGGCCAGAACCAGGGCCCCCCAAACTTTCAGCGGGGTCCAAGCAAAACTTTGGAAGGTGCACCCGAGGGCAGAGCACCAGGGTCCTTCTAGGACCCTTTCCCACTTTTCACCAACCGCCTCTCCTATTTCCTCCCTGTGTGGTCCCACATAACGTCAGACCGATGGGTCCTACATATGGTGGAAAGTGGATACCACCTTCAATTTGTTTTGTCCCCCACTCCCACCCTCCCTCTTCAGGGACCCTTCTCATGAGCAACTCCTTCTACAGGAGGTGCAAATGCTCCTAACTATTGGAGCTATAGAGGAGGTTCCAAAGGAACTGAGGGGCAGGGGGTTTTACTCCCATTACTTCCTAATCCCCAAGGCAAGGGGGGGGGGCTACGGCCCATCCTGGACCTGCGTGGACTCAACAAATTCATGGTAAGGTTGAAGTTCCACATGGTTTCCCTGGGGACCATTATCCCTTCCCTGGAGACTGGTACGCCGCCCTCGACGTGAAGGACACTTACTTCCACATAGTGATTTACCCACCACACACGCATTTCCTTCACTTTGTGGTCAACCAACAGCACTTCCAATTTACGGTCCTTCCCCTCAACCTATCCACAGCACCAAGGATCTTTACCGTCGTAGCTGCCTCACTACGTTGACACTGGATCCAAATGTTTCTGTACCTCGATGACCGGCTCAGTCGGGGTCGCTCCAAGGACCAGGTGCAATCTCAGGTCCAGCTCACCATGAGCTTGTTCAGACAGGTGGACTTGCTGCTCAATGTCAAAAAGTCCACTTTGGGAGCTGACCGAAAGAATAGACTTCATCGGAGGAGTCCTGGATTCAAAACTCCCCCGTGCGTGCCTACCGCACGCCCGCTTCCAGTTCATGGCGAGCATTATCCACGGCCTCCAAAGCTTCCCAACCTCGACAGCACGCACGTGCCTTGGTCTGCTGGGACACATGGTGTCTTGCACCTTCGTGACCAGACAAGCCAGACTGCGCCTCCATCCACTTCAGGCCTGGCTCTCAACTGTAAACCGCCCAGGCTGGGACAATATGGACACAGAGGTCACGGTACCGACGGAAGTCTTAACTGCCATGGTCTGGTGGCTGCACTTCAGCATGCAAAGGGGTGCCATTCCATGCCCCGCAGGCCTCCCTGGTCCTGACCACGGACGCATCAGCTTTGGGTTGGGGTGCTCACCTCATGGACCTTTGCACACAGGGCCTTTGGTCCACACAAGAGATTTCCCTGCACATCAACGTACGGGAACTGAGAGCAGTGTGCCCAGTGTGTCAGGTGTTCTGCAAGCACCTTCAGGGCTGTTGTGTTGCAGTTTTCACAGACAACACAATGGCCATGTTTTATATCAACAAACAAGGGGGAGCGCAATCGTCCCCCCTCTGCCAGGAAGCCACTCACCTGTGGGAATTTTGCATAGCCCACTCGATAGACCTGGTGGCATCATTTCTCTCAGGAGTCCAAAACACCTTGGCAGATCACCTCAGCAAATCCTTTCTGGCTCACGAGTGGTTGATTCACCCGAATGTTATCCATTCTGTTTTCCAGAAGTGGGGGTTTCCCCAGATAGACCTTTTCGCCTCTCGTGAGAATCGGAAGTGCCAGGTGTTCTGCTGTCTCCAGGGGCGCTCCCTGGGTTCCCTATCGGACGCCTTCCTGATACCATGGAAAGACTGCCTGTATTATGCCTTTCCTCCATTTCCATTAGTCCACAAGGTCCTTCTCAAGTTGCACAGAGACAGGGCCCACTTAATCTTGATCCCCCCGGCAGCATTGGTATACCACTCTCCTCGATCTGTCAGTGACCACTTCAATTCCACTTCCGTTGTGGCCGGACCTGATCACTCCGGAATACGTCCGTCTCTGTCATCCAGACCTGCAATCCCTCCATCTCACAGCATGTATGTTGCATGGCTAACTCAATCTGAGCTACGTTGCTCCTGCTCGGTGCAGCAAGTACTTTTGGGTAGCAGAAAGCCCTCTACTAGGTCCACATATTTGGCCAAGTGGAAGCATTTCTCCTGCTGGTGTGTTCTGAGCAATGCTGCCCCTCGGGAGGCGCCAGTACCTACCATCTTAGACTATTTCTTGTCCTTGAAACAGCAGGGCCTAGCAGTTTCATCCACCGGGGCAAAAATGGGCACTCAGTCTTCTCCAGTCCATGATCAGCAGGTTCCTCAAGGAATTGGAACATCTCTACCTGCAAATTCGGCATCTGGCCCCTACGTGGGACCTCAACCTGGTCCTATCCAGACTCATGGGTGCCCTATTCGAGCCGATGGCCACTTGCTTGCTCCTGTACTTTTCCTGGAAAACCACTATCCTCATCACTATCACCTCAGCGAGATGTGCATCACAGCTTAGAGCCCTTACGTCAGACACCCCATATACGTTGTTTCATAAGGACAAGGTACAGCTGTGACCACACCCTTCCTTCTTTCCTAAGGTGGTGTCTGGCTTCCATGTCAACCAAGACATCTTCCTTCCGGTCTTCTATCCGAAGCCGCATGCTTCTCGATGGGAACAACAGCTGCAGTCCCTAGACGTTCGCAGGCCCCTCGCCTTTTACATCGAACGAATGAAACCTTTTAGGAGGACATCCCAGCTGTTTATAGCTGTGGCAGACCAGATGAAGGGCCTCCCAGTCTCTGCCCAGTGCATCTTGTCCTGGATCACATCTTGCATCCGTGCATGCTATGACTTGGCTGGCGTGCCAACTACGCACCTTACTGCCCACTCACGCTGGGCTCAAGCTTCCTTTTCCACCTTCCTGGCTTATGTACCCATACAGGAGATATGTAGGGTAGCAGCCTGGTCATCGGTGCATACCTTCACTTCCCATTATGCAATTGTCCAACAGTCAAGGGGTGACGCAGCATTTGGCTCAGCAGTTCTTCACTCTGCGACATCCCACACCAACCCTACTGCCTAGGTAAGGCTTGGGAGTCACCTAAATGGAATCGATATGAGCAAGCACTCAAAGAAGAAAAGACGGTTACTCACCTTTGTTCCACCTGTAAGTATCTGGGAAGTAAAACTGACCACTGCTGATACATGGAACACAGAAGTGAGAAAAGACGGTTACTCACCTTTGTAACTGTTGTTCTTTGAGATGTGTTGCTCATATCCATTCAAACCTGCCCTCCTTCCCCTCTGTCAGAGTAGCCGGCAAGAAGGAACTGAGGGGGCGCTGGGTCGACTGGGGTATATATCCAGCGCCATAAGGGTACCATTCCAGGGGGCACCTCAGCTGACCCATTGTGTGTTGCTAGGGTAAAAATCTTCCGACAATCATGGACGCAGTGTGTGCACATCTAATTGGAATGACTATGAGTAACACATCTCGAAGAACAACAGTTACAAAGGTGAGTAATCGTCTTTTCTCACTTCTGTGTTCAATGTATGAGCAGTGGTCAGTTTTACTTCCCAGATATTTACAGGTGGAACAGAGCTGAATTAGATGAATAGGGAAGCAAAGGACATGAGAGGAGGAGAAAGGAACAATGTGGTGAGAGAAGAGTCATTTTCTGAGCATATCCACCCCCAATAGCAGGTAGTACTTCTTCTCTGGTAGCAAGAATAGCAATGGGGGTGAATGAATAATGGATCTTTTCTTTCATGCTTCTGCAGGCATAGGCACAAGAAGCACCTGTGAAAGCAGCCACTCATAATCTTCAGGCCCAGCTGAATGCTGTGGGAACAACAACATCTGAAACATTTTGACCAGCTCTCTTATCTACTTCTGTTTGTGTAGGATGTGGTGGAATCATTCATTCAGATAGTGGCACAATCAAATCTCCCCACTGGCCTCAAAATTTCCCCATGAACATTAGATGCACATGGACAATCATTACTCACGAGAGCAAACACTTGGAGATGAGGTTTGATAACAACTTCCAGATCCCCAATAGTAATGGAGAGTGCCAGAACAGTTATGTGAAGGTAAGAGAGCACTGGTAGGAGATCTGTGGTTTGACAGTTTTCAGTGTTTAGTATTAATTACTAACAACTACGTTCATACAATGGTATGATTGAAATTTTAAACACACAAAACCCTGGAAATTCAAAGTTATGGTTCCCACAACAACATACTAGTAGAGAATCACAATTGATACTTTGTTTATAAATATACCTCTGTGTAAGATATCAAGGTTGTCTTAATCCTCACTTATATTTTTTTCAATGGCAGCTTAGAGCAACTTGTTTTGAAGGCATTAGGGCAGAGTGGGACATGCTTTGAATTCTTTGTAGTTTAGTTTTTTCTCGGGCATTTGGCAGATTTGCGTGTTTTGGTACTCATTCTCTCCAGAGCCACAATACTCCCACTTGTAATAAAGGGCAAGCATAATTTGACATCATGTAGGATGCTTTGAGCAGCTCTACAGCCAATGGCTGAGAAGACCTAAATTACATTAATTTTTTAAAGCCATAAAAAAATGGCAATTTTGTGTTCTGCCCCCTTGAACCACAGCAGTAAATATGTCACTAATAAAGTTTTGTTTCATAAACAGCAAGTCTTACTGCTCCCCAGTGGAGGAGTCTGTTGATTGAAAATGGCCAACCTAATCTGGATGACTATCCTGAGTATTGTTGTATGCAGAGCTTGCATGGCATGG
Organism: Gopherus flavomarginatus; assembly: GCF_025201925.1. Taxonomy (NCBI): domain Eukaryota; kingdom Metazoa; phylum Chordata; order Testudines; family Testudinidae; genus Gopherus; species Gopherus flavomarginatus. The sequence goes on from NC_066618.1 coordinate 42,579,263, forward strand.
AAAAAACTATTTGAATGACCAAGTTAGCCCCTGAGAACAAATGAACAAAGATTTCGGTTGCCCAGCCCATCAAGGGACCTGGTTATCAGAAAGTGCTGAGCACCCATCCTCTGACAATCAATGTATCCCAAATTGGGCACCCAAAAACCAAAGCACTCCCAATTATAATCACTTTGAAAACCTTGTCCCGGATGTGCACTGTTTACACTAATCATGTAGGCAGGGACGATTCGTGCCTCCCCATCCTGGGAGAGTGGAGGGACAATCTAAAGGGGAGGACACATAACTGCCCCATGTGTCTCCTCTGCCCAGTGACTGCTGCACCCAGCCCGGGGCCACCATGCTCTCCCTGTCCCTTGTTTACTGCAGGGCAAGGGGAACTTTGTCTTTCTCCCACTGTACCTCCCCCCCACTCCTCGGCACATTTGGCTACTCTCCCTGGCAGCTGGGCCCAGGCAGGGAGCTGCTTCTCACATGGCTGAAGCTGGCTGCTCCGGGTCGCTGCTCTGTGCAGCACAGCAGCTGCCTGCGAGAGCCAGGCTGGGGAGGTGGTGGGCTGCCCCCCTGCCCAGGCCCAACTGTTGGGGACAGGGGCCAAGCAACCTAGAAACATGCCAGGGGGGGAGAAAGGACTCCGGCTTGCTCAGCCCTTGTCCCTGGCAGCTGGATCTGGGGTGGGGGAAGGGGTGACCTCCTGTCGCCCTCTCAGCCAGGCTCTCTCTCAGGCACCGCTGCACTGCACAGAGCAGCAACCCTGAGCGGCCGGTGTAAGAAGTGTCTGGTCCTGTCCCTTCTGCTTCCCGCCCGGGCCTAGCTGCCCAAGACAGGGGCCAAGCGTGCCAAGGGGCAGGCACAGCAGGAGAAAGACAGAGCCTCCCTCATTCCCCTCAGCAGGCAGGTCTGGGGAGACACTTGACCCCACACAGAATCATAGATTATTAGGGTTGGAAGGGACCTCAAGAGATCATCTAGTCCAACCCCCTGCTCAAAGCAGGACCAATCCCCAAATGGCCCCCTCAAGACATGTCCCGCTGTGTGTCGCTTATGCATTCAAGGGCTCAATGTTGCAAACACCTAGGCACATAAATACCATTATTCACATGCCTAAGTATTTGCGTGGGATCAAACAGTACATGGCTAGTCCTTTGCTAAGATGGCTGTTTACAAAACCATCACAGTTGTATGTGGCTGATCTCTCTTGACTTCTTTCCAACATATGAAAGTCTTAATCAAATATTCTTTATTTTCCTTATTTTTTTACTAGATGAGTGGTAAGGAAAAATCCTGTAATCACGTTGATTGGAGACCAATCAGGCATGTTATTGAAATAGAAACTTTAGGAGATTTCAACACATTGCATTTGAAATAGGAAGCTAATATTTTCTCATGTAAGCAAACAACATTTGATTAACATCCTTGGGAAGGTACTGAAGTAAATAGGTTGAAATTCAATAAGGACAACTGCAAAGTACTCCACTTAGCAAAGAACAATCAATTGCACATATACAAAATGGTAAATGACTGCCTAGGAAGGAAAGAGTGAAAAGGATATAGGGGTTATAGCGGATCACAAGCTTAATACAAGTGAATAGTGTAACACTGTTGCAAAAAAAAAAAAAGCAAGTTTAATTCTGGGATGTATTAGCAAGAGTGTTGCAAGCAAGACATGAAAAATAATTCTTCCGCTCTATTCCGCTCTGATTAGGCCTCAGCTGGAGTATTGTGTCCAGTTCTAGGTGCCACATTTCAGGAAAGATGTGAACAAACTGAAGAAAGTCCAAAGAACAGCAACAAAAAATGATTAAAGGTCTAGAAAACATGACCTATGAGGAAAGATTGAAAACATTGGATTTGTTTAGTCTGGAGAAGAGAAGACTAAGGGGGGACATGATAACATTTTTCAAGTACACAAAAGATGGTTAAATGGAGGAGTGTGAAAAATTGCTCTAATTAACCTCTGAGGATAGGACAAGAAGCAATGGGCTTAAATTGCAGCAAGGGAGGTTTAGGTTGGACACTAGGAAAAACTTCCTAACAGTCAGGGTAGTTAAGCACTGGAATAAATTGCCTAGGGATGTTGTGTAATTTCTGTCACTGGAGATTTTTAAGAACAGTTAGACAAACACCTGTTAGGGCTGGTCTACTTTTTACTTAGTCCTGCCCTGAGTGCAGGGGACTGGACTAGATGACCTATTGAAGTCCCTTCCAATCTTACACGTCTATGATTCAGCAAAAAAACTAAAGCACCTGCTTAACTTCAAACTTTAAGCATGTGTCTGGTTTTACAAATATGCTTAAATCACATTCACTTAAATGAGATTTAAACATGTGCTTAAAGTTAAGTAATTGCTTAAGTGCTTACCTGACATGGGTTGGACGTACCTGCTTAAAGTTAAGCATGCATGTGATTTTTCCTGAACTGATGCCCTAACTAGCCTTAAAATTACTACTTCTAATGTTGTTTGCAGTGTTGCTGTAGCCATGTTGGGCGCAGGATATTGGAGAGACAAGGAGGATTAGATAATATCTTTTATTGAACCAACTTTTCCTGGTGAAAGATAAGCTTTCGAGCTTACCCAGAGCTCTTCTTCAGGTATGGGAAAGGTGCTCCTAGGGTTTGGCTACACTTGCAGCTGTACAGCGCTGGGAGTTGCAGCTGTCTTCGTACAGCTGTGTAGGGAAAGCGCTGCAGTGTGGCCACATTCGCAGCATTTGCAGTGGTGTTGGGAGTGGTGCATTATGGGCAGCGCTCTCACAGAGCACCTCTTCCCATTCTGGCACCGTGGGTTGTGGGAAGGGGGCGGAGGGGGCGAGTCATTCTGGTTCCTGTCCCAACGCCCCGTGGTGCATCACTTCACATCCCAGCAATGCCTGTGTTTCCATCCACATTTGGCGCCATCTTTGCATGGTTTCTGTGCAGCGCAATTTTGTGTTCCGTTTCAGTCTATGGGAAATGGAGCCCGAACGGCTGAGGAGTATGCTGATGAATCTCGCCAGCACGTCACGTTTGGCAGTTGAGCTATTGCTTAAGATCCAAAGTGAGAGTGAGGAGTCCGACGATGATAACAAGTCGCATAATGCGTATGACATGAAATTGCTTGTGGCTTTCACAGACATGCTCAGCACCGTGTAATGCCGCTTTTGGGCTCAGGAAACAAGCACTGACTGGTGGGATCACATCGTCATGCAAGTCTGGGATGACGAGCAGTGGCTGCAGAACTTTCGGATGAGAAAAGCCACTTTCATGGGACTGTGTGAGGAGTTCACCCCCATCCTGCGGCGCAAGGACCTGAGATTGAGAGCTGCCCTGCCGATGGAGAAGCGGGTGGCTATTGCAATCTGGAAGCTGGCAACTCCAGACAGCTACCGATCGGTCACGAACCAGTTTGGAGTGGGAAAGTAGACCTTTGGAATCGTGTTGATGCAAGTTTGCAGGGCCATTAATTGCATCCTGCTAAGAAGAACCGTGACTCTGGGGAACGTGCACCGACATTGTGGATGGCTTTGCACAAATGTGGAGGAGAGATAGATGGGACGCATATTCCTATTCTGGCACTACCCCACCTAGCATCCAAGTACTTTAATCAGAAGGGGTATTTCTCTGTGGTTCTCTAGGCACTTGTGGATCACCGTGGGCATTTCACTGACATTAACACAGGCTGGCCCAGAAAGGTGCATGATGCACGCACCTTTCAGAACACTGGCCTCTTCAGGAAGCTGGAGGCTGGGACTTTTTTTCCCAGACCGGAAGATCACATTAGGGGACGTCGAAATGCCCATTGTGATCCTTGGAGACCCTGCTTACCCGTTAATGCCTTGGTTCATGAAACTGTACACAGGGAGCCTTGACAGCAGCAAGGAACGGTTCAACTACAGGCTGAGCTGGTGCTGAATGACTGTGGAGTGTGCTTTTGGCCATTTAAAGGGGCGCTGGTGATCTCTGTAAGGCAAGCTGGACTTGGGGGAAAGCAGCATCCCCGCGGTTATATTCGCGTGCTGTACCCTCCATAATATTTGTGAAGGGAAGGGTGAAAGATTCAATCAGGCATGAACCTCCAAGGTTCAACGCCTGGAAGCTGAATTTGCACAGCCAGAGAGCAGGGCTACTAGAGAGGCCCAGCACAGGGCTGCAAGGGTTAGGGGTGCCTTGAGGGAGGAATTTGAGGCTGAAAACCAACAGTAATGTTTGGTGCCTTGCATGGGAGTGAAGTGCAGTGGTTACAATGTTAGTAGGAATCTGTGTTTCCTAAGCTGATCTGCAGTACCTGTTTCTTTCCTGGGCTAAGGTATCTTTAACTTTCTGCAATAATAAAGACTGTTTTCAAAGCCAAAAATTCATTTATTGAAAACACACAACTTGTTTGGAATCTGAAAGGGCAAGGGGGTGGGGTGGGGAACTGTACAATCCCAGGTTTGCATATGTCCTGTCTGGAGTGCTGTGCAATGACTGCTGCACTTCAGAATGGCTGTACTGCATGGTGAAGGGGGTTGAGTGCAGAGGGTAAGAGTCGTAGTTGTCAGGGCTGGTTGGTGAACGTACAGGTGTTGGAGGCAGCTGGTGGTGGTAAGAACCCGCATGCTGGGGAAGGGGGTGTAGAGCTAACATGGGGGCACAAGGGAAAGAGGTTTTGGGATAAGGGCAACGAGGGGGGGGGTGGCGGTAGTGCTCCAGCTGCATGGCTACAAGCACCTGGAAAGAGTCTGCTTGGTGCTCCAGGATGCTTATCAGCCGCTCCGCGCATTGCTTCCTTTGCACTGCGTTTTCCTTGTGGATCCTGCTTTCCCTCTCCCTCCACTCCTGCGCTTTTTGATTCTCTGTGAGAGATTGCTTCATCACTTCTTGCAGCATGTCTTCTTTGCTTTTTCGCGGCCTCTTCTGGAGGTTTTATAATCTCTCAGCTGGTGATAACATGGACAGCTGAGATCTCAAGGTTGCATCTGTAAAGGCAAAATGCAACACTTAACAGAGGCAGCATTGTTTATACCGGACAGAGTAATTCCCCCGCATTGAAGCAGGGCACATTAACAGTCTTCACAATAGCATAATTTTCCCATCCCAAAGAGAGTGCACATAACCCACGGGAGCCCCAAAATGGTGAGTAAGGGGGACTGATTGGTTCAGGGCTGTACTAGGGTTTATGTGCGTTGGGGAAAGCAAACAGCTGCAGGGGGCACCTACACTGAACACCTGGGAAGCACGGGAGGGTCTTCTACTGCAATGCGGATTCTGCCCTGGCCCCTATGCAGCTTTCCTGTGTGCAGCAATGGTCCCTCCACCCCTTGCAGCACAGTGGCGCGAACGCGGCAGTCTAACTGGAGGGAGGGAGGGGGGACTGAGAACTCCAGCTATCCCACAGTCCCCGCAGTCTCTGAAAAGCATTTGCATTCTTGGCTGAGCTCCCAATGCCTGAAGGGTCAAAAGCATTGTCCCGGGTGGTTTAGGGTATATGTCGTCAATTTACTCCTCTCCCCCCAACCCGTGAAAGAAAAGGGAAAAAAATCGTTTCTCACCTTTTTTCAGTGTCAGCATATGTCTACTGCATGCTGCTGGTAGATGCGGTGCTGCGGCGCTGAACAGAAGCATCCCCTCCCCTTCCTTTCTTGATGACAGACAGTACAAAAGGCTTGGAAACCGTCCTCATCATCCCGTGAGTGCTCCTGGCTTGCCTCGGTGAGGTCGGCCGGGGGTACCTGGGCAAAAATGGGAATGACTCCTGGTCATTCCCTTCTTTAAGCTTCTCCTGGAGAGGCAGGTGGTGCAAAAGGCTTGGTAACCATCCTCATCATAGCAGCGGGAGGCTGCGCTCCTCTCCCCCGCACCCTTTAATGAGTAATGGAGATTCTGTCCTGCCTGGAATCTCACAGCAGCTGGAGGCTGCCTCCTGCTCATTTCATCTCACTAAAAAGTCAGTGTGTTTCTTATTCCTGCATTCTTTATTACTTCATCACACAAATGGAGGGACACTGCCACGGTAGTCCAAGAGGGGTGTGGGAGGAGGGAAGCAACGGGTGGGGTTGTTGCAGGGGCACCCCCTAAAATGGCATGCAGCTCATCATTTCTGCAGGTTATCTGAGGCTCTGACTCAGAGCGGCTGTGCTCTCTGGTTCTCTAGTAGACTTGCTTCATATTCTAGGCAGGACTGACTCTAATTTTAGACAAAACATAAAGAAGGGAATGACCTGGGGAGTCATTCCCATTTTTGTCCATGTGCCCCCGGCCGACCTCAGCAAGGCCAGCCAGGAGCACCCATGACAGCAGCAGTTGGTACAAAAGGACTGGTAACCGTCATCGTCAATTTCAAAATCAGCAGACGGTGCAAAAGGACTGGTAACCATCTCTGCTACCTTGCAAAGGCAAAGAATGCTGCTGTGTAGCACTGCAGTACCGCCTCTGTCAGCGGCATCCAGTACACATACGGTGACAGTGACAAAAGGCAAAACGGGTTCCATGGTTGCCATGCTATGGCATCTTCCAGGGCAATCCAGGGAAAAAGGGCGCAAAATGATTGTCTGCAGTTCCTTTCACAGAGGAAGGGTTGAGTGACGACATTTATCCAGAATCACCCACGACGCTGGTTTTGCCCCATCATGCATTGGGCTCTCAACTCAGAATTCCAATGGGTGGGGGAGACTGCGGGAACTATGGGATAGCTATGGGATAGCTACCCACAGTGCAACGCTCCGGAAATCAACACTAGCCTCGTTACATGGACGCACACCACTGAATTAATGTGCTTAGTGTGGCACTTGACTTTATGCAATCAGTTTTAAAAAATCAGTTTCTGTAAAATCGGAATAATTCCGTAGTGTAGACATACCCTGGGACAAGGACCACAGTGGCTCTCCCAATAAACCTGCACAAGCGCTTTGCCCACGCACCGGATGAGACTTTTGAAGAGATTACCGAGGCCGATTACCATGAAGTGATAGACCACATCAATGCGCTATTCCATATCTAGGCATGCATGCATGCAGCCCTAATCCTCCCTCCTCTGCCTAAAAATTTCCATCCTGAAAATAAAAGCTGCTTACCGGGAACCTGCTCCTCTGGTTGTCCTCCACCAAGGACAGGCTGCTGCAACTGGCTACCTTCCTCCTGGCTTGAGAAGAGCTCCTGGCTGCATGCCTCCAGGGACTCCGGGGTGTCTCCCCCCACCCCAGTACCATCACTCTTGCTTTCCTCCTTCTCCTCCTCCTCCTCCCGTTTTGAAGTGTCCATCGTGGTCCTTGGAGTGGAGGTGGGGTCACCCCCAAGTATTGCGTCCAGCTCTTTGTAGAAATGGCAGGTCGTGGGAGCAGCCCCAGAGCAGCGGTTTCCCTCGCGGGCTTTGCAGTAGGCACTCCACAGCTCCTTCACTTTAACCCTGCACTGCAGCACGTCCCGGTCATGGCCCCTTTCCATCATGGCCCTTGATATCTGCCCATAGGTATCGTAATTCCTACAGCTGGAGCGCAGCTGGGAATGCACAGCTTCCTCCCCCTAAACACTGATGAGGTCCAGCAAATTGCCATTGCTCTATGCTGGGGCTCGTTTGGAACGTGGAGGCATGGTCACCTGGAAAGTTTCACTGATTGCACTCCACACCTGGCTGAGCAAACTGGAAGGGGATTTTTAAAATTCCTGGGGCATTTAAAGGGCGAGTCACCTGAGGCCAGGGCAGTAAAGTTCGAACTGATGAGCAGAGTGACTGAACAGGCATTCTGGGATACCTCCGAATACCTCTGGAGGCCAATAACAGCGCTTTTGGTGGCCACACTGGCGGAGCAGCGCTGCATCAGCAGCGCTATAGTCTTTATTCCTCTCGTCGAGGTGGAGTACAACCAGCCCTGTAGCCAGGGAGATACAGCTCTGTATGTGCCTTGCAAGTGTGGATGGTGAGTGAGTTGCAGCGCTGTAAAGCCACCACCAGCACTGCAACTCTCCAGTGTAGCCAAGCCCCTAGTGTTGCAGGTGAACACAAGGCGGAACAGATTAAGTGCAAGGGTTTGGCTACACTTGCAGCTGTACAGCGCTGGGAGTTAAAGCGGTCTTTGTACAGCTGTGCAGGGAAAGCGCTGCAGTGTGGCCACATTTGCAGCGGTGTTGGGAGTGGTGCATTATGGGCAGTTATCCCAACATTCAAGTGGCTGCAACATGCTTTTCAGAAGAGGGGGGTGGAGTGGAGTGTGACAGGAAGGGGGGGAGACAGAGAGAATGGATTTTTGTGTCAGCTCCCTGCCTTGCAAGTTCCAACCCCTTCCCCCACCCCTCTCTCATTCACTAAATGCAAATAGCCCTCTTTGTTTTTTTCTCACAGACCAGATAAGCAGCTGCTCCGAAATGGACCCCCCCACCCGCACGCCATGCTGCTTCTCTCCTCAAGCAAACATTCCAAAGGGATCCCTCTGCTTGATCAAACAATAGCTGTGTTTGTTTTTTAGATAAGCAGCTCCGGGAGCCCTGAGTTCACAACAAAACAAAGAGTGTTATCTTTACTTAAAAAGCATTATGGGAAGGTTCCGGAGGTCAGTTAAGGCATAGTAAGACTAATCACTGTTTACACTGGCACTCCAGCGCTGCGGCACCAGTGCTGTTCTCTTTATTCCTCTCATCAAGGTGGAGTACAACCAGCGCTGTAGCCAGGGAGCTTCAGTGCTGTATGTGCCTTGCCAGTGTGGACGGGTTGTAAGTTACAGTACTGTAAAGCCACCACCAGCGCTGTAACTCTGAAGTGTAGCCAAGCCCTAAGGAATTAACACACTTGACAAAGAGATCATTCAGGGTGAATTGGGCAGTTAACACCTCTGCAGTCTTAGGACAAAGGAAGGTTGGTGGGTTATAGATTGTTATAGTGAGCCATAAATCTGGTGTCTTTATTGAGTTCATGATTTTTAGCGTCTAGCAAAGTTATGAATTTAAGCTCCCAGTGTCATTCTTTGAAAGTGTTGTGCAGTTTTCTTTGAGGACAAAGACTAAGAAGTTAGACATAGAGTGATTATTTTGTGAACAGCGTTTGCCCATAAGTGATATGGTGTCTTAGGCCACGTCCAGACTAGGGGAGGAAAATAGATCTTAGATACGCAACTTCAGCTACGTGAATAACGTAGCTGAAGTCGAATTTCTAAGATCGAGTTACTCACCCGTCCAGACGGCGCGGGATTGATATCCGCGGCTCTCCGTGTCGATTCCGGAACTCCGTTCGGGTTGATGGAGTTCTGGAATCGATGTAAGCGCGCTTGGGGATCGATACATCGCGTCCAGACTAGACGCGATATATCGATCCCCGAGCAATCGATTTTAACCCACCGATACAGCGGGTTAGTCTGGACGTGGGCTTTGTCTTATCATTTTTCTGTGTGAGTTCATTCAAGAGTACAGTGATTGTCTCACTTCATCCACATAGTTATCAAGGCAGTTAGTGCACTGGATGAGATACACAACGTTATGATAGGCATGTGTAGGACCCATGGATTTTGAAAGCTGTGATGGTGGAGGGTATTGATCATCATAGCAGTGGAGATATGTCTGCAGATTTTGTGTCTCTTGTTCTGACAGACCTGGTGCCACTTTGAATTGGCGTGTCTTGGTCTGTGGGGACCTTGCTTCTGATGATGAACTTGGTGAGGCTGGGGGTTGTGTGAAGGCCAGAAGAGGGAGTATGAGAAGGATTTCTTTCAGAAGTGGTCCCCATCAAGTATGACTTATAATTGTTTACTGATATGTTTGGTATTTTATAGAAAATACTATACTAATCCTTAATACGCCTTTTCTTATGTCATGCATGCCATGCATTCCATTACTTTAACTTCCTGAATAACTTGAACATGTCATTAAACAAATGAATACAATGTAATAGGAGAACAACTTATTTTTGGATCGGAGAGTCAGAATATTAATTATCTGAAGCTTCTGGATAGGAGCCTATATATTACTGTAGCATCTTAACCTAAATTCTTGTCTACTCTTACTGGCAGAGGGAGTACATTCAGTAATGTATTATAAACATGGGTGTTAATAGTGTACACATTTATACTTCAATTGGCAAAGATAAAATAAAGGTAAGAATTATTGCACGTGAAATGTTTAATTTCCAAGGTCTTCACTAAATTGGCTCACATCCTAAGTTCCCTCTAAGCTGCATGGCCACGTAGCACGCTATCAAGGGCCATGCAGGCGGGGAGAGGAGCTCCTACCCCAGCCCAGCCCAGCCCAGTCCCACCCCACCAGAGCTGCCGCAACTGGCGCAAAGTGCTCCTTCCCCCCAGGCCGGCTTTAGGCCGATTCCCCTGAATTGGGCCCTGCGCCTAAGAGGGCCCCGTGCCCACGCCTAATAGGGCCCCACGCCCTAAAGAAGAGCGCCTAACTTAGGCGCCTTTTAAATTTTTACTCACCCGGTGGTGCTCTGGGTCTTCGGGGAGACTTTGAAGCCGGGTCCTTCACTCGCTCTGGGTCTTCAGCAGAATTTTGGCAGCGGGTCCTTCACTCGCTCTGGGTCTTCAGCAGCACTTCGGCGGTGGGTCCTTCACTTGCTCTAGGTCTTTGGCAGCAGGTTCTTCACTCGGTCCAGGTCTTCAGCAGCATTTTGGCGGCGGGTCCTTCAGTGCCACCAAAGACGCAGAACAAGTGAAGGACCTGCTGCCAAAGTGCCGCTGAAGACCCAAAGCGCCGCCGGGTGAATCATCCCTGCTGGGGCTCCGTCGAAACTATTTGAATTGGGCCCTGCACTTCCTAAAGCCATCCCTATGCTCCCCCGGCCAAGCCCAGCCCCACCAGAGCTGCCACAGACAGGAATAGGAGCCTCTCACCTGGACCCAAGCTGCTGCGGTGAGAGGGCTGGGATGAGCCTTCTTTCCCCTTTGAAGCCCTGGGGAAGCCTGCACCCCAAACCCCTCATCTCCAGCCCCACCCCAGAACCCGCACCCCAAGTCAGAGCCTTCAGCCCCCTGCACCTCAACCCTCTTCCCCAGCCCTGAGTTCCCTCCCAGACTCCAAACCCCTCAGCTCCACCCCTGCCATAGATCACTTCCATATTGGCGCACATAACAAAATTCATTCCACACATAGACATAAAAAGTTAGAAGGAATGCTGTCACATCCTAATGCTTCTTAGGTAATGTGGAAAATACTTGTATATTTGTAACTTCCTTGAGGGACAGGTAAAATGTAATTCACAGTAATATATTCACACTGACTGCAGGGAGTTTGAAAATACTAACTCATCCCCATCCTGGATCTGTCAGGTGCTGAGAGGAAATAATGATGAAGAAGCAGTAGCTTTGTTGGCCACAGGATGTGGAAGTACAGCTCCTGGGTCTGTTGTTGCTCCCAGCAATGTGATAACTACAGTGTTCCAGTCTCAGGATACCCCTGGGCGTGGCTTCTCTGCACCTTTCATAAGCAGTAAGTGACATTTAAAGCTAGGAGGCCCCTTTAAGTCAGTACACTTTGGATTAGCTGCAAACATTGTTACCTAGCACTATTTCAAGGCCTTAGTTCAGCAAAGCTCTGAAGCATGCGCCTAAGCATGTCACTAATCCTATTGGAGTCATATGCTTGAAGTTAGGCAGATGCTTAAGAACATCGCTGAATGAGGACCTAAGTGAAGTGGTCAATATAGCTTTAAACAAGCTATTTGGAAGATAAGGTTCTAGGATCCTTGGGGAAGGAACCCCTTTGTATTTCTTTTCTTCCCAGTATTTTTTATTCCTTTGTCTAAGACTAGAACAGTTTGTGTTGCTACCCGTACTAATTTATTCTATGCTCTGCATATGAACTACTCTCAAGAGGGAACTTCTTTCAGCCTCTGCGCCTTCCTTGATTTTATTGTTGCATTTCCCACTGGCTTAAATGGCATTAATTTATCTATCCTTTCCTTTGCCTTTAGAAAAGCATAGTCTTCAGTAGGGTAAAACCAACTGGAAGTGTAGGAGGTATTGTCTTGATAAAAAGAGATTCATTTTCCTGGTGAGCTTCCAAAGCAACCCCTCTATGAACAAGTTTCCTTCCCCTTGAGACAGATTAAATTCAGCAGGAATTTTAAACTGTGTTTGTATCATCTAATAAATGTGTGTTAAAGCGATTATAACACTGAGCCAAAATGTAAAAGAATTGACAATCGTAATAGATTTTTTGTGCTTATAACATCAGAACTGATCTACATCAGGTACATTTTATGGGGTCAGTTATTGCCATACAGTTGACTTAGGGCCAGATCCTGCTCCAATTAGAGTCAGTGGCAAAACTCTGAGCGAAGGCAATGGCCCATATTTTCCCATCTTGTAAATGGGTGTTCATAATTTGGTACCAGTGTATGAATATTCATTTGCAGTGATCATAGGCTGAAAACAGCCCTTCAGTTTTAAGTCTGTTAATTTTCACATGCCTACAGCCAGAAAAGATACACCAGGTTAGGAAGGCTTTTGGAGTTGGAAGAAATTACTGGTACCCACTCCATTAGCACCGGATTGGGACCCAAGGGAGCTGGGCTTTATTGCTAGTGCTGCCTGCAGCCTGCTGGGTGATGCTGGGCAATCACTTTGTTGCTCTGTGCCTCTGTTTCCCCATCTATAAAATAGAGCTAATGATACTGACCTTCTTGGCAAAGCTTTGGGATCTACTGATGAAAACCATTATGTAAGAGCTAGGCTTCTCTCAGGCACTTAGAGTGCTACATCATGTTCCACTCTCCATGCCTCATCAGCTTTGCTGTTCAATGCAGGTTGAGGGGGATGGGGTGGGCAATGATCCTGTCCTCCTTCAGCTATCTTGTAATCCCAGGGGCACTAGGCAGGAATAGTTACTGTGCTTCCCATTGGAACTATTATTACTCCTGTACAGGGACTATTGTAGCATCTGGCCATCTCCCCAGCACCCAAAAGGGGGAAAAGATCTTTACAGCTGCTCCTCGCCCAGCTCGTACTGGGGCAAGGCACAGTCTTACCCTGTGCACCTTGATTCTGTCATTGTTAAAATAAAAACTAAACATTATGTTGCTACATAGACTCACTATGGTTATTCTTATTTGCAGGATGTGGAGTAAATTTCACCGGCCCTTCAGGTCGCATTGTCTCCCCTAACTACCCCAGCCAGTATGACAACAACTTAAATTGCAATTATATCATAGATGGGGGACCTCAGTCATTTGTCATCCTACGGTTTGAGACTTTCCAGTTGGAATGTAAGTGCTTGATTTTTAAATATCTCCAGTATGTTATACAGACTGTCAAGCTATTCAGAGAAGGGCATAATGAGTCTCCCATATGGAAAATAATTATTTAAATTCAGGACCCCATTTTGCAAACTATTTACTGACAAACTTGATTTGTTTGAAGGTTTGGTGCAGTTCAGAAAAAATGTCCAAAATAGTAGAAGCTTATCTGAAGCTGGAAATCTGGTAAGAATTAGTGGTTAGAATATGAAAATGACAATCAGGAATTTGGGGTTTTGTTCCTAGTTTTGCCACTGACTGTGACACCTTGGCCAAGTCACGACACTTAATTGTTCTGTGCCTCAATTTCCCACATCTGCAAAATGGATACAATTATACTTATTGTGCAAGGCTACAGTCACAGCTAATTCATGTTTGTAAAATGTTTTGTGATCTTCAGGTGAAAGGCACTATGAAAGTTGAAAGTGGTGCTATTATTTATTAATTAGCAATACTGTCTCTTCAGAATTTAGCCAGGTAAGAAATACTTGGCCCTACTGAATTCAATGGCAAAACTCCCATTGACTCCCAGGATTTCAGCCCAGAAGTCTTGTCACGGTACAGTAGAATCCTGATTGAGCCACGCCATTTGCGCAGAGATCATACTTTGAGATGACCTGTGATTTTGATCATTGGGAGTCATTTGAACAAGGAGATATGCAAGCAAGCTGTTATATAGGGTGGTCTGGATAATCGCTTTCTACTGTACTTCTGTTTTTGGCTGAAACCATGAAGTTAGGAGGTGAACAATTTTTGCTTTTTAAAAATGTTTTGGAATTATTTTGGAACTCAAAAACAATTGTGCTCTTTTTAAAATTTGAATTTGGGGCAAAGATTTGGTTCAGCTGTGGTCTTTGTCTAAAGTAGTTTGCTCATGTCCAATTCAAATATAACCTAATACTTTGTGAATTAGGGGAAGAGCTCATCAAAATAGAAGCAAACAAACATTTAAATGATTACTTGTAGTAAAAACAAATCTTGGTCCTTCTGAAAAAAATTGAAACATTAAAACCAAATGCTGCCCATTTCCACATCTTTGATTATATTCGTTTTTTCCCCTCCAGTGAATATTCAGCTTTAGCATTTGCTTAAATTATAATTTGTCTTTAAGGGTATTGGAACATTTAGATCAAATTAAAATATATATTCAATTTGAGAGGTTTTCTCTATAAAAAGGCATTCAGAAAATATACTTGCAATCAATATTGATTAAAAACTTGAGGTAAAGAGTTAAGGAATATAGACCTTGTGATAAACTATATATGTCATAAATATTTACTTGGGTCACTTTACTGCAGGTCTGATTTGCTTTGTTGTTATCTTTATCAGTGTACACAAATACAAAATCCTTAGTCATCTGAAGGCAAGAAATTAGGATACGAGCAAGAGAACATCTGGTGGTAAAAGAGGAAGTTTGTCAACCACCAGAAGCTGCCTATAAATTTGTTTTCACAGTGATCTTAACAATAAAATGCAATTTTGATCACCTTCTAATAACAGAGTGAAATTGCCGGTGTTTAAATTTAAAATGAAAGAAGAATTGTAGCCCCTGATTTTGCAGTCTCTTCAGCACATGCTTACATTTATGCACAAGTGGTCCCACTGAACAATGGGACTGCTCACGTGTAAAATGAATCATGTGCCTAAGGGTTTGCAGGATCAGGTCCTTAGTTCTCTTTTACAGATGCAGGTTAAATTCAGTTCTGGCATAAGCATTCCAAATTATATTGGAGTCAATGGAGTATAGCTGAATTTGGCCCATGAAACCCATTTTACACACACAGTTCAGATGTTCCTGATTGAGTACTTAAAGTTTAGATAGATTTTAATAATTGTAACTTACTAGCTATTTCACCATTGGAAACAAAACTTGTTTTAACATAGTGAAATATTTTATTGGAGAACTGAATCTAAGGAGGCAGTTTTCAAACTAGTGCCTGTAAAGCACGCATTTCATTTACTTTAATCTATCGAAATCTCTCTTTTTGGAGAACCATAGAGTAGGAGGCAATAGGGTAGAGTGGAATAATACACATGTCCTGCCAGCAAATAAAATCTTTTCATTAGATAAAATCATAGATTTCTATGGCAGAAGTAGTGTGTTTTCAGATATTGCATAGGAGATGAAGCGATAGTACTGACTACAAGGGATCCCTTGGTAGGAGAATTTCCAAATGAACAACTCAGGCCATAGCAATGAAACAATTTTTAGTGTTCAGACTTGGCATCTGAATAAGTTTCCTGTAAAGAATGTTTTCCATGTTCCTTCAGCCTGTCATCGTAAGCAATAAAGCAATCAAAGAAAGGGGAAGGACACCCAAATGGGATTGCATTGGATGGAAATGTGCGTCAATTTCACGATCAAAATGTGATAGCACTAACCAGTATTTCTTTTTGGTAGCTAGGAATCTGTGCTATTCTCCACTCACTCTCTTCATCCTAAAGTACATCTGTGTGATACAGTAAATCTGGTTACAGAGCCTCATTTTTACTCTAGTCTGATTAGTGAAATTGCACTGTCTACTGCTAGCTTCTTTTATTCGTATTTCCCTTTGCTATTTTATTTAATGTCAAGCACAAAGTGTTTTTTGTGCATTTGTTTGCTTGGTGCCAGTGGCACATGGATACAATATTCTATAGAATATGCATATTCTCTCTACTCTTTTCCTGCATCTGGGCTTGTAGGTCTGGGCTACTTTAAATGATAGACAATAGGTAAGAATCCTTCTCAATAAACAATGGAATTATTTAAAGGTAGTTACTCAGATCCAACCTTTTGCTTGCAATCCTTATACAAATAGAACCTCCTTTTAAGAATATCCTTAATGGTAGCATTTGATAGCATAGTATTAGAGTGCTGAAACATGTTAATTCTCTCCAGGTATCAGGCAGGCTTCCAGGGAATTCTGAGTGCCATGAATACTTTGTCGAAATCATATAAAATAAGTGGGAGAAAGTTCCTACAACATTTAATCTAATTTTGTTAGACTATGTGGATCTCTTTCTAGGCAAAGTAACACACTGTCTCATCATGTCATTCCAAACAATTATTTATTGGCTTGTTTCTTGTTGTTTTTTTTAATCTTAAGTGCTGAAGTTATAATTTTGCAATATGTAAAAAAGATTGCTGGTCCATTTTGGAATCTTCCACATCTGCTTTCTCAATTATTACAAGGCACTTCAGAAAATAGATACATTTTGCAATAGCTTATTTTGAAAGAAGAGATCTTTAAAAGACTATTGTAATTATTCACTTTTGAAATAGCCCCTCTGCTATTTGGTTTGAGTTGGCTAGTTTATAAGTAATGAAGGAGTAGAATTCTGTTTTATAATAATAGCAACAACAATGCATAGGAGCCCTAATTATGGATCAGAACCCCATTGTGCTAGGTGCTGTACAAACACAGAACACAAAGAAGTTCCCTGCCTCAGAGAACTTACAGTCTAAGTATAGGACAAGAGACATATATGGACAGACCAACGAGGAGTGCCAGGAAACAATACTGGTCAGCACAATAGGCTGGGGTCTCAGCAGAGGAGAGTTTTTTAAAGAGGATATGATTTAGTTTTGTACATATTTATAAGAAGCTCCTTCCAAGCATGAAGAGCATCATGGGGGAAAGCCTACAGGTGCTTGTTTGAACAATTAATAATTGGACAATGGAGGCTGGCATCATGGCTCAGTCAGAGGCAGGAGCCAATGAGCGATGATAGGCAGGGTGGGAATAGGCAGTGAAAAAGACAAGTAGCTTATGTTTGATGTAATGGAGAAGAGGGAGTTGGTGGACAGATGCAAAGAGAGGGGGGTGACATCCTCAAAGCAATGAGTTTAGCTGCCAGGGCCAGCTTTAAAACTTGCTAGGGCCCAGAGCTGAAGCTGAAACCCAAGGGCTTCAGCCCAGCCTGGTGGGGCTTGGAATTTGGCCTTACCTCTCCACCTGGAGTGGCAGGGCTCAGGCCCCGGCCCTATTCCAGCCTGGGTCATGTAGTAATTTTTGTTATCAGAAGGGGGTTATGGTGCAATGAAGTTTGAGAACTGCTGGTAGGAAGATGATTGTTATGGCAGCATTCTGAATGGATAGGAGGGGGCAAGAGTGTATTTTTTCAGGCCAGAGATAAGGATGTTGCAGGAAATGAGACACGAGATGATGAGAGCCTGGATAAATTTTAGGTGTGTGGATGGATAGGAAAAGCTGTATCTTAAAGACCTTATGCAGAAAGAATCAGCAGGATTTATATGTAGTGTAGATATGAGCACCTAGGGAGAGGTTTGAGTCAAGGATGATGTCTGGGTCACAGGGCTGAGTAACTGGCAGGATGGTGGTGTTGTGTTGTCTACCATGATCAAGAAAGAGGAGGAGGGGGAAGAGGTTGGTGGAAGGAGAGATTAAGAACGCTGTTTTAGCCATGTTGAGCTTGATCTGGTGGCTAGACGTCCACTAGGAGATGTCAGAGAAAGAGGCTAAGATTTTCCTTTGGACAGGAGACAGGTCTGGAACAGAGGCTGATTTGTAAATCATCCACATACCAGTAGTTGAATTTGTGGTTGTGGATGAGATTAGGCAGAGGTAAGGTACAGAGGGAGAAGAGAAGTAGACCTAAGACAGAGCCCTATCAATCCTCCATGGACATCTGGAGGGTGATGAGGAGGATCCTCTGAAGGACACACTGAAGAAGCAATTAGAGAAGTAGGAGGTGAATCAGAGGAAGGAAGAGTCACAGAAACCAAGGGAGGACAACATTTCAAGAAGAGGAGCATGGTCAGCTGTGTCAAAGGTGTCCAGCAGGTCAAGGAGGATAAGGATTTGAGCTTTGGCTAGGAAGAGGTCTCAAAGACTTTGGCAAAAAGTTTCAGTGAAGGATACTGGACAGAACCCAGATAGGGTAGGGGCTAGGCTGGAACTGGAGGCTGTGAACTCCAGGCAGCATGTCTGTAATAGGGTTGCTCCCTCCACGGTGCCCCTCCTAGTTAGAGGTGGTTCTGCAGGAGCCCTGCCTCAGTTTCCCTCTTCTCAAACCTCCGTAGTCCAAAGACCTCCAGGGTTGGTGGGAAGGTTCGGGTAGGCTTCCTTGCTCTGGCTGCCACTGTCTGAACCAGAGGACCTCCTCCTGGGGTTGGGTCACAAATAATTCCCTCTAAGGGGGTCAGGAGTCCACTGCCCTCCTTTCAGATCTGGGGTAGAGCATAAGGAGTTTCTCCTTCCTGAGATCAAGAGTTGACTGGCCCACCTTCTAGGGCTAGGTTGCAATTCCTGCCAGCTGCAAGCCTTAGCCTGCTTCTCTCTAGCTGGCCCCTGTTTCCCACTCAGCCCTGTTAACCTGGAGAGATCAGCAGGCAGACTTCCTCCTCCTGCTAGCACCTCCCTGTTATGAGAGACAGAAGGCAGCATTTATACTGCCCTCCTTCCCAGGGTTCATTATGGTTGGCTGGGAGAGAGAGGAGTCCTGCCTCATCTTGCACTACAGGGATGCTGGTTTCAGCCCCTTAAAGAGACAGTGGTCTGGGTTTCTCCCTAGCCACTAATTCCTGGGACTGTTTCCTCTATTCCCACACTGGCTTCAGCCATTTCTCACGCCTTTGGTTCCACCATTACTGGAATGGCGTCTTCTGACTCCCTGGATTAAAGGGCCAGCATTCAGTGAGCTTGAAGACAAAAAGGAGACAGGAGATGGGGCAGTAGTTGGAGAGGCAGGTGGGGTCACAGTGGGTTTTTTAAAATGGAAGAGACTAAAGCATGTTTATATTGGGAGGGGGAAAAGCCAGAGGAGAGTGAGAGGTTAAGGAGGAGAGTATGGAAGAGGATGAGTACCCATGAGGGCGATCAAGAGAACCAGTGCTGCTAACAATGCTCAGTAATGAAGTGCCTTCTGATGCTGGCTCTGGCTAGTGTACATTCGAGACTAGATTCCTGAGCCTTGTACCTGTGCTCATAGGCCACCAAACTTACTCTTTCCACCATTGCATCTGAAATCGGCACACAGTCCATCATAATTATGTTGCAACAGGTCTTATTGCATGAAACTCATTTTCCCTGGAATTTTTTTCATTTCAGCCTTCCCTTTTAAAAAATCACCTTAGAACTATTCTTCTCCCCAAAGTGTTTGTAGATTGACCATTGAATTGCCTTCTCACTGAGTCTTCCCTTTTTTAAAAACATTGCCCCTTACCCTCATTTGTTTTTAAGAGCATGTTATTGCATTTATGTGCAGTTTGTTTTATTCTATTTTACAGCATCCCAGCTGTCTGGGTGGGGTATAGGGGGTCAGTTTGTTTGTTTTTAATTAGTTAACATAAGTACAAGCTGCCTGCTTCTTCTACATTTGTTTTTAATGTCTATAAAGTAGAACAGCTCAAACACGGGAGAGTGATTCATAATGGATATAGGAGACCAGTGCTCACTTCTGAATCCAGTAGAGCAAGGTCTTGAACTGTGGTCCCCCTGACCACCCAGGTGAATAGCCTAGCCACAAGGCCATCAGCAACTCTGGGATGTGGGTCTCATTTTCTCCTGTTCCATTATATAAAGAATTTAATAGTCAATGGGTCAGAGAGACTGATTCTATTGTCTAGTGGTAATTGAGCTTGTAAATTTACTCTAATTGTGAGCTCAGTTTTAAAAAAATACATAAACATTTATAAGGTGATACAATAACCTATAAAAACAAATTTTGATGGAAAAATAGGTCAAGCGGTTTTCAATAATGAATGTTATAAACAGGTGCAAGAAAACAAAAGAGACTAAATTAGTCCAAACAAAACGGCCAAATTGATACAATTCAACAATTATGTTGAAATCATGCTTGGTAAAAACAAAAAAAGTAAAACCAGAAATTAATGCAGCAGATGTTAGGAAATAAACTATTCCATCCATCACTCCCTTTCTGGGTCCATAAAGAAAAAAATTGTGGGAGAATATGGAAGAACTGACAGACTACTGGCCTGAGCTTCACCACCATGGCTGCCTTCCAGACTTTCTGCATCCTAAGCCTAAGGGATGTCTTGACCAGACCAGGCCAGAGAGAGGGACCCAACTGCCATCACCGCCCCTATCAGTTCCAGTTGAATCCCAAAAATCACCTGAGAGGAAACAGGATTGGACTTGAACAATAGCAGCAGCAACGACTCTAGCCCATCTCAACTAACTTTTCTTTTTCTCCAAAGAGACAGTTATTCCCATCTTTGACGCTATCTAAGAGATTGACAGATAAGGGGATTTTCCTTCTAAAATCTCTCAATAGCTAAAGAGAGAGGGACACAGAAAATATCACCTCTGCTGGCTTCCACTAAATTACAAACTCCAGCTGGCATAAAATGGGATCGGACTTTAACAACAAAAGTAAAATCTTAAGTACTTTCTCTTTTACCCAAAAGGACAGTTATTACCATCTTTAATACCATTGAAGAGACTATCAACAAGGGTTCCCTCCATCCCATCTAAAACTCTTTCCAGCTAAAGGGAAAGGGGAAAAAAGACATTAAAATTAACGCCTTAACACTTTACATTTCAGATGCTTTAACTGTTGTCCCTTCTTTTCTGTATCTTTAATAAAAAAGTTAAAAGGATTTTTAATAGTGTGCTTGCCATAGTACTAAGTAGGCTGAGGTCTCTGTATACCAAGCCTTGAACCTTATTTATCGCTGTTTAATAGCAGCTAGTGACTGGGTTACTGACCCATTTTCCCCTCATCTGACTTAATACCACCCCATTCACTTGGGATATGGGACACTCAGATTTGAGTCTCTGCTCTAATAAACATTTTATTATTTATACCATGTGAAACAGCTCCAACAGGAGAAGTTTGTGAGAGACTCGCTCCAGAACAGACTGGTGCTTAGGGCTAGGGTTGCCAACTTTCTAATCATACAAAACTGAACACTCTTGCCCTGCTCCCTGCCCCGCCCCTTCTCTGAGGCCCTGCCCCCACTCACTCCACCCTCTCCTCCCTCCGTTACTCGCTCTCTCCCACCCTCACTCACTTTCACCAGGCTGAGGCAGAGGCTTGGGGTGTGGGAGGGGGTGATGGCTCGGGCTGGAGGTGCAGGCTCTGGGTGGGGCCAGGGATGAGAGGTTCGGAGTGTGGGAGGGGGCTCAGGGCTGAGGTGGGGAGTTGAGGTGCAGGACGGGGTGTGGGCTCCAGGAGGGAGTTTGGGAGGGGGTTCCGATCTGGGGTGGGGGGTTGGTGTGTGGCAGGGAGGTCGGGGTGCAGGCTCCAGCTGGGCAGCGCTTACCTCAGGCAGCTCCTGGAAGCAGACAGCATGTCTGGCACCTAGGTGGAGGGGCCGGAGGGCTCTGCATGCTGCCCATGCCTGCAGGTGCACCCTGTTGGCCAAGGTTCCCTGCGCCTAGAAGTCGGCTATGCTGACCACTTCCCAGAGCCACACGGAGCCAGGGCAGGTAGGATCCTGCCTTAGCTCCACTGTGTTGTCTAGGGGATTTTTGCTCTGGGGGAGGGGGGTTTCTAGCCCCTTCTTCAGGGAATTGCCCCTTTCCTCTATCTTGTGCTTTCTCCCTCTGCCAACCTTCCCTCCTGGGAAGAGGCCCTAATCCACTACCACAGGATAAGGCAGGCCCTTTACTACCCTAACTTTTTGCCACTTAAACCTGCCCTGAACCTCAAGGGCACCTGGGCAATAGGGTATTGCCTCCAATCCCTGTGGGCACATTCTATATCCGTCTTCGCACCAGGAATCCACCAGTGCACCAGCTTCTTTTGTACCAGAGAGCAGACTGAAGCTGAGTCCACCAGGCCTCACTGCGGTTTCCTCCCCATCATCACTGGAATGGTGGACAGCCTCTGCCCCTTTCCCTGCCCTCCAGCATTTGCCCAGCCACAAAACTCCACCCACCCACAATCCATGTGTGGGCAGTCCCGTTTCTCGTGTCCTCGTCATCCACATTGCCAGCAGACCACTGGTCGGGATCATGGGGGAACCCCTCGGTTGTCCTCCCATTTGTTTTCCAGGTCCTTCCCAGGAGGGGTTTCTCTGGGCCTTCTCCTGTTCTCCATGTCCCTGATCGGCCATCCCTCGTTCCTGGGGAAGTCTGCCTCCGTGTACTCCTCTGTATGTTTTTACAGCTGCCTTGACCATATTCAGTTGGTGCCTCCTCCCCTAAACCTTTATGTTCTCGGGGAGGCCCTGTAAGAATTATTCTAGGATGAGCACATCCATGATCTCCCGCACTGTTTGGGTATCTGGCCTCAGCCACCAGGTGGCCTAGTCCACTAACTTTCAGGCAAATGCCGAGCAACACCCCATCCACCTCACTGCCCAGAACTTCTGGCAGTACTTCTACACTGACAGCCCCACCCGATCCAGATTGGCTGCCTTCACTACTTGATAATTCCTGGCCTGCTCTTCACTTAGGACCATGTATGTCACTGGGCTTCACCAGCTAAGTAGGGAGCCAGTCGCAGGACCCAGGTTGCCCTGTCCCATCCAGCCCCAGCAGCTACCCACTCAAACGTGCCTAGGAAGGCATCAGGGTCATCTGTTGGGCCCATTTTACATAGTCCTAGGCCTGGCGCCCGAACGCCATCAGCTCCCATAGGACTGACTGCTTTCTGCAGGGAACTGCTAGTGGATGCTGGCCTGCTTCTGAATGAAGT
Organism: Gopherus flavomarginatus; assembly: GCF_025201925.1. Taxonomy (NCBI): domain Eukaryota; kingdom Metazoa; phylum Chordata; order Testudines; family Testudinidae; genus Gopherus; species Gopherus flavomarginatus. The sequence goes on from NC_066618.1 coordinate 42,602,059, forward strand.
CCTGCAGGCTCTTCTGCTGTTCTGCCTGCTAGGTGAGAAAGGCCTGTCTATCCAGCTGGTGGGCTTGCTGAAAACTTTGCATTGCCTTCTGCATCTCCTCCTGCTGCTTGACCAGCCATTGCAGGGTCTTCTCCATCTCCGGGCTGCCAAACACATGCTGCTGACACAGGAGATCCTGAACAAGCTCCCACGTGTAGCAGAATGAGGTAGGGCCCCTTTGGCTTCTGCCAGGTTCACAAAGTCACGCCAAGACCCTGGGTTTAGTAACCACTTGTCCACTTTATTCTCAGGCTTGTTCCCATCACCGTTTCACCATGTATCAGTAACCCTTCACCATCAGGAGGAAGGGGAGCACTACAAACCTGCTTCCATTCCCTGCCTTTTCCCTTTCCTCCTGCTCTCTTCTGGCTTCCTTTCCCTCAGGCTTTTATGTCGCCCCAGAGTAATTAGGTAGCAGCTGTCTCCACCTCCCCAGTTAGGGCCAGGTTAGCTCCAGCTCACTCTAATTTGTTCCCCCTAACAAGGAGCAGGCGTGACAGAGGGCTGAATCGGCAATCCTGTGCCCAGTACCCTGTCACAAGAAGTTAATCCCATTGTGTACACTCTGGAAACTTGGGATGTTTAAATTTACTGCAACTGATTTGTGCCTCCTTGAGAAGTTGCTTATCCTCTTGGTGCCTCAATTTCCTCATATGTTAAAAATTATACTTATTTCACAGGGAGTTAAGGAGTTATATGCAGTAAGCCACCATGTGAAGTGCTTTGAGATCGTTGGGTGGAAAGTGTACATTTATTATTATTATAGTACTCCTTGAAGTGTATGTATATGTAATACTCAATAAGTTCCATTGAATGTATGCTGCTAACACTTCTGCATTTCACATCCTTTGCAGCCCAGACACTCTCCACTGGAACTTGTGCTTATGATGGAGTGAAAATTTTCAGAGGTACCAGGATAACTCCCTACCCGGTCACCACAATGTGTGGTACTGAAATCCCGAGGCCTGTCAGTTCCTTTGGGCCTATGCTCCTCAACTTCTACACTAACTCTCATATAGTAGGCCTTGGATTCCTGGCAACATACAGAATAATCCGTGAGTAACCACAGCAATCCGCTTTGGTGGGTAAAAGTAGTCAGATTTGAGTGAGTGAATGTCAGCAGAGTTCATACTCTCCATATTCTCTGCAAAGAAGTTTTTTAGGAGTAGGGTCTGGGAGCAGCATGTTTTATCATGTACTGTGACCTGACTATCTCATCTCTCAGGGCTGATCTACACCACGGGGGAAAATCGATCTCAGATACGCAACTTCAGCTACGTGAATAACATAGCTGAAGTCGAAGTATCTAAGATCGAATTACTCACCGTCCTCACGACACGGGATCGATGTCCGCGGCTCCCCCTGTCGATTCCGCAACTCCGTTGGGGTTGGTGGAGTTCTGGAATGGATATAAGCGCGTTCGGGGATCGATATATCGAGTCTAGATGAGACGCAATATATCGATCCCCGAGCAATCGATTGCTACCCGCCGATACGGCGGGTAGTGAAGACGTAGCCTCAGGCACTCTGCTCTCCCCCTTTGCAGGAATTATCTACATAAGGGGCTCTGAATGGGGCCAGCTCAGAATCTGAGATCACATGAGTGTTCTAAAGCCATCTACTCCACAAAAGAAAATAGGTGCTCAGTTGCACTTTGAAGTTTTATTTAAAATGATACTCCAAAGATGTGTCACTAGTTAATTTACCTGAAGAAAAATTGTTGTTACATGCGGGAGGATGGCAAAAAAAGAACACTCTGAGCCTGATTCTGAAATTATACCAAGACCCTTTTACACCACACTGGCAGTGTAATGGAGTCCTAATGTGGGTTCAGTTATATTTATACCCACTTCTGGAGACAGCCTAAAGGGGCTGTAGTGTCAGTGAGAATCAGGCTCTAAACACGTTTTTCCTTTCAGTGTACATACTCCACAAATACATATCATGATTCACATCAGACCTCAATCTCTTTTAAAGAGGAAGTGGATATTAAGAAAGAGAAATGAATATAGGAAGTTCTCCCTACTGCACCAATATAGTAAATCCTAACTGATTCTATTTTCAAGATAAATCGAACTATCGTTTGGTTTTTGAAAAACGATTTCATTTGCACCAGCAAAGCACATGTAAGAGCATGCTGTTAACAGCTGTGAAATTTCCCTCATTATCTTCCTCTCTGAACAAGAGCCACAACAAAATGTATAAAGTCAAGTAGTTTTGTTTAAAATGAATTGCCCCAGTAGCCACAGGCTAGACAGAATGGCACTGAAGGATGATAGTGTGCATTTGCTCATGAAAAGACCTTCATAGCCACAGCCAACTTGATTGAGTTATGTAACTTGTGACTTCTGACATTTGAGAAGTATAACTATGGCCTTATTAGCTTGTTGCTCTGTACAACGCAGATTCCAGCAATTAACATTCCTCTTCCTTCTAGTTGTATTGTTTGCTGAAAGAAAAATGAGAAGGCTTTCCTCTGCTTGCCTAGCATGAATGCTGCTTTTTAATCCACTTAGCTCTTGTCTCTTATTTGTCAAAGTTCCAGTGTTCAGCCCCCCTACCTGAGCTGTGAATGTGGAACGAGGAGCTGTGCATTCAACAGCCTTCATGGGCTTGGCTTTGTGAAGATGGTGGCTGTCTGGGGCAATGGCTAGTCCTTTAGACCTTGAAAAACTGTGTGTGGGTTTGGGTTATTTGTCGGCAGGGCACAGGGAAGCCAGGGCCATGTTAAGATTATAAAATAAAGAGCTTGAGTAGGCAGTGAGGGTTTCAGCTGGTTTTGCACAGGATTTGTTCCCTCAAGCACTGATGATAGGAACAAATATCAGGCCACATCCTGACCTTAGCGGCATCTGTGGTGTGAAATTCACAGGAGCACCTTCATCCCACTGTTGCAGATGCTTAAATTGACCCTCTTCTGAAGCAGCTTGGTTGCATGTACAGAACCACCCAGTCATAGTCCCTCCCCAACAGCACAGTCTGTGACTCCACCCACTGCCAGATAGGGAGCCAATGTCAGAGGTAGTACAGAATTAATGCAATGCCTTCCAGATGTCTCAGCAGAAGGGAGAGGGCAGATTCCTCCGAACTGACTGATAGCTGGGAAGACACTGGATGAAATGTGTAGCTTAGGGATTTCCTTCCTACCCCCAGCTAGCTGAAGAATACCAAGGGGAGAGGAGGTAAAGGAAACAGCCTCATAGTGACTCTTATGATTCTTCCCCTCCGCACCCTTCTAGAGCTGAGTGGGATTCACTACTCCAGAACAATCCCTCAGCTCCAGCAGGAAGAAGATAGTGAAGGTATGAATAGGGGCCAGGGCTATCTAAGAGGAGATGGAATGAAATCCTGGCCCCTTTTAAGTTAATGGTAAAACTCCCACGGAGTTCAAAGGAACAAAGAATACACCCATTTCCCAAATTCTCTAGCCACCAAGTAGCAACACAAAGGCTACTGCAAAGCAGGTACAGACCCATTGCTGAAGATGCACCTGGTTCACAGCCAGTTTCTATAGGTTCATGGTGCTTATCCCTTCCTTCCTTCATGTCTTATAAGACAGGGTCAGGATTTTGCCTGTGTGTTATTGAACAAGCATGGTATCAGTGGGGGGAAATGTAGCAGACAAATATAACTGTGTCACTAAGATACTGCTAAAATCATAAGAGTTCATTTTACATTTCAGGGTGGTTTAAACTTCCACAATCAACTCTGCTTAGCATGGCGAGGATCTTGTCTTGCCTGTATCTGGATAGTAACATTATCCTACTTACTTCACGATACTCTCACATTTGGCATCTGGTTTATATTCAGATATTAACTGATCTCTGCTTCCTCTTTTTGCTTTCATTGCAGCTTGCGGTGGCCTTTTCAATGGCTCCTCTGGCACAGTCAGCAGCCCTACCCATTCCTTTACTGATTATCACAACAATATGAACTGCTCATACCACATTACAGTTGGAAACAACAAAGTCGTGGCACTCAAGTATGTAATCCAAGTTCAGCATCTGATTAAGAGGGACAGAAAGGTCTCTGGTTCTGATTTTAAAAAAAGGTATTCTGGTAAAGAGAGTCATTGTATATTCTCTTTTCCAACAGAGAACTTGAAATGGAACTAAGAAATGTCCATGTAAAGCACTGAAGCAGACCTTATTATCCCCATAAAAAACAAACTTGTTGAAAACTGTTTGTTTTAGAAACCATCAATTAGTTATTATTAGCAAGATAGCACTGTAATTTTAGCTTCCCACTGTGGCTTGCAAAGGGACTAAATCATCATATAAAATGTTATTCACTCACTGAGCTAAACTTCACCGATTGGCTGTTTTGGAGTAGTTACGAGCTTATGAATAATGTAAATTAAAATCCTCTTTTGGAAACTAGTGACCTTATTTCCTTAAACCCCAGATAATATTCTCTTCCCAGAAATGGCATAATTTAAAAAAGATATAACAGCCACAAAATATTGCAATTTAAAACTTCTGAAACAAAACAATTCTTGTGTTTTCATGATATTAAAGTTTAATTTATAGCATTGGGAGAGGAAGGAATTATGAAAAGGCTGAGTATGAATACATTTGCCCTGCTAAGTAGCATGCTGGCTTGGGGGCTGATTCTGCATTACTGTACATGTACATCCAAAGTACCCACAGAAGCTTATGGTTGGTTTGGCTGTTTGGATAAATGAGTGAGGATACTGATTCTCAAAGAATATGCAAGATCTGCATAGTTCCTGGAAATAAAGATACCCATGCTGATGCATGCTGTGTTATCAAGTTTCACTTCAAGCTTATCTTGTGAGCACAACTGGCCTGGACAGAAATGGGGTCACTAATATCTAATTATTATTTTTTAAACTCTCTTCCCTGAAGGGCACCTGCCCATGCTTATTCCTGGGTGAAGAACTGATTTTTCAGTTTGATAGCAGTTCTGGAAGAAAATCAGTTTGGGTTTGAATCATGTCTGAATTTTTTTGGAATCTTTGATGAATTGAAAAAGTCCATCGGGGTCAGAGGAAATGCTTAGTTGAGCCCAAAATGTTTTATTTCCAAACATTTGTACAGAGTTAGATTAACAAACCAGGAGGAGGTGTGTCCCCTGCCCCATATTCTATAACCTCGAAAACCAATTAGTGTTAAATTCACTCTACCCACCCTATGCTTGGCTCTGGCCATTACTATTAATACCTCATTTCCACAAGCACCAAAAACCACCCAACATCTGAATAAAAACAAAACTGCGATAATGTAACCCCCTACATTGTATCTTACAGATTCAATGCCTTCCACCTTGAAGCTTCCTCCTCTTGTTACAAAGATTATGTGGCTGTATATGATGGCTCAGACATCTACTCTCCACTCCTTGGCAAATTCTGCGGCTCAGAACCTCCTCCAACTCTTAAGAGCTCCAGCAATGACTTGCTCTTGGTGTTTAAGACTGATTTCTTTGAAGTAGCTGGAGGCTGGAAAGCATCTTTCAGAGAGACAATAGGTAAGAATATTATCCCATCAAATCCTCCCTGTTATCTGATGGCAAGTCATGTCCTATGGTGAGCAGCTGTTGTAGCCTCTGCCTGGCAACAAGATGGGGCTCTCAGTAGTACAAGTGTTGTTGTAGCCATGCAGGTCCCAGGATATGAGAGGGACAGTGTGGGTGAGGTGACCTGAAGAAGTTATGTGGAGTTCAAAAGCTTGTCTCTCTCTCCAACAGAAGTTGATCCCATAAAAGATATTTCCTTGCCCACCTTCTCTCTCTAGTAGTCTAAGTAGACAAGGGTGGACATAGCCTGCCTTTCACTGTAGCATGTAGCCACGCATGCCGCCACAAGGATAGACATAGCCTTAACTTAATTCTTACCTATCTCATAAAATGCACAGTTGTCCCTTAAGTGGCAGACAGGGCTTTGGAGTGGAGCCCAGAGCTGGCGCGCAGAGCAGCTTTGGAGCAGTGGAGCGGCAGGTTTTTGCCTGGAGCTGGAGTGAAGCCGGAGCACAGATCCAAAGCCCTGGTGGCAGAAGGCATAGCAGCACCCACATCCTCCTCTTTTGGAAGACTTTATGGATGGACAGTGGCACAGCAGCTGAGCTCTAATTCTGCAGCAGGAGGCTAGTGATAGCCTGGAGTTAGACATCCTTTCTTCCTCTCCTCCCCTTGCAGCACTGCCTCCCTCTCCAATGCCCCACCCCTGCTTCATACCTTTTTAAAATAAAATAAGTCAGTGAAGCTTGAGGTGCCCCAACAAATCATTTCACTGACCACCCCCAATCCTTCAGCCAGCCCAGCACATAGTTCTGTCATCATAATGGAACACATTGGTTATGTGAGCAAAGTACTGTTTTTATGGGCCTCCTAGACAGTGCTAAGGGCAGTTCTTGATTCTTGCCTTGACCAGATAAATTTTAAAGTCCGTCTCACTGCTAGTCTGAAAAGTGATCTTTCTGTAACATCTGAATCATTGGTAGTGATAAGCTATAAATTATTATCATCTTTAAACAGCCTTAATATAAAATCCAGTATTTTGTTGCCTAATTAATTCATTCTCTGGATGAAAAAATGGCGTAATGACCATGTTTATAAAGCATGCACTCAGACACTCCAGAATGAAAGGCCTTGTGGTAGGATAAACATAGCCTTTAGCTGAGCCATTGAGCCCCCACAGCAAATAGCTGTTTTTCATTTGTTACAGTCTAAGTATTTAGGGATAACGAATAAAAGTGGCACCATATCCTTGCCAAATATAGTACTCCCAGAGAACCTCATGGCCATTACCTTTATTAACTCCTCTTAGCTTTAGTCTAGTAATCGCTACAGAAAACCTTAAAATCTGCCTTGTGGACTGTTCTCTCATGTATTCCATCAAATGTGCCTCTGCAAATGTTGTTTCGCATAGTGCTCTCTGTGAAAATCTATTAAGTACAGGCATGATTGGTCTCTACTCTTGCGGGTCTGTGCTTCAAAGATGAGCTCAGCAGAGACTCTCAAAGCTGTCAGCCTTTGAGGGCTGTCTCAATCCTCAGACTAGCAGGTAATCAGAAGTTTCTTAAGGCATTGACTGTAGATCAGTGATTTTAACCCTTTTTTCATTTGCAGACCCCCAAAAATGTTCCAATGGAGGTGCAGACCCCTTTAGAAATCTTAGACACCACAGTTTTATGGACATTTAGACATAGTCTGCAGACTCCCAGCAGTCCGCAGACCATAATTTGGAAACCACTGCTCTAGATTTACCTGTATGAGATTCTGCTCAAAGATACAGTGAAAGATGGCCAAACTTTCAGTGGCTCTGCAGAAACCTTGATTGTTTCCCCTTGGGAGGATGAGCCTTATATCAACTTAAAAAAGAATCTTTGAGGCTATTTCTGGAGGGAGACCTACCCAGCTCCAGGAACTAAAGAATGGAGTTATATAGGAGTGAAATAGATCTTCATGTAATGTATGTGGGAAGGGGTGTGTGTGTGTGCATGCAGAAATATATATAATGGGGGTGTGCACACAAGTATATGTGCATATATTGTGGCAAGGCACCTCCCTCGCATCGTTGGCCTCAGAGTTTCTCCCTCAGGCAGTAGAGGCCTAGAGTAAATCAGGATTTTTATTCTTCACTCTGTTTTATTTTTCAGTATATTTACACATTGGCCTCAGGGTAGAGCCAACGAGTTCTCAGAAGCAAAACTACTATATAAAAATGCACAACACAAAAAGGAATACCTTTCCTTGCCCCTTCTTCAGCGTGTTGCCTTATTACGCTGGCTTACTAAACAGCTGTTAACTTGGTGGTTTTTCCTGTAAGGAGAAGAAACAGCCTCCCACCCAGGAGAAGCCTTTTCTCTCTGCTGTAACCAGCTTTTCAGTCCTCCTTCTCTTCTCTCACATGAAGAGGGGTTTTTAAAGTTCATTGGCAGTCCTTAACTGGACTCAGGTGTCTCTAATTAATCTGAGGTAACCTTTTTAGTTTATAGAAAAAAAGGCCTTCAACATTCTGGGGCTTTTATATCTGCCTTCCACAACTCTTTTATATCTGTCAGGTGTGACTTTGTCATAATATGTAATGTGTATGTTGAGAGTGGCTTTTGGTTTTATATCTCTTTCTTGTTTTCCCCCTACCTGTGGGAAGCAAGCTACAAGGAGTGAGTCCTAGGGTATTTGCACAGGATTCTGACTATCTCATGCGGGTGGAAACGGGCCAAGAAATAGAAAATCATATATATAAAAATTTTAAAGAGTCACAATTCTTTAAACCATTACAGCTTGGCTGGGCTGATGCATAGCTCTAAGAAACTTTGCAACACATCTTTGTAATCTGAGCATAAAGAATTATGCTTAAAAATTGAGACAGTAAAGCCACAAACACCAGAGAGCTTTTTATTTTAAAGTAGTCTTTAAAGTAACCCCCTCATGTCTGAAAAAAACCATATGGTTTTGTAGGAATACAAAAACAGTATCTCTACAACAGCAAATGCTATCAGAGGACAATTTATGACTGCAAATTACTGAGTGGTATCTGTAGAGCAACTGCAAACATAAATCTCTATTACTCTACAATGCATACATTATTCTGTGGCTATGTTAGAGATGCACAACTGGATAATGTAATTATTGTGCTCTGTTTAATGTTGTTGGTAACCCTGATTATGTCTTGGAAGGAGGTGAGTAGAAACCATAAACTCAGTTGCAGAAAACTAAACTTAGCTTATTTCCTTTCTTCATAAGCTCTTCAAATTTCATTGCTGATCAGGCTTCTCTTAGGGATGGTACCAAAAACTAGGGTTATCTGTAGTTCATTCTTTGTGAATTTTATAGAAACGTGGTCAATTTGCTCACTGAGGGAGGACGGCAATGAAGGGAGGATCAGTAAGTAAGTGTGTAGCTCACAAAAACATTGCAGGACATACGAAAACTAGGCATCATTGGCGCTAAAGCCTGAAAATTGAGAAAAACGTCCCTGTTTTAATTAAAGCAATTAATTCACATCATTGATGCTGCACCCTCTGCACCCTCCGCAAGGACTGAATTCTTTCCACCAGGTACAATCTACCGTGAAAAACAAATCACCAAAAATCATTCATTAGTATTAATTTGGCAGGACAACAATGCTTAATCTATTCTTTAAAATGTATTTCTTTAGAAATACGCTACTGTATATTTGATGCTACATTGTCAAACAACCACATCACAAACTACAATCTTTGTCAAAAATACTGTTGTGATCTAACACATTTGGATAAGGGGAATACAAAGCACTCATTAAACCCTGTGTGCTCATGACTAATTTGGTGTGCATTCCACCATTATGTTTGCTGTGTTGGTTATGCAACTCATCTAACTAGAAATGGTCCCAAACCAAACCCCCTAGATCCAAACATAGCTGGTATTGGTGATGGGGGGATGGCTTCAGACTCTTAACTTTGATGTAGATCTGAATTTCACAGATTGGTCCTTTCACTATGATGGACCAAATTAAAACCCCAGAATCAAAAGCCTCTTAACTCTGGGGATGGTTCATAATTTGGATTCAGATCTTGATGTTGTGGTTCATGCTCATCTGTGCTGTGATGGGCTGGACGTGCTGTCGTGTTAAAAGCATGAATTGAGCTGAATGGAAGAGCCCAGCCTGTAGGGATTGTCAACATGCCAGAACTGTAGGAAGGAATGGACAGCTTGGCTCCTCCTGTTGCCTTAGTTAACCTCTTTTACATTTCTGTCTTAGTTTCTGGCCCTTAAATCAAGGATAGCGACATTGCCTTATGTCACAGAATGAGTTCATAGACTTTAAGGTCCGAAGGGACCATTATGATCATCCAGTCTGACCTCCTGCACAATGCAGCCCACAGAATCTCACTCACCCACTCCTGCATCAAACCTGTGTCTGAGCCATTGAAGTCCTCAAATCATGGTTTAAAGACTTCAGGGTGCAGAGAACCTTCCAGCAAGTGACCCGTGCCCCACACTGCAGAGGAAGGCGAAACCCCCCCAGGGCTTCTGCCCAGTCTGTCCTGGAGGAAAATTCCTTCCCAACTCCAAATAGTGCTTCAACTAAACCCTGAGCATGTGGGCAAGACTCACCAACCAGACACCCAGGGAAGAATTCTCTGTAGTAACTCAGATCCCACCCATCTAACATCCCATCACAAGCCATTGGGCATATTTACCACTAGTAGTCAAAGACAAATTAATTGCCAAAATTAGGCTATCCCATTATACCATCCCCTCCATAAACTTATCAAGCTTAGTCTTGAAGTCAGATATGTCTTTTGCCCCCACTACTCCCCTTGGAAGGCTGTTCCAGAACTTCACTCCTCTGGTGGTTAGAAACCTTCATCTAATTTCAAGTCTAAACTTCAAGTGCTTGTCTCTTCAGTGGCTGGGGGAGATAAACCAATCAGAGGCTAAGGGTTTTGGTCCGATGAGATGCTGCTGGGAGGAAGAGTTTGGGTTTCTCCCACATTGAGAAGTGAGGACTGTGTGCACTGGAGCTGTGATTGGACCAATGGGCCCTTATGTATCCACCCCCTGCAAAAGGGGAAGACTTGACCTGTTCAGGCGAACCCTGCTGTAAAGGGGGCTTTCCACATTTACTATGTAGCACACTGGGGACTATTTGTGTTTATTTTCCTTTTCTAAGAGATAACTGTAGCTTTTGCATAGCAAGGAATGAACCCTTGAGAACCATTTCTTGGTCTGTTGAGAAAGGAAGTTGTTTATTTAAGACACCATTACAGTAGTTCTTGATCTTTTCCATACTGGGGCTCCCCTTTCCATTTCAGGATGCTGCTCTCCATGGCACCTCCTTTCCATCTAGCAGGGTCACAACCCTCCCTCTCCCCCACCTCCCATTTAGCAATATGGGAAGAGTGAGGTGAATATGATCCCCCTGGCACCTATTTGTGATCCCTCTGGGGGTCACGAGAACTCATGCCCTACTGTATTATTTTCCTTTTAAAATAATTGACCCCTATGCTATGGGGTGTAAAAGCGACACTATTTAGTAGCTTATAATGATTTCTGCCCAGCAGCTTATCTGTCTTGTTCTCTGTCCTCCTCTACCCACCCTGACTGTCTTAGTTATGACAGTAAATACAATGTTCTAAAATAAATGATCAAAAGGAGAATTTTAGCAGCTTCCTGAAGGTGTGCCATTCTCTTCAGAGCTGGGTTTTGCAGCAGCATTAACATTCTTAAGGCACAGTGCTGCCCAGGGTTGTGTGGATATGCTGGGAAATGCATGTGACAGTGTAGGGAGCTTCTCCTCCCCCTGCAACTTAGTGCTGTTTTGGATGGGGAAGGGAGGAAGAGAAGGGGCAGCAAAAATTCCTATTCATTCTCTATATCCCCAAGAGGTTATAGTCTTACTTGGCTTGGGGACATGGCTAGGCCTCTGTCTTCCCATTGTTTATGGAACCATCAGTAGCAGCTGGTAGAAGTACAGGCAATCTCTGTGCCAAGGACCAGCATGATGTACAACAGAATGCATTTTCCTCCTCACCACCTTTAGCACCCAGCCCAAGTGCCCAGAGACAACTTTACTCTCTGCCAGCAAGGTCTGTCAGGAGTCCACTGCTGCTTCCACCCTGCCCAACTTTTTTCCTTGAAGACCACACAGCTTTTTTTATCTTAATAAATATTTTTAGGAATGGATAATCATTTAAAAACAAAGTAATGGGGAGTAAGACTTTAGAAGGAACACAGTTAGAATAAGAAATCTTCTCCTTTGATCTAAACGCAATTCCCTGCTCTATGCATCCTAGTAATTTAGTAAACAACCTAATAATCTATATAACCTTCCTTCCTGCCAAAATAATCTGTGGCCCCACTTTCATAACATAACTCAGTATTACCCCTTGGTGTCTTTTTTCATTTGTTTCCCATATGTTAACTCTGTTAAGTATGTATTAAATTACTTTTTCTTATTTGAAAAAAAATATACCAACAAGGTATTTGCTAAAAGGCTTAGGGTTATGGAGGTATTTCCCTTAATTGAATGCAAATTTATTTTCACAATATAGTGAAAATCAGCCCAGTAGAATTTGTGCCAGCCTTTTTACTCCCTTATTTTTTATTGTCAACACAAAACCTTGGTACATACAGTTTTAAACCCAAACTCTGCCCTTTGAATTGGGTTGCCAATCCTTCAGGATTGCCCCGGAGTCTCCAGGAATATGTCCAACCTAAATTGGGAATCCTACCTTTGAGATGTGTATATGTTTCTTAGGTTCCCACTGGCTTCAATTTGTAAGTACCATGGCTCTGATTTTCAGAGGTGCTGAGCACCTCCAGCTCCTGTTGACATCACTTGGAGTTTTGACTGCTCAGCAACTCTGAAGATTGGGCCCCATATGTGCACTTTAAGACAAAATATAGCTACTGAACTGTGCAATTAGGTGTCATTGATACTCTGTATAAATCATTTCTTATCTCTGACACTAATAACATAATTTATTGCACTGACTTATATAAAATTATTTTAGTAACATCTTGCCACTGGCACTGCTGATCTGCAGTGACAGTTAAATCCTGTCAGTCACAGATTAGCAAAGATAAATCTCTGATTTATAGTGAAAAATTTTAAAGGGGAAATATTCGCTCTCTTGAACAAATAAATCTCATAAGCATGTATCTTTGACCACAGCAAATTAACTTTCTTGCTGAATTTGGCCTACCTTCTCATATCTCCAGTAAAATTGCAGTGCTTGGCACAGATTTCACAATCCATTTGGTTCAGTTAGACTTTTATCACAAGATATCAAGATGGACTTACAGTGTGATTCTGTAGGGAGAGATTCAGAAAGAGAGTAGAGATCTGAGCTGAGAAGCTGAACCATAATGTACACAGCAGTTTTGCTTCACAGAGGTTCTTACAAAACATTTTCTTGAGGGATGGGAATTGATCCACAAGCATTTGCAGCAAATATCACTTTGTGTGTGGGATTTGAACAAACCCCAAATCCCAACCTGAAGCTCTGATGAAACTGCTGAGTTTCACCAGGTTCTGTGTTGAGACCATGTCAAACATTTCAATACAATATTATACTTTTGTTCTGGCAGGCTCAAATGGGTCACAGAACTTCCAAGGCATATGTAACAAAACCCGAAATCATGCAAATTATGTGTGTGTTGTGTTTAATTGTGTGAACACTTCACATAGCTCTACTTAGAAGCATTTAAAAACCCTGTGGTGTCTGATGTTGTTCCTATCAAATTCAATGGCAAAACTCCCACTGATTTCAAAGATAGCAAGATCCAGTCTTCTATCTTGTGTAAGGATGAGCTTGGTCTCTAATATATTGTCCTTGTTAAGTCCCCTCTCAGTACCAAGTATATTTTCCAAAATGAAAAAGGTAGTTTTACACACACATGCGTGCACAAGAATCCAAGTAATGTGGAGTAATCCCAATACCCACCTATTTGCTAAATTTCCCACCATGGCTGATGTTACTAAATTAAAAAAAAAAAAGCTTCATAGAGCTGGATTCATTCTGAAGTCCATTACTGCTACCACTAGTGCACCTGTTTATCAGTGAGGCCACAATCCTACCATTGATTCCTTGTGCATGTACCTGGGGTCAAGATACAGTCCCATCTACTTCACTGACACTCCACACATGGGCCTGTCTGTACTGATCCAATTGCAGGATCAGAGCCATTAGATATTACAGTGATAAGTGCAATAGAAAAACCAAAATCAGATCATCTGAACTCCCCTGGTTTTTACAGTCCTGTTAATTTCCTTTTAATACTAACTGATTTTGCAAACGAGGCATTGCTTTTGTGTTTATTTGTTCAATGTTACTGCTGGTCTAGATATTATCCCAATTACAGTTTTGAAAAACACCTTCCTATAGATACAGAAATACACCATGCCATGTTCAATATGGTTCATTGCAATATCAGTTATACTTTATATTAAGGGTACGCTTACAAATCATTTATAAAGAGCTAACATCATTAATATAAGTTTTACTAATTAGTCAGTCAATTGTTATAGATTGTTGCAATGTCCAGCAGGTCAATATCTTGCTTATAATAGGGGTATATGTGCCCCTAGGGGTACACAGAGGTCTTCTAGGGGGTACATCAACTCATCTAGATATTTGTCTAGTTTTACAATAGGCTACATAAAAAGCACTAGTGAAATCAGTACAAACTAAAATTTCATACAGACAATGACTTGATTATACTGCTCTATATATTATACACTGAAATGTTAGTACAATATTTATATTCCAATTGATTTCTTTTATAATTCTATGTAAAAATGAGGAAGTAAGCAATTTTTCAGTAATAGTGTGCAGTGACACTTGTATTTTTATGTCTGATTTTTGTAAGCAAGTAGTTTTTAAGTGAGGTGAAACTAGGGATACGCAAGACAAGTCAGCCTCCTGAAAGGAGTACAGTACACTGAAAAGGTTGAGGACCACTGATTAATAACATCTCCTGATGTGCTTATAACACAAACAAATCATGTCTGTAACATGCTTATAATATCTATTCACAGTGTATTAACTCTTTCTACTCAGTTTATAAATATATCCTAGTTACTGCAATATGTGTGAAGAAATAACTTCACAAGTATGCATTGGGGAGACAGCTGAATAAGTTCAGCAGTCTGTTGCACAGTTAGAATACATCCTTTAAATGTGTTTGAAGCACATGGGTAGTTGTCCTTTAGCGCAATAGTACATACACCTCTCAGAAATGCCAGCTATTTAAGATCTAAACCATTTCGTCTCCCAAAGCAAAACAAACCCAAAAATGTTCAGCACGCACAAATGGCTCCATGCTGGGCAGATGAGAAAAGGAGAAGCAGACAGTTAAAGAACAAATTACTGGATGCTCAAAAAGAATGGGCAGCTGAAAAATCCCTCGTGGACATAGGTGATTGGTCATCAATAGCAACTTTGTAACGATGAGGAGGGAGGCCCAAAAGAGGGAGAATTCAGACACCTAGGGCAGATCCTCAGCAGATATAAAACCTGTCACTGCTCCATTGAACTGAAGAAAAACCTACCATAGATAAACAGCTTTTCAATAGATAGTGCTCTGCATTTAGCTTGATGCAGGCTACTTGACATCTTGGCTGGTTTCCACTTTAGGTATCTATGTAAATTGTTATGATATTTTGTAAATTTCTCCATTTATCTCAAATCTGTTTGAGCAGACTAAGCATTATAAATACTAGTGATGAAAAAGCTGGTTTATTAACTGCAAAATACATCTTTCTTAATATATCCCCTCACAAGTGCCATATCAGCTATTCTAGCCAGGATTAATTTACTGTAATAAGAGTGTAGGGTCTGTATTCCTCTTTGTGTCGGTGCATTTCATACTGTATACCCAGGGCTAGTTGCTTTTCCGTTATTCATATTTTGCTATCATGGGACTTCTTTTTGCTACCAGCACCATGCTCAATGAAGTGCACCACCATAAGGCCCAAAGTTCCTGGCTCCCAGTGTAGCACAAACAAATGGAAGCTAATAACTGTGGGAAAAGATGGCCCTAACTATTACTGAGGACTAGCGCGCTAGCAAATCTGACAACTCTGAGTGCTGTGTGAGTCAGTCTATCTTCTGTTGCATCCGATGAAGTGGGTATTCACCCATGAAAGCTCATGCTCCAAAACATCTGCTAGTCGATAAGGTGCCAGAGGATTCTTTGCTGCTTCTAATGATTTAGTTTTCCTCAGTATCTTTTTGGACTCCGAATTAATTGGTCCCATTTCCCCTCTCTTTGTTCTAATGTTCTGCGTTAGAAATGCAGTTACTTTAGGACTCGTCCAAATGTGTGATTCTTTACGACACAAAGCTGGATTAGATCCAACTAATCCTTGTCTTTTTAATTCTGTTCCCATTATAAGTGTTCCCTATTCATTACTAGTGATAAAGAAGTCTCCAGTGCCTCAGTGGGATAGGATTTTTTTTTTAATCAACTTCTGTTTGCGTGGAGTTTTCCCAGCTTCATTTGGAACAGCAGGATGACTTTTATCCTTAGTCACACTGGTTTAATTATTGCAGTTTTGCAGAACTCTTGCCTCTAGCACATGGATACTGATGCAATACTGATGACTGGAGGCTGATTTTACTCCAGAACTATCCTTTTGTAACACTAGCTCAGGCGGTGCCTAGATGTATATGCTTGGAAATGTATCAGTGTGTCAAGGTTAAAACATCTGCTGTCAGAAAGAAAGTCTTATTTTACACATGCAAATGAGATTCTGGATCTAGGTACGTTTGTTGCTTAGCCACAAAAAGTAAATTTTTTTGCTTATCTTACTGTTGTAAAAGCATTCATTGTGGGAGATGATAGACTGTTACTGCCCATCTTGCAAAATTTTCAGGCATTCTTGATGAGACTCTAGCAAAAGCATTAGCAATGCCTACTATATTCCAGTGTGTGAGTTAGATAATCAAACAAGAATCTCCAAAGAGATCAGCGAAAGATGCGTGATTTTAACAAGCTGGTCAATTTTAACTAGTGTCTTGTGAACTGGTCCAGCACCAGGAAACTAGAATATACAACAGATGCAAGCAAATGTCCCTGCAAATATTCTGTACTTTTTACTTGGGTTGGGAATGGATTAGAGGTTAATAAAGGTGTGCCCAATCTACTGGATAATCATCTCTGTCTAAAAGCCACTTGACTTATCATGTTTTAATAAATTATAGGGAAAAAATTTCAAATCTGGGTAATTAAAGTTAAGGACATAGATATAAATATCTAATTAAAAGTGGCCTGATTTTCAAAGGAGCTGTGCAGCTGCAAGTCCTCCTGAAATTCATCACTTCTGAAAATCAGGCTGTGTCTAATCCTGTGCCTGCGTATAGATCTCATAATTCACGTTAGGCACCCAGATCTGAAAATCTGGGCAAGAATGTACTAACTCCACATACATGGGGGAAGGGTATCATTAGCTAGATTTTCAACGTCAAAGTGCCCCCTACTGTCCAATCCTTTCTAGAGGATGGATAAAATGTCCATTTGAAAGAACTACAGCTCTTCCCACACTTTACCTAACTGAGCAGCTGGTAAGAATTATATTGAAGTGTCTTTTAGCGACTGTGCTTCTATTGTTTTTCTGTTCTCTACCTCCCTGCTTCCTTTTCAAAAAGCTTTTTAAAGGACAAGGCTTTCAAAAGTGATTAGTAATGGATGCTCACTGAGAGGCACCTTACTGGGGCCTGATCATCAGGAAGTGCTAAGCACCCACCCTCTGAAAGTCAAGTTCCTTAAAGGTGTCTCTAAGAACTCAAAACCTGAGGCACCGAGAATAACTAGTCTCTTTTGAAAACCATGGTTTCCATTCCGGTTCTTATTTCTCCAGCAGCTTCTTTGGAGACTGGGAAGATCAGACTGTCTTATCAAGCAGTCAGATAACATCCCCTCAGGCTAAGCAGATATTTCAAATATGTCTTTATTTACTATATTCTTATTGGGTAACATGTACAGAAGCACCTGAATGACTTAGGAGCTCTTGACAATTTGACCCATGACATCATTATTCTATACCTTCCCTAGATTTTATTCATTCTTAGGAATTTTAATAATACTCCTTTATTATTAAAGCGTATCAGAGAAATATGTATGGAATAAACCAGACATACTGTATGTGTAAATCGCTTGCCAGTCTGCCATACCTGATCATGATTTACATTTAGATAGCGCTCTTTGTGTTCAAAGTAAACACTTTAATCATTCAAATAGTCCACACAATAGCGTTGTTTGGTAGGCAATTAAATATTTTTGTGTCTGACAGAAAAATATGGGATGTGAAATTAAAATAAGGTTTCAACTGTAAGTAACTATTAGGCCTTATTGAATTATTTCTGCTTGTTTACAGGGCCTCAGCATGGCTGTGGTGGTTATTTGACAAATTCAAGTTACAGCTTTGGCTCTCCAGACTCTGACATGGATGGCACATATGACAAAAATTTGGAATGTGTGTGGATCATAGCTGCATCTGTAAACAAGCTGATCAACCTCACCTTCACCTCATTTGTTCTTGAAGCACGATCATCTCAGACATGCAGATATGATTATGTCAATGTAAGAGAATCCATATTCTAATCTAATCATGACATATATAAATGGCTTTGTTCAATAGGTTGGATCAGAGAATTAAAATTTAATCAGTAGAGGGAGATCTTCACAAAGAAATTAAATTGCTTGTTTTTGAAAATGAAAGTTCTTCACTATGATAAATTATTGAAGGACTCAAGGTGAAATCCAGGACCCTGGGAAGTCAAGGGGAATTTTGCCACTGACTTCTATAGGGATAGGTTTCACTTTCAGGATTTAACTGAATTGTAAGTATAAATGTGTAGCCTACTTAATATATAAAATGTCACAAACAAAATAGAATTTACACTGCAGACAAAGTCAAATACTTTAAAAGAACACTTGAAGAATTACTTTATCCTACCAAACTGTTTGAAAGCACTTCTCATTTTGAAACTTATGAAAAGGCAAATCCAGATAATGGATCCTCACATTTTGACTCCATTCTGTTGTATATGAGTACATAGTAGGCAGGACACATAGCGGGACGTTCTGAAATGCTGGTGCCCAGCATCAAATTGGGTATACTGTAGATCCTGAAAAGAATTTTCCACCAAAATATTTTGATGGAAAATTGCTATTCAATTAAATGGACACTTTTGTGAAAACATTTTCATTGAAAATGTTTGAGTCTTCATCAAAAAATGAACTCCCTCACCTCAACCAAAAAGTTTGAATTTTTGGCTGCTTTCTTGAATTAGGGATCTAAAATAATTAGATTACACTTTCTAAGATAATTAGCTTATTTGAAGATGTGAACTATGAAATCAGCAATTTTTAGTGAAAGCTCAAGAGCATCTTTCTTTCTTTAATGGGAAGTAAGGGTCTTAAAACTGTAAAGTCAAATAAGGGTTCAGAGAATTAGACTTTTGTTAATCTATTTATGAATATGTTTATATTTAATGGCACAAGTGCAAAAAATATTAGTGAGGTATCCAGTGTTTTCTCCCCTTTTAGCTATATGATGGAGATAATGAAAATGCCAATTTAGCTGGCACATTTTGTGGGTCCATCGTGCCAGCTCCATTTCTTTCTACCAATAACTTCTTGATGGTGAAGTTTGTCACAGATAGTTCTGTGCAAAGGGCAGGTTTCAATGCTACCTACACCATTGTGGATCGTAAGTATTTTATTTATTTATTTATTTACCCCAAAGAGAAATGTGTAGGTAGTAGGTAGGTGCACTTTGCATAACTCTGCGAAATGTCTTATGACCAAATTAAAGGCAGCATTACTGGACTCCAGCTGCAGTCCAGTCTCTTTTGATTGCAGGACAGTTGTCAGCGTCAAGAGCAGGGGTTCTCAAACTGGGGGGTTGGGACCCCTCAGGGGGTCACGGGGTTTTACATGGAAGGGTCGCGAGCTGTCAGCCTTCATTCCAAACCCTGCTTTGCCTCTAGCATTTATAATGGTGTTAAATATACGAACAAGTGTTTTTAATTTATAAGGGAGGTCACACTCTGAGGCTTGCTGTGTGAAAGGGGTCACCGGTACAATAGTTTAAGAACCACTGCTCAAGAGCAAAATGAGAACAATTCACCATAGAGGGTTAATATGTATCATGAGAATATGGAAAACAAACATTTCTCTGCATGTAGAACATATACAAGCACAGAGACTGATAGATGTAGCTTGACACTGTGATCAGAGTGTTTTCTATTTATACTTTGCATCTAAAGAATCATCAAAAGATCAATGTGAAATCATAACGAATTCCAATAAACAATTAAGCAGTTTTGCTGAGGTGGACAGCTTTTTCACACGCCTTGTGGTATTGAGATACAATTAATTAAGTTGTTATTGCTTCCAATAGGGTTGTGTGGCGGAACATATCATGCAACTTCTACCCTACAGACCGCAGTGTCACCTAATTTTCCAAATGCCTATCCACCATTTACTGTCTGCACATGGATCATTGATGCTCCGCCACAGCAGCAAGTCAAACTGGTGGTAGAGGCATTCCACCTCCATGCCAACCAGGACTGCTCTCAGAATTATCTAGAGTTCCAGGACCCAACAATGGTAAGACATGCACAATTCATGTCACTGGGCAAACAAAGTTAGTAGCAACCATCTAGTTCTCACCTTGTTTGGAACAGAAAGATAAGAAGGATCACCGTTTGGGGGTACTGCGAGTCATTGTGTTAATGATACTGGATTAAATTCATTCCTACACAGGGGGCCCATACAAGTCATTATGCCCTATCACTTAAGTCTCATAAGTGGCCTTGTGCAAATCCTGTGCACATGGAACATTTCACTCATTGTGTACTATGTTCCTTCTCATAATTACACCAAACCATGCCCAACAGCAGGCTTTCATAAACAGACTTTATATCATATTATTCAAGAATCATGATAAAAACAAATATTCTTGCAAATAGTGGTGTTTATGGAAAAAGCACAGAAAGAAACAGTTTGTTTCCATTGTATTAAATTTGACTAAACCTTTGTTTCAATTTGGGCATGAAAACAACTGCTAATTTTTTGTTGCCCTCTAGTGGTGGTTGAAGATCAATTTTTAACATATTTAGATATTACTTTTATGGAAATGTTTGCGTGTGATCTGTAAAGAAAAAAAAAAGGACACGTAAAAATAATGTCAGGAATACAGCAGTAAGCCTTTAACCCTGATCCCAAACTCTGTTGGTTTACCTTTTACCATCTGTAATCAAAATGCAGTTAAAATTCAAATTTTTACACTGTGAAAATATTGTAGCAAAATGATACATTACATTTAATAGTAAAAAAGGGATGTTTTTCTTGAATGTTTATACATGTAACAAAAATGCAATTTTGATACCTGAGAACATATAGAACATGGACTATTGCAACTAGCTACTGATGACAAAGATAATGCCTTTATAAAAACAAGGAGGAGTTTGGTGGCACCTTAAAGGCTAACAGATTTATTTGTGCCTAAGCTTTCGTGGATAAAAAACCCATTTCTTCAGATGCATGGAGTGAAAATTACAGATACAGGCATAAATATATACTGGCACATGAAGAGAAGGGAGTAACCTAACAAGTGGAGAACCAATGTTGAAGGCCAATTCAGTCAGGGTGGATGTGGTCCACTTCCAATAATTGAGGAGGAGGTGTCAATACCAAGAGAGGGAAAATTGCTTTTGTAGTGAGCCAGCCACTCCCAGTCCCTATTCAAGCCCAAATTGATGGTGTTAAGTTTGCAAATGAATTGTAGCTCTGCAATTTCTCTTAAGTTTGTTTTTAAAGTTTTTGTTGTTGTTGAAGAATGGCTACTTTAAAATCTGTTATTGAGTAGTCTTCTACACGACAGGACCACCAAGGAAAATAACAGAACACCACTGACCATCACGTACAGCCCCTCTCCAGCACATCATCAGTGGTCTAGAACCTATCCTGGAAAACGATCCCCCACTTTCACAGGCCTTGGGAGGCAGGCCAGTCCTCACTTACATACAGCCCCCAAACCTGAAGCAAATATAAGCAACTACACATCACACCAAACCACACCACACCACAGAAACACTAACCCAGGAACCAATCCCTGTAACAAACCCCATTGCCTTCTCTGTCCCCATATCTACTCTAGCGACACCAAACACACCAGGCCCACCATCAGAGGCTCATTCACCTGCACATCTTCTAACGTGATATATGTACATTGGCCAAACTGGACAGTCTCTACGTAAAAGAATAAAGGGACACAAATCAGACATCAGGAATGGTAACATACAAAAGCCAGTAGGAGAACACTTCAATCTCCCTGGACACTCAATAACAGATTTAAAAGCAGTCATACTACAACAAAAAAACTTTAAGAACAGACTTCAAAGAGAAACTGCAGAGCTACAATTCATTTGCAAACTTAACACCATCAATTTGGGTTTGAATAGGGACTGGGAGTGGCTGGCTCACTACAAAAGCAATTTTCCCTCTCTTGGTATTGACACCTCCTCCTCAATTATTGGGAGTGGACCACATCCACCCTGACTGAATTGGCCTTCAACATTGGTTCTCCACTTGTTAGGTTACTCCCTTCTCTTCATGTGCCAATATATATTTATGCCTGTATCTGTAATTTTCACTCCATGCATCGGAAGAAGTGGGTTTTTTTACCCATGAAAGCTTAGGCCTAAATAAATCTATTAGTCTTTAAGGTGCCACCAGACTCCTCATTGTTTTTGTGGATATAGACTAACAGGGCTATCCCTGTGATACATAATGCCTTTATAAAATGCTGCCCTGCCAAGACAGAAGCAAAACACTCTATAATGTCAACTTGGATTTAAACACCTGTTTAGTTGAGTTTTTCCCCTTTTTTAATGTAAAATATATAAATAAAATGTGTGGTGAGAGTATAAACTGTCCATCCAGAGAGTTGATGATGCTGAGTTTACTTTGCATAAGAGTGGATCTGAAAGACAAGATTTTTAATCAGATTTTAATATGGCAACATATCAGATTGCAGTAAGATCACCCAATGGTTGGTAGTTAAAGAGAATTACCATTTAACTGCAATTTGTAAATTACTTATTTATTTAATTCCAGGGTAACCATGGACAGGTCAATAGATTCTGTGGCACTGAAACTTTTGTAGTCCCTGAGTTTTATTCTTATGGTCGGACTGCCATTGTGACTTTCAAATCAGAGGAATACATGATTGATAACAGAGTCAGGTTTACCTATCAGACTGCAGGTAAGCCTTGAAGAAGTTTTTAAGGCATATGCCTACAGATTCTTTGTTCACTATGGAGAGTAAACAAGCGATGACACAGAAATTTGTAAGACTTACAAATGTTTTGTTTTTCCTCCTCCCCCTGCCCACCTCCCCTCTGCCCCACACAGGTTGCAGCAGAGAATATAATCAGTCATTTGGTTATCTGAAGAGCCCTGGCTGGCCTGGTCTCCATCCCAATAACTTGGATTGTACCATCATTCTACAAGCTCCTCCGAATCACACAATTTCTCTTTTTTTCCATGCTTTCAATTTGGAGGACAGCAGCCGATGTTCTTTGGATTTCTTAGAGGTACTGAGTAATTATCTATTATGCAGCTGATTCACGGCCCATGGAAATCCGGAGTCTTTCCTTTTACTTCAATAGATTTGGCTCAAGCCCTATCTAAATGGACATTAGACACTTCACTATTGCTATTAATTTTACACTGAAGGTGCTCAAATACTACAGTGATGGATGGCAGTATAAAATTCTAAAATAGATGTCTAGATAATTTCATCGTCAGCTCGCTGATCCTCATCCAGGGGTCGCTGTCTGCTAGGCACTGAGCAAGCTTCATGATGGTGTAATTTACATTTGATGTTAACATCTGTGGAAAAACAGATCTATGGACTCACAGGCTGATCAGCCAGCACATAAGTGCTAAAATCTCTTCAAAAATGTACCAAAATAGTAGATACATGATCTGTAGTGGAAGATGTAGGATAGCTGAAAAGGTGTTTTCTAGATTGAGTAGAAAGATTCCTACCAGCCACATAAAGTCATTTTCTCATTCTTTTTGGGAGTGGTGAAGGTTTTACCATATATATCCTTAAGTTTCTAATGCAAATTGTGCAGATGCCAGAAATCAGAAGTTTATTTTGTGGAAGGATCTAGTCTTCATTTTTCCTCTGTTAGACTCCTTACTTCACCCTCCTCTAGAGATGGGTTTGAACTCTGTAGTATGACTCCACCTCTGCTTTCAGTCTAGCAGGATGAAGATGCAGTCTTCACATATCTGGGATATTAAGATTTCTCAACAGGAGCAAAACATGTAGGGGTATATTTTAAATATATTAAGCTTAGGCCTTATGCAACCAACTCTCATTGAAAGGAAAATGTACTATACCATAAAGTTTAGCTTAAAATCTTTGTTCTGTGCAGCCATTTAGAAAGCCTAGAGAAACTGGTTAACTGCCTTCTCTCCCTTCTGAGCAGCAACTTGCAGTAAGGTAGAAAAATACATGTTGTGAATATTCACAATGAAACTTCAGTTCTGCCATACATAAGAATCACAAATCCTTTGCTCTCTGCTTGTGGTTTGTTTCCTTGTACACCATGAAAATGAATGAAATGTTAACAATGGGTTTGTATTCCTTTAAAGGTCAGAAATGGTAGTGATGTGGGTTCCCCACTACTTGGCAGGTATTGCGGAAACACTGTGCCCAATCCAATCTTCCCTAAAAATCATGTTGTATACCTGCGTTTCAAGAGTGATATTTTAGTTGCTCGCGATGGATTTGAGATCACTTGGACTTCATCACCAACTGGTAAGGCAGTGATAACTTGCTAATCACATCTAACACTTGTACAGAATAAGAGGTCTGAAGGTTGAAAGGCACAGAATTTTTAATTCAGTGAACAAGAGGTTAAACTAAAAGTTATCCAGACTAGCCTTAGATTATGTCAAATATTTTAGGGAGCTGCGAAAACTGAATACCATCTTTTTCATTTTAGGTTATTTTGTGTCAAATCAGCCAAATAAATAGATCATTGAATGCCATCAGTTTTAGGTAAAACTCCCCATTGACCACATTATAGCCCTTAGACAACTTGTGCCTCCCAATACTAGGGGAGGTACAATCTAAAGGGGAGAACAGGTGACTGCCCCATGTGTCTCCTCTGCCCAGTGACCTCTCTGCTTTGTGCTCAACCCGGGGCCACTGAACTCTCCCCCGCTTCACCAGAGTTACCTGTGGGGGTTGGGGGTAGGAGGGTCTTTGCATGTTTGGCTACTCTCCCTGGCAGCAGGAGGGAGCCACTTCTCACACGACTGAGCTGGCTGCTCCCAGTCACTGCCTCTGTGCAGGGTGGCCACTACCTGAGAGACAGCCTGGCTGGGGAGGCAGTGGTCCGCCCCACCCCTTTTGCTCCCTGCTCAGGACCAGCTGCCAGGGACTAGGGCCGAGTGAGTCAGAGCCCCATTTCCCTCAGCAAGTTTTCAGCTCGCTTGGCCCCTGTCCCCAGCAGACAGGCCTGAGCAGGGTGGGCTGCTGCGCTGCTCAGAGCAGCGACACAGAGCTGTCGGCGTGAGAAGTAGCTGGTCCGTCCCTTCCAATCCCCCCTTTTATCATTTTTCCTGTGTGAGTTCATTCCAGTGTGTAGTGATTGTCTGGTTTCACCCACGTCGTTGCTATTGGGGCATTTAGTGCACTGGATGAGGAACACCACTTGTTGTAATAGGCATGTGTAGGACCCAGGGATCTTGAAAGGTGTGGGAACAGTGCAGATATGTCTGCTGGTTGTGCATCTATTATTCTGGCAGGGTCTGGTGCTGCTTTGGTGTGTCCTGGTTTGTGGGGAGCTTGCTTCTGATGATGATCTTGGAGAGGTTGGTGGGTTGTTTGAAGGCCAGAGGAGTGGGTTCAGGAAAGATTCCTTTCGGGATAGGGCCCCCATCAAGTATGGGTTGTAGTTGTTTGATACCCTGTATGGCAGTGCTGGGCAACCTGTGGGCTATGGCCCGCACATGGCTCGTTAGGGTAATCCTCTGGTGGGCTGTGAGACAGTTTGTTTACATTGACCATCCACAGGCATGGCTGCCTGCAGCTCCCAATGACTGCGGTTTACTGTTCCCGGCCAATGGGAGCTGTGGGAAGCGGCACGAGCTGGTCGTGGGCCGCAGGTTGCCCACCACTGCTGTATGGGTTACAATGGGGGTGAAACCAGACAATCACTATGCTCTCGAATGAACTCACGCAGGAAAATGATAAAAAAGATAAATACACCACATCATCTGCCGATGAACACTTTTCACAAAGTGATCACTCTATATCTGACCTATCATCTGCCGATGAACACTTTTCACAAAGTGATCACTCTATATCTGACCTATCAGTCCTCATCCTCAAAGGAAACCTGCACAACTCTTTCAAAAGACAAGCCTGGGAGCTTAAATTTATAACTCTGATAGAAAACTGAAAATCATGGACTGAATAGAGATGCTCGATTTATTATAACAATCTATAACCCACTAACAACCCTACCACAACTGCTTCCCCACACTTTCTTCCCTATGATTGGAGAGGTGTTGACAGGCCATTTCATCTTGAATGGTCCCTTGAAATATGTTAACTACATATGCTAAAGAATCTCTTCCACCTTGTTTAGCTGTGACAGTCTGAGTACATTTCCCAAACCGGAAGAAGAGCTCTGCATAAACTTGAAAGCTTGTCTCCATCACCAATAGAAGTTGCTCCAATAAAAGATAATACCTCACACATCTTGTCTCTCTCCATTCTTCCAGACCATGCTATCTCCCATCATCCCTAAGCGCTAACACCATGGAAAAGAACTTATAAAAATATTGGTATAAAGCAACTGCTTTGTACAGTATTTTGTAGAAATAAACATTTAGAACTAATGAATTACCCTCTGTTTCCAGGATGTGGAGGAACCTTATATGGAAACACTGGTTCATTTGCCAGCCCTGACTATCCTGCAACTTACCAGAACAATACTGATTGTGAATGGATCATTATTGCTCCCAAGGGACGAATTGTTACAATTAACTTTGTTTTCATCAGCATTGATGACCCAGGTGACTGTACTAGGAACTACCTGATACTTTACAATGGGCCAGATGCAAGCTATCCACCGACTGGACCATACTGTGGGATGGTATGTATTCTTTGTTTTGGTGTAGTAGTTCTTTCAAGGTAATTGTTACTCATTTGATATTTAAAATTGCTTACCTAACTCTGAAAGCAATGATATATGGACAATAAATAAAGCTGAATAAACTGGGCTTCTGTTGCATTCTATTAGGAAGCCCTCTAGTCTTTTCAAATGGAGACATTATAGTGACATCTACCGGGATGCATCGAGACTTTTTTTTTCCTCAGAACTCATCTGCTTTGTGTGTGTTCCAAATGATGCTGGTAACAGCCTGGGGGCAAAATCCACCCGCTATGCTCCAGTGCCAAGTGCAGCAATGAATGAACTGAAATTGGGACCACAGTTTTTAAACCACATGTGGCTTTTTTAATGGGTTAATGGGGAGTCCGCATATCAGACTGGCTCTGCTTATACCGAATTATATTGTCCTAGAGTAACGTTTAAAGATGTGAATTAGTTTTTTA
Source organism: Gopherus flavomarginatus (assembly GCF_025201925.1). Classification (NCBI taxonomy): domain Eukaryota; kingdom Metazoa; phylum Chordata; order Testudines; family Testudinidae; genus Gopherus; species Gopherus flavomarginatus. The sequence continues at coordinate 42,629,204 of NC_066618.1, forward strand.
ATATTCTTTTTCTCTTTAGGAGACAAACATTGCTTCATTTACTGCTACATCACATCAAGTCTTCATAAAATTCCATGCTGACTATGCAACTTTACCATCAGGCTTTCAGTTAACTTGGAGCAGCTAGAACCATTATTCCAAGGAAGTACAGTCCCTCAGTACTTAGCTATGTTGCAGAGACATTAGGGCATAAAGTGACTGTTTGAGATATGACTGTGATCACTAGAATAAAAGTAAATTACTATAAATATAGATGTGCAGTTAGAATTATTTCAAACAAATTTGAGCTCCTTTTATATTTTAAAGAATGTCTGCTTCTTTACACACAACTGTGAAATGAGCTGGATGTTAGTATTTGAAATATAATGTGATTTTTAAAAAATATGCTACAAGATTTGAAATACATGTTCTCTAAGCAAGTAATTTTCTAAAGATATGTATAAAAATGTGTTTTGTAACTTACTGTCATAAAAAATTGTTACACAGAAAATATGAACACAAAATATACAGCATCTGAGGTGCTAGGAGAATAATCTCAAATGAAAAAAAATACTTTCAGATCTGATTAGGGCATTTAGACACATAACTGTAATTAATTAATCAGCTTTGAAAACCTCAACCATCATTTCAAGTAAGTTTGGATAAAGCTAATCTTTTTCAGAAACAGTCCCCATCTTGTAAATATTTACATGAGTAACTTTACTTAGGTTGGTAGTTCTATTGAACTCACAGGACTGAGTACTTTCAAAAACTATCCATTTTATTTAAGACCTTGATCCAGCAAAGCACTTAAGCATATGCTTAATTTTATGCATTTGAGTAGTCCCATTAAAGTCCATGGGATGACTCACATGATTAAAATTTACCATGTGTCTAAGTGGCTGCAGGATTGAGGCCTTAGACTTTACATACCATTATAATTCTCATAATTTTCATTGAGATATTAACCTCTTGAAGCTTCTCAAATCTATTTTAAAATTAAAACAGATTATTTATAAGCAACATACAGAAACTAAATGATGTATGTAACAGTAACTCTGATTTCTCAGACAACTGGTTCAATAAATGTAACTTCAGAATAGGACATGCAGAGGAATAGTCTTTCTATTTTGACTTCAATTGTTTTGGTCTCTGTGACCAGGAAGGGCAGATAAACAGCTCTCTACTTCTCCAAGTTCAAAGTTCTCTCTGAGTCCAATTGCTTCAGTTGCAAGTGAAAAATAGTCTTAGCACAGTATCTAGCGGCTGCTGGTTCACATCATATAACTCCCACACACTTTGTCACAATCCAATTATTCATTAAGAATCTCTGGAATGGACTGGCAAGTGAGGCCAATGTGCAGATCTGTAGGGGGAAATTTAAGTCATCTACCCTTGTTGTTTATGGGTCTTGCCAACATTAGAAAATTCTCACTTCATAACTACACAGTCATACACAAAATAAAGAGGAGAAAAGCTGTTAAGCTGACCAGTTCCTTAAAATACATTTTTGAAAATTTTCCATGTGCTGAGGGAGATGGGCTTTCTGACCTGGTGTAAAAACGGGAATCTCAGGCCAGAAGATGGCCCTCAATTTTCTAGCCTCGGCCTTTGGCCCCCACCCCATATCGTTACCATAACCGCAAACACATGCCTAAACATGGAAGTCCTTGTATACCATTAGGACAAAATCATGTTTAACATTGTACTAATTAAGAGTTTCTGACATTATGCATTTTTCCGATCTAGAGAAGGACTTCGATAGTGCCCTCCATTTGTTAACTTGAAATAAACTATAGAAATCAGTGAGCCTTGGTGAAAGAAAGAAGAGAATTATATGGGATGAAAAGAAACTTATAAAATAAACAAGGCATGGCTGACTTTTTCCAGTCAGATATGACGTTTGTTCCACTTTAAAAATAGCACAATAGTTTTGTAATTTTGCCTGATTTTATTTATAATTTAAATAAAATGCACAATTTCCTTTGAAGAAATAAAAGTTCCAGAAACGCATGCATGGGCTGTTGAATATAGTTTTTGGTACAAGGTTCATTTGATCTAAAGCAACTGTCACTGACAAAAATAATCAGGATCTAAAAGCAGAATAAATTATCAGTCCTGGTAGAAAAACAACAGTGCTCTCCCCTAACACTAGAAACCACAACAAAAATATCACTGCCGATTAAGGAAGTGGACTTTAAAGAAAAAAGGTACAGAGCAATGTAAAGTGCTTATTGAAAATTACTGTGCAGCACCACACAAAGAAAACCAAACCTGATCATTTAATTATTTTTCCCAATAAATTACACAGTGGTTATTGATATAGTATTATATAATTTGAAAACATAAAAAATGTGCTTAATTATCTGCTTTCACATTGCTGCCAGGAATAGTTTGTTGTCACACCTGTATACACTGCTCTCTATTTTACAAAGACCATGAGAGCTGGTATGGAATACATTATTTCTGTATAATGGTATCTGCACTACTGAAAACCTCCACACAAATCATTGGTGATTGCAGTTGGCAGAGCACAAATAATGTGCATATATTTCTGTCACTGATATATTGGATCGGTGTTATGGCCCCAGCTTTGGAACAGTTTCTAGGACAGAGGTGGGCACACTACGGCCACACCACATCTGGCCCACGGGACCATCCTGCCCGTTCCTTGAGCTCCTGGCCGGGGAGGCTACCCTGGCCCCTCCTCTGCTGTCCCCCAGCACATACGCCGCTGTGTGGGCAGCACTTTGGGCGGCAGGTCTGTGGGTTCCTGCTGAGCAGAGCGGCAGTGTGTGTAGCTCCAGCTGGGCGGCACAGCTGCCAGACATGCCGCTCTGAGAGCGGGGTTGGATAAAGGGCAGGGGATCCTGAGGGGCAGTCAGCGGACAGGGAGCGGTTGGATGGGGCAGAGATTTGGGGGGGGGGGTCAGGGGATGGGGAATGGGTTGGGGTTGGATAAGTGTGGAAATCCCCGGAGGGCCGGTCAGGGGTGTGGATAGGAGTCAGGGGATGGGCAATGTGGGGGCAGGTTGGATAGGCATGGGAGTCCTGGGGGAGGTCTGTTGGGGGGGGTAGGGTTCAGGGAGGTTGGATAGGGATGAGGCCTTGGGGGCGGTAAGGGGCAGGGAATCCCAGGAGGGAGCGGTTAGGGGACAAGGAGTAGGGGTGGGTTGGATGGGTCAGGGGTTCTGAGGGGGGCAGTCAGGGGGCGGGAAGTGGGAAGAGTCGGATAGGGGGTGGGGGCCAGGCAGTCAGGGAGGCACAGCCTTCCCTACCTGGCCCTCCATACAGTTTTGCAACCCTGATGAGGCCCTCGGGCCAAAAAGTTTGCCCACCCCTGTGGTAGGAGGAAGCCCTTCTGCGTGTCTGACTTTCTCCAGGGTATGCCATGCGGCTTCTCTGCCTCCTTAGACTAGATCACTGTGCCTGCACCACTCCTGCTTCACACTGTGAGTGCCCTTCAGTGAGTCCAACTGAGACAGACCCCTACTGAACATTTGTACACTCTTCAGGGACTACTGCATTTCACTAGGATTTGCAGTGACATTCATACAGTGCTGTAAAACAGCAGGGTTTATTAGTCATCTGGAACACATCTTAGGAAGTCCTTGGGTTAGCACAGAGCAGTGATTCTCAACCGGGGTACATGTATGCCTGCGGGTACGCAGAGATCTTCCAGGGGGTACATCAACTCATCTAGATATTTGCCTAGTTTTACAACAAGCTACATAAAAAGCACTAAGGACGTCAGTACAAACTAAAATTTCATATGGACAATGACTTGTTTATGCTGCTCTATAGACTATACACTGAAATGTAAGTACAATAGTTATATTCCAATTAGTTTATTTTATAATTCTATGGTAAAAATAAGCAATTTCTCAGTAATAGTGTGCTGTCACTTCTCTATTTTTATGTCTGATTTTGTAAGAAAGTAGTTTTTAAGTGAGGTGAAACTTAGGGTTACACAAGACTAATCAACCTCCTGAAAGGGGTACAGTAGTCTGAAAAGGTTAGAGCCACTGGCACAGAGGAATGAATGTTAAAGCACAGTCCATTCTGGGTAGTGCAGTGCCCAGCCAAGCTGTAGTGAACTCCATTGTTCAAGCTCTGTCTCTGTGACCATCTGACCTCCTTGGTCAGAATCACAGTCAGAGCCGTGACTGCCTCCAAAAGCCAAGGCTTATCCTCACATCTCCCCAGTCCTTTGATCTTGAGCTGGGGGATTGTTGCTCAGCTTTTCTCTAAGGAAAGGCAGGAAAGTCCATATCCCTCCGGGTCCTTGGTGGCTAGGTATGTCAGGCACTTGGATTTACCACTGTCTTCTCACAGGCTCCATTCATATGGTGACCAAGATCCATACAGCTACGCAGCACTCATATCTATGTCTCTTTGCCTGCCCAGAGAGGAAACAGCCCTTTTCCACTCCCTAGGTAACATTGCAATATACAGTGGAAACTGAGGCAGACACAGGCTTCATAAAAATTTTACAAAAAATTCCCACTTTGTCACAATTTCACCTTCCATTACAGTACTTTTCAGCCTGCTTTAAATATGCACCTCTGTGTATTACTGTTACCTTACAAAGGTCTGATATCAGGGACAGCTATATGATGAACATTTCTAAGAGCTAAGATTTGAAGAATAAAAAGTCATTGATAAACTCATTCAGCAGTACTTCCTATGTTACTGTGACTATATCCGATTGACATTAAATGAGAGGTAATAGAAAAATGTGATTCATAAGGACATAGTAATATGATAAATGCAATCATAAGCAGTTACATTGACTTGTTTGAAATGTGTTTTGCTACCCAATATTAAATATATATAAAATTCTGGAAGCTTGCTCTTATACACCAGAGATCAGCACAGTAACTTTACTGCAATAATAATTATTATTATTTGTTTGGCAATAGTATTTAGATGGGTTCTCACAACAAATTTTTTGGTGACCTCAAAGCATGGTCAGACAAACCACTTGCTTTGTTCCTGCCTCCCAGGCCCTTTCAGTGAGAGACTGCTGGGAAGGGTGGGCTAGGAACTCACTGGCTTCCTGTGAAGTCCCAGCAGGGCCATACCTAGCTATTCTGGGGCTCTACGCAGCCCACCTCTACACGTTATTCTCAGTGCAGGATTGGGGCTTTAGCATGTTGATGTGATAACAGATTAACAACAGGCTTCAGCTCCTTAGTCCAAAAAAGCATTGCTAATTTCATACTATGTACTTGTTTTATTCCATCTTCCAAATAGATGCAGATATAGCCTAAGACTAACTAGTATATAAGATCAAAATTGCTCAGTTGCATTATGTTGCATGGCTATGTAGCAAAGAACAGATCAAAATTATTTACAAGAGCAAATCCTTTAAAATTATTCCCTCCTTCAGAATGGTTCTTCAATCCGTTTGATCAAAAGCTATAAAGTATCTGTGAGGCAAACTGGTGCTGGTCCCTCCCTAGACACATCTTCCCTCACTTGTTTCACCCTTGTCTTATTTTAAATCCAGATGTAAATAAACCAAATACTCCGAACTAATGGGAACGTTTCTTGCCACGTGGATTTGGAACAGCTGTTCAGAAGTTTACTCAAACCTGTGGCTGTGCGAGCGAGCACCAAGCGACATGGGAGGCGCAGCTTGCCACAGGGCTCCAGCTAGGGAGCAGGCCTCAGATCCGACTTTACCCCTCATCCCCTCTCGTTGCCCCAGACGCCACATCGCTGCGCTGGGGGTAGAGGCCGAGCGGTGGAGCCTTGCAGCGGCTCCCTCCCCCTCCCAGCACTGAGCGCGCGCCAAACAGATCGGGAAACTCCCTTCCCGCTGCCACAAAGCAGACCGCATTCAGCTCATACCCCGGGCCCGGCCATTGGCTGGCTGGCGGGATGCCCGGCCCTGATTGGCCAGCTGGGAGCTGCACATTCCAAGTGGGGCTGGAGAGGGCCCCGGAGCGATTCGCCTTATTTGGGGCTGAGCGCTTTCCGCTGCCCCGGCCAACCGGCGGCTAGTGCGCCTGCGTGCGCGGAGCGTGCGCTTGGGGGCGGGGCAGTGGGCGGTATGTTAGCAGGGCGTGTCCCGTGCAGCGAGTGTCCCTGGCAGCTCGTGCCGTTCGGCCCAGTCCGCAGCACCCACCGGTGAGTGGTCTCGGGGGTCCCGGAGCGGCTCCGCCTTCTGGCCGGGCGCCCCTGGGGAGTGCGACCGTCAGGCCACGGGGGTCCCGCTCCGCTGCCGCGCCGGGCCGCCCTGGGTAGGGTCTAGCCGCTGCCTCGGGCGCTGGCAGCTTGGGGGGGGCGGTTCCCCCCGGCCCGAACACGCTGCCTTGGCTGAGGTCAGATCTGCAGCCCGGAGCCGGGGCACCCTGGGCGTCGGAACTCGGCGGGTCTCTGCTCCCTCCGCCCCCCTTGACTTCCAGCTCGGTTTGTGTTTTGACCCAGGCCATGTCCAAGTCCCTGAAGAAGATCGTGGAGGAGAGTAGGGAGAAGAACCAGCCCGAGGTGGACATGTGTGACCGGGGCATCTCTAACATGCTGGACGTCTCTGGCTTGTGTAGGTATCTCCAGGGTTTCCGCCAGGACCCCAGTCGCTGATCCGACGTGTTTTCTCCCTCCCAGCCACCAGCAGTCACTGAAATCTGTGATAGAGGCAGGAGGCTGGCTTTTAAAGAGGCCCTTTCCGTAGGAAGAACATTCAAACAACTTCCTTATCTGTCTCTGTTAGGATGAACTTGGCCTTTTGCTGTTCAGACTGTTACATTTCAGCTTGGACACTGAAAATAAGTTGTCAGTTTCATTGTAGCTCTCAGTCTATTTCATTTCCTCAGCGCTGCACAAGTTGGGTTCCAGACACTATTTATAAATATATCTGGCTATTTTTATTACGGTAACACTAAGGTACATCATTTGACTGGGGCTTAATTGTGATCACTGTAGACTGAGCTTCTGGTGAAAATGCTCTAAGCCAAATGGGAGAGCTCTCTCCCATTTGCTTAATAACTCCTGCCTGCACAGAGATGGTGGCTGTGGCAGCAGGAGATCTCCCACTGATATAGTGCTGCCATAAGAATGGCCATACTGGGTCAGACCAGAGGTCCATCTAGCCCAGTATCATGTCTTCTCACAGTGGCCAAACCCAGGTGCCCCAGGGGGAATGAACAGGTAATCCTCAAGTGATCTATTTCCTGTTGCTCATTCCCAGCTTCTGGCAAACAAAGGCCAAGGACACCGTCCGTGCCCATCCTGGCTATTAGCCATTGATTGACCTATCCTCCATGAATTTATCTAGCTCTTTTTTGAACCCTATCATAGTCTTGGCCTTCACAACATCCTCTGGCAAAGAGTTCCACAGGTTGACTGTGTGTACTGGTGCTTAAGTCAGTATAACTTACATTGCTCAGGGATGTGGATTATTCACATCCCTGAGCAGCGTAGGTAGTAATTTGTAGTATACACATAGCCTGAGGTTTGGTCTAAACTACATACATATGTTAGTATAATTAGGTTGCTCAGGCAGGTGGAAAATCCACATCCTTGAATGATGTAGTTATGCTGACCTAAACCCTGGTGTAGTTAGAGCTTCTCCTGTCAGCGTAGGTGTCATCTTCACTAAGCATTACAGGGTGACTCTGTAAGGCCTGGTCTACACAGGGGGAGGGGGCCGATGTAAGATATGCAACTTCAGCTAGGCTATTCCCATAGCTGATATTGCGTATCTTATTTTGACTTACCTCCCTTCCTCACAGCACGGGATCGACAGCCGTGGCTCCTCCGTCAGCTCTGCTTTTGCTGCTTGCCCTGGTGGAGTTCCGGAGTCGACAGGATTGCGTTTGGGGATCGATACATCGCGTCTAGATGAGACACGATATATTGATCCCCGATAGATCGATCACTACCCGCCGATCCGACAGGTAGTCTGGACATACCCTAAGTGTGGACAAGGTGATAGGACTTGTGCAAGGTCACAGCAGGCCATAGGCAGAACCAGGAGTAGAACTTGTGTCTCCCGAGTCCTAGTTCAGTGTCCTGCCCACAGGACCATACTGGCACAGTTCCAAATTAATGTAAATATTCCTGTTGTTTTTAGGCAGAGGTAAGCAAGGAATCAATTTCCACTACATGCATCCGACAAAGTGGGTATTCACCCACGAAAGCTCATGCTCCAAAACGTCTGTTAGTTTATAAGGTGCCACAAGATTCTTTGCTCTTTTAAGGAATCAGAGCTTAGTTTCAGAAAATTTCATGGAAATTTTGTTTACTTTTTTTATCCATTTTCCTGCTGACCAAACTCTACCTTACAGTTTCAGGTAAAATAGAATTTGAAATATATCCAAACTCTATGTTTAATGGGCACACTAATATGAGGTATTCACCCAGATGAACAATGTTTTCAGACTAGAAAATGCGTCTCTGAATTTGAAACTACTGAATATAGTCCAAACCTGACATTTGGGCTGCTTGACGCTTACAGATCTTGTAAAGGACTGTTTTTACAAAAGCCACATCTTGAGTTGGTTCTTCCTGCTCCCTTTATTAAGTCAACAACTTATTTTTAATTTCTGAAATACACTCAGCAGCTTTGAATCTGTGAAATGCTAAGCATCTACACTTTTGACTCCCATCAACTTTGATAGAAGCTATAGGTGCTCTGAACCTGTTGGGAACAGAGTAGTAGTTTAGTTTCTTATTTTTCTCTCTCCTTCAGAGCATCACTGTCTAAACACACAATTAAAGATAAAGCTCCAGTTTAGTCGGGTTCATAAATGTGTATGTGTAGTACTGCTGATTTCAGTTTGGAGAAGTTCCAATGGAACTGTTGATTTCAATGAGAACGACTAATATCTTTTGTTAGTCACTGAATCAGGATCAAAATGGCTTTGTAAACCCTTATTTACAGGAGCCAGCCTCCGCTCACGTGAGTCCATTGATTCCAGGGGGCTAGTTGACTTAGGGCCTGATTGTACATCTCATAACTTTATGAATTCATCAGTTGGCTAAACTGCAATGTAAAAATGATCATGATTTTCTGTGTTACTTAAAATTACTGCTAATATAATAAGTGAATTGCTTATGATTTCTCATTGCTATGTTCCATAAACTCACATTTCTGTATATGAATTTTTCTGTTGCATTGGTCTAATTAAAAGGGTATTGCTAAACTTTGTACTATGGACTACCATATTAATGAAAAATAACCTGTAACACTCACAGTGTTAACCAAATATCAATAGTAGCAAACAGACCTGTGATTCTGCAAATGGATTTGCATGGGTGAATCCCAGTTGACTGCGGGGGGGGGGGGGGGGGGGGAGAGGGGCTCCATAGAGTGTTTTGCCCACCTGTCTTTGGTTGTAGGACTACTGCTAGGAAATAATCAAACACTTCTAGTTAACATTGTAATATTAATCTTAAAAATCAATGAGTTGTAGTTTGCCTCAGCCACCCAGGTAAATGCTCCTATGAATGGTTCCATGGCTCTTTTGTGATTGCTGGTGATCAGGACCTTGGCTTTACGTTTAATCTAAAATGCATATTAAATTCTAGCATGAGAGTTTATTAAATTGATCTTGTTTATGCTAGGACTGAGTTTGGCCTGGCATCTCCAACATGTTACTCCCTACTGCTGTGGTCCATTAAGTACTCAGTAATTTACTGAATTGTCAGCAGTGCTTCCTGTAACACCTAGCATAGGTAATGGTAGCAAAAACCCTGTTTAAAGCAATAGTAAGGCTGAGAATTAAGACTCCTAGAAGTAAGAAATTCAGTGGTTGCTGAAGTAGTAATAACTCTGCCACCCTGTCAACAGGCTTTTTATCATTGAAATCAATGGGAGCAGAGTAAAGACGATATTAAGCGTATGTGTGCACTAGAAATGCTGCAGCTGCACTACTGTAATGTAGATGCTTATTACAGTGGTGGAAGGGGTTCTTCCATTGCTGTAGTAAATGCATCTCTTCAAGATGCATTAGCTAGGTTAATGGAAGAGTTCTTCCATCGATTTAGCAGTGTCTACCCTGGGGCTTAGGTTGGCTTAACTTTGTCTCACAGGGTGAAGTTTTTCATAGCGCTGAGCTATGTTAAGCTAACCTAAGTTTGTGGTGTAGACTAGCCTTACATGCTTTTAAAATCCTCAAATACTTTAATCGTGCTGGAGGCTGTGTCAACAATAATGTATGACCTACACACGTGTGTATGAAATCATACAGAAATAAGATGAAACAAAAGGGGGTCAAGCTATTACACTAGAAGAGGAAAAAGGACAGAAGTTCTGTTCCAAATAATACATAATTCTCTAGAATTGAGAGGCACTGTCTGGCCTAGATCTGTGTAAATAAATTATAAAATAGTTTCTCTTTTATATGCTGATACATGCCAGCTAAAGAGCTGGAAACTTTGAATTTTCATATCTGACAGACATACAATAAATTTAATATTTCAATACTAATGAAATCTGATTACCCATTGGGATAAGATATTCCCCTTAACTTCAGTTCTTCAAAAAAATTAAAACAGTATGGAACTGTGTTAAATTTAAATTCTTAAATCACTTAACACACAACTGTGGTATCCATGGACTTTGTCTCCTAAGCTGCTACACTAGTTGTGTGACTTACTGCAGTTTTATGCATCTCATACTCACATATTCAGGAGACCAGTTACATTCTCTCTTTTACACGTGTTCTAGCTCAGACTCATGTTTGGACAAAATAAGAAAAGAAAATTCCATCTAGGAGACCAGTCTTAATCCCATGGACTGCAGACAAATGTGAAATCTGTGTGTAATTCCGTGTGGTAGCTATCCATGGCAGCATGTTGTGCCAATGGGCAGGCATGTGGAGCTTTAATCAAATTATGCTGTAGATAACTTTATACATTAACTGTATACTCTTGATAAAGTTTTTTTGCTTTCTTGGGCTGGGAAATCTAAATGCATTTATTAATCTAGTATAAAATCTTTCTTTGCAAATTTACACTGAAATGCGTAATACCTTATAAGTATCCTGGATGAGACCAAAACAGACCTAAAATGCAATTGTTGGCATTTATTAAATTAGACCTTTAATAAAGGTTCCAGTTGTGCTTGGGAACAGGAATGCTTATCTGCCCCAAGAAATGAATACCAGGTATTGGATTTTTCTCATGGCAACATGAGATTAAATCTAAGGATTAGAGAAGTGAAAAAAGATTGTGATCCACTCAGACCTCTTTCTTAATTTTCTCTTACAATGTTTTTTCAAAATCAAAGATAAATTAGTAATAGTTCCAGCTTGAAGCAAAGGAACCTGAAGCAACTGAAGTTCTGTTGAGGATTCAAGATCTGTACTCTGAGACAAACTGTAAACCTGAGTGTTAATTATTTCATACAGTAGAGCAGTGGTTTCCAACCTTTTCTGGGTGGCGGGCACTGGACGACGAGCCACTGAGGACTGTAGCCGGTGGAAAAGTATCCGCTGAAATTCTGCTGAGAAGCAGCAACGTCAAGAGATGTCGCCGCTGAAAATCAGTGGCATTTCCGCAGCGACGCCTCTTGGTGATGCCGCTTTTCAGCGGCATTTCAGGAGATGCTTGTCTGCCAGCCAGTACGCAGGTGCACATAGATGCCCTGGCAGGTGCCATTGCACCCGCAGGCACCACGTTGGGGACCACTGCAGTAGAGCCTCAGAGTTAACATCTTTGGAAAGGAGGTTGTTTGTAACTCTAACTCTGAACAAAATATTATGGTTGTACTTTCGAATGTCTACAACTGAACATTAATACAACTTTGAAACATTGCTATGCAGAAGAAAAATGCTATTTTTTTTTTTTGTAGTTTACTTTTAACACAGTTGTGGTCTATTAGCGTGTTTTGTTTTGTTTTGTTTTTGTCTCTGCTGCTGCCTGATTGTGTACTTCCTGTTCCAGATGAGGTCTTTGGTTGACTGGTCAGTTTGTAATTCTGGTGTTGGTAACTCAGAGGTTCTAGTGTAATTAATTTAAGTACGATAGAACAGGAACTCTTTTTCACAATGTGATATTATGCAGAGATTGCTCTTCTGAGTTCTCTTTAGATAATGTAATTGTTCATGCAATCAAAAACCATAATTACTTAATGTGAAGGAAATTTGTTATTTATTGGTTTATACTTAGGCAGATTACTACTCAGCTGTCATGCTTCAGCACCCATTGTGTCGTCTGGATGGTAGTAATTGCTAGTACACAGGTCACCTGAAAAAACTTAACTTTGAAGTCTCTCCTTATTGTTGTGTCAGCACTCAAAAAAATAAATCTTGTGGTAAGAAAATAATTACCATCTATTAATTAAAAATCCTGAGTTGTAATGTGTTAAACTATTTTTGCCAAAAGCAAGTATTCTTTGGTTGCTACATAACTATGGTTTGAAGTAAATAGCGTATACAGTATTTCAACATATAAAACATTATGGCAGGTGTTGTCATGTGGTTAAGATAGTGTTGCAAACATTAAGTCTTGAGAAGCCATGCAGTGGTGTTTTTGTTTTGTGTGGTTTTGTGTAGCTGTGTCATTGTAGCAGGAGACTTTGGTCTCTAAGTGGTGTCAATTCTTGAAACTGGTCAGTGGTGGTGGGCAGTCTCCTCAATCAAGGGATTTCTTGTGTGCCGTCTGAGCATCTTGGTTCCAGTACTGCGTTATATGTGTAAATAAAATAAGTTTTACTTCACATATACCCAGGTTCCGTGTTACTGACTTCTCATGCATTGAGAAGCAGGCTGCTTGGCTCTGGACCTCTGCTGGCTCAGCAGAGGGGCACCACTGACATCAGGAGAGGATGCTGGTGTCAAAAGAGAGGTCAGCAATGTTGATACAGTAAAAGTTTTCTCTGGCATGTTGGGGAGGAGGGGGGTTGGGAGGTACTAGTAAGTGAAAAATGCGCATGAACTAAGAGGGATGGAGCTTGGGTGTGGGATTGGGACATGGGAGGGGGTGCAGGGCATGGGCTCTGGCAGGGAGTTTGGGTGCAGGAGAGGGCACAGGGCAGTGGGTTGGGGCATGGGAGGAGGGTGGGGTGCCTGGATCCGGGTGTGTGTGTGTGTGTTCACCTCGGGCTGCTCCCCGCAAGTGGCAGCTCCTCCTGGCTGCTCCTAGGCAGAGGTGTGGCAGGCGACTCTGTGCACTGCACCCCTCCCACCCCCCAAGCACTAGCTCCGCAGCTCCCATTGACTGGGAACTGCAGCCAATGAGAGCTGAGGGGTTGGCACCTGTGGGCGGAGGCAGTGTGCAGAGCTGATGACTGCACCTCTGCCTAGGAGCCACTGGGATAGGCCACTGTTTGAGGGGAGCTGCCTGAGGTGAACACCTCCCAAATCCGGCACCCTGCACCCCAACCCCCTGCAGGCCCCACACCAACCGGACTATAAACTGGAATTGTAATGAAGATCAGAAATGCTGGTTTATAGTGCCTTCTGGTTGGTGAAGTGCCAGATAAAAACTGTTTTGACTGTAACTTGTTTTACTCTTAAATGTTAATTTCTGCCAGTTACAATGCTGCTGTGTGCTATTAAGATTCTCTCTCTTATTTTGTTCATGTTATATCTTCTCACAGGGATTTCACATAGTTGCTTTGGCATAGTTGTCCTGTCTAATGTAGTATAGTGACAGATTCAAATTGAATGGCATTGTGATATTATAACGATAAGGTATCTTCCAAGCGTCACTGAGAATCTTTGGCACTGTAGTGGCATTCTTATAATGCCAGTGATGTCTTCCTTAGTTACTTCCTTCATGTTGGTAGTATTTGGACCAGCAATATTTTATCTTGGCTCCACACAGCTCTGTGTGGAGTTTGCCTGCTAATTTCCTTTTTTAAAGGAAAGGCACTTTTTCTTCAGAGTTAGCTGTTAACTGTTATCTAAATTAACCTGCTGTGTGAAACTAATAATGAAGGGGAAAGGAAGTCTGGAAGGGTGGAATAAAAAATGACTTTTTTCAGGATATCTGGAGCTGAGGCATAATGGGCACAGCTTCAGTATGCTCTTCCTGCCCCCTGGGGGTGGGGTGTGTGTGTGTGTGTGTGTGTGTGTGTGTGTTTGAGGTTGGTGAGGAGGTGAGACTGCTTGTTGGGCAGAAAGATGGTTCTTGCAAGTGTTAGTGTTATGACTCTCCCAAGCCTGCAGTTTCAATGCAAGGGGGCCTGATTCAGCCTCTAGCATAGGTATTTGGTTCCCTATGTTTGCATTCTGTGAACCTGGCAGATTTCCATTATAACCAATATTTTATCCACAGTTATTGCAAGTCAACAATGTCTTTTAAATCAACAAAAGCAGCAAAGAGTCCTGTGGCACCTTATAGACTAAGGCCATGGCTACACTGGAGAGTTGCAGTGCTGGTGATGGGGTTACAGCGCTGCAACTCACTCTGTGTCCACACTTGCAAAGCACAGCCAGCGCTGCAACTCCCTGGTTGCAACGCTGGCTGTACACCTGGTCTGCCTCGGGTGTAGCGATTCCAGCACTGGTGATGCAGCGCTGGTCATCAAGTGTGGACACCAACAGCGCTTTTATTGGCCTCCAGGGTATTAGGAGGTATCCCAGCATACTTTTTCAGCCACTCTGCTCATCGTTTCACACTCCACTGCCCTGGGCTCAGGTGACCTGCCCTTTAAATGCCTAGGGAATTTGAAAAATCCCCTTCCTGTTTGCTCAGCCAGGTGTGGAGTGCAATCAATCAATCAATCAGTGACCATGCCTCCACACCCCAAACGAGCCCCAGCATGGAACACTTCCGAGCTGCAGGTCCTCATCAGTGTTTGGAGTGAGGAAGCTGTGCAATCACAGCTGCGCTCCAGCCGTAGAAATTATGATACCTATGGGCAGATATCAAAGTCCTTGCTGCTAAGGGGCCATGAACGGGATGCATTGCAGTGCAGGGTAAAAGCAAAGGAGCTGCGCAGTGCCTATTGCAAAGCCCGTGAGGGAGATCGCTGCTCAGGAGCTGCCCCCACGACCTGCCATTTTTACAAGGAGCTGGATGCCATACTTGGGTGTGACCCCACTGCCAATCCGAGGAGCACGATGGAGAGTTCAGAGCAGGGAGAAGTGGGGGAGGGTGTAGAGGAAGCGGAGAGTGAGGCTACTGGGGTGGAGGGAGACACCCCGGAGTCCCAGGAGGCATGCAGCCAGGAGCTCTTCTCAAGCCAGGAGGAGGCTAGCCAGTCACAGCAGCTGGAACTTCTTGGTGAAGAAGCAGCAGAGGAGCGTGTTCCCGGTAAGCAGATTTTATTTTTAGGATGGAAATGTTTTGGGAGAGGAGGGTGGGGATTATGGCTGCCTGCATGCATGCCTAGATGTGGAATAGCCCATTGATTTGGTCTATCACGTCTCTGTAATCAGCCTCAGTAATCTCTTGAAAAGTTGCAACCGGAGCGTGGGCAATGTGCTTGCGCAAGTTTATAGGGAGAGCCACCATGGTCCTTGTCCCGGTCAGGCTAACTCGTCCGCGCCACTGCCGCGAGGGGTTGGGGGACCATTGCTGCACACAGGCAAGTTGCATAGGGACCAGGGCGGAATCCACATTGCTGTAGAAGACCCTCCCTCTCTTGCCAGGTAATACGCAGCAGTGATATATCTGGCAGTAGAAAATCCTGTTCAGAATGTAGGGATAGTGTTCAGTGCAGGTCCCTGCTCTCTGCTTTCCCCAGTGCAGGTCCCTGCTCTCTGCTTTCCCCAGTGCAGGTCCCTGCTCTCTGCTTTCCCCAGTGCAGGTCCCTGCTCTCTGCTTTCCCCAGTGCACAGAAACCCCAGTGAGCCCTCAGACAGTTCCCCTTCCCAGATGAAGTTGCGGCAGAAACACTCACCCCATTGCTCACCATGCCTTCGCTGCCGTGGCTTCTCTGTGCTATGTTAGGTATGTGGGAATGATGCTACAAAAAGTCTACAAACTCCTTCACTGTGTGATAATAAACAATGTAGCCTCTCTGTATTAAATGTTTCTATTTATGTTTTTTTAAGTGACCTTGAATAATCCAGCACTATCACCGCCTGCCTGACGGTTACAGAATTTGAGGAAAAATCCTAGAAAATCAAAAGAAGATTTGATCAAAGCAGTTATGAATCAGTACGCCAGAGAGAGTAAGAAAATGCAGGAATGGAGAGAGAAAATGCTTGAGTGGAGGCAAACACAAAGCAGGAGAAAGGAATTGGCTACCAAGAAAAGCACGAAGCAGCTGATAAGCCTCCTGGGTCGCCAAACTGACTGTATGCAGTCTCTCGTAGCCATGCAGGCAGATCAGTACCGTGGTAATCCCCACCCCTCCCAAAGCGCGCTCTCTTGTTTCCCAGTATTTGCACAAAACACCTTTCTCCAGCAGCCTGTTTCTTATCACCCCCAGCTGCCCCCAACATCTGTACGATCACCTACCAGCCCTGATAACTACAACCCTTACCCTATGCACTCAACCCCCATCACGATGCAGCATATTAATCCTGAAGTGCAGCAGGCATTGAACAGCAATCCAAGCAGGACATATTCAAATCTCTGAATGTACAGTCCACCACCTTACCCCCCTGCCCTTTTATGTACCGTATTTTGAATAAATGCTTTCTTGGCTTATAAAACATTACTGTTGGCTTTCAACCTCAAATTGCTCCCTTAAGGCATCCCTAATCCTTGAAGCCCTTTGCTGGGCCTCTCTAGTAGCCCTGCTCTCTGGCTGTGCAAATTCAGCCTCTAGGCGTCGAACCTCGGAGGCCCATTCCTCACTGAATCTTTCACCCTTCCTTTCACAAATATGGAGGGTACAACACGCGGATATAACAGCGGAGATGCTGCTTTCCCCCAAATCTAGCTTCCCGTAGAGACACCTCCAGCGCGCCTTTAAACGGCCAAAAGCACGCTCCACAGTCATTCTGCACCGGCTCAGCCTGTAGTTGAACCGGTCCTTGCTCCTGTCAAGCTTCCCTGTATATGGTTTTATGAGCCATGGCATTAAGGGGTAAGCGGGGTCTCCAAGGATCACAGTGGGCATTTCGACGTCCCCTACTGTGATCTTGCGGTCTGGGAAAAAAGTCCTGGCCATCAGCTTCCTAAACGGGGCACTGTTCCGAAAGATGCATACATCATGCACCTTTCCAGGCCATCCTGAGTAAATGTCAGTGAAACGCCCATGGTGATCCACAAGCACTTGGAGAACCACACAGAAATACCCCTTGCGATTAATGTACTCTGATGCCAGGTGGAGTGGTGCCAGAATAGGAATATGCGTCCCATCTATTGCCCCTCCACAGTTAGGGAAACCCATTTGTGCAAAGCCATCCACAATGTCCTGCACGTTCCCCAGAGTCACAGTTCTTCTTAGCAGGGTGTGATTAATGGCCATGCAAACTTGCATCAACACTATTCCAACGGTCGACTTTCCCGCTCCAAACTGGTTCGCCACAGATCGGTAGCTGTCTGGAGTTGCCAGCTTCCAGATTGCAATAGCCATCCGATTCTCCACTGGCAGGGCAGCTCTCAATCTCGTGTCCCTGCGCCGTAGGGTAGGGGCGAGCTCAGCAGACAGTCCCATGAAAGTGGCTTTTCTCATCCGAAAGTTCTGCAGCCACTGCTCATCATCCCAGGCTTGCAGGACGATGTGATCGCACCACTCAGTGCTCGTTTCCCGAGCCCAAAGGTGGCGTTCCACGGTGCTGAGCATGTCCGTTACTGCCACAAGCAATTTAGTGTCTTGCGCATCAGGCGAATCAATATCATCGTCTGACTCCTCACTGTCACTTTGGAGCTGAAGGAATAGCTCCACTGCCATGCGTGATGTGCTGGCAACATTCATCAGGAAGGTCCTCAGCAGCTCGGGCTCCATTTGTAACAGAAATCGCGCTGCAGACTCTCAATACCGCCAAACTGCTTGGAATGTGTAGCAAAGCACCACGGGGCATTGGAACAGGAAGCGGAAAGACCTGCACTCTTCCGTCCCCTTCCCACAAGCCACAGCACCAAAATGGGATGAGGTGATCTGTGGGGTAGCTGCCCACAATGCGCCACTCCCAACAGCGCTGCAAATGTGGCCACACTGCGGCGCTGGCCCTATACAGCTGTACGAACACAGCTGTAACTCCCAGCGCTGCACAAATGTAAGTGTAGCCATACCCTAACAGACGTATTGGAGCATGAGCTTTTGTGGGTGAATACCCACTTCGTCGGATGTAACACAAAAGCTCATGCTCCAATATGTCTGTTAGTCTATAAGGTGCCACAGGGCGCTTAGTCTGGATCTGGAAAAGCAGCAAACACCACTACCCCTCTGATACTTTTAAATCAGTGTCTCTGAAAGACTTATTTCTAGGTAGTGCTTATGTCAGGAATACCCCATCTGTTGATAGGGTGGGATTCCTTCCATATGGCCTTCAGCAATGACTCTGCTTTCAATTTAAGGTCCTACCTTATGAGCTTTTCACTTCTGCTTGTGGCATTAAGATCCTAGCACAGTACAAATGTTAATATTTTCCAGAGCTACATGGCAGAGCGTTCTCTCTCCTTTGCATTAGCCCCCCCTCTCTCTTGTATGGCTGTAAATTAAAAAAGAGGTTTCGTTATGTTTAGATGCTGAACCTTAGCTCTTCCCCTTGGATGTTTTCAATTACAGTAGGCTCTTCAATGGCAGAAATAACTGCAGTTTTATAAATCGATAAAGGGGCACATGAGATAACAGCAAAGCTTAGTTTAAAGAGACTTTAAATGTACAAAATTCAGTCTTGTGTATCTGGCCTATGACATCTGAACATTTTAGAAATAAGTAACAGGGTAATCATCAGAGCCCCTAAACGTGCCCCCCCCCTCGCAAAAAATCCTTTCTGCTGTAGGTGTCAAACTTCAACAAGTAAAGGAAGAAGCATGACTCTCATCAGCAATCTAGTGAAATAAAACCTAGATGGAGTGTTTTAAGTTCCTTTGGTTGAGGGAATGGGGAGTTACTGAGGGAAAATCAAGTTGAAGAGTGAATTTTGTAGTTAGTTCTGAATGCTGTGAGGTCCATGGCTGCTTGAACTGAGTCCAATGATGCAGCTCAGCTACTGTGACAAATCTCTCTCTCAAACTTGTCTGTTGGTTGATGGTTTGATAGTTCCAGTGGAACATAGCTGTCAAGGGAGGCTGTAGTCAAGGAAGCAGTAGTGATCTCTCAGGTGGATTGGGACAGTCACATGAGCTTAGAATCATAGAAGTGTAGGACTGGAAGGGACTTCGAGAGGTCTTCTACTCCAGCTCCCTGCACTCAAAGCAGGACTAAGTATTCTGTAGACCATACTTGACAGGTGTTTGTCTAAGGGTACGTCTACACTACGGGATTATTCTGATTTTACATAAACCAGTTTTGTAAAACAGATTGTGTAAAGTCGAGTGCACGCTGCCACACTAACCGCATTAATTATGTGGTGTGCGTCCATGGTCCGAGGCTACCGTCGATTTCTGGAGCGTTGCACTGTGGGTAGCTATTCTGTAGCTATCCCATAGTTCCCGCAGTCTCCCCCACCCCTTGGAATTCTGGGTTGAGATCCCACTGCCTGATGGGGCAAAAATCATTGTCGCTGGTGGTTCTGGGTAAATGTCGTCAGTCATTCCTTCCTCCAGGAAAGGAACGGCATACAATCATTTCGCGCCCTTTTTCCCTGGATTGGTCTGGCAGATGCCATAGCATGGCAACCATGGAGCCCGTTTAGCTTTTTTTTTTTTTTTTTACTGTCACAGTATGTGTACTGGATGCCACTGACAGAGGAGATACTGCAGCGCTACACAGCAGCATTCAATTGCTTTTGCATGATAGCAGAGACAGTTATCAGTCATTCTGTACCGTCTGCTGCCATTGTAAATTGGCAATGACATGATTGTTATCTGTCGTTCTGTACCATCTGCTGCTATCATGGGTGCCCCTGGCTGAGGTCGGCCGGGGGTGCAAAGGCAAAAATTGAAATGACTCCTCGAGTCAATCCCTCCTTTATGGTATCTAAAAATAGTCAGTCATGCCTAGAATATGGGGCAAGTGTACTAGAGAACCAGTGTATCAGAGAACGAGAGAGCACAGCTGCTCCGTGTCAGATCCCGCAGAAATGATGAGCTGCCTGCCATTCACGGGGGGTGCCCCTGCAACGACCCCACCCGTTGCTTCCATCCTCCCTAACCTTCCTGGGCTACCATGGCAGTGTCCCCCCTCATTTATGTCATGAAGTTATAAAGAATGCAGGAGTAAGAAACAGTGACTTGTTAGTGAGATAAAATGAGGGGGAGGCAGCTGCTATGATAGTCCATGCAGGGCATTAAGTGGTGTGGGGAGAGGAGCCCGGCCTCCAGCTGCTATGATAGTCCAGGCAGTACATATGAAAGGGAGGGGGCTGATTGAAGCTCAGCCCCTAGTTGCTATGATGAGGATGGTTACCAGCCGTTCTGTACCATCTACTGGGAATGACCAGGAATCATTCATATTTTTACCGAGGCGCCTCACCTGAGGCCAGCCAGGAGTATTCAGCAGCTATCAAGCATATTGTACCGTTTGCCACCGGGGAGGGAAGAGGAGCAGATACTGCTCTTTACTGCCGCGGCATCGCGTCTACCAGCAGCATTCAATACACATAGGGAGACATTAAAAAAAAGTAAAAAAACGATTTTTTCCCCCTTTTCTTTCATGTGGGGGTGGGGGGAGGGAGTAAATTGACGAGCTATACCCTGAACCACGCCGAACAATGTGTTTGAACCTACAGGCATTGGGAGCTCAGCCAAGAGTGCAAATACTTTTCGGAGACTGCTGGGGACTGTGGGATAGCTGGAGTCCTCAATACCCCCTCCCTCCCTCCATGAGGATCCATTTGATTCTTTGGCTTTCCGTTACACTTGTCACGCAGCAGTGTGTAGCCTGGAGATTTTTTTCAAATGCTTTGGCATTTCATCTTCTGTAACGGAGCTCTGATAGAACAGATTCATCTCCCCATACAGCGATCAGATCCTATATCTCCTGCATGGTCCATGCTGGAGCTCTTTTTTGGATTTGGGACTGCATCGCCACCTGTGCTGATCAGAGCTCCACGCTGGGCAAACAGGAAATGCAATTCAAAATTTCGCGGGGCTTTTCCTGTTTACCTGGCCAGTGCATCCGAGTTCGGATTGCTGTCCAGAGCGGTCACAATGGTGCACTGTGGGATACCGCCTGGAGGCCAATACCATCGATTTGCAGCCACACTAACCCTAATCCGATATGGTAATTCCAATTTTAGCACTACTCCTCTCTTTGGGGAGGAGTACAGAAACCGGTTTAAAGAACCCTTTATATCAATATAAAGGACCTCGTTTTGTGGACGGGTACAGCATTAAATTGGTTTAACGCTGTTAAAATCGGTTTAAACGCGTAGTGTAGACCAGGCCTAACTTGCTTTTCAACCTCCAGTGATGGAGATTTTACAGCCTCCCTAGGCAATTTATTCCAAAGCTTTAACTACCTTGACAGGAAGTTTTTCCTGATGTCCAACCTAAACATCCCTTTCTGCAATTTAACCCCATTGTTTCTTGTCCTATCCTCAGAGGTTAACAAAAACAATTTTTCACCCTCCTCTGTGATAAACGGAGAAATGGCTGCTCATCATGTAGTCTTTTGGAAGCAGGATAGGAGAACTTGGTGATAATGGTATAAAGAGGCCCAGGAGGGTGAGCATGGGTGTAGTTCTTGTCTATGGACCAGAGAAGACCATCCACTAAAGCAATAAATGATGCCTCTGCACCTTGTCCTGGCCTTTGAACCCTGACTAAGGTCTAGACTACTGTAAGCTGAAAGGTAGCATTGAGGATATTTGCTAGCTTGCTTAGAAAAGAGAGGATAGCTAACATGTGATTGGTCACTTAGGCTTACAAGAAGAGCAGTATGGAAAAATAGCTCCTTTCCGATGTCATAATATTTCCTGAATGCTGTTATGCTGTCTAGAGTTGTGGCTGCGTATCAAAAGACCCTAGCTAGAGAAATGAACAAGCACAATTTGATAGGGTTGTGGTGTTAGAACTCTTGATTCTCAATTTCCTGACTCTTGTGTAATTTAAATCTCAATCTTAGTATGAAAATAACAGCTTTTCGGTATTTATTTTTTTCCTTGGCCTAAAAGGAAAAGACAGATGTTCCTCAAAGAAAAGACACTAGTTTAATGTAGTGCTTGAACCTCAGACAGCAAGTAGAAAGATTTCTCTTCACCTCTGGGATGAAAACAAGGAGAAATTTCAACCCAAAAGATACTTTAAGAATACAATAAGCAAGAAAACTTAGGGCGTAGAAAACTAATTGATACTTCAACCAGTGGTAGTCCTACTTTGGTGCTATAATTGTTATGCTAGGTGCTATATGAACACATAGGAAGATATTCTTCCCACTGGGGTTATGATTTTAAGATGAAACACAAGTGTGTGACAAATGCTAAGATGAAGGAGGATAAGAGTAGTAATTTTGTGTGGTTAGACGCCAACTGTATGCTTCATTGTTCTGAACCATCCTGTTGGCCTTACCCTACGTGTCTTGTTCATGTCTGTGCTGCAGTCAGGGGTGTGTGATTGCAGCATGCTGGCACATACCTAAACTAGCTTCAATCTGGGGGGGGTGGGTACTATAGGAGAATATCTGCAGCAGTACAGTCTTCATCGGGGGCTGTACAAGCCCACCTGACACCTTGGGCTTACTTGGGCAGCTATCCTATACTGAAGTCCATGCTGCCATAGCGTAACTGCGATTGGTATGTGAGCTAGCTAGACCCAAATGGATAAGCAAGCACCTCAAACAGGTTACTAAGAAAGCAGAAAGTCTACAAGGAGTAGAGGAAGGGATGGATCAGCAAGGAGAGCTACCTCAAAGATGTCAGAAAGCATAAGGAAAGAGTGAGAACTGCCAAAAGCCAAGCAGAGTTAGACCTTGCAAAGAAAATTGCAACCAATAGTAAAAAGTTCTCTAGACATATATCTAAAAAGAAAACAAGGAAAGAAGTGGTAACACTGAGCACTGAAGATAATCTAGTTGTGATCCAACACCTAAATGAATGCTTTGCCTTAGTTTTTAAGAAGGGTTATGAAGAATTGTGGGCAGTGGCAGGGTGGCTAATGGGAACAAGAATACGGAAGGAGAAATTACCACATCTGAGGTAGAAACCAAATTCAGACAGCGTAATTAAATTGGCGGGCCTGGATAATCTCCCTCAAGAATATTAAAGGAACTGGTATACGGAAATTGCAAGTCCAATAGCCTTTTTAATGAATCTGTAAACTCAAGCTTGTACCATATGACTGGAGAATTGCAAATATAGTACCTCTATTTTAAAAAAGGGGTGGGGGGAAAAGTGATCTGAGAAACAGGTCCATTAGTTTGACCTCATTTTTGTGCAAGGTTCTAGAACAAATTTTGCGTGGTTAATGAGATACAGTAGAATACCAGAGTTACAAAATGACCAGTCAAGCACACTCCTCATTTAGAACCAGAAGTCTGCAATCAGGCAGCAGCAGAGGCCAAAGAAGTACAGTACAATACTGTAGTAAACATAAACTATTAAATAAAGCAGGATTTTTCTTTTGCATAGTAAAGTTTCAAACTGTATTAAATCAATGTTCAGTTGTAAACTTTTGCAAGAATAACCATAACATTTTGTTCAGAGTTACAAACATTTCAGAGTTATGAACAACCTCCATTCCCAGGTGTTCATAACTCTGAGGTTCTACTGTGTAGGTAAATGGTAATTAGGATAAAATACAACATGGTAGATTGTGCCAGACCAACCTGATCTTTCTTTCTTACCACCTCTTATGCTGGCGTTTAACTGATTTTTCTAGACAAAGGAAATGCAGTAGATGTAATCTACCTAGATTTCAGTAAAGCGTTTGATACAGTTCTACATGGGAAACTTAGTTAAAATGGGGAATTGGAGACATGATTAATACAAGAATTGAAAGATAAGGAACTCTTTAAAGGAGACTACAAATGGATCATGCTGAAAGGTGACCTGTGAGGCTCAATGAAGGTTACTAGTGGAGTTCCTCTGAAAGAGAGGATGATAGGATGAGATGGCTTACAATGACACTTGGCCCATGTGCAACTTCTGTATCTCCCTTCAGGGGCCAGGGATGGACACTAAAGGGGGTGGGCTTTGAGTTACTACAGAGAATTTTTTCCCAGCTGGTGAGTCTTGCCCATGTGCTCAGGGTCTAACTGACCACTATGTGTGGGGTCAGGAAGGAATTTTCCCTGAGGTTGATTGACAGAGATCCTGTGGTTTTTCCTGTTCCTCTGCACTGTGGGGTACGGATCACTTGCTGATTTGAGCTAGAGTAAATAGTGGATTTCTCTGTAACTTGAAGTCTAACTCAAGATTTGAGAGCTTCAGTAACTCAGGCAGAGGTTATGGGCCTATTACAGGAGTGGGTGGGTGAGGTTCTGTGACTTGTGCTGTACAAGAAGTCAGACTAGATGACCATGATGGTCCCTTTGGACTTTAAAGTCTGAGACCGAGGTTAAAGCTAGTTTAGGTGTGTCTTCATGTGCTGCAGTCACACCTCTGGCTGCAGTGTAGACACACCACTAGTTCAGCAGTTCCAAAACTCTGGGTTGCAAGTGTGTGAAGGATGCCATTTTGCTCCACGCAAATGGATGTACAGTGCATGCAAGATCATGCTGCATGGCATGATGCCATTTTGCTCTTCAAAATGACATCCTCCACATAGCATGACCTTGCACGCACCATACATATGAGGTTGGGCTGTGCAGAGGATGCCATTTTGCTCTTTCAAATAGCATCCTCAGTGCTGTCTGAGAGGAATTAAAATGGGGCAGTGCAAGCAAAAAGTTTGAGAACCCTTGCCTTTGTCCCTTGTTCTCTACATTTACTTACTTATGCATGCTTTGTTTATCACAGCAAGTAAAATTAAGCATATGCATGTGTGTGCAGGATTGGGGGCTTAGTTCTCTGTGTCTCAGTTTCCATTTGTGAAATGGGGGAAATACCAAACATCTGTGATTATACAGTCCTCGGGGCACCTCTCACAATGTTTGCCCATTAACAAGTACAATGGGTCCTCTAGGTGCCACTGGCATACAAATAATTGTTAAAACATTTTTTTAGTTGCTGGTATCTTGTAGATCTCACAGTAAGCATTTGGGTATCATACTAGTTCTTTTCTGTGTATTAAATGACCACCTTGAGTAATCCAAAATATATCAGAACATTATTTCATTTTGTTTTTGTTGCTTTAAAACATGTCTACTTTTAAATCCAGTGCCTATAATTTATTCCAGCATCTGGACAAAAAAGTTCTGCCTCCATTACCACCTCTTATGCTGGCATTTTAAGTTAATATCAGTCATAAGCGCCGACTCCGTGAGTGGTCCAGGGCTGGAGCACCCATGCGGAAAAAATGGTGAGTGCTGAGGCCCTGAATGTGTCCTGCCTGCCGGCAGGCCCTGCAAATCTGTGCCCCCCCTCCCCCGCTTCTTCCCTGCACCTCCCGCCCGCCACAGTCCGCTGAGGAGGAGGAGGACATGGAGGAGCAAGAACGCGGTGCGCTGGCAGGTGAGAGGCAGAACTGGGTGGGAAGGGGGGGTGGGGCCTTGGAGGAAGGGGCAGAGCCGGTGTTTGAGCACCCCCTGGCACTTTGAAAAAAGTCAATGCCTGTGATAACAGTGGTCCTGTGTCCAACATTAGTAGTAATAAAATTGTTTATACACTCTCAACTTTTGTGATTAATAGTCAGAAGATAGCATTGCAAAAGACCTGTTGAGTCATCTAGTCCCTCTCCCTTCCATATAGGATTGTTCTCTATGATGTATTTTTCCAGTGTTTTGTGTAGACTACTTTTCAAACAACTCATGATGGAGCATGTGTTTTTTCCCATACATCAACAGCCATTAGTATTTTAATACAACGTTACTTGACATTCATTCAAAACAGACAGTAGTTGAGTAAACTGCTTGTTGTCTATATTGGTTATGAACCTCTGGTGGAAAGCTACCAGAACTATATGCAAAAGTAGCTAGGCACAATGGAATCAGAGGCCAGGCATAACCTAATTAGGCAGCATTAACTTCAGCCCTCCATCTGTATTTTAATTTACCCATTTTGATGGATTTAATATAAAGAAAAATAAGAATAGTACAAGATCCCTGTTACAGTGACGTTTTTAAAACACTACAACAGAGAGCTTAATTTTGTCTTCTGGTAAGTGCACTTGTAAAATACCTGTTCTGTAACTTTGCTAGAAGCGGATGTAGAGAACCTCGCTCTCTATTAACACAAGAACAAAAAATACTGTCATTAATAGGGTATTTGCAATTCCACTCTGAACTTGAAAGTAGTGGTAACAGCTCCATAGTTAAGATGTCCACTAACTTACCATTGTAAATCCAACTTTTCATCCTTCCCCCATCTCTCATTTTCCCCCAAAGAAACTAGTTTCCCTGAAATTTCCTGAACCACATTTCATCCCTAGGTAGAATTTTCTGAGGGTTGACCATCCTCTTTCTCTTTCCCCATGTCATAAACAGATAGTTAAGGGTTAATGTCCCCTTTACCTGTAAAGGGTTAAGAAGCTCAGTAAACCTGGCTGACACCTGACCAGAGGACCAGTCGGGGGACAAGATACTTTCAAATCTTCGGCGGAGGGAAGTCTTTGTTTGTGCTGTTTATTTTGTTCTTTGTTCGCTCTTGGAGCTAAGAGGGGCCAGACATGCAACCAGGTCTTTCTCCAATCTTTCTGAAACAGTCTCTCATGTTCAAAATAGTAAGTACTAGCCAGGAAAGGCGGATTAGGCTTGTGTTTGTTTTCTTAACTTGTGAATGTGTATTTTGCTGGCAGAATTTTTACCTCTGTTTGCTGTAACTTGTATCTTAGGCTAAAGGGGGGCAGTCCCTCTAGTCTATATAAGCTGAAGACCCTGTAAACATTTTCCGTTCTGGTTTTACAGAGATAATTTTTACTTTTTTCTTTCTTTAATTAAAAGCTTTCTTTTTTAAGAACCTGATTGATTTTTTTCCTTGTTTAAGACCCAAGGGGATTGGGTCTAAACTCACCAGGGGATTGGTGGAGGAAGGTTAATTCCTCTCTGTTTTAAGATCCAAGGAGTTTGGATCAGTGTAGCCTTTCAGGGTAACCCAGGGAGCGGAAAGTCGGGGAGGGGGAAGGAGAAGAAATGATTTATTTCTCCTTGTTTTAAGACCCAAGGGATTTTGGTCCTGGGTCCCCCAGGGAAGGTTTTGGGGGGACAAGGAGTGTACCAGACACTGGAATTTCTAGTTGGTGGCAGTGCTATCAGATCTAACCTGAAATTAAGCTTAGAAGGGTACATGCAGGTCCCCACTTTTTGGACGCTAAAGTTCAAAGTGGGAAAAATACCTTGACACCCTGCCCCATGTCTCCAGAATGACTTGAATTCCAATTATATTGTGTGTCTTGCTAGGGCGTGTCAGGTGTGTTTTTGGGGTTTAACTGTGTGCATGTGTGTGCTATATATTGTATATACATCTATTTTATATACACAGCTCTTTAAAATAACTTTACACTAAGATTAGCAGGAAAGTGCTGTCTAGAGACTTATTAGAGAGGGACTGTAAAGAGTAGGCTTTGGAATGCAGGGGGAAAGGGACCTGGAGGGAAAGAGTAAGTGGTGTGTCCCCCCCCCCCATACAAATATACCAAATTGATCATAATACACAAAGTAAATAAACTGGCTTTGCATAAAGGTAGGGAAGGGAAAGTGATATATCTACTTTCAGAGTCTACGTTAATCATAGACCTCTTAAAAAGTCAGCCCAAATTGCTTTGAATGGTTTGGGCATTCTCTTTTTGTGGAATGTCAGTCGTTCATTGACTGCAAGGTCAGTCATATCACTGAGCCAGGCATCAATATTTGATGCGGATCGACTTTTCCATTTTAGCAGGATTAATTTTTTTAGTGACCAAAGCTCCATGTTGGAACCACACTGCCTTGTTACTAGGTAATCTTCAAGTATCAGGAATAGATCCAAGATTTACCTCATACCAGCAATTTTTGATACAGGGGCTCTCCCAAAACATATAAGCTAAGGTGGCACCAAGGGATTTAGATTTCCAACAGCGGGCAGCATTTGAGGCCCGTCACCATTAGCCTATGTGGGGAAGAACAAGTGTGCTATGTCTTATCCAGCCCGGTAGCAAGGTTAAGAAGTTCACAGGACTAGACCAGAAAGCAAAGGGTTATTGGGAAAAGTAGCCCTCATAGTTGCAGATAAAAGCTTGAAAATGTGAATCCTTGAGATTCTAAAACCAGAAGGCAAACTTTAAAAAAAAAAAAAAAAAAAAAAAAAAGTTTGACTTAAAAATCTGTGAAATATTCAGATTCATGCATGAAAGGCAATTATGGCTGGGCCTGGGGAGGTCTGAGAAGTGAAGGCGGAGTTTTTTATCCACACCAAAACTTAAATGCCTCACACTTTCTAAGTATTAAATGTTAAGGTCAAGATTGTGAAAACCAGGAATCTCTAGGACTGCTAAAGCCAAATTTAGGTTTCTAAATAAGAGGCCTTATTTTTCAAAGATGCTGGGTTGGTGTATAGGCTCCTCACCTACAGTCCTCTGCTCTGATGGTCTTAAGGCCCACTGAAGCAGGACTTTCCTCCCACAGGTAGAGGTGTGTGCTTTGGGGGGTGGGGCTTGATGGGCTATATAGTGTCTCACTTCTAGGTTAGTAGTTTAAATCCAGGCTAAGATTAAAGTAACAGAAAGCTACCATCTTTTGACCTCTGGTCACTGTTCTATATGTAAGGCCCTACCAAATTCATGGTCCATTTTGATCAATTTCATGGTGTCAGGATTTTAAATTTCATGATTTCAGTTATTTAAATCTAAAATTTCATGGTGGTGTAATTGTAGGGGGTCCTGACACAAAAAGGATTTTTGAGTGGTTGCAAGGTTATGGGGGCTGGGGGAGGACTGCAGTACTGCTACCCTTACTTCCGCGCTGCTGCTGGAGAGTGGCGGCTGCTGGCCGGGATCCCAACTCTGAAGGCAGCACAGAAGTAAGGGTGGCATGTGTTGCAGCCCTTACTTCTGCACTGCCTTCAGAGTTGGGATCCTGGCCAGCAGCCTCCACTCTCCAGCAGCAGCGCAGAAGTAAGCCCAGCTCTGAAGGCAACGCATAAGTAACGGTGGCAATTTTGTGACCCTCTTGCAACTCCTTTTTGGATCAGGAGCCTCAGTTTGAGAAGCGTTGATGTCCCCAATGAAATCTGTGTAGCAGAGGGTAAAAGCACACACAAGACCAGATTTCACAGTCCGTGACATGTTCTTCATTGCCGTGAATTTTGTAGGGCCATATCTATATGGAATGACTTTCTAGTGGACAAATATACACACTGCAGAACTGCAGTCACTGCAGTATAGTTCCTTACTGGTAGATTGAGCCTGGAAAGTGGACTGCTCTCGGTAGAGCTGATTGCCAATTGATCAGGGTTGAGTCATTGGTGGAGGAGTATAGGTGGAGAAGCTGATGGCGAGAGTATACCTGCTTTGTGAATATAGGACTTCAGTCTCCCTTTGTGGCTGTTAATCAGGCACCTTTCAAGTAGTGAGCTGACTAAACTATACATCAAACATGAAGACTTTTCCTTTTCAGCACACCTGATAACTTTTATCATTCTATTCCAAAGTAAGAAATTAGGCATGAGGAGTATGCACAAGTAACCAACCACCTTCAATGAAATTCTATAAACAGGTATTGGTGATTTCATTCTGGGATGTCTCAACCTAGGAATGTGTTCACTAGATTTTTAGTGAAATAGCAATTTCAGTTTTAAAATAAAAAGAAGCAGAAGTTGAAATACACCTCTGTCCCGATATAATGCGACCCGATATAAGGCAGTAAAGCAGTACTCGGGGGACAGGACTGCACACTCCGGTGGATCAAAGCAAGTTCGATTATAATGCAGTTTCACCTATAATGCGGTAAGATTTTTTGGCTCTCGAGGACAGCATTATATCGGGGTAGAGGTGTATTGTGATTCATATTTTTATATGAAATGCTTTCCATTCTAAAATTTGAAAATATTGTCATGTTCAGAACAAAATGGGGGGGGGGTGGGTTGTTTTTTAAAAAAGAAAAAAATCTTCCCTTCCTTGAAAAAAGTACTTAAACCAAGACTTTTTTGAAAAACAAATAAAATGCTAAATTTTTAGTGTTCTGGGTTTCTATACTTAGTTTTCATTGTATTGTACAGCTACTTTGAAAAGACAGTTTAAGTGATGTCAATGTGTTGTCTGGCTTTAGAACACTCTAAAAGCGAAGCTAGAATGCCATCTTGTGGCTCTGGTAGCTTGATGCTCCTAGAATATTTACAAAGGCATGGACTGCTTTAGAAGGTACATGAAGGACACAGCAGAAGGAGTTTTTGTGGCAGTATGAAACTTTCTCTGTCCTTTTTATTTTCAGATTTCTTAATATATTTGCAGCCTGATGCAATATTTTCGGAATTACAGAGCCTTGATCTTTTGTTTGTTAAAGATAATTTCAGGCAGAGGTTGAATAGATGCATAAAGTATGTGGTTAGCTTTCTTCATATTAGTAGAGTGGGTGAATGAAATGGCATCAGCTGCCCCTACTCTCTGTGGGAACCCATTTCAGGGACTGCAACACCAGATGTTTCTGACACTGTGTCGCAGAGCCTTAGAACCAGTTTTGTCCCAGTTTTTTAAGTAGCATGCTCTGGAATGATCCTCTTCCTCATGTGATAGGAAAAACTGCATCTTATTGTAATTCATTAAATGTTAGTTTTAAAAGGCTTGTCATAATATTAAGTTAATAAATATTAGCCATTCTGTACAGTAAGACTGTGTATGATGACTAATTCTCTTGTTTGTCCTTCCCCCACACCAGTTATCTGATCCTAATAGGTTATGCAAAGGCAATTGCTAGGAATTTCTTTGCCATCCTATTCTTAGTGAATTACTGAAGAGAGATCTTTTGTTTTAAGGATGTACTGGTCTCTTTGGAATAATGTGGGGTGAGCATCCTGTGTTTTCTTCTCCTTTTCTTCCTGCCTCTCTTCAGTTCAACCATTTAATGGGCTTGGGAGGAACTATTGCATGTCCAGGCCTTAGAAATAAAATTTTCATGGTGCTGTTTTTAAACTCCCCATTCCTTTCTCTAGTTGGTTCCAGGGTTTGAAAATTCAGCTTGGCAGAAATAAGCTTTCACGGGTTGGGGCCATTATCTTATACAAAATCAAGTTCTTATTAGTGGTGACCCTCCACATTTATAGCCTTTATACTTAAGATAATTTTCCAGACATGAACATATGTAAACCTATGCAGTGTTGTGCTTCTAAAGAGATACCTCCAGTTCTAGTGTACATACAAATTCCAGCTTGAGGAGACATAGCCACACTAGCTCTGAGGCCAAGTCTGTATTACAGCACTACATCAGCACAGCTGCACCAAAGTAGCTGCAGCGCTGTAGCACATCATGTGAAGATAAGTTATGCCAACAGAAGAGCATCTACTACCGACAAAGCGCTGATGTGGACAGTGCTTAGGTTGCTGTAACTTGCGCTGCTTGCACCCGGTGGGGGTCTCTTTCACACCCCTGAGGGTATGTTTACATTTTGAAATTAGGTTGAATTTACAGAAGTAGTTTTTTAGAAATACTCTAAGTGCATTAGGTCCGTGGACTGCGTCCACAGTACTGAGGCTAGCGTCGACTTCCAGAGCATTGCACTGTGGGTAGCTATCCCACAGTTCCCGCCGCCCATTGGAATTCTGGGTTGAGATCCCAATGCCTGATGGGGTAAAAACAGTGTCGTGGGTGGTTCTGGGTACACGGAATCAAAGCATAGGGTTGGGGTAC
This sequence comes from Gopherus flavomarginatus, assembly GCF_025201925.1. NCBI lineage: Eukaryota > Metazoa > Chordata > Testudines > Testudinidae > Gopherus > Gopherus flavomarginatus. The sequence goes on from NC_066618.1 coordinate 42,660,999, forward strand.
TGGTGGCTGCACTGCCTAGAATGGCATGCAGCTCATCATAGAAGCAGCATGTTTGGGGCTGTGACCTGGAGCAGCCGTTTGCTTCTCTGGGTTTTTGGTAGGCTTGCCTGAGCTCCTTAATTTTCACACGGCACTGCTGTGAGTTTCTGTTATAACCTCTGTCCTTCATGCCTTTGGAGACTTTTTTTTTCAAATGTTCTGGCATTTTGTTTACTAGAATGGAGTTCAGCTAGCACGGATTCGTCTCCCCATGCAGCGATCAGATCCCGTACCTCCCGTTCGGTCCATGCTGGAGCTCTTTTGTGATTCTCGAACTCCATGGTCACCTGTGTTGATGAGCTCACCATGCTGACCAAACAGGAAATGAAATTCAAAAGTTCGCGGGCCTTTTCCTGCCTGCCTGGCCAGTACATTTGAGTTCAGAGTGCTGTCCAAAGCGGTCACAATGGAGCACTCTGGGATAGCTCCCAGAGGCCAATACTGTTGAATTGCATCCACACTACCCCAAATTTGACCCAGCAAGGCCGATTTCAGCGCTAATTCCCTCATCAGAAGTGGAGTAAAGAAATCAATTTAAAGAGTCCTGTAAGTTTGGAGAAAAAAGGCTTGGTCGTGTGGACGGGTCCAAGGTTAAATCGAGGTAACGCTGCTAATTTTGACCTAAAGCCTGAGTGATGTAAGTTACATCAACTTAAGTGGTATTGTAAACCAACTCTGAGTGAGCTAGCGCGTTAAGATACCAGTGTAGCTCTGGTGATGGAAGGAGCTAGCTTTCCTATGATCCACTTTGACCAGTGGTTCTCAACAGTGTACTCTTAGGGGTACGCAGAGGTCTTCCAGATGATATGTCAATTTATCTAGATACAGTATTTGCATAGTTTTACAACAGGCTACAGACATAGAATCAACGTGGAGAAAAATGTAATTGTTGCTCTTGCTTCACTGCCTCCCAGAATGATATGCCTCACAAGCGAAAAAGAGGTTCAACAATCTCACTGAAATGCAAGTATGATATTTATATTCCAATTGATTTATTTTATAACTATATGGTAAAAAGGAGAAAGTAAGCAATTTTTCAGTAATAGAGCTGTGAAACATTTGTATTTTTGTTTGATTTTGTAAACAAGTAGTTTTTAAGTGAAGTGAAAGTTGACGTGTGCAGGGCAAATCAGATTCCTGAAAGAGGTACTGTAGTCTGCAAAGGTTGAGAACCACTGACTTACACCATAAGCATGTACTCAGGTTGACTAGCCCTTCTTGACACTCATGCTGGTACAGATACATATGATGAGGGCTAGCCCGAGTGTATCTCCTTGAGCAGGAATTTATTTCCCTTTTGTATTCTAAGCATAACCTAATCTGCAGACAACTCCAGTGCTGCTGCTCATGGCTTTCCCAAGCTGCAGCATTCTGAAAACTGACCAGTACTGTACGTTTTCATTGCTACTCCTCATAATGCTCTAGGTGAGGTTTTGGGGCAATAGAAGAACAGGCAGGAATTGGGCTAATTTCATAGCTTTCTCAAGCAACAGCACTCTGAGCAGCATCAGGCACTGGAGCTATCCACTGTGAACATTTCATGGGGACAGTGTATAGCAGACAGTTGTTCTGCGGCGACATGGTTAAGGGAGGGACAGAGTATTAGAGATTCAACCTCATAGTAATGAGGAGGCTCTGGGATGGGAAGAGAGAATGGTCCTTTTATCCAGCAGCCAGAATAGCAATGGGTGGAATGAGCACTGTTCAAATTTACTAGAAACCTGTTAACCAGAACCTGATACAAAAGACAGGAGCAAAGTCCAGGAACAGTGCTTAAGATTTTAGCACCCTTTCTTTTCTCCTCAGCTAAGGAGAAGGGATGTGTCAGTAGCCTTTTTCAAACTGCACTTTGGTGAGGAGGATAATTCTTAAACAGTTGGGTTTCTGGTAAATTTCTTTCAAATCTTGCAAGTGTATTGATGTGAAGAATGTGTATAAAGAATGAGAATGGGGTTAAGAATAAGGGTTGGAGGAAAAGATTTCTAGGGATAAACTAGAAAAGAAGTACAGTATGGGGGAAGATAGGACAAGGAAAGACAAAGTATGAGGAAGCTGGTAGACAATAAAGCGTAGATAAAGAAATAGAGGATAGAAAGGGGCAGAGAAGAAAAGACTGAAAATAAATGAGGTCTGGTCTATGCTACAAAGTGAGGTCAACGTAAGTTGTGTTGCATCAACTTATTTGTGCTTGTGTCTGCACTCAAATGTCTTCTAGTGCTGTAAAAGTCCCATTATGGTGACACAGTAATGCCACTTCCCCAAATGGCGTTGACCTATGTTGTTGATGCAGTGCAAATGTAGACACTGTGACCTATGTTGACCTTAACAGTCCTCCAGCAGCTGTCCCACAATGCCCAACAGCAACTGCTCTTGTCACAGTTATGAACTCTGCTATGCAAGGGTCACAGAGCCCAGAAGCCAGCCATCCTGCCCAATTCCCCTGCATATTTTTGAAATGCCTTTTCCTGATTGCCCAGTTTGGTGGGCACACCCAACAGCTCCCTTGTGCGGAACTGCCCAGCTGACCATGCCAGCTATACATGTACTTGAAGTAGACTGGAGATATTGGATCTTTTGGGTGTGTGAGGAGAAGAGGTGGTTCAGCTGCAGCTACAGACTAGTCATAGAAATAGGGACATCTATGGAAAGATTGCACAGAGGATGCAGGTGAGGAGTGGAACAGGAATTTGCAGCAGTGCTGTGTGAAGGCAAAGCAGGAGAAATCCCACAAGGTCAGGGAGGACAACAGTTGATCTGGTGTCAAGACCATTCTTAGAATTAGCTGCATGCCATACTTGGCAGAGACCCTGCCAGCACCTCACGGTGAATGCCTCAGTTGAACCAAGCACAGACCACTGCTGTGAACAGTGAGGAGGAGGAACACCTGTGGGGATGGCTAGCTATGCCACAAGCCAGAATCTGTCTGACAGTCCATCTCAGTCTAGCCAGTCCCACCAATCGAGCATGGATGAGCCTGATGAAAGGCATCTCAGATAAGTGTGTGCATGCATTCTTCCTTAAGGGGTAAACGTGAAGATGGCACACAACTCAACTCCAACTAACTCCAGTTAGCAGGAAACAGATGTCTACATTGTTTTATTCCCATGAGACGGGGTAGAGGTACATCAGAGGTAGTTGTCTGCTTTTCATTCCCCTTTGGAGTTAGGTGAGGGGAGGGCATGTGGAACACTCTATGTACATAGGGATGTCCTTTGTGTCCTCTGGAGAGAGCTTGAGGAAACTTCCATGGAGGTACTCTGTAATTCTCTCCTGAAGGTTTCTAGGCGTGGCTAGTCTTCATTTTTTCCTCCACAGTAGGACACGTTGCCATCTATTCTGTGATAACTTTGGCAGTCACCGTTGCAGGAAACAGGCTGGTGGCATATGGGATTGGTGGCTTTAGGATGCTAGCAGCAGCTGTGCTTTTTGTGCCTTTGTGACCCTTTAATGAGACACCAGCTAAAATCACAACTGCCTATGGAAAAATGTCAGCACTCAGTGCCACGGCTTTATACTTGTAACCATGGAAACAGGGCAAACATTTTTGTTTTACATGACCAAACAATTCCTTCCTCATTTTGTCACCTTGCTCCCTGGTGAGCCATACTCACCAGGGCTGCAGTTGGAGAATGTGCTGTGCAGAGGCACTCAAAACTGAAGTGTCAATAAGCATGTCTTATTTAAACTTATATGGGAATAAGGGAAGAGAGTTCTGAAACCGATCTTTGGGTTTCCTTTGTGACTGTTAATGCAGTGATACATTTGTCTGTTTTGTCTGTAGCTTCTGCCATTGCAGCTTTGAGAGGTTCCCAGTCTGGAACATCTGACCCTGATGAGAGAGATGCTAACTAGAGGGGACATAGTCAAGATCCTGCAAGCCAGGGATGCATCAGACCGTGAAGAGAGGGCTGGGGGAGGGGGAGGGGGTGTGTGAATATAAGAGGCAGCCAGAAAAAATGTCCCAGCAGGAAAAGAAGAGGAACATACACCAGGACATAATGGGGATTCTGAGGCAGCAAACAAGTGCTGCAGATCTGTGTTGACCAAGCATTTGACTGGTGGACCTCTTGCCTTTCTTTGCAGTCAATGGAGATCTCCATTGCAGCTTCTCTACACCCTCCAACATTCCACGGAGCCTCTTGGGCTGCATCCCTACCACTCCTCACTGGGGGGACAGTGAGGAAACCTTCAGCATCACATATACTGACCTGAGAGTCACGACTGGTGTATGTTTGCAGAAATGGACTGAAATGAACATGAATGTTTTCTGCTGTTCTAATTTTAAAATCCTGTTCCGTTAATTTATTGTTTGTAATGTCTGTATTTTAATTACACACTGTTTTTTACACTATTTTTGGTATAAACTTTTATTTTTTGGCAATAGTCATCTTTTGACTTAACACATACTACCAATCCCTAGCGCTGCTCAAAGCACTTATTATTTGTAGTGGAACAAGACAACAGAACTCACTGCTTCAGTTAGAAACATGTTAGAATTATAAATGTACAATAAGCACTGCATAATTGACACATTCATTTAAGTCAGTGTGATTTTCATAAATGTACATGAAATGTTACACAATTCCTAGCAGCCCCCAATACTTCAGGGCTGCATTCATCACCATCCAGCGCAACACCTTACTGCACTTTAAAGTGCTCTTTCAAGGCCTCTCCCAGCTGCATAGCTCTGGTTTGAGCTATTCTGATAGCCCTTGTTTCTGACTGTTCAGTCAGCAGACAGCTGCTCCATCTTTGCTGTCCCACCCTGCAGCAACTCTTTCCCCCTTTCTAATAGAGTTAGGATGCAGAACACAGAAGGGAGCTATAACCACTGGGATATTTTTCTCACTGAGATCCAGTCTTGTGACTAAAAGCCACCAGCACCCCTTCAATCTGTTGGAAGCACATTTAGCTGTCATTCTGCACTTGAAGAGTCAACTACCAGCTCAGTCAAAGTGGCTAGGATATGGCTTAATTAATTTTTTTAGCATGTGCATAGTCTAGCCAGTGGCATGAGGCAATTCTTCTAGGCCACCGCTGAACCTAGTCAGCAGGCATTCACTGACAGTGTGCGTCATCGTCTGTGTTTGTGCCACAGTTGCACAAAGGGCTGTCATGAAGGCCCCAGCGATACTGTTGGCTGCACAGATACCTTACCTGATCTGCAACCTGTTTAACAGGGACCATTGGCAAAAGAGCAGGCCAAAACCAGGTGGCAAATTGGGGGGTCGGCGACACAGGATTAGTTGGGGATTATAACAGAGATCCATTCCTCTTGCCAGAGTGTTTCTGCCCTAACATCCTGGCGTGGCAGATGAGACCGTAATGGGCGACGTGATGGCAAACGTGTAGCTGGTGGTTTAAAAAGGTCATTGTGCAGCGGCAGGCTTGAGTTGGCATGTACTTTCTCCAGTAACCTGCCAGTGGAAACCTCTCATCTGATAAGAGGAGTGGCAATATTGCTCAGAACTGGAAGCCATGGGAATGGAGTCGGACGCAGGGTGTTAGAGATGATACGCATGGCAGGCTGTAACTGCGTGTCCACCAGTTTGGTGTGTGACGATCGACTCCAAACTGCTGGGCAGTACTCACCACTGAATGCGAGGTGGCAAGAGCAGATATCCATGAAGTTGGAGCATGAGCACCCCATGACGAACTTGCCAGTTTGCTAAGAAGATTGTTGCTTGTCTTGTCTTTAGCTGCTGTCTTCTTCAGGTGGACATGGTAATTCTGTGTGCGGTCTAAGGTCACACCTGGGTAGACCCGTTCTACTTCATGCTTCACCTTCTGGCCATTCAGATATGGCTTAATGTGCCAGACAAGTAGACTGAGTCTTGCAGGCTCGCTATTGACATTTCAGCATTGCAAGTGATAATTTTGTTGTTGGAGGAAAAAAATGCAACTTCCTGTAGAGTTCTGTGTTCTTAAAGATGTGAGTGTCACACACTCTCTGAGCAGCCGGCGATGTTGGTGAAGCATCCCTTGTGATCCACCAATCCTTGCATAACCATAGAAAAGTAGGTCCTCTCTGTTGATGTACTCGGCCTAGTATAATATGGGTGCCATCAATTGCCTCACCACACATTGGGATCTCCATAGCTGCAAATCAATTCAGTGTCCTGCACGTTGCCTAGAGTTACAGTCCTGCACAGCAGGATACAATTAATGTCCCTGTACGCTTCTATGACAGCAGCCCTCACTGTTGATATTTCAACTCCAAAATAATTTCCCACTGACTGGTAGCAATCTGTTGCTGTAGGCTTCTACAATGTGATCACCACTTGCTTCTCAGCTGTCAATGTAACTGTCATTCTGATGTCTGCTCTGGAGGGCTGGCATGAGCTCAGCACACAGACCTTTTTTGCATCTGAAAGTTCTGCAGCCACTGCTCATCCCAAACCTGCGTTATGATGCAATCTCACCAGTCTGTTCGTTTCTTGGGCCCAGAATCAGTGCTATACCACTGGCAGCTTCTTTGTGCAAGCTGCCAACCACCTTGAACTGCTTTTTGCTGTCTCTTAACAGTCTGTCCTTACAGAAATTGTCATGTTCCCCCATTGTTGCAGTACTTCCTGCACTCTGCAAATATCGAATGATTGTTTTCGGTATTCATGACAATAGCACAGAGCTATGTGGGCTCCATGTTTCTGTAAGAAATGGCAGACAGTGACAAGTGCCATGTGGCTTTGTGGGATTTTAAAAACAGACATGAAAATTATGTGGATGGCATTATGTGATGGAGAGAGTTGCGTAATGGGAACTTGACTCCTTGCTCCAGCTTTCCTGCATAACTTGTATGTGCCCCAAAATAGATTGCCTTTGGGGAATTGTGCTGGAGGTTTGGTTGTGGCCCTCTGGGATACCTACCCATAGTTAAGGCTACAGTTTTGGCACAGGTGTTTTTTTTTAAGTCATGAACAGGACATGGGCATAAACAATAAATCATGAATTTGCTGAAGTCCAAGCCCTGCTGCCTGGAGCTGAATTACTGGAATTTTCAAGTCAGAGAGATCTTGTAAAATCACAGAATCCATGACAGATTAGTAGCCTTACTCATAGTACACTGCACCTTGTGTTGACACAAGCACTCTTGGTGAGTATGTGCAGCACCGAAGTGAGCACCAAGTACGTGCATATGCATGGGTAATATACTAACCATGGCTACTTGCGTTGACCAAAGTTTATAGTATAGATGTAGACTCAGTAAAATATACACCATGATCTTATAGGAAAAAGAGGAAAGAAATCCAAAAGGAAAAAAGTATAATAAAAATGAACTGCAGAAAGTTCAGTAAAAAGATACTTTCAAAAACTGACAATAAGTTGCATGTCAAAAACTGACAATAAGCAAGCAATAACTGTTTTAGTCCCTTGGAATTGTAAAGGTATAAATGCCTTTCGGATTTTCTCATGAGGGATTTAAAGTGCACTGGGTTGGGATTATGTAGAACAACATGGGATTTCTGTGTAAATTTCTTACTGTGGCCATTCTTCTCTGCCAGTTGCCTCTACTGGGTAAAGAATAATCTTGTTGAAGAACAAGGTTTTGCTCGCCTTTTGGTATGTAGCACAATACTAATAACTGACTACAAGAAATTCATCTGCTGCCTTTTTGTTCAGACTCCTTGGTATACAAAGTTTACTATGGGACTAGGTTCTACCTTATTGTCCTCTTGACGCAAAGTAAAAAGAATTTGCTATGTTAATGTAATCTTGTTAAAAAAAAAAAAACAGTTGAAAATTTCAGTTAGCTCTTTGGAGATGTGTTGCAGAGATAAAACCCACTTTTTTAAAAAAATAGTATTGTCTTGTTTTGTATTGTCTTAGCTTTTAACTTCAAGTTATAAAATGGTGTTGCATAATTCTGTTGGCGATCCTGTGAAGTGTGCTGTCTTTGGAAAAATATACAATCTGTAAGTCACTTGTTTACCTGTTCATACTTCTCATTGTTTCTTTTTGAAAATCTGTAAAAATTATCTCAAAACATTTGAGAACAAAGCAGGCCACATTCTTTCTTCAGATTATCTTTTTAGTGAAATGGGTGCTCATATGAAGGCAGATCCATACTGTAATGTGCGAGTGGGGAGGGCTGCGGTGGGGGAAGAGAAAGAGGTTCTGGCGTCTTAATGCTGTAATTGTAATTGGGTTAGTATGGGAATCATACAGGTTCAGACCTATCAAAGCACAGAGGAATTGGTGTATGTTGCTCAGTTTAACCTCTGCCAGTGTATGGAGATGTCCATCTTCTAGATAAGGAAAGTTTGTGGTTTTTTTGTTTGTTTGTTTGTTTGTTGGTCTGGCTGAAACCGAACTTGCATTTGAGTTATTTTAGTTCATTCACTTACGGTCTTTCTTCTGCTCTCTTACAGTCACTCTGTCCCACATCACACAGCTGGTTCTCAGTCACAACAAACTCACAAGTAAGTAAATTTCTTGGTGGCTAACACTATTTTCTAGTTGATAGAAGCCTCATTGCTACCACTTGAACAACATTCAAAAGTTGCCATTGGTGGTGATCCGTTTTATTATTTATTTAGCCTTAATTAGGCTATGCTGCTTAGAGATGGTGGCAAGGCCCTTGTCCTAAATAGATCATCATCTAAGTAGTTGCATTACAGGAAATAGATGAAGAATGTAATTTAGCAGTGACGTTCAGCAGGTCTCCTTAGTTTTTTTGTATTTGTTTTTCATTCTCCATTTGTGAGGATAAAATCCTTAACTGTAATCTTATTTCCAATCCATTCATTTAAAATTTCTTCTTCTGCCCTGTCTGTAAGCTTCCTACATCTCCAGAAGTCTTCTTTTTTTAAAGTATATTTGCTTTGTTTGATTAAATGTGAAATACTACAGTGACCATGCATGTGCAGTGTTAAATATGTTTGTTAACTTCTGTTGGTTTTTGTGTGGGCTTTAAAACAAGGAATGAACTAAAGTCTAACTTTGTCAATGTATAAAGACTTGCAGTGTTGCAAACTTTTGAAGGAAGGGACTTCATCTTTGTGTCTGTACAAAAACCTAGCACAATCGGGGCCTCGATCCTTTTTGGATGTTCAGTCAAATAAGTAGTAAATAAGTACTGCAGTAGGGTTCAAGTGACAGAAAAATCATGATAGTAACTTAGCCATCTTAAACATGCATTTTCCTGTCATGGGGGGGAATGCCAAACTATTTCAGGGGTCATTGTAGGTAGAGGAGAGCGTTGTGTGTAGAAGGAAAGCTGCAGGACCCCAGACTCACCCTGCACTCTCACTCAACAAATGTTCTGCCTTATCTACAGCTAAAATTAGGTGGCTGCTCGGAAGTCACTCTACTTCCATACCGTTGTGACCCTCGATGTGACTTGCTGTGGGAGCAGCTCATGTGTACAAGAGTGCAGATTCAGATGGCATCTTGCCAGTCCAATCTAGTTTTCTTTACTTCTTTGGTACTCAGCTGGGCCTTTGAAGGCACTATTGTGCATCACTCCCGCTCCTTGATATGTACACTCCATGTAGCGTGGGGATGTGGAATTCAAAGCTGCTGTGTGGTGGAGGAAGGTGGAGTCCACGGAAATTGAGCGGATAGGAAAACACAGCTGCTAGGGAAGGGAGGACAAGAGAGAAACTGGATGGGAGGGGGAAAAAGGGGAGATGTGTTCACACTTGAATGGGGGATGAAGTGCTGTGTTAGTCCATTGCAAGGGTGTGCTCTAGCATAGTGGTTCTCAACCAGGGGTGTGCCAAAGTCTTCCTGGGGGTACATCAGCTCATCTAGATATTTGCCTAGTTTTACAGCAGGCTACATAAAAAGCACTAGCAAAGTCAGTACAAACTAAAATTTTGTACAGACAAAATAAGAAACTAAGCAATTTTTCAGTAATAGTGCACTGTATCTTATTTTTTTCTGATTTTGTAAGCAAGTAGTTTTTAAGTGAGGTGAAGAAGACTAATCAGACTCCTGAACGGGGTACAATAGTCTGGAAAGGTTGAGAGCCACTGCTCTAGTAAAAAGAGGCTGAAATCACTGTCACAAACCCTTTAAATTGTCTAGCTCGTTGAATTTCAGGAAAGTTTGAATTCTTTAAAAAGCTTTTAAGGTTTGTTTTTAATACCTAGTATTTGCCTGAAGGAAAGTGGTGTGTGTGTGTGTGTGTTTTTTTGTTTTTTTAAAGACGAAAAGGGGATTGAGTTAAGGGCTGCGAGGATGATGTAATCAGTTGTGTGTTATCGTAGCATGTAAAGAATAAATTATATTTTGAATGAGAGTACAGTTACATTGTATTTTTAAGATGTGGCATTAAGCAGTGTGAAGGAATAGCTGTGAACATGGGTGCCAATAGGCAAGTGTGTAATTGCTCTAAATTTTTAGTGGGCCATTTTGCTCATAGCTAGTATATTAGGAGAAATCACAGAAACTTGAGTCTTGGACATATCTTGTCCTCCATATCTTCCTGCTTCTTTTGTCCCTCTTCTTACGTTTCCCACCTGGAGCCCAAGGAGATCTCAATATTCTTATATATCCTTGGCTAGAGATTTCATGCCTACTGACGTGTGAAGACAACAAAAGACCTTTGCTCAGACCATTGTTTCAAGAAAGGCACCGTGCCTCACAGTGGAATCTTACACTCTGAGGCCCAGGAACTTATGCACATTGAATAGAGTTTGGGTATCGGAAGGGCACTGGATGGGGCCCTCCCCGGAAGCAGCAACATCCCCCTCACTCAGCTACTAGGCGGAGGTGTGGCTAGGCAGGTCTGCGGGCTGCCTCCGCCCAGAGTGCTGGCTTCGCAGCTGCCATTGACCAAAAGATATCAATAAAACGGGGTAAAAGGAATAGATTATTGTCTTCTTCCAACTCCAACTTTTAAATCAAAGGGTTGTATGAATATTAAGTGATGAGTGTCCATTCTTCCATTTAAGGGATGCCGTTAACCTGTCAGACCCTAAAATGTTTCTTATAGGAAAGTAAAGGCCAAGAATATTCCCCAGCGGGGTACAACTAATATTTTCCAATGTTGGAAGTTACCACTCTTTTAAAAAGAAAAATAAATGTTGAGTTGAAATAGTGCGTTTCCCTTTAAAAAAGGCCAAATTTCAAATTCGTTTTTTTGTATCTGACACTCTTGACCTAATCCTTTAAGCAATATAATTAATTGTCTTAGTAGATTGTTCTTAAAATGACTTGGGAAAACAGTGGCAGTGACACTTGATGTGTTCCACTAAGGTCATATTAGCATCTCTTACTAGTTTTCTGTCATATAAATGAATGTACTTGCTTCTGTTTTTCTATTGTCTGTAGTAAATATGTCCATTTGATAGAGTAAATATGTGTAAAAGGTAAGAAGATGTGCATATCCTTCTGCAGCCAGTATTTTGCCAGTCAACACTACTAAAATTAAGCAAAGCTTCATTAAGGTCTGATAACGCCATTAAATCCCATTAGACTGATTACACTGTTCTGAATATTTTTACTCCCAGCATGTTTCCCTCTTGCACTGTTAACTTTTTAGTGTGCCATTCACATTGCTATTAAGTTTACATTTATCTTCCTGTAAATCTTTCTTTATCAGAGGTATGCAAATCTGCATCCCATTGATTGAATAGTGTTGGTTGCTTGGTTGAATCAGTTAGGGCTTGTCTGCATGGCCAATTAATGTGTAATAAGCCGGGGGGTGAATGCACAGCGCACTAGCGTGCTGTGCGCTAACTGGCTGGACCCTGCTACTGCACGCTAAAAGTTCTAATAACCAGTAGAGGTCTACACAGCCCCTGAGTGCATGGCAGGCTAGCGTGCTGTTCATTCACACCCTGGCTTGCCACGCACTGACTGGCTGTGTAGACGTTCCTTAGTAAGTGTACACAGATTTGGAACAATTGCCATTCCAGTTTCAACTTGCCTTGCCACAAACTTTAGTAGAAGGGGAGAAAAAGGAGGTATCTGGCCCTCCTCTGGCTATATATCTGTTGGGCCAAATGCCTTTCAGGTGTAACTCATGCCTTCGTTGGTGCTACAGTAGTGATTCATTTAGCTAACTTTTGTTATGACATCTGAAAACACTGATGTAAAACAGATCATCTTCTTTCCACTGTATTGTCCTTTTTGTTTCCAGCCATAAACCTTGTCCCTTACTGTACAATATTCACTTTAATTAGGTGTCTAGTCCACTAACCCTGTGCAATTTGACTTATCCAGACTTCTGCTTGAAACTGTTCTAAAGCTGTCTGTAAATGTTCACTAATAAGTGAAACTGAGAAGCAGGTTTAAAACATGGGCATGACTCTAGATATTGTTTCAAGGGAAATAACCTGAGCTAGTTAGTTAGTTTCTTCTATCTAGTAATCCTGTAAATGAGGAGAGTCAAAGTTTTGACTCTGTTAAGATCTTAAATGTTGTCGTCATAGTATCTCTAAAAGCTGCTTGGAAGAGACTAGTGCTAGCTGCAGTTCAGTCAGTGCTCTCTCACCTAAATGGATCATGCAGTGCAGATGTACCACATGCGTGCTCCATGCTTGTGATGCATTCTGCTCCATTAAGTGCCCAGCAGCCTAGAACAACATGAAGCTTCTGCAGGGCAGTGGAGTTCTGTTCCAAAGGAAAGCTTGAATATTTGCCTCTAGGAGTTTCTGTTCAAAGCAGGATTATAGTTGAAGAGATTGGAAATTAACCTAAATTCACACCTCCATAGCAGCTCTGAGACGGCATGGTCGTGACTTGGGGAAGAATGAATGAAATTTTGGCCATCCAGGAGGTAAATTTGGGTGGAGAGAGGAAATACTGTGAGCTGCTGTGGGCTGGTAGGACTTCTAAATGCTAGGCTTCAGCAGGAAATGGGAAAAGAAGGGGCCATAATCAAAGAGGTGATTTACAGGGAGGATGGGGGGTTAGGTAACTCTAATAAATTTATTTCATTTGGGTTACTAGTTAACTTGTTTCTGAGGGAAGAGCTTCAAAAGACGGGCCTAAAACAGCTGCGTCATGGTAGACTGGAGAAAGGGGTACCTTTTCTGGGCCTCAACTATAGTCGGTGGATCAGATACAAAGATGTATTGTGGACCCTGTATGCCATTTGGACATCATAGAGATCTAGGTGGAACTAGTACCTGGAGAATACTTCTGGCATAAAGATGTGCCACTTGCCATCTCCTTTTGTAGCCCCTATGTTTGCTGTATGTCAGAAATGTGAGGGTATGGTTAGTGCCTGGTGCTCTGTTTTGCAGTGGAGAATAACCAGATTCTGGGGACTGTTACCACCATGTGTAAGAGAGTGCAGCCCTGGAGCTCTTTGGAGGGAGAGGGTCAATCAGAATCTGGTAATTGATAAAGGAGAACTGTGGACTATACCAGTGGTTTTCAAACTGTGGGTCGTGACGCAGTATTGGGTCGTGGAATATGAGGCACTGGGTCGCTGCGGATCTGGTCAGCACTGTTGACTGTGCTGTTAAAAGTCCCATCGGCAGTGCTGCCTGGCTAACGCAGGGTTGTCCCTACCTGTTCTGACACCTCGCTATGCCCTGGAAGTGGCCAGCAGCAGGTCAGGCTCCTGGGGTGGGGGAGACATGGAGCTGCCCGGAGCACCAGCTCCACTCCTGGCCAATGGGAACTGCGGGGGGCGGTGCCTGTGGGCAAGAGCTGCGGGGAGCCGCTTGCAGACATCCGCCTAGGCGCTGGACCTGCTACTGGCCGCTTCTGGGGCGCAGCGTGATCTGCAATGCTAAGGAAGCCTGCCTTAACACCTCCACTGCGCTGCTGATGGGGAGCCGCCCGAGGTAATCCCGTGCCTCAATCCCCTGCCCCACCCCTGAGCCTCCCCCAAACCCCTCCCTGCACACCAAACCCCTCAACCTGGGCCCCACCCTAGAGCCTGCACCCAGCCCAGAAAACCCTCCGCCACCCTGAACCCCTCATTTCTGGCCACACCCCGCAGCCCTCATGCCCGCATCCCAAACCTCTGCCTGAGCCCCTCCCACAGCCCAAATCTCTCATCCCCCAGCTCCTGTTGATTCGCAGGCATCAAAAATTTTCTTCAACTGGGTCTCCAGAAAAAGTTTGAAAACTTCTGGACTATACAGAAATCTTTAACAACATCCTTATATAGCCATTCGTTGTTAACATTCATGTTTCTTAAGGCGTAAGTGATTTTAATGAATCAAAAACACTTCACCAAAGCAATTGGAGGGAAAGTATGGTGAAAGGTTTCCAGAGCCTTGTAATCATTAATTAGCTCCAAACCTCAAAGTTCCATAACTGGGAAAAGTCTACCTTTAAAACAGGTTTGAGTCTTAAGTGTCTTCTCAGTCAGTAGCAATGAAGTTAAAAAACAGATGAAGTTGACGGTATCTCTTCAGTACGTGTAAGCTGTCTATAATGATATTAAACATATGTGTTTTTACCATGAGGAAGAGCCTCTATTTTAGGGACATGGAGTGGGTCACAGTTAACTAATACATTTGTTAGCATGCAGATAACTTATCACCTTATTGTAAGTAGACATTTTATATCAAATTTAGGTCAAATTTTGGACCCAATCTGCTTAAAGAAGTTGCTGCCTTAGACACACAGGCTCTTCTAGAGCCTGTTTAAGGTAAATCCAGTTGGTACCTCAATAATACTGCAACTATTTTGGTTTGCTTTTCTATTTTGTGCTATTTCTGTTTTTCTTTCGGACTCTCTGAATCTTCCTGCTGTTTAAACAGAAGTACTGCTTTTAATGGATGATGTCTGATTTGCCCATTAGAGGTCACTGTTGAGATACCTATTTCTTCAGTTTTATCTTGAAAGAGAAGCAAACTGTTGTGTGAACAGTAGGAATTTGTTACAGAATATTTGCCTGTAGATCATCAGACAAATGGAGGTGCTGATCCCTTGGAAATCTTAGAGTCTTGCATGGTGTCAAGCATCAGGTAACTCCCTTCTCTTCATGTGTCAGTATAATAATGCCTGTATCTGTAATTTTCACTCCATGCATTTGAAGAAGTGGGTTTTTACTCATGAAAGTTTTTATGCCCAAATAAATCTGTTAGTCAGGTGGCACCTTAAAGATTCCTTGTTGTTTTTTAGATATAGTCTGTAGACCACAGCTTGAAAACCACTGCTGTAGATGAGTGACAGCCTCACCTCATTCCCTGGTGACCTCACCTAGGTTTCCCAAATAAACTCTGTGAAGGGTTTTTCTAGTCCAATCACAACAGCAGTCCTTGGGGTCTGTCTTATTCACTTTTTAAGTCCAAAACTAAACACACACATGTTCCCTCCAGTCTTCAGTGGGATATAACCCAAACTCCCCTCCTCTGGACAGAGTCCTTCCTGCCTTAGGCTGCTCCCAGTCTTTCCTAGTTGGAGCAATTCCCCTGGTCTCATGGTCTTCCTTGCAGGACCCTCTCTGCAGCCCTGCAGTTTCACTACACCCTCCTAAGTTTCTTCCCCACTCCACTGCAGCCACCTTCTGATCTTTATAGGAAACTTCTTGTTTCCCCTAGTGTTGGGCTCATGATGTAATCAGGATTGGCTTGGCCCTGCGCTCTCCAGCCCCGAGGGCAAGGCGCCCTGTTGCAATTAATCTGTTGCATCCTAACCTGCTCCTACACTTGAGTCTTCAGTAACTAGTCATCTGAAACTTCTCTTCTTTCTTTCCTTTTATCTGCTCTCTGACTCTCTTGTTGAGTCCCTCCACTATGGTCTTTCTGCATTTCTTGTTTTGTAATCCCCTCCTCTTCCCTTGTCACCATTGAAAAGTCTTCTGTTTTGTATGCTGTCTGTAATCCCTCCACCTGTCTCCTTGATTCCACCCCCTCCTGAATACTAAAGTCCCTTAATCACTTTCACCTTCTTCCTAGTCCTTCTCACTCTTGCCTCAGGTTCCTTCCTTTCATAATACAAGCAAGCTCTCTGGTCTTGATACTAGGAAAGCCATCCCTTGACCCCACTTGCCTTTCCTGCTACCGCTCACTTCTGAACTAATGAAATGTGCCATTCACAACTACTTTCTTGAGATGCACTCAAATTTAATCTTGGCTCCCTTCTGCCTGCTCCACTCCTTTTGAGATGGCTCTTGTCAAGGTGTCTTTCATTCCTTTGGTCTTTGATGCTATCATTCCTGCCTTCTCAGTATTTTGTTATCCTACTCTTTCATGACATTCTTCTTCCTGAGCTTTACCTCTGTGGACATTTTCTTTGGCATCTTTCAGTGGATCTTTCCATGAAGCTTCACTGGTGATAATTTGTTGTCCGTGCCTATTGGTACTAGAGGTTGGCTCCAGTGTTACACTGATGGCAGAAATTGAGGCCAGTTATAAAAGTAGGCAAGGACTTTGCCAGCATGTACCTAGCACTGTGGGACATCTATCCAGTCTGGGCCTCTGGGGTGGCACCACAATATAATTAATAAACATTGGAGAATACAGTTATATTTGTGAAACAAGGCTCCATCAAAAGGAACTGCGTTTTTATGAATGCAGTGTGCAGGGTATGCTTTGGGTGGGGGTAGCAACTACATTCATATGCTAAACTTTGTGTGTGATATCTCAGTTTTGTTGAAAATTGCAGGTTAAATACCATATTAGCTTTTGTGTTCATTGCACTAAATGAAAAAACTTGACCCTGTGATGTGGTACAGATGGTAGAACTTTCACTTTTATGTATTTATTTTGACATGAAGCAGGAGCTTGTAGAAAGAAACAGATGAATGGCACACGTGTGAAAGAGTATTGGGTTCCAAGGATATAAAACGACCCCAATTTATATATGTAAAAATTAAACACAAAATACAATATGTCAGTAGTAAATTTTCATGCACATGGTATGGAACCTAAGCTGATTCTACATCACTGGGAAAGAGTTGTGTGATATTTGCTATGTATTTACTATTATCATACTTTCTGACCTTTTCAGAAAACTTTAGTTTGATATTCTTGTTGCAGGTGCCCTCTCTAAAAATCAAAACTTCAGACACATTAGTTCAATCCTACTATTTTTGTAAGTCAGTATAAAAACTAAATAAAATCTGATTCTGTTTTCAAGTACACCTGAAGATGAATTTATGTAGTTTCACAGGTAGCTATTTAGAATCGGCGTGTAGTGTGATACATACGTTTACAATAAACACAGAACTTTCTCTCCATCTCCATGTGTATGTACAGGTTATAGAAAAAGTAAACCACTGAAAATCTTAATATTGTCATTACAGAATATTTTGAGTTTCCCACTTCAAAATTAGTGGGAGTTATCTGAGTAAAGTGTTTCAGGATTGAGCCTTTTAAAATTCATTTCATGTAAATAATTGTACAGATACATGAAAATCCAACCCTCAACCTGTTAAAAAAGATATTAACTGTGGGCTGGAGCAGTGCCCCTTATTTTCTGCAAAAGGAAGAGCTGAATTGCAGAGATGGAGTGTGTGTGGAGAAATGTACCGCCTTGTGCTACTTTCTCCCTCCACTCTTCATTTCCTATGGTTTCCCCTTTGAGAGCACACTGTAACAGCCAGGTTCTGTGAAATAGGAAATGCCATACCAGATTCCTTTCTCTGTACTGGAAGTTCAGGATACACTAGCAAGTATAATTATACAACAACCTGTTGTCATAAACAGATAGCTAAGGGTTAATGTCTCTTTCACCTGAAGCACCTGACCAGAGGACCAATCAGGAAACCGGATTTTTTCAACTTTGGGTGGAGGGAATTTTGTGTCTAAGGTCTTTGTCTGCCTGCCTGCTTTCTCTGAGCTTTGGAGAAGTAGTTCTACTTTCTAATTTTCTGTTTCTAAGTGTAAGGACAAAGAGATCAGATAGTAAGTTCTATGGTTTCTTTTCTTTGGTATTTGCATGAATATAAGTGCTGGAGTGCTTTGATTTGTATTCTTTTTGAATAAGGCTGTTTATTCAATATTCTTTTAAGCAATCGACCCTGTATTGTATCATCTTAATACAGAGAGCCCATTTATATTTTTCTTTCTTTTTATATAAAGCTTTCTTTTAAGACCGGTTGAAGTTTTTCTTTACTTCAGGGAAATTGAGTCTGTACTCACCAGGGAATTGGTGGGAGGAAGAAATCGGGGAGATCTGTGTGTTGGATTGCTAGCCTGATTTTGCATTCCCTCTGGGGGAATAGGAAAGTACTTTTTGTTTCCAGGATTGGGAACAGAGAAGGGGAGTCTCTCTGTGTAGTTTCACAGAGCTTGTGTCTGTGTATCTCTCCAGGAGCACCTGGAGGGGGGAAGGGAAAAAGGATTATTTCCCTTTGTTGTGAGACTCAAGGGATTTGGGTCTTGGGGTCCCCAGGGAAGGTTTTTCAGAGGGACCAGAGTGCCCCAAAACACTCTAATTTTTTGGGTGGTGGCAGCAGGTACCAGGTCCAAGCTGGTAACTAAGCTTGGAGGGTTTCATGCTAACCCCCATATTTTGGACGCTAAGGTCTAAATCTGGGACTAAGGTTATTACACCTGTGTCCTCCTAATCACAGGTAGTGAGTGAGTGGTTGTGGTAGGACCACTCTCCATAGCATGGTTTCCCATGGCCATATAGAATATCTGCCTTATGTAGTGAAAAGCCTTCTCAGCCCCCCTAAACAGGGGTGGTGTCAGCAGTATGCAGGGAGCCATTGACAGTATGTCTTATGAAAAACTGTACTGCTATGGAGGTCAGGAGAAGTAGTTTGAGACACAGGCCATATTTGGAGAGCCTGTAATATGTAGGTTTGGAAGCTGAATTCCCTTTCAGGCCCACAGGAGGGTCAGGAGAAGGACTCGTGACATAGAGATTCAGCAGCTCTGGTGTAATCATTATTTTCACTGAGGTTTCTCTCTTCTGTGTGGTGCTGAGGACATTCTGGCTCTGTTCTGTAACCATGGCAAACTGTGCTGAATGGAAAAGGTGTGAGCTGTTCCTTTACCGTATACAGGTAAACCAAACTATAGTGCAGTTGCGAGTGCAACAGTGAGATTCTTCACACAGCTTCTAACTCTGATCATAGGTCACAGAAAATTACCAGAAACGAATGCAGAAAAGCAAACTAAACATTTATGAGCCACGTATTCTGATATCTCATAGTTTTGCTTTCTTCCTATTCCAAGGTTCAAAATTCTACAGTGACCAAATGCTGTCTGAAGGCATGATGACTACGTAGCTGTCTTTTTAGATGTGGATGTAGTAGCTAAAATGCAAACAACCTTGACTTGTAAGGAATGACCTTCACCATTTACTCGGGCCCTGGCACTCCTGAGTTTCTAATTATTCCCTCTTCTATTGACTATTTGTCATGCCTTGTGCGAAAGGTTTTGTATATGGCATATGGAAAATTAAAATATGGGGGAAATATGCTAAATAAGTAGTGGCATGAAACATTGTAATTCAATGTAAATGTATTTATAACGAGTAGGGTTGATTTATAGCTTTTTTTCGAGACCATTTGTCAGTTTACTGTGCAGTCACATGAAACATTATCTCTTAAAAGGTCACGTTTAAACTATTTTTGAGATCTGACAGGTATCAGTTGAACAATATGTAGTCTGGTAGTACTAGTGGTTAGTGATGTGATGCTAAATTAGTTGCCTCTGGTGAAGTCTTAATGTTAAATTGGGATTTATTATTAGGATTCCATGATTCCTTAAATAACATGATTCCTGGTGGGTCCTTCCCCACACTCTAATTCAGGGGTGGGCAAACTTTTTTTGGCCCAAGGGCCACATTGCGGTTGCAAAACTGTATGGCGGGCGGTATAGGGAAGCCTGGCCCCCGCTGCTATCCGCCCCCTCCCACTTAAAACCCTCAACCCACCCCCCTGCTCCTTGTTCCCTAACCACCCCATCCCAGGACCCCCCACCTCCTATCCAACCCCCCTGACTGCTCTGACCCCTATCTACATCCCTGCCCCTTGACAGGCCCCCCAGGACTCCACGCCTATCTGGCCCTCCCTGTTCCCCATCCCCTGACCCCTATCCACAGCTCCACCCCCTGACAGGCCCCCCTGGGACTCCCACACTTATCCAACCCTCCCGTCCCTGACTCTCCCCAGAACCTCTGCCCCATCCCACTGCCCCCCAGAACCCCCTGCCCCTTATCCAACCCCCTGGCCCCCTTACCATGCCACTCAGCACAGCATGTCTGGATCCAGACATGCTGCTGCTCCGCTCGGCAGGAGTGTGCAGCCCCACTGCCCAGGCTGCTGCCCGTGCAGCAGCGTGGCTGCTGGAGAGTGAGGATAGCGGGGGAGGGGAGGAGGAGGGGCTGGGGGCTATCCTCCCCAGCTGGGAGCTCAAGCGGAACAGGATGGTCCCGCCGGCTAGATGTGACCACAGGCCTTAGTTTGCCCACCTGTGCCCTAGTCCTAGCCCATGCTACTGAAATGTAAAGGCACAGTGCTGATTGGAATGAAAAGACTTTTTGTGTGTGATACATTTGGAATGTAGGTTTCCTTGTATTTTCTAGCGCAAAGGTCGAAATATTTCTACCTTAAACCATAGAAGCAGTTGGGGAATAGAGCAGAAACACCTTTATTTCTCTAATAACTTAAATGTTTTCAGAACATAAAATAGAATAGAAACAGCAATTATTCTCCCCCCGCAAAGTTGTACAATCTTGTCAACAAAAACATACAGCTGCCACAACCATTTGCTGTTAGACAATGTACTTTCCACACTAATTTCTTTTTGCAGTGTCCCTAGTACACAGCTGTTCTCTTCAAACTCTAACAACTTTTTAAGCATAATTCTCAAGCCCAGTTTGTTTTTGTCCTTTCTTCTGCCCTTCACTAGATGGCACGTTATCCCCAGGCTCTTGCATGCCGTTCCTGTGTTCTCAGCATTTCCCAGACCCCAGCTTCGAAATTAAAACTGCTTTATTGATGTATTGCTCTGTTAGCACAGTAGCACATCATTGAACTATAGTATTTATAAAATATGTTCCTAAAAGCATTCTGGAAACTGCAGTGTTTGTGGAAAATTGCAGAAAGAGTTGAGCTGGTTTCTGTAAAGAGCTGAAGATTAGGGAATTATGAAGAATCTTGGTTTTAATTTGTTCAATAAGATTCATCCTTTTTGAGGGTATAAATTACATAGTGGAATTTGCGTTTGTATTGTATGTTGGATGACAGGGACTCTTACTGACTCTCTTCTGTAATGCACCAAGCATGTTGTCAGTGCTCAATAAATATTTTTAAGAATAAAACTGCATTCGCCCTTTGCTAATTCCCCTCACCTCTCATTTCTGGGAAGTAGATTGTTTCTGTCTCAGTAACTGAAGTAACCTTGTTCAATGAATTAAAACAAGATTCCAGTTCTTTTAATGCTGTGTTATGGGGTGCGCAGAATTCATTATCTATTGTTTAGAACTTGAAATCTCAAGTTCTAAACAAGTGGGGTAAGGTGATATTAAGGAGCTGAGAGAGAACTCTTCAGGTTGATGTTGTGAATCTTTACTTGGCTTCAGTGGAAGTACTCATATAAGGGACTGGCCATGGTTTTTGTAGGATCAAGCCCCTTAATCATGTGACCCATGAGTTTAATTACTGTAGAAGAGATGAGAGTAATAAGTGGTTTCAAAAGTCTCATATTGAGCTATCTTAAACTGTATTTAACAATGTATAAGTAAAGCAATTTAATGAGAAACTGAGGTATAGCCTTCTAAATCTTAGTGCTGTTTGTTGTCAGAAAGAATAATCCTAATAGCTTTTATGGAAAAATATTCTCTTGAAATCTTTAAAGGTTTGGAGTACTATTGAACTTCAAGTTCTTAACTAACTAATTTATGTGGTACTTAACTAATTATGCATGTTCTCAAACAAAACTAATGAATCACTGTGAAAAAACTAATGACCCATCTTTGCACATACAGAGGCTAAAAACTATGAATGTGGCAGTGAAAAGAGTAATCATATTTTTATATACTTAAAATTCTTAATTCACTTACGGCCTGATTCAAAGTCTTTTGAAGCCAATGGGAACAACTTGAATCAATTCCATATGTACTGACACCTAAATAATCATCTTAGTCCTGCACTGTTTTATGCATAGACAAATATTGTATATAATACTTTAACTGCAGCAAAAGGGTGATATTTGTACATTAACCTGGAATAAATAAATTTTACCTGGAGTGTCTTTGTTCTTAGTTTACGTAACAAGAGAAGGGTTTTTCTTGTTGAGAGGCATATCTATTTACTAAATCCCTTCAACTAGACAGATTGCCTTAAAGATGGGTATTGATTTTAGTCTAAGCTTTCTCTGGAAAAAAATATGTATTTTTAGTTTAACAAATGTAAGATATTTTGATGTGGTAAGAACAGCTTTCATCCTTCGTGAGTATAAAAAAAAGATTTGTTTGAAACTTCTATAACCTGTATAAACATTAAACTATTTTATATATGTAGAAGAATGAGACTTGCCAATGTGAGAACCTAATTAAAGCCCCAATCTTGTAAACACTTGGGGTCTAGCTTAATTTTAAACATGTGAGGAAGTCCTCTGTACTTCGTTTGGATTCCTCAAAAGCTTAAGTGAAGCACTTGAGTAAATGTCAGCAGGAGTGGGTACGTGATCTACAAAGATAATATGGATTTTTTCACTCCTGTAAGTCAAGTGCTGCAGTACTGCCATGATCACCATATAAAACAATAGATATCCATTGAAATAAGCCTGCTGTCAGAGTGGGGTTATTGAAAACAAAAGCAATCTGAGAATATTGTTCACCTCAATCTTTGCACATGCTATCCAGAGACAGGTTCTGTTGTTTCCTGTTCTTCTGCTTCTCCATCTCTCCTGGGCAGTCCTTGCCTGCTTGGTGCTCTGATCTCAGTGTCAACTCCTGATCCCTCTCCTGTTAGTGGCTCTTGTCCCACTGTAGGCTAAGATGGTGGCTGCATCTTAAGTCGTAGTGATGCTGACTCTTGGTCTCTAAGGGTATGTCTGCACTGCGGGATTATTCCTCTTTTACATAAACCGGTTTTGTAAAACAGATTGTATAAACTCGAGTGCACGTGACCACGCTAAGCAGCTTAATTCGGTGGTTTGCGTCCATGTACCGAGACTAGCATCGATTTCTGGAGCATTGCACTGTGGGTAGCTATCCCATAGTTCCCGCAGTCTCCCTCGCCCATTGGAATTCTGGGTTGAGATCCCAATGCATGATGGTGCAAAAACAGTATTGCGGGTGATTCTGGGTAAATGTCGTCACTCAATCCTTCCTCCGTGTAAGCAACGGCAGACAATCATTTCCGCCCTTTTTCCCCTGGATTGCCTTGGCAGACACCTTAGCTTGGCAACCATGGAGCCTGTTTTGCCTTATGTCACTGTCACCGTATGTGTACTGGATACTGCTGACAGACGTGGTACTGCAGTGCTACCCAGCAGCATTCGTTTGTCTTTGCAAGGTAGCAGGGATGGTTACCATCCCTATTGTAAACTGGCAACGAGATGACGGTTATCAATCATTTTGTACTGTCTGCTTCTGTCATGGGTGCTCCTGGCTGGCCTTGCTGAGGTCAGCCGGGGGCGCATGGACAAAAATGGGAATGACTCCCCGGGTCATTCCCTTCTTTATGTTTTGTCTAAAAATAGAAGCAGTCCTGCCTAGAATAAGGGGCAAGTCTACTAGAGAGCACAGCCGCTCCGGGTCAGAGCCCCAAAGATCCCGCAGAAATGATGAGCTGCATGCCATTCTAGGGGGTGCCCCTGCAACAACCCCACCCGTTGCTTCCCTCCTCCCTCAACACTCCTGGGCTACCGTTGCAATGTCCCCCCATTTGTGTGATGAAGTAATAAAGAATGCAGGAATAAGAAACACTGACTTTTTTTAGCGAGATAAAATGAGGGGGAGGCAGCCTCCAGCTGCTATGATAGTCCAAGCAGGACATTAAAGGGTTGGGGGGAGAGGAGCACAGCCTCCTGCTGCTATGATAGTCCAGGAAGTACAGAATCTTTTCTTTAGACATGAAAGGGGGGTGGGGGCTGATGGAGCTCAGGCTCCAGCTGCTATGATGAGGACGGTTACCAAGCATTTTGTACCGTCTGCCAGGAATGACAGGGAGTCATTCCCATTTTTACCCAGGCGCCCCTGGCCGACCTCACCGAGACCAGCCAGGAGCACTCACGGGATGATGACCGTTTTCCACCATTTTGTACCATCTGCCATCAGGAAAGGAAGGGGAGGGGATGGTGCTGTTCAATGCCACAGCACTGCGTCTACCAGCAGCATGCAGTAGACATAGAGTGACATTGAGAAATGATTTTTTCCCCTTTTCTTTCACTGGGGGGGTAAATTTACGACAGATACCCTGAACCACCCCAGACAATGTTTTTGACCCTTCAGGCATTGGGAGCTCAGCCAAGAATGCAAATACTTTTCAGAGACTGCAGATACTGTGGGATAGCTGGAGTCCTCTGTCCCCCGTCCCTCCCTCCATGAGCATCCATTTGAGTATTTGGCTTTCCGTTACGCTTGTCACACAGCATTGTGCTGAGTCCCTGCTGTGGCCTCTGTCTATCATAGCCTGGAGATTTCTTTTCAAATGCATTGTCATTTCGTCTTCTGTAACGGAGCTCTGATAGAACAGATTTGTCTCCTCATACATACAGTGATCAGATCCAGTATCTCCTGTACGGTCCATGCTGGCGTTCTTTTTGGATTTGGGACTGCATCGCCACCTGTGCTGATCAGAGTTCCACACTGGGCAAACAGGAAATGAAATTCAAAAGTTCAAGGGGCTTTTCCTGTCTACCTGGCCAGTGCATCCGAGTTCAGATCGCTTTCCAGAGCGGTCACAATGGTGCACTGTGGGCTACCGCCCGGAGGCCAATACCATCAATTTGTGGCCACACTACCCCTAATCCGACATGGCAATACCGATTTCAGTGCTACTCCTCTCGTTGGGGAGGAGTACGAAACCGGTTTAAAGAGCTCTTTATATCGATATAAAGGATCTCGTTGTGTGGACGGGTGCAGAGTTAAATTGGTTTAATGCTGCTAAATTCGGTTTAAATGCGTAGTGCAGACCAGGCCTAAGACAGAGGTTTCATTTATTTCCCTTCAGTAATGGTTTCCTAATAGAGGCACTTATACTGGTTCCTTCTGTGGTCTCTTCGTCATTGTATATTGGAGGTTGAACACCTCCAGAAGCAGCTGGAAATGAAGAGCAGCTAGTCCCATGTGACAGCTGATTTCTGTGCGGGCCACAGCTTGAGAGCCAGTAGGCTATATCATTTCCTTAGAAGAGATAATGCAATGTCTATGTGGGGAAGCCATATCAGAACCCTAGAAATATCACTCTTTCTCAAATAAACTCATAAGTTTAACAATAGCGTCTGCCAACCCCAAAAATACATCTTAACTTTTGGAAGACTGACTCTTCTATGATACTGAAATACGCTGTGCTTGAAAACCATGCCAAATCATGCTCCTATAAAGTTGTTATTGACTTCAGTGGGAACAGGAGCAAGCCCATTGGGTCTTAACTTCTTTCAGTGGCCTTTGTTGAACTTCAGAACCAACATTATTAGCTGGACAAAGTGTCTTAAGTCTTGGCTAGGAGGAGGGATTTAGCTCATGTTACAAAGAACCTCTTATGGCTTGTCTACAATTCCTTGCCCCAACATTTTTTTTTCCCAGTGGATGGTAATTTATTTTGTAGTGCCCACAGGTGTGTGTGGCCTTCACAGAAACATAGAAGACAGATTCCTCCTATTCCAGAATGATGGACTAGTCTGTACAATCTGACCAGCCAGCTCTATTCAGGCTACTATTGATCCATGGACCATAGCTTGTAAATCCCTGTTCTAGGCCACTTCTGCTCTCATGGAGTGAGGCCAGTTCTGATATGGACAAGTTAAAACCATGTGACTACTTCACATGTCAGCCAAAGAAGATATGCCTTCATATTTCTTGGGAGTCTTTGGAAGCACTCGAAGCTGCATAATGCTTGTCATTGTGGGAGAGCTTTTTCTCTCTCCAAATTAGGATGGGCGTGGGCTTAACCCCCAAAGTCTATTGAGCTGTTGTGCCAGCTGCCATAGAAATAGCATGTCCGCTCAACCAGTTGGTAGGATATATTTCCTTTGTTCTCCATGTACTTATCCATACAAGCTTTCAGAATGGCATGTGAGGGAAGTAAAATGTTGGACAATAAAAACTTATATTTCAATGTGAAATCAGAGGCTGACATATCTACAGCCTAATGTCTACACTGCATTTAAAAAAAATCCCACGGCTGATCTGTGCCAGCCGAGTTGGATGGGGACTGTAAAATTGCAGGGGTAGACATTTGGACTTGTGGGCCTAGGCTCTGTGACCCTTCCCCCTTGTAGGGTCCTAGAGCCCAGGCTCGAGCCCGAATATTTACACTGCAGTTTTATAAACCCTCAGCCTGAGCCCCACAAGCCTGAGACAAGGCCAGCTGCTAGTTTGTGCTTTATTTTATTTTCTTTCTACTCTTTGGAATAAAGATTTTAACTGTATTAAATTGCAAAATTTGTCAGCTGGTGCTCTTAAATGGTCTCAGTAAAATTGTTTTCTAAATTTTAACTTTGCAAAAGTCTTTTTTTGCAAGGAAGAGACCCATTTGCACCTTCAGCAATGATACATACTTGCATCTGAACTGGTGGCTTAAGCAAACTGCATGTCGTCTCAAGGATTAAATCCTAATGCTCTTTCCCAGAAGAACATCAGCACCTTAGTTCCTTGTGTTCTTGCCCCTTGGAGTCTCAGGCCTCTGTGAGAGTGTCTGTACCGTCCTTCAATGGGATGTGTAGCACAGCATAGGGGCTGGAAAGGGAGCTTTTCTTTAGAAGCCCCTGTTTCTCTGAGGCATGCTCTGACCCTGCTGAGAGGTCTGGCTGGAGAGGCTGTGAGTGAGTTAAGAAGATGGTGCTCCCTAGTTCCACTCCATAATGATAGACTGGCTTATATAGTGAGTCATTAAATACATTTCATGTGATTGTGCTGGGAGCTATGTGGATGGGCATTGTCTGTCTGTTTATGTCCATTATGCCATTTACAGGAGACTTTTTAAGAAATACTCTGCACACAATAATACAAATGGTCAGCAACAAACTCACTGACTCAAGAGGCTAAGATATATGCACAGTTAATTGTTCTTCAAGTGATTGGACATTTTCATTCCACAATAGATGTGTGTGTGCCATGTGCAGTTCTTGGAGATTTTTCCTCAGCTGCACTTGTCAGGGCAGTATGAGCCTTGCGCCACTGCATGCAGGTATAAAGGGCTGTGCTGTTCCCGATTCCTCTTCCCAGTTTTTCTACTGCCTGTGACTGTTGGAGCTCTGCTCTTTGTATCTGCAAGTCTTCCCTCTTGTAGCGTATATAGAACCTGTAGAGTGTTGTGGTCTGGCGTAGTAGTCAGAGCAGGAATCTGGTCCTGTGGATGGAGCAGGCATCCAGGTTTGAGAACAAAGCCCAGGGTCAGTACCACAGTCAACTGCCAGTTACCAGAGCCAAGGGTCAAGCCAGAGTCAGAACCAGGAATCAAAGCTGAGGGTCAGAGCTGAGGACAGATGCCAAATGCCAGAGCCAAGGGTCAAATCTGAGTCGGGGTCAGAAGTCGGAGGCCAGGATTGGAGCCAAGACCAGTCGCTGAGGATTGGATGTGAGGCAAGGATCAAGCACTGAGCAGGAGGATGATGGGAACAGGAGTGAAGGCAGATGTGCGGCAGAATCTGAGCAGGAATCAGGAACAGGGTTCAGGAAGCAGGCATAAGCAAGGTGCAATGCAGCCACAACAGGAAACCACCTGGTAACTCGACCAAGCGTCCTGTGCTGCCTCCTGGCTTAAACAGCATAGTTGGACTAATTAGTGGAGTCGGGCAATCCTCCAGTCAGAGCTCCTGTGGTGGTGCCTTGGCTGGGGCTATATTCCTAATAACTTCTCAGCCCAGTGGGTTTCAGTAGATGCTGGGTGAAGGCCAGGATGTGTCTGCTATCTGGGGGATCCCTGGCCTTGGTTCAAGACCCAGGACATCACATCAAGTTAGAGTTTAGTCTAGCGTAGTGTGTTTATACATATTTAGATATAGGAATAAATTTAGGATAATTTTGTAGAGTGGGGTCCCAGAGGTAACAAGCATGGTACTGGGCTAAAGCCTCATTCTCCTGGCTTCAAGGCTTGTTGCTTATGTAACAAAACTATGCCAGAGAGTGACTCTGACTGCATCTCATTGTATCCAGGAGAGGCGTGTATGAGTGGTAAATGTCACATTTGTAGAGGGTTCAAACCCAGACTGAAAAAGGACAGGGCGGCCAGACTCAACTACCTGCTCATGGAGTCTGCGCTTTGCCTGTCTTCAGAACATTCCCACTCAGAATGGATATTGGCATGTCTGAGTTGGTTTGGTGTGTTCCCACTGTTCTGACAGAATCCAGAGGCAGATTCTCATCACGATACCTAAGGAGAGACAACTTAGGTCTCCCAAGACACAGTACTGTGGCCTTTGAAGATTAACGTGAAGGTACCATGCAGAGACAAGAGCGCAGAGGTGCACTCAAAAAGAGGCAGACACAGTCCAGAAACCAAAAAGGATTGCTGATTCCAGAACCCTGGAAGGGTCTGTTGACACAATCCCTGAATGACTGGTGCACTTTTTGGTACCACAGACTCAGGAGCCCTTTCCAGTGCTGTCTACGCCCAAAGTTTTCGAGGCAGCCAGAGTGTTGCTTAATCTGTTGGTGCCAGCTTCCTTTGGTGTTCAGGAATCTCGCCTGGTACTGGGATTGGAAGCATATGCTTCTATGGTCCCTGCTCCAGCCCCAGAGCAGTGTTTGCTACCCGTGGCTTCTAAATTTGCTGCTCTTCTATCTACGGAGAACCCAGTAGTGATCTTGGTGGTACCTTATCTCAAGACTCGGAGCCAGACCTCCCATTGCCAACGGGGTCAATTCCACCATGGTGTGAGGTAGTGGACTCCTCAGTAGACTTCAAGGTTGGAACATATGTGTCCTGACCCAAGCATGCCCCAATGGGGTACCAGCCACAGCCTCTGCTGACCAATGGCCTGCATGTATCTGAGTCCTGCTTCCATGTCGGTGGCCATTTTGGATGCCTTGGGGCTTCCCTCTACATTTTAGAGCCTCTCCTCTTTTCCTGCCCTTCTACATTTGGCTAGGTGCTGGGAACATCTGCAGCAAGGTCAGTCTTCCCTCCGATGGGACCAGTACCATGCAGGGGAACTGCGTGCTTGGTACTCTCCTGTGGAGGATTTGGAGGTAGGGACTCTGCAAGACCTCTAGGGTAGTTCTCCCTATTAATGAGGCTCTCCTGGAATCCATCAAGTTTTTAGGGCAAACCTCATCTTCCCTGCTCTCCACTCTTTTAGCAGTGGGAGGAAGATATGTCTCTTCACAGGGGTTTGAGCACTTCTGTAACAACCCTCCTCCAGGCTCACTGGTAGTCTTTGCTGCTGATGGAAAAAGAGAAAGGGACATCAGGCCTCTAGACTGAAAGGAAAAGAAGCAAAAAAAGCTAAACCTTTCCATAGAAAGCTTTATTCTACAGGTGGTTTATATCTTAGGAAGCATCAGTGTCTACTGGACAATTTCAGCCTGTGGGGTAATATCCTGAAGTTCAAAGACAAGCTCCCTAATAAGAGAAAGCAGGAGTTCACTGCTATGGTGGAGGAGGGCAAATTAGTTGCTAGAATAGCATCTCAAACAAGCATGGATGCAGCAGACTCTCCAGCATGAATTATGGCTTCCACCATCATTATGCAGCATTTATCTTGGCTGCAGGTGTCAGGTCTCCCCCTGTGGTGCAACAAACCATTCAAGTCAAATCATCTCCTAGTTGAAGAACCCTTGCTCTTTTCTATTAAAACAGATGAGAGGCTTCCTAGTCTGAAAGATTCAAGGGTGACCCTTAAGGGGATTTGTACACCGGTGGCAAAAAGAGAACCATTCTGCCTACGGTCGGTTTCATTCTGCCCAGTGGTTTCAACCCTTCTCACCGCATACCCAGGACCTGTCCAAAAAGAGAAGCAGAAGTTACAGGAGGCATCCTCCTCCCTCTTCTGCTGCTCCCAGTTCCTCCAGTCAAACTGGGTTCTCTGAACAGTCATTTTGATCTTCTGGTCTATAGCTGTCAACCAGAGTGCCATCTATCCCCGCCCCAGTTTTTGCCAATTGCCTATCCCACTCCTTAACTGTATGGACCCGCGTCACCACGGATCTGTTGGTTTTAAGCACAGTGAAACTGGGTTATCCCCTTCAATTTATTTCTCTCTCCCTTTCCTGTCCCTCTTCAGGGAACATTGTCACAAGAGTTTGCTACTTCAAGAGGCCTAGTCTTTCCTCCTTGTAGGGACCATAAAAGAAGTTCCTGTGCATTCAAAGAGAAGGGATTTTATTCCTGTTATTTCCTAATCCCAAAGGCAAAGGGGGAGGGAGGACTCAGGCCTATTTTAAATCTAAGGCAGATAAACAATTTCCTAAAGAAAACAAAATTCCGGGCAGTCACTGTAGCTTCTGTTATCCCTTCCTTAGATCCTAGGGACTGGTATGCTGCTCTCGACTTAAAGGGCACTTATTTTTGTGTGGCAATTCATCAGAATCACAGAAAGTTTCTCAGATTCTTGGTCAATGGATCCCACTACCAGGTCGCAGTACTGCCTTTTGGCCTGTCAGCAGCTTTTCTCATATTTGCCAAATGTGTGGCTGCAGTAGCAGCATCCTTGTAAAGGTTGGAAGTCCATGTTTCCCCCACCTGGGCAACTGGCTAGTGAGAGGCCAGTCCAGGTCTCAAATGCTATCCAGCATACCAACTATTCACTTTCGTTGCACTGGAGTTCCTGATCAATACAGAGAAATCTTTGAATAGGCATCAACACAGAATAAATTCATTGATGCAGCTCTGGACTTGACAAAGGCCAAACAATACAGGTCATTCCTCTAAATCTAACAGCAAACCCTGTCACTATGGTTCAGAATTGGCTCACACTTCTAGGACACATGGTGGCATGCACCTACATGGTCAGCATGCCAGGCTGCATCTCAGAGAACTCCCAGGGTCGGTTGTAATTACTGCCCCATCATCTCATGGACGTAATGATTCAAGTAACTGTTCTGGTGTTGTCCTCCCTGCACCGGTGAGTAGAACTGCAAATGTTTGCAAGGGAGTTCTTTTTCCCCTCCACAGCTCCAGTCAGATGCATGAGATCTAGGTTGAGGAGCTCACTTAAGTCCCCTTCGGACTCGAGACCTTTTGTCTCCTTAGAATCGAAGTCTCCATATTGTAGCTCTTAGGGCTAGCGTAACCATTTTATTTTACTCAGCAGTAACAAGAAACCTGCAGGCCCGTATCCTGTAAGACATTAGCTTAGGCAAGTTACCATAAATACGATAGTCCTATGACTCTTATCATAGATAAAATGGCCCAACAGTTACCCCAAATGTGGGGGAATTGGGAATAGCTTGCTCAATAAAGGGAGTTGAACATAATGGTACCAGGCAACTGCAGGAACACTGAGCTGATATTTTAGGATAGAATCGCCGGCAGATGTCTAACCACAAATTTGCTTGAGCAGTAGGTGATGTGTCTGATGATGAGTTAAATGGCATTAATATTTTAACCTATAGGATAAGTGCTCCCAGTATTACGAGGGTGAGGAAGTTAGATTTGGACACTGAAGGCTGGGCAGGAGAATGCATATTCATGCTAGTGCCAGGCCCTATAATAGGCTAAGCCACCATGTAGTTAGGGCTAGCTTTCAATCGTTCACCTTTCAGCTCTCCATTGTGGTCAACCACCAATCTTTGGACATTGGGGAACCTGGACCATTGGACTCATTTGGTATGCCCAAGACTCATGTCTCTCAGCACCAGGTCCCAAGGAAGGATGTGAGTATATAAGGATATGAGCATATGCAGTGAATGACACTGAAGATATTCCTCATGTTGTATTACTCCTTTCTGGTTATGGTGTTTGGAGCTTTACTGATAGTTT
Organism: Gopherus flavomarginatus; assembly: GCF_025201925.1. Lineage (NCBI taxonomy): Eukaryota > Metazoa > Chordata > Testudines > Testudinidae > Gopherus > Gopherus flavomarginatus. The sequence goes on from NC_066618.1 coordinate 42,692,944, forward strand.
TAATAAAAACAGCCAAGGCTTTGCTTTGCCCTCAGCTTTGCTTTGCCGTACACCCCATGGTTCCCTACAAGACATTGAACTTGTCAATTTTAATTCTGTGGAGCCTGATTCTGGGATGAGAACCCTATTATCCCCAGCTCATTCATTAATCAGTTGGTAATCAGTACAATTATTATTAAGCATTAAAAGGATCAGGCTACAATATAAATATCAGGGAGCTTTGGGCCATCCATTCAGCTTGTGTGGCATCCCTTCCACATATCAAGTGGCGGAATTTGTTGGGGCCATCTCTCATCAATTTAGAGACCTTGCCAGATTTACGCAGGTGGTCTTACAATTTGTTGGTATTCACAGACAACGCAGCAGCAGTGTTTTTTATAAAATAAACAAAGGGGGAGCATTTGGCAAGGTGTTGACACGAGGTAATGCTCCTTTGGAATTTCTGCATGACCAGTTCTATCAACCTGAGAGCTCCTTATCTTCTGGGAGTTCAAAACACTCTCGCAGACCACCCGCAGAGGTTGTTTGCATGTCTCTTTGCCTTGATGTGTCCAGGTCCATTTTTCAGCAGTGATATAACATTCCAAGTGGACCTGTTTGCAATAAACACAAACAAAAAATGTCATCTTTTTGTTCCCGAGTGGGTCACAGCCCAGGTTGACTGACAGATGCTTTCTTCCTACCCTGGTCCAAAGGCCTGCTGTATGCCTTCCCTCCAGTTCCACTCCAGCTCAGTCTTGTCCAAAGTCAAGCAAGCTTCTGCTCACCTTATTCTAATAACCCTAGTGTGCAGAAAGCATTAGGTTTTGACTCTGCTAGCTGTATCAGTCAGACCTCTACAGCCACCCTTGAGAGATATGGATGTGATCTCACGGACTATAGCAGCCTGCTTCATCACAACCTTCAGACCTTCTAGCTGACAGTATGGATGCTTCATGGCTGACAACTTTTGAAGGAGTTTGCTCTAAAGGGGTACAGGAAGTTCTGCTAAATAGTAGGAAGCCTTCAGCTAAGTCTGTGTATCTTGTTAAATGGGAGATATTCTTTGTTTGGTCAGTACAAAGAGACATGCCCCCAGCTCAAGCTCTGATTTGCCGTATCTTGGACTATTATTGTTTCAGAAACAACAAGTTTAGCTAATGTTCCATCTGAGTCCATCTGACAGTTTCTTAATCTTTCGACCTTCCTGTGGATAATCAGTCAGTTTTTTCAAACCCTGTGCCCATCGGATTTCTAAAGGGTTTGCTCAAATTATAACAGGTTCACAGCTTGGTTCCACGTTGGAGTTTAAATTTCAGTTCTAGCAAAGTTGATGGGTCTCCTGCCCTCCAGTTCTTCTCCTTCCCGCCCCCCCTTTGAGATGCTAGTGATTTGTTCTCTGTTGCACCTGTGTGAAGGTGGTTTTCTTGGTTGTTGTAACCTTGCTCAGGAAAGTTGGGGAACTGTGAGCTTTATCAGAGCCTCCCTATACAATTCTTTAGGGACAGGGATTTCTTTCACTCACCCAAAATCCTGTCTAAAGTGGCTTCTGATTCTCATATTAATCAAGTAATATATTTGCTGACTCCTTTTCAGAAACCTCATGTTAGGGGAGCTTTGGCTCTTTACCTGGATTGGACTAGGCTTGTCAGGTTTTCATCTCAGCTCCTTATTGTGGTTTCAGACAGAGTAAAGGGCCACCCAGTATCTACCCAGAGGATCTCTTCCTGGATTTCCAGCTGTATTTGTTTAAGCTACTGACTGGATTGATACTGCCCCTCCAAAGCAAATTGTCAGGTTGCAGCCAACTTCTGCTGCCTTTCTGGCTCATCTACCTGTACTGAATGGTTGTTAGAGAGCAACCTGGTCATTGGTCCATACGTTTGCCTCTGACTGTCATTTCTCATCAATCTAGAGACAATGTCAGGTTTGGGCGGGTGGTCCTACAATCTCCATTCAAGTAGACTCCGAGCCCACTTCCAGCTCAGACTGCTTGTGAGTCACCTGCTATGGAATGGACATGTGCAATCACTCAAAGAAAAGACAGTTATAGAAAATTTGGTAAACTATTGGTTTTGGACATGTGCAACACGTGTCCATTCCATAACCCATCTTCCTTCCCTTCCGTATTGGAGCCTTTACAGTGTGAAGGAACTGAAGGCGGCTGGGAGCAGTGTGTACCTGCATGCAATGGTGTGAGGAGTCAGTTGCTCATGGTATGGCCGAGGGAAAAATCTCCAACTACGCACAAGGAGCGTGCGCACCTTTTGTGGAGTGGACGTGTGCAACACCTCTCCAAGAACAACAGTTACAGAAAGATAGGTAACCGGTATTTAAAAAAAAAAAAAATTAACACGCTTTAGGGAATTTTTAGAGTGACCTGGAAAATAGATTCTTTAGGAGCACTGGGTGGTTACATCAATGATAACTTTTCAGATCTGTTGTTCACTTTGAATAGTTTGTAGTGTAGAATGGATGTAATACAGCTCCACTGGCTGTAAGAGGCTTAGTCTCCTGTGTGGTGTTACTGTTTCTCTGTCCACATAACCTAGCCCTATATCACATTTAGCATAATTTGTGGTGTTAAATTGGACTGATTTATCTAGGAGAGTGAAATAATCTCTCATCCTTTCCAAAAGGTCAGTACTTTCAGACCAAGATTTAATTGTATCAGCCGTGCAGGGGGTTGCATTCTGTCTGCATTATTCTTGGCTTGTGGCTAAATTGGGAAGCAGAAGTAGTAGAAAATAATTGTTTCAATCTGTAAGCATTAATACTGCTGATTACAAAAAGCAACATGCTTGCCAGCCTATCATAACTTACTACATGTAACAGTAAGAAATCTGTGATCGCAAGAGATACTAACTGTGATAATGCCTCTGGCGCAATATTCTGAGGCTTAAAACACCTGTTTTATAAAAATCTAAAAATTTAAGTAATCTCTTATGTGGAAAACTGTGTCATACGCTTTCAACGTATAGACAGGCAAATGCCTATTTTACCTAAACACATGCATAATTCCCATTGATGTCAACAGCGGGGTAAGGGGGGTGTGTGTGTGTGTGTGTGTGTGTGTGTGTGTGTGTGTGTGTGTGCACGCGCACTACTCTTGAGGCCATTCTGCACCAAAACATTAAATTCTGCCCATATTTTAAAATTCTGCAAATTTTATTTGTCACATAAGTGTGGCGGCTTCACCATGGCATTGGGGAGCATAGGCTAGTGGCTGCACAGAGGTGGAAGATCACTTTGAAGCTCTTCCACCCTCACCCCCCCGAACACACTCAGTGGTGAGGCTGAACCCAATCCTGACACTTAAACACCCCATGGTCCTGCCCCTCCATGCCAGGTCCACTGGGTGTGCGCAGGCAGGCTCAACAAGGCAGGATTCAAGTGTGGAGGGGTTTACTGTGGGGGGTGGGATCTAGGTGTGGGTTGAGATGGGTCTGTCAGGGGCAATCTGGGTGCAGGCAGCTCAGTGCAGGGTCTGAGTGGGGGGGGGGGAGATCTGGATGCACGGGGAGCTTGTTGGGGGGGTTCTCTGTGAAACAGTAATGGGACTCTGAATGTGGGTGGATCCAGGTGGTTGGAACTTGGGTGCAGGAGGGGGAATCCTGGATGTGGTGGGGGATAGAGCTCAGCAGAGGGGGTCTGGGTGTTGGGGGCTCAGTGGAGTGGGGATCCAGGTGCTGGTGGCTCATCAGGGTGGTCCAGGTGAAGGGGGAATGGGGCTCATTGGGAGGAGATTCTGGGGTGGGGGTGAAGCTTGATGGGAGGGTCTGGATATGGGGGGGTGGGTTCTGGAGGCATGGGGGCTGGGCGGATGGGGGAGCATCTCCCTGCACAGGGATCCCTTCCCCTGCAGCTAAGGAGTGATGGGCACAGGAAGCGGGGAGAATAGGTGGAGGGAGAAGTTTTGCAGAGCTTCCTGCAGCTGGGGGAGAAATCGGGGGATGGGTCTGACCCAACCCCAGATGCTTTGCAGAGGAAGAAGTAGTCCCGTCCTCCCCAGCCTAGCCAGAACTAGCAGCTGAGCCCAACGCAAAGGTAGGAGCCACCAGCCGGGTCTTCCCCAGTTCTGTCCCCTGCCCCACAGTGGTTTACCTCTCTGCCGGCTGCCTTGGGCACCCGAAACGTACTGCTGGGGAGGGTCTCATGGCTGCTCTTCTGGCTTCCTTTTATGATGGGGTAGTAAAGTCACTTTTCTGTGGGGAAGCAAAGAAATCTGCGGGGGATATAAATTCTGCCATGCACAGTGGTGCAGAATTTCCCCAGCAGTTGTGTGCACACAGCTATGGTAAAACATACGACAACTTGAGATTATTTTTTTTAAATATTCAGATTTGTCTCTTTTAGCAAACTGAATAGAAAAAATTGTCCTCACATGAACACAGTCATCAGCAGTGAGTAATATCCTAATTGCTCTGCATAAATATTTGTTAGTTACATTGTTCACAGCCATCTCTGTTTAAAGTCTAGTAAGTGACATACTGTAATGTTTTACTGTGCAAATATTGTGGGCTCGTTTTTAAGGTGGGGCGAATTGCCTCATTCGATCAAATTAATGAGGCCGTGATTTTTTTTAAGCTCACAATTACTTAAACCCGCCCTCTACTTTTCCTGCTGTTGTCAAAGTTAACATTATGCACCAAGGTGAATAGTGTGAGTACAGCTGCAAGCTTCAGTGCAAATGATTGTCATCTTTTTCCCAGCTGTAATATAAACTTTAGCTGCATGCTTAAGTTTCTCTTTGTCTGTGGGAAAAGAGATTTAAATCCATACAGCTTTTAAACCTTTTATCTGCGAAGGCATATTCATATCGTGCTGCTGGGTTGGTTTTTCATATTTCTAGATAATAACCATGCATTGATCTGTTGCTAATCTGATGTAACCTTTTTTGTATGTATTGATCACAGCACTTTACTCATGGGAGGCGAATTAAACACTGGCTTGGCTGAACAGTTCATCATTTAAGGCTGAACTTAAATTTTAATTTTAGTTGAATTTTAAATGGACACCTACTCAGATATTAGATTTAAACAGCAGGCTGGAATGGATTTTTGTTTCAGTTTTACTAGAGAAGACCTTAAATAAAACTGTCATTTAGGTCTGGATGGCTGAACTGTTTGTTTTTCTGATGCATATTAATGTGACCATCCAAAAGTTTAGGTTATGTTTCTGAGCCTTGTCTGTGTGCTTGTTGCTGTGCAAACCTAATGGAACGCATGGTTTCTTATCATTCTGCCTACAGAAGAGTAAGTATTTTGTCATGGTGTTTTTGCCCCCACCTCAATAATGGCATTGTTTGAGTATTTTAAAATGCTAATGGCATTTTTTTTTAAGAGGACAGAGTGCTGCCAGCAATGGCTTTGAAAATGAACAGCAGATAGAGTCCTACTGGCCATCAACAGTTCTTGTGGGTAAAAATTGTCATTTGCATTGTGGTAGCACCTAGGATCCCCCAGTCCTGGTCTAGGACCGCTTTGTGCTAGATGCAGACAAAAAGATGGTTTACAATCCAAGTAAGCTGTTGGTCTGAGAATCTTTCATTTTGTAATGTACTTTTTTTCGTTACAGCTGTCCCACCAAACATTGCAGATCTGAAGAATTTAGAAGTGCTTAACTTTTTCAACAACCAGATTGAGGAGCTGCCTACGCAGATTAGCAGCCTTCAGAAGCTCAAACACCTGAACCTTGGGTGCGTAGCAATAAAGCAAAAATAGCAAAAAAAAAAATAAAATAAAATAAAATAAAAAAAAGCTAAAACTATTAGTGGTTAACAGTAATTGAATCTTGTACTTAAAACTTTCATGTTTTGTAAAGAAGATCGATTTTTATGGCACTTGGGATAGCTCTGAAGTTATGGTTTCATTGTAGTTGAGAAGGTAACAGATTTTTTTTTTTTTTTTAGACAAAGGAAATGCAGTGGATCTAATTTACCTCTGTTTCAGTAAGGCATTTGATACATTTCCACATGGGAATTTATTTGCGAAATTGGAAAAGATGGAGATCAATATGAAAATTGAAAGGTGGATGAGGAACTGGTTAAAGGGGAGACTACAACGGGTCGTACTGAAAGATGAATTGTCAGACTGGAGGGAGGTTACTAGTGGAGTTCCTCAGGGATCAGTTTTGGGACCAATCTTATTTAATCTTTTTATTATTGACCTTGGCACAAAAAGTGGGAATACGCTAGTAAAGTTTGCAGATGAGACAAAGCTGGGAGATATTGCCAATACAGAGAAGGACCGGGATATCATACAGGAAGATCTGGATGACCTTGTAAACTGGAGTAATAGTAATAGGGTGAAATTTAATAGTGAAAAGTGCAAGGTCATGCATTTAGGGATTAATAACAAGAACTATTGGTATAAGCTGGGGAGGCATCAGTTGAAAGTAACTGAGGAGGAGAAGGACCTCGGAGTATTGGTTGGTCACAGGACGATTATGAGCCACCAATGTGATATAGCCGTGGAAAAAAAGCTAATGTGGTCTTGGGATGCATCAGGCGAGGTATTTCCAGTAGAGATAAGGAGGTGTTATACAAGGCACTGATGAGACTTCATCTGAAATAGTGTGTGCGGTTCTGGTCTCCTATGTTTAAGAGGGATGAATTCAAACTGGAACAGGTTCAGAGAAGGGCTACTAGGATGATCCGAGGAATGGAAAACCTGTCATATGAAAGGAGACTCAGAGCTTGGCTTGTTTAGCCTAACCAAAAGAAGGCTCGGGAGATATGATTGCTCTCTATACATATACCAGGGAGGGAGAGGAATTATTTGAGCTCCGTACCAATGTGGACACAAGAACAAAAGGATATAAACTGGCTATCAGGAAGCTTAGACTTGAAATTAGGCAAAGGTTTCTAACCATCAGAGGAGTGAAGTTCTGGAACAGCCTTCCAAGGGGAGTAGTGGGGACAAAAAACATATCAAGCTTAGTCTTGAAGCCAGATAAGTTTATGGAGCAGATGGTATAATGGGGTAGCTTAATTTTGGCAATTAATTAGTCTTTGACTACTAGTGGTAAATATGTCTGGCTGGTGAGTCTTGCCCACATGCTCAGGGTTTAGCTGATTGCCGTATTTGGGGTCGGGAAAGAATTTTCCGCCAGGGCAGATTGCCAGAAGCCCTGGGGGGTTTTCAGCACCAGTTGCATATGTATTTAATTTGAAAGTTTGAGGAAGAGACACTTGTGTATGATCTCTCTTTCACATTACATTGATGTCTAGTTTGTGTCAGTTGTAATCCATTATAATCCACTTATTAAATTCAGGTTTAAATCTGTTACATACTATTTCATGCATGTGCAAAATTGTTCCCTTAACTGCTGTCTTTATTAAATATGAATTCTGTGGTTGCTACATGATGATGGAGTTTCTGCAAGAAATATGCTTATAAAACTAAACCTACAGTAGGGAGATGGACTTTTTTTACTGAAACCATGTTGTAGTTGTATTTGGTATATTTCCTGTTTTGTGGGTGCAATTTTATAGTATTTTACAGCTTTCTCCCTGTATGAATGAATGTTTTTATATTACGAACTCAAACCTATAGACAGCTTAAATCGGAGGAGAAGGACGTGTACGCGCTGTTACTTAAACCCAAATAGACTTTAGGCTCCATGTTCTCTAACGAGTTAGACGACTCTTAAGACATTGATAACTGAACTTCATTGTTGGCTGCAGTGATATAAATATTTTCTTGATATTGGCTCCTCAATAAAGACACTATTGGTTCTTATTTTCTCTCTCTGGTTCTCTAGCATAGTGGAATAGGTTTGATTCTTGACAGCCTCTGTTGGCTTGGATTTAACAATGAGACTGGATAATTAACATGTTTGCCTTGGAAAGTAACACTCCAACATCCTAAACGCACACATTTTGACTAGGGATACACCTCAAGGTGTAATGCTGCATCATTAGTGGGGGAAATAGCGAAATGCTTTCTACTTATGATGAAACAAGTGACAAGTTGATTGTGCTTAGTTGTAACCAGAATACTACTTCCCTGCATTTCTTCTGTTAATACTGTTTTTAAGGTAGGAGTGAACGAGTGCTGTGAATTGGCATTCTTGCTGAGAAGTATCATTAGTCTTGCAAATGGTAAACCAAAGACTGCCTTCCATGTTAACTTTGTAGTGTAACATTCTACTTCTGGTATACGTCTTAAGGGAGCACCACTGCCATGGCATCTGGGTGCCTCACATTTTAAATATTACAACATAAATATCGTCCCCGTAAAACTGGTAAATTCTCTCAGGTTTCATTTCCCATTAAAGTCCCTTGTAGCGATGTGAGGACTCAACACCAGTGTGATGCCTCCTGCTGGTCATCCAGGAAATTAGCTTTTCCAGTGTTGGAGTGCCCTCTGCCAGCCGGTATCCTGTGTGCCTTAGGCCCCCCGGGTCCCTCCGAGTGCCCCTTTACCTTTGGGTGCTACCCCCTGGCAATACCCCCACTCCCTGGGTCTCCCCACCTAGGGGAACCCCCAACCCTCTATCCTGACATTGCCTCAGTGGCTACTGCCAGTCACTATCTAGCCCGCGCTCACTGGGGCAGACTGCAGTCTATCAACCACTCATCAGCAAGGGGGGTTTGGACCTGCTGCCTTTGCCTACGCTGGGCTTCACCTCTGCAACCCCAGTACCATTCCCGGCCTTTAGCAAGGCCTGCAGCCTGGTGGTTTTCCAGGCTGTAGCTCCCCAGTTCCTCTGGCCTTTCCCCAGCCATGCTCCAGTCTAGGTACCCTGTTGAGCTTCCAAGCAGCCAGGCCCGTCTCTCTCCACAGCTAGAGAGAGATTGCGTGAGCTGCTGCCTCGCAGCCCTTTTATAGGGCCAGCTGTGGCCTCATTGGGGCATGGTCCCAGCTGTGGCTGCTTCCCCAGCCAGCCTAGCCTTTGTCAGGAGCGGGGCAAATGCCCTGCTCCACCCCGGAAAGTTTTTGATCTCAGGAGTTGGATCAGGCCGTTAGTGGCTGCTACTTAGAGATTTTAAAAAAAAACAAAAAAAACCGCACACATCAAAAGAATACCCTGCCTTGGGAATGTGATTTATTCCTTTGTAGCTAAACCTGTTTGTAGCAACCCACAGGGCAGCTGAACAAGTCATAAGCTACACCTCTCCAGCAAATACTCAGATCACTTTGGGTAAAGTACTCCAGCTTCCCAGGTCAACTTTCATTCTTCTGAGGCCTTCTGTATATTTTCCTACCTGCTTTTCTTCTCCGAGTGGTTGGTTAAATAAATAAATAAATCTCAACCCAATGCCGCAACATCCTGGTGGTCCTTGTGTTGCTATTTTCTCACTTTTTCTTAAGGATGGTTTCTTTTTTGTGATCTTCAGAGCCTGGCCACATCAGGTCAACTGTCACTCGTGGACCACACGCACAGCCATAAACGTTCACTCACACACAGGAATAAAATTGGCACATTAACTTTGTATACCCACTGCTTGCTGTTGATTTACAAATATTTGGCTGCACAGGGCTATATTCATTGTATGAAAAACATCAGCCACTGGCCACTTTTCAACATCTATGTGGAACGGCAGTGGAGGCAGAGAATATACATAAGAATGGCCCTACAGGGACAGACCAAAGGTCCATCTAGCCCAGTATCCTGTCATCTGACAGTGGCCAGTGCCAGCTGCCCCAGAGGAAATGAACAGAACAGGTAATCATAGATGATCCATCTCCTGTCGCTCATTTCCCAGCTTCTGGCAAACAGAGGCTAGCGACACCATTCCTGCCCATCCTGGCTAATAGCCATTGGTGGACCTATCCTTCATGAATTTATCTAGTTCTTTTTTGAACCCTGTTATGATCTTGCCTTCACAACATCCTCTGGCAAGGAGTTCCACAGGTTGACTGTGCGTTGTGTGAAGAAATATTTCCTTATTTGTTTTAAACCTGCTGCCTATTAATTTCATTTGATGACCCTAGTTTTTGTGTTACGAGAAGTAGTAAACAACACTTCCTTATCTACTTTCTTTACACGAGTCATGATTTTATAGACCTCAATCATATCTCCCCTTCCAAGCTGAAAAGTCCCAGTCTTAATCTCTTCTCATACAGAACCTGTTCCATTCCCTAATCATTTTTGTTGCCCTTTTCTGAACCTTTTCCAATTCCAATATATTTTTTTGAGATGGGGCAACCACATCTGCACACAATATTCAAGATGTGAGCATACAGTGTTCCTCTTACGCCCACATCTTGAAGTCTTGAGCAGGAAGAAACTATATTTTGGAGCGGGGAGGGGGCAAGAGGGGGAAGAATGAGCAACTGTTGGGCTAGAGTGGTAAGTTTACCCCTCCCCCCACAATACAGCTTGGAGCAATAGGGTCCAGGCATGTACCTGGCGTCGAGCCTGGTACCTGGATTCGTGCTGCATAAAAAGGTGTCTAAGAAGATAATCACCACCTAAGATCACCAGCTAGAAGCATGTGTTCCAGTGTGCCTGGATGGGCCCCCTCCTGCAGGACAGAGCGCATCTGAAACCCACAGTCTTGTGTTGCCAGGTTCTGGAAAGAGGCAGGGAGTAACAGTACTTGTTTGTGGGAGAGGCTGCCATCAGTGGTGCTAGTGAGATGGAGAGGGCACAGCAGCAGGCAGTAGTGGTTGTGAAGGAGCTGTAATGCTCCATCAGAACTGGGCAGATGTTTTGATGGACGAGCGATTTCTATAAATTTTTAGATCAGGAACAGAAATAGCAGTGTTCGTGGTACTACAGAGGCTCCAATACCCAAATAAGCCAGGAGTATTAAACCTGTAGTACAGCAGCTACAGTGAAGGATACTCTTTCTGGCTCCTAACTAGTAGAATTACAGTAGCATCTAGAGGGCCTTCTCTTAGCTCAGGGACCCACTGTATAATGTGGTGTCACTACTTATAGTTAAGACTACAATTTGATCATGGGTATTTTTTGTAAGTCATGGACAGGTCACAAGCAAGAAACAAAATCACAGCCTGTGACTTGTCCATGACTTATACCATAAATATCCCTGATTGAATCTTAAGACGGATGGGAAGCCCTGCTGCTCCCGCTGCCCCCTAGACTGCTGCTTGGGCGGTCCCCAGGGCCAGCCGCATTGGCTACTGCTCGGGCGGACCCCAGGGCCAGCCGCATTGGCTACTGCTTGGGTGGTCCCCAGGGCCACCAGAGCAGTGGCTGTCCCCAGGGCCGGCGGCTTGGGCAGGCGTGGGGACAGCCACAGTGGCCACTGGAAAAGTCAGAGATCACAGGAAATCACAGAATCTGCGACTTCTGCAACCTCTGTGACAGATGCGGAGCCCTACATATAGTAAGTACATCACTGTCCCTGTTGCAAAGAACTTAGCTGAAGTAAACAAGACACAGGGTGGGAGAGAGGATATATTATTCTCATTTCATAGATGGGGAAGTGAGGCACAGTGAAATCAAGGCCTTGATTTTGCAGAGAGTTCTACTGGAGCGTAACTTTGAGCACTTATGTAGTGCCAGCGGGTCAGTCTATTCTTGTTTTTAAAATTAAGCATGTAGATCTTTGTAGAATTGGGACATAAGTGATTTTCCCGTGGTCACACAGAAATTCTGGTGCTACAGCAGCACTATCTCACACATAATGTGAGTGAACTATAATACTGAAATAAAGAGAACTGTAAACTAGCTAGCCAGCTAATCATGTGTACTGGATTCATTGCTGCCTGTGTCCTTGAATAGCATTCCAAATGGGGCCTACTCTAAGTTCACAAACATGCTGTATCCTCCCCCCCGGCCCCGCTTTATTCAAGGGAATAAAACAACTCTGATCAGTTCATACATGCATCAGAACACATGTGTGAGTACCTTCGGCACAGAGCTGCTTCTTTATCCATGTGCACATTAATACGGCTGTGCAACTGGATGCCAACAGAAGAGAAAAGACTTTTCAAAGAGAGGGAGAAATACAAATGGCTCTGATATGTTGATTGGTGTACCTGCTAGGTTGCATGCTATGTGTTTCCAAGTACCAATTCCAAGGCTGATATGCTTACTCTTGTTCTCTATGGCCCTTGATAAGGAAATGAAATAATCTCCAGAAAATAAGTGCTCAAACAATTGCTGGCAGCTTTTCAGCTATCTATAAAATGAGATGATAGTGCTTATCTACCTAACAGGAGTGCTCTAAGAAAAAAAATCATTGTTTGAAGAACTTGATTGCTGGTCACAAGTGGTCCCTTCGCTGGGATGTGGCACGTTCAATCTTCCATCTTGGGGGCTATCCTCAGACCTGTTTGCCTCACAGGACCACAGGAAGTCTCAACGGTTTTGCTCCCTCGTGGGGCACAGTCCAGGGTCTGTCGTGGATGCCTTCCTCCTCTCATGGGAAGGTGGCCTTATTTACGCCTTCCCTACAATTCCGATGGTCCACAGGGTACTTCTCAAGATTCGCAGGGATCACGCTCGAGTCATACTGATAGCACTGGCGTGGCCGCACCAGCATTGGTTCACATCGCCACTGCAGATGTCTGTACAGGCACCCCTTGTGTTGCCCCTGCTCCCAGACCTGATCACACAGGATCGAGGCCACCTCCAGCACCTGAACCTGGAGTTGCTTCACCTCACAGCCTGGATGCTCAGTGGCTAAACTCGGTAGAAATTCAATGCTCACAGCAGGTTAGACAAGTTCTCCTTGGTAGCAGGAAACTCTCCACCAGGGCCACATACATGGCCAAGTGGAAACAGTTTTTTATCTGGGCAGAACAGCAGGGATAGGCCTCATTGCTTGCCTAAATCCCACTCATTCTTGACTACCTACTTCATCTGAAACAGCAGGGTCTTTCACTCTCTTCAGTTCGGGTCCACTTGGCGGCCATCTCCACGTTCCACCCAGGAGCTGACGGTGGTTGTCTTTGCAAACCCACTGGTTGGTCACTTCCTTAGAGGCCTGAATAGGCTTTTCCTGCATACTTGACAACCTGGCCTGGGACCTTAATTTGGTCCTTTCTGCCCTTACAGGGCCCCCCTTCGAGCCCCTGGCTACATGCTCATTACTGTGTCTCTCTCCTATAAGGTCATATTCCTCGTGGCTATCACCTCGGCCAGGAGGGTATCGGAGCTCAGAGCCCTGACCTCCGAGCTTCCATACACTGTTTTTTCACAAAGACAAAGTCCAACTCAGGCCACACTTGAAGTTCCTTTCTAAGGTGGTCTCCCAGTTCCACATGGGTCGGACATTTTTCTCCCTGTGTTCTATCCTAAGCCACACTCCTTTCCTTTAGCATGGAGCGTAGGCTGCATTCCCTAGACGTTTACAGGGCTCTGGCTTTCTATATTGAAAGAACCAAACCATTCAGGAAATCAATCCAACTCTTTTTTGCTGTGGCTGACAGGATGAAGGGGCTCCCTGCCTCGTCACAGCATATCTACTCATGGATCAAGGCCTGCATCCACGAATGCTACGATCAGGCTAAGGTGCCTGCCCCGCCTATCACAGCCCACTCCACAAGGGCACAGGCCAGCTCCGCGGTGTTCCTGGCTCAGGTTCTGACACAGGAAATATGCAGAGCTGCTACATGGTCTTCAATCCATACATTCACGTCACACTATGCCATCACACACCAGGCCAGAGACGATGCAGCTTTCGGCCATGCAGTGCTCCAATCCGCAGTGAACTTCGACCTCACTGCCTAAACACCGGCTTGTGAGTTACCTGCTTGGAATGGACATGAACAATCACTCGAAAAAATGGTTACTCACCTTTTTGTAACTGTTCTTCATGATGTGGTGGTCATGTCCATTCCAATACCCACCCTCCTGCCCCTCTGTTGGAGTGCCGGCAAGAAGGAACTGGGGGTGGAGGGTTGGCGGGCACCTATATAAGGCACCATGGAGGTGCCACTCCAGGGGGCGCACAGGCCGACCCTATGATGCTGCCAGGAGAAAATTTTCCAGCTGGTGTGCATGTGGTGCGCGCACACCTGCTTGGAATGGACATGAACAACACAGCTTGAACAACAGTTACAAAAAGGTAAGTAACCGTTTTATCATGTAATTAAAGACTATTGCACAGGCGACTTTTTAATTCTGGCACTTCCTAGCTTTTGAGTGCTTGAATTTTCAACCTTAATGATGTTCTTATAATGTATTTTATGTGTGTGAGAAAATGAGACGATGACATTAAATACATTGTCATTTTCCACTACTGTAATGAGAGCTGGTTGGAAGATCTTGGTGACTGAAAATTCAGTCTCTTTCTCCCCCACCTCTTTTTATGACTTCCCTGCCACGCCACCCATTTTCCCCACTGTATAGCCAGTTCTGTTTGAAATTCTCATCCACATGTAACCCTTTTCAATCCCCTGTTCATGGTCATTCCTTGCTGCAGTGTTGAATGTATCCACCCCTTCTCCTACCCCCTCCAAAGCATCTCTATTACTGAAGAGTGGTTAAAGTCTGCTTGTTCTGCCTTTCTCAGTGGCCCTATGGCCACCTTAGATCAATAGGTCCTGGATCTGCTGTGCTCCTTGGATTAATTGTTGGTGTCTGTCGGTAGTTTTATTGCTCTAGCTGGACTGTACAGCTTAAGGTGCAGTGCCTTGACCTGGTAATTAGGTGATTCAGTGAATATGCAACCCTTATGACCCAAATAATTGTACTTCAGTGCAATCAGATGAATTGGTTGTGAGAAGAAACTATCTTTATTAGGGAAAATGATGGGATGAAATTAAGGAAGGGGTGTAGGGTAAGATGTAGGAACAAAAAAGTCATGGGAATTTGGAGAATAATGGTCTGTGGGTCTCAATCCTATGAGGCGCTGAGCACCCTCAGCTCCCATCCCATTAACCAGTGGGAGTTGGGGGCTTTGGCACTATGCCCTAAAAGAGTTGACCCAGAAATTAGCGTGGCCTCTTTTTTGGAAAGCTCTTAATGCCTTCATCCTTTTTGCTTATGATTAACTAGCAAAATGAATATAAACATATGTTCTGTGTGTCTTGGTTTTCCACCACCAACAGCATGAACAGGTTAAATACCTTGCCTAGAGGATTTGGATCTTTACCAGCTCTGGAGGTTCTTGACTTGACTTATAACAACTTAAATGAAAATTCCCTGTCTGGAAACTTCTTCTATCTGAGTAAGAAACTTTTAAAAAAAATCTATAAATCTTCCTGAAATGATGCTTTGCTTTCTGCCAGTGAAATTTATTTGATAGAGACCAAACTTCAATAGAATTTTTTAGATATATGTTTTTCTTCCTTAGGTCCTCTTGAATATTTCTACATAGCTCAACAATACGTACCACTGATATACAGTCACTTGACACAATTGGGCATACAAGGACTTGGTTAGTAATGGCATATTAGCTTTCTTGAGGGTAATATTTTCTTGAGCCACATACTTAGCTAAAATTTAATAGACGCTAACAAGCCTCATGGGACAATAAAGAATGTTACCTTGAGACGTGCTGATGATCTGAAAGTAACCGCAACCAAGTTTCCAGAATTGTGTCTCTAGTTTTTGTATGTATGTTAAAACCATGTTAAGGTTACAAAGTCAAACACTCAGAAATCATGAAATCTCAGAATTCTGATTGCGGCTTTAATTGAGCCTTTTTGTCCTTATCTATTATGATAGTCTTTTATTATGTTACCACACATTGTTTTTTCCATATGATCCTACCTTTGAAGTGAATTCAATATTACTTTTTATTCTCATTCAACATGTGGTCCTCAGCCTTATTTACTGCACACCATCCAAACTGCATTGAATACAGTACTATTGGTTTCCTCCAGGGCATTTCTATGGCGTGCTGCTCATACTCTGAGTGTTTTAATAAAACATTAATGAATTTTAGCTTTAGAACACTCTTCTGAGATAGGGACATGGTGTTCTCCCCCATTTTATATCTGTGGAGCTGAGACACAGAGAAACTAAGGCAAAAACAGTCCAAAGTGTGCACTGATTTTTGAGTTCCTGACTTGAGACATCTAAGGCCTGATTTTTCAGAGTCCCTAGTGTTTTTACAGCACTGTACATGTTCAGAGCACAGTGCCTCCTTCCCGCCCCCGACTTCAGTTACAGTTGTGAACACTCGGCCTTTCTGCAAATCTGTCCCTAAGTATCTGTAGTAGGGCACCTAGAAAATGAGCAACACTGAATTAGTGGCCAACTGCGGACACTTTGGTTTATGTTTTTGCCCAGCAACAGATAGGAACTCTATGGCAGAGGCAGGGATAGAGTCTAGTTCCCCAGGAAAGCATTCAACTTCCTTAAAAAGGATCTTTTTTTTTCTCTTTTTTGCAATCCCATACCTCATTCACTAGACACCTTCTGACTTCTGCAACAAGTGAGGCAAGGGTCCTACAGACAGCAGCTTCTTTCAGAACAAAATCAGGGTTGTGTAGTGAAAGCTCCATCCTTCATGTGCACTCAGTGAGTCAGGGTAGAAGAAATAGTATGTGATCATGTAGTTAAAGACTGTATCATTAATGCAGGCATACACACAGGCTCAATTATGGTTACACAGATAATCTTTATTCTGGTGTTTCCTAACTTTTGAGTGTTTGACTTTTGCAACCTTAATATTTTTTCCAACAGTGTTTTTTTATTGGAAGTGCAATCAGAACATTAAGCAGAAAAAGTGGCAAAGAGGTTAGAGGAGGCCATGCTGCTTGCTGAGAAGGACTTACTGATTATCATCCAATAGAAGGAAAATTTTAAATTATCAAAAAGTTAAAAACGATGGCCACAATGCAACTAATGAGAAACCTGCAAAACAGATGTGCAACCTGCTCTCAGAAGGGATGGGAGGTCATAATCGTTCTCCCAGTGTTCACTGTTTTCTTTTGGTTTAATTTTCCTGAAAAGTACCATGCACAGCCACAATGCTGTATAAATAGTAATAAGCTAAATGGATATATTGGGTTTTTCTTTTTCTTTTTTGAATTTCACCATTCTGTGTTCTTCTGCAGGGAGAGAGGCTACCTATGAAAATATAGATGATTTGATTTGAACTCAGTTGTGTTTGTGTTATACTGTCTGTCCTGTTTTAAGATCTTTCCACAGCGCTGCATGTAGTTAAATATAGGTGTAAATTCATTCCAAAACACAGCTTTTTTTAATGCAAATTGGGTAATAACTAGGAATCAGATGTAATAAAGAGTAATTACTCCTTCTGACAGCTGAGTATTGAAACTATGTGCCAGAACCTGCCAGAGTCTATTGTAGAAATTGTTAATTGTGTCAGTCCTTTTGGATATAGATGTTTTCCTGAACACACCACCAATACAATAAGGCAGTAAATCTAAGTTTGACCTGCTTGTTATTATTGTGAGCCCTGAGTATGTCAAAGGCTTTTCACCAAGTCAGGGTTATTAATCAAAGCTGACTCTCTTATTGATCAGACCTCAAATGGTTGGGCCATATGCCACCCTGTTTATATATTGCTGTTTAATTTGCAGCCACCCTGCGTGCACTCTATCTAAGTGACAACGATTTTGAAATCCTGCCTCCAGATATTGGGAAGCTCACAAAGTTGCAGATAGTAAGTAATTTATCTAAATTCTTGGAAAATCAATTCACTTTCGCAGCCCTTGTAGTAGTAGAATCTAGTCAATTTGAGAAGTAGTGGTTATTCCTGAAAAACAAACCCTACTACACCTCGTACTGTTTCTTGTTTATCTTGTAAATAAATTGGAAGAATTGAGTGTTGGGGGGCAACGGGTGGGCAGAGAGTAAGTGTTCTCTTTTAGGCTGCTTTATTTTAACTGAAAATTGTTCTGACAACTTTATATTTTCTTTTAGCTGAGCCTTAGGGACAATGACCTGATATCACTGCCTAAAGAAATTGGTGAACTCACTCAGCTTAAGGAACTTCATATCCAGGGAAACCGTCTTACTGTGCTGCCCCCAGAACTAGGTAAGACTGTAGATGGTGCTTTGTTGTTTTGAGTAATAATGATTGACACAATGTACTTCCTGTTGATAACCTAAACCATCTGTTGATCTCCAAGAAATAGTCTTTGCTGAGGTTGTCATTGCTGCTATTATCTGTCTATTTCCCCAGATACCCACTCATTTTCTCTCTTGTTGGGTTTGTGTGTATTTGGGAGAGGAAGGGCTTGTGTTTGTCATGTTGCAGATTTGGCTGCATTACTTGTTCCCATATTATGTATGACCTGTGTATTAGTCAGTCAGATAGCAAAATTTGCATACTGCATTCTGCTTTGTACATAATTTCTTTTAAAAATCTATTTTAATTGTCTGGAGCTAGTTGTGTTGAAATCATTGCTACAGTCAGCAAAAAAGAAATTTTGAATTCTCAGTGCTTGGATAGAAGTGGCTTTCTTGAGCCTGTTTCTGTAGAAATGGAAGTTTGGTCAACAAAAGTAAGATAAGGCTAAGTTAGTTGTTTTTTTGTTTAAGTCTATATTTTGATAGCAAAAAATATTACGACGATCTGACAATTTTCCCTCAAAACAGTTGAACCAGCAGATGAACTATGGATTTGTGATTTCTGCCATTACCACTAGTAACGTAATTTTCTTTAACCAAAAGGTAATGGTCTTCATTAAAAACTAAACCCCTGAGTGTATAGCACATTTGCATTGCCCTAGTGCATTTTTGTGTTATGTGCATTGACTTCAGTGGAGTTGTGGTCATTTTCTCAAAATCTCCATTTGGGTTAGAGTGTTTTATGATACCCTTGAAAAATTGTCTTTTGATGTAAATATGCAGCAGGATCAGTTATTGGTTGCTCTGCCTTCTGAATTTTATCCTTGTCTCTACCTACTCCTATCAACTAATTGCTACATGCACGCACTCACTCACTTTGGTGCCCTTCTACCCCGATATAACGCTGTCCTCAGGAGCCAAAAAATCTTACCGTGTTCTAAGTGAAACTGCATTATATTGGACTTGCCTTGATTCGCCGGAGTGTGCAGTGTGCCCCTCCCCCCCCACCAGCACTGCTTTATGGTGTTATAACACGAATTCGGATACATCGGGGTAGAGGTGTATGTGTACACATCCTCTTGCACTGTGTGTGTGTGTATATATATCAAATTAAAAAAAAGATATTTTGTAAATCCACAATTCTTAGTTTACACGTGTCACTAAGCTTTGTCCTAAAGCCATTGGAAAAGTGTCTGATCATCTGTCATAAACAGATAGCTAAGGGTTAATGTCTCTTTCACCTGAAGCACCTGACCAGAGGACCAATCAGGAAACCGGATTTTTTCAACTTTGGGTGGAGGGAATTGAGTGTCTTTGTCTTTGTTTTCCGTCTGCCTGCCTCTCTGAGCTTTGGAGAAGTAGCTCTACTTTCTAGTCTTCTGTTTCTAAGTGTAAGGACAAAGAGATCAGATAGTAAGTTCTATGGTTTTCTTTTCTTTGGTATTTGCATGAATATAAGTGCTGGAGTGCTTTGATTTGTATTCTTATGGAATAAGGCTGGTTATTCCATATTCTTTTAAGCAATTGACCCTGTGTTGTATTATCTCAATACAGAGAGACTATTTGTATTTTTTCTTTCTTTTTTATATAAAGCTTTCTTTTAAGACCTGTTGGAGTTTTTCTTTACTTCAGGGAAATTGAGTCTGTACTCACCAGGGAATTGGTGGGAGGAAGAAATCAAGGGGAGATTTGTGTGTTGGATTGCTAGCCTGACCTTGCATTCCCTCTGGGGGAATAGGAAAGTACTTTTTGTTTCCAGGATTGGGAACAGAGAGGGAGATTCACTCTGTTTGGGTTCACAGAGCTTGTGTCTGTGTATCTCTCCAGGAGCACCTGGAGGGGGGAAGGGAAAAAGGATTATTTCCCTTTGTTGTGAGACTCAAGGGATTTGGGTCTTGGGGTCCCCAGGGAAGGTTTTTCAGAGGGACCAGAGTGCCCCAAAACACTCTAATTTTTTGGGTGGTGGCAGCAGGTACCAGGTCCAAGCTGGTAACTAAGCTTGGAGGTTTTCATGCTAACCCCCATATTTTGGACGCTAAGGTCCAAATCTGGGACTAAGGTTATTACATGGTGTGCAGCTGGTGGGAGATAGACTAGAAGCCAGTAGAAATATTATATTTTTCTTTTCTCTGCTAAGGGCTTTTTAGCAGAGAGAAGCAGTTGGTTTTAAAAGGGAACCAGAGAGAATTTTTTTTTTTCTGCTCTCTCTGGCAGTTTGTGGCTTGCATGTTAAGCGAGAAGCCATTCAGAACCTGTTAAGGGTCTTTTGTCATGCAATAGCCCTCCCATTAGGAGGCAAGACCAGCACTTATAGGCATGCAAATAAAGTGGTTTTTCTGGTTTCCCTTCATTGAACATTAGCTAGAGAGAAAAAAGGACAAAAAACACTGTTGCTAGGCAGACTTCAGGAGGCAACAGAGAACCTGCAGTTCAGAAGATAAACACCGGAGGGCACCCCAACACAAGAAAACAGGAATCATGACTTCTAAGGCAAAAATTGAGGCCCAAGAGCAAGTCAGAGAAGCTGAACACAGGCGACAACTGGAAATAAAACAAACAGAGATGGAAATAAGAGAAAGAGAAAGAGAGGCGGCCCACCGCCGAGAAATGGAAAAGCACCAAAAAGAAATGGAAAAACAACAAAAAGAGAATGACGAGAAGGAAAAACAGAGAAAACATGAACTGGAGTTGGCAAAAGCTGGGCTGCATGTGCCAGCCAACCCTAACAACCCGGCGCCAAATATTGCTCCACAGCACAGGAAATTTCCCACCTACAAGGCAGGTGATGACACCGAGGCCTTCTTGGAAAATTTTGAAAGAGCCTGTCTTGGGTACAGCATTCCCGAAGACCAGTACATGGTAGAATTGAGGTCACAGCTCAGTGGACCTTTAGCAGAGGTGGCAGCTGAAATGCCTAAGCACCAAATGAATGACTATAAACTTTTTCAAACCAAGGCCAGATACAGGATGGGGATAACCCCAGATCATGCCCGTCGGCGTTTCAGAAACCAAAAGTGGAAACCAGAGGAGTCATTTCCCAAACACGCCTACTACATTGCAAAAAACTATGAGGCCTGGCTAACAGGAAACAACATTCAAACCTTGGAAGAACTAAACCTCCTCATACAAATGGAGCAGTTCTTGGATGGTGTTCCTGAAGACATCACGCGGTACATACAAGATGGAAACCCCAAGAATATCGCTGAGGCGGGGGAGATTGGAGCCAAATGGATGGAACTGGCAGAAAGCAAGAAAGCTACTGTCAAGGGGAACGATTACCCCAGGGGGCACACAGACCATAAACCCTACAACCGAGGACAGCCAAAGACCCCACATACCACCCAAGTAAAGCCACAGATACCCTACCCTTCAACCTCACCAGTCTCCAGTAACTCACCTCGGCCCAGTGACCCATCAGATGGAAGATGCTTTAAGTGTAATGAACTGGGACATATCAAGGCCAAGTGTCCCAAGAACACCATGCGAGTGCAATTCATTACACCACCATCACACCAAAGATCCCCAGGCCCGGATGCCTCTCAAATACCCTTGGAGCGAAGGGAAAATTTGAGAGTGGGTGGAAAGAAGGTTACTGCGTGGAGAGACACGGGGGCACAAGTGTCAGCTATCCACCAATCCTTCGTTGACCCCAAATTCATCAACCCAAAGGCCAAAGTTACAATTTACCCCTTCATGTCACAAGCTGTAGACTTGCCTACAGCTCAACTGCCTGTCCAGTACAAAGGCTGGTCAGGAATGTGGACTTTTGCAGTCTATGACAATTATCCTATCCCCATGCTACTGGGGGAAGACTTGGCCAACCAGGTGAGGCGGGCCAAGAGAGTGGGAATGGTTACACGTAGCCAAACCAGGCAAGCTTCCAGACCCATTCCTGTTCCTAAGCCGTCCACAGAGGCCCCGTCTGTGTTACCAGAGACCCAGACAGAGGTAGTGGACCCGGATTCCATGCCTACCACTGAAACAGCCACAGCATCTCCAGTCCCAGGCCCGGAACTGGAACAGCAACCAGCACCAGCAAGTGCAACCACATCTTCAAACTCAACGCCAGAGGGCGCCAGCGAGCCAGAACTGGCAGAAGCAAAAGACAACCATACCCAAAAGGCTCAGCCAGAGCCTGAAATACCCTCAGGTGCACCAGCGGAGAGCGGTTCACCAGCAACGGAAGCAACCCCATCACCTACATCGCTTCCAGAGGGACCAAGCCCAAGTCCACAGTCTGAGGAAGAACTGGTGACCCCAGCCTCAAGGGAGCAGTTCCAAACTGAACAGGAAGCGGATGACAGCCTTCAGAAAGCGTGGGCGGCGGCACGGAGCACCCCACCGCCTCTCAGCTCTTCTAATCAATCCCGGTTTGTTATAGACCAAGGACTTTTATACAAGGAAATTCTTTCTGGTGGACACCGGGAAGAATGGCAGCCGCAAAAACAGTTGGTGGTTCCAACTAAGTACCGGGAGAAGCTCTTAAGCTTAGCCCATGATCATCCCAGTGGCCATGCTGGGGTGAACAGAACCAAGGACCGGTTGGGGAAGTCCTTCCACTGGGAGGGGATGGGCAAGGATGTTGCCAAGTATGTCCGGTCTTGTGAGGTATGCCAAAGAGTGGGAAAGCCTCAAGACCAGGTCAAGGCCCCTCTCCAGCCACTCCCCATAATTGAGGTCCCATTTCAGCGAGTAGCTGTGGATATTCTGGGCCCTTTCCCAAAAAAGACGCCCAGAGGAAAGCAGTACGTACTAACTTTAGTGGACTTTGCTACCCGATGGCCAGAAGCAGTAGCTCTAGGCAACACCCGGGCTAACACTGTGTGCCTGGCCCTAACAGACATCTTTGCCAGGGTAGGTTGGCCCTCTGACATCCTTACAGATTCAGGGTCTAATTTCCTGGCAGGGACCATGGAAAAACTGTGGGAAACTCATGGGGTGAATCACTTGGTTGCCACCCCATACCACCATCAAACCAATGGCCTGGTTGAAAGGTTCAATGGAACTTTGGGGGCCATGATACGAAAATTCATCAACGAATTCTCCAATAATTGGGACCTAGTGTTGCAGCAGTTGCTGTTTGCCTACAGGGCTGTACCACATCCCAGTTTAGGGTTTTCACCATTTGAACTTGTGTATGGTCACGAGGTTAAGGGGCCATTACAGTTGGTGAAGCAGCAATGGGAGGGGTTTACGCCTTCTCCAGGAACTAACATTCTGGACTTTGTAAGCAACCTACAAAGCACCCTCCGACACTCTTTAGCCCTTGCTAGAGAGAATCTAAAGGATGCTCAGGAAGAGCAAAAGGCCTGGTATGACAGACATGCCAGAGAACGTTCCTTCAAGGTAGGAGACCAGGTTATGGTCTTGAAGGCGCAACAGGCCCATAAAATGGAAGCATCATGGGAAGGGCCCTTCACGGTCCAAGAGCGCCTGGGAGCTGTAAACTACCTCATAGCATTTCCCAATTCCTCACTAAAGCCTAAAGTGTACCATGTTAATTCTCTCAAGCCTTTCTATTCCAGAGATTTACAGGTTTGTCAGTTTACAGTCCAGGGAGATGATGCTGATTGGCCTGACGGTGTCTACTACGACGGGAAAAAAGACGGTGGCGTGGAAGAGGTGAACCTCTCAACCACCCTGGAACGTCTGCAGCGGCAACAAATCAAGGAGCTGTGCACTAGCTTCGCCCCATTGTTCTCAGCCACCCCAGGACGGACTGAACGGGCATACCACTCCATTGATACAGGTAATGCTCACCCAATCAGAACCCCACCCTACCGAGTGTCTCCTCATGCCCAAGCTGCTATAGAACGGGAGATCCAGAACATGCTACAGATGGGTATAATCCGCTCATCTACCAGTGCATGGGCATCTCCAGTGGTTCTGGTACCCAAACCAGATGGGGAAATACGCTTTTGCGTGGATTACCGTAAGCTAAATGCTGTAACTCGTCCGGACAACTATCCAATGCCACGTACCGATGAGCTATGGGAAAAGTTGGGACGTGCCCAGTTCATCTCTACAATAGACTTAACCAAGGGGTACTGGCAAGTACCGCTAGATGAACCTGCCAAGGAGAGGTCAGCATTCGTCACCCATGCGGGGGTGTATGAATTCAATGTCCTTCCTTTCGGCCTTCGAAATGCACCCGCCACCTTCCAGAGGCTGGTAGATGGTCTACTAGCTGGACTGGGAGAATTTGCAGTTGCCTACCTCGATGATGTGGCCATATTTTCAGACTCCTGGCCCGAACACCTACTACACCTGGAAAAGGTCTTTGAGCGCATCAGGCAGGCAGGACTAACTGTTAAGGCCAAAAAGTGTCAAATAGGCCAAAACAGAGTGACTTACCTGGGGCACCAGGTGGGTCGAGGAACCATAAACCCCCTACAGGCCAAGGTGGATGCTATCCAAAAGTGGCCTGTCCCAAGGTCAAAGAAACAGGTCCAATCCTTCTTAGGCTTGGCCGGATACTACAGGCGATTTGTACCACACTACAGCCAAATCGCTGCCCCACTGACCGACCTGACCAAAAAGACCCAGCCAAATGCAGTTAAGTGGACTGATGAGTGTCAAAAGGCCTTTACCCAACTTAAGGCAACGCTCATGTCTGACCCTGTGCTCAGGGCCCCGGACTTTGACAAGCCATTCCTAGTAACCACGGATGCATCTGAGCGTGGTATAGGAGCAGTGCTCATGCAGGAAGCAACAGATCACAACTTCCATCCTGTCGTGTTTCTCAGCAAGAAACTGTCTGAGAGGGAAAGTCACTGGTCAGTCAGTGAAAAGGAATGCTATGCCATTGTGTACGCCCTGGAAAAGCTACGCCCATATGTTTGGGGACGGCGGTTCCAACTACAAACTGACCATGCTGCACTAAAGTGGCTTCATACTGCCAAGGGGAACAACAAGAAACTTCTTCGTTGGAGTTTAGCTCTCCAAGATTTTGATTTTGAAATTCAACACATCACAGGAGCTTCTAACAAAGTAGCTGATGCACTCTCCCGTGAGAGTTTCCCAGAATTCAGTAGTTAAAAAGTGTTCTTAAAATGTAGAAGTCTGTTAGTTATATACTTAGGAGTATATGTAAAGGTGTATGTGTTGTATTAATCTGTTTATTTTCAAGTTCTAGAAGGAAATCGCCGCCAGTGAGCTTCCCCACTGTCTGCAATTTGGGGGGCGTGTCATAAACAGATAGCTAAGGGTTAATGTCTCTTTCACCTGAAGCACCTGACCAGAGGACCAATCAGGAAACCGGATTTTTTCAACTTTGGGTGGAGGGAATTGAGTGTCTTTGTCTTTGTTTTCCGTCTGCCTGCCTCTCTGAGCTTTGGAGAAGTAGCTCTACTTTCTAGTCTTCTGTTTCTAAGTGTAAGGACAAAGAGATCAGATAGTAAGTTCTATGGTTTTCTTTTCTTTGGTATTTGCATGAATATAAGTGCTGGAGTGCTTTGATTTGTATTCTTATGGAATAAGGCTGGTTATTCCATATTCTTTTAAGCAATTGACCCTGTGTTGTATTATCTCAATACAGAGAGACTATTTGTATTTTTTCTTTCTTTTTTATATAAAGCTTTCTTTTAAGACCTGTTGGAGTTTTTCTTTACTTCAGGGAAATTGAGTCTGTACTCACCAGGGAATTGGTGGGAGGAAGAAATCAAGGGGAGATTTGTGTGTTGGATTGCTAGCCTGACCTTGCATTCCCTCTGGGGGAATAGGAAAGTACTTTTTGTTTCCAGGATTGGGAACAGAGAGGGAGATTCACTCTGTTTGGGTTCACAGAGCTTGTGTCTGTGTATCTCTCCAGGAGCACCTGGAGGGGGGAAGGGAAAAAGGATTATTTCCCTTTGTTGTGAGACTCAAGGGATTTGGGTCTTGGGGTCCCCAGGGAAGGTTTTTCAGAGGGACCAGAGTGCCCCAAAACACTCTAATTTTTTGGGTGGTGGCAGCAGGTACCAGGTCCAAGCTGGTAACTAAGCTTGGAGGTTTTCATGCTAACCCCCATATTTTGGACGCTAAGGTCCAAATCTGGGACTAAGGTTATTACATCATCTTCGAGTGCTTGCTCATGTCGATTCCATTCTAGGTGTGTGCACACCTACCTGCATAGTTGTCAGAGACTTTTGCCTTTGTTGCTGTGCCCTGGTCTCTGCATCGGTCCAGGTCACTGGTTTGCCGCCACAGATCACCTGTACTGCACTCCCGGTTTCCACCCTCATGCAGTCTCTCGCCCAGAGGGAAGTGCAGGTTGCCATACAGTCGACACCGGTCATCTTTGCACCGACGAGCACCATCAACGAGACTTCAGGAATGCTCCCCAACATGACGCTGTTCCCCCTACTCCCAGGACCGGTCTGCCTATTTGAGATACCAGTCGCCCACGGCGACTGTTAGCCACAGAACTTGGGTCAACTTGTGGAACTCCTTACCTGAGGAGGTTGTGAAGGCTAGGACTATAACAGGGTTTAAAAGAGAACTGAATAAATTCATGGTGGTTAAGTCCATTAATTGCTATTAGCCAGGATGGGTGAGGAATGGTGTCCCTAACCTCTGTTTGTCAGAGGATGGAGATGGATGGCAGGAGAGAGATTGCTTGATCATTGCCTGTTAAGTTCACTCCCTCTGGGGCACTTGGCATTGGCCACTGTCAGTAGACAGGATACTGGGCTGGATGGACCTTTGGTCTGACCCGGTATGGCTGTT
The DNA here is from genome assembly GCF_025201925.1 of Gopherus flavomarginatus. Classification (NCBI taxonomy): domain Eukaryota; kingdom Metazoa; phylum Chordata; order Testudines; family Testudinidae; genus Gopherus; species Gopherus flavomarginatus. The sequence goes on from NC_066618.1 coordinate 42,719,542, forward strand.
CTTGTTACGTTATGTTGGGTGTCGACGGTCCCACCCTGGTCACTGGAGGAGGATTTCTCCAGCATGGAGAGGGAGACAGCACTGTTGTGACTGGGATCCTGAGGTTGCATCCACCTCAGCGATGCTGAGCAGGCAGCAGGGCCAGTGCAGTGGCCACTATCTTTGGTCCGCCATCTCTTCTGACTCTTGGCCTATAAGACACTTGGTTCAATGGGCTCTCCCCTTCCACCCCTGCACGGGTCGCACTTCTGGTGCACAAAGGGGTGCTAAACATTGCCAAAGCCCTCTATCAAAGCCCGTCCTCCATCTTTCCCATTTCCAGGATGGCCAAGAAAAAGAATTTTTTTTCCCAGCCACAGGGTTGAATGCTTATACACCCACCTGCCTCCCGAGGTCGTTGGTTGTGTCAGCGGCCAGTGAAAAGGACAAGCAAGGGCATGCTAGTTCCACCCTCAAAAAATAAGGAGGAAAATGTATTCCACAGGCAGTCTCCCAACTCTGAGTCATGAACCACCAGGCTCTTTGGGGCAATATAACTTTAACTGTAGGACTGCCTCCACAAGTTTAAGGACTCTGTACCCTAGGAGGTGGCCAAAGAGTTCAGGACCCTTGTTGAGGAGGGTACTGCAGCGGCTCTGTGCTCCCTCCAGATGACCTGGGATGAGATGCAATTCCTGGCTTCAGACCTCAGGCTATCCCAAGAAATTCAGTTCTCGATATAAGATCTCCCGTTGGATGGAGTTGGGCTGTTTTTGGAACAGACAGACATGAGGCTGCACGGTCTGAGGGATACTTGGACCACCCTCTCTTCCCTGAGGATGCATGTGCCTCAGTCAGCAGGGAGACAATTCTGGTTCTCCCCACCACCAAGGCCTTGGCAGCCTCGGCAGGGCTTTGAGGAGAAGGGATGCTGGTTTTAGTCACCACCACCATTCCTCCTCTTGTTCACTTGTACAACCTGACCCAGTGAAACACCATTGGGCCAGAAGCAGGTGTTTTGGGTTTGCACTCAAGACCTGTGCCCTGGTCACCTCCTCAGATCTGCCCCCATCTTTTTTTTCCTCAGTTGTCTCCATCCCTACCCTTTGGCCTGGTTGAGAGTCACCTCGGACCAGTGGGAGCTAGAGATTGTTACGAGGCGACACCCTTCAGTTTTTGGGCTCTCCACCTCCTCTCTTCCCTGTCCCTCTTCAGGGACCACTCTTCTCATGAGCAACGTCTCATTCAGGAGGTAGACAACCTCCTACAACTGTGGGTGGTGGAAGAGGTCCCTCCAGAAATGAAGGGGAAAGGTTTCTACTTCCACTATTTCCTGATTGCAAAAGCAAAAGGGGGCCTAAAACCCATTCTGGACCTGAACAACCCAACAGGTACCTCCATGAAGTTAAAATTTTTTCTCATGGTTTCACTGGTATCCATCTTCCCCTCCATGGATCCGGGAAACTGGTACACTGCTCTTGACTTGAAAAATGCTTGTTTCCATATCTCTAGTTTCCAAGGACACAGACAGTTCCTCCATTTTATGATGAGCCAGTGCCATTTCCAGTTCACGGTGCTTCCCTTTGGCCTCTTCTCAGCCCCACGGGTATATACAAAATGCATGGCCCTAGTAGCCACTTACCTGAGGCGTCAAAGGGGTCCAGGTCTATCCTTATCTTGATGATTGGCTCATCAAAGACAGATTGTGGGATCAAGTGCAGAGCAGCCTCGATCTGGTGCGTTCTACATGCCACGACCTGGGCCTGTTAGTTAATGAAAAGAAATCAACCCTCATACCAGTGCGATGGAAGAGTTCATTGGGGCATGCCTTGATTACTTGTGAGTGAGCGCATTCCTTCTGGAGGCTTGTTTCCAAGCCACATCAGATGAAATCTCCCATGTAAGGAGCCACCGCCTACACTTGCCTAAGGTTCTTAGGCCATATGGTTGTCTATGTTTATGTGGTCCATCACCTCCAGCCACTGCAGGAATGGTTTGTGTCGGTGTACATCCCCAACAAGCATGACCTGGACCTGGTAGTCAGGGTGGCAGCCCACATCTGTTCATCACTGGCGTGGTGATTGGACCCCACATTAGTGTTGCAGGGAGTCCCCTTTGCAGCCCCATCCCAGTTGCTAACTCTGGTGTCGGATGTCTCAGGCCTGGGCTGGGGACCCCACACCTGGGCAAGCTCAGTATGCAAGGGTGCTGGTTGCAGAGGGAGCGGTCGACCCCCATAAATGTCAGGAGCTCAGGGCGGTTCGCCTGGCCTGTCAGGTTTTTCAGTCCCATTTACAAGGCAAAGTGGGTCAAGTCCTGATGGACATCACTACCACAATGTTTTATATCACGAATTCTCAACTTTTTTCTTTCTGAGCGCGCCCCGCCCTTGCCTCCCAACATACTATTAAAAACTCCACAGCCCACCAGTGCCACAACTGTTTTTCGCATATAAAAGCCAGGGCCAGCGTTAGATGGTAGCAAGCGGGGCAATTGCCCAGGGCCCTACTCCCTGTGAAACTAAGTTGCTAAGTACCGCTCTGAAAATGCTGGAGCTGTATGTCCCAGGCCCGGCACATAAATGGTTCAAACCTCAGCAGCCTCAAGGACAAGGGAGTCAGCCTCAGCAGGACCCCTCTGAAGAAGGCCAAGGGCTACAAGCGCCGCCAGAGTCACTCTCCTCCACCCCCTGCTCAGTCAGGCTCTATCCAGAATAAGGAAGGGCCAAGCGACCATTTTGAGGGTGCGCCAGAGAGCGACCTACCAGACTATTCCCCGGATCCATCTTCCTGTTTTTTTCCCAGCCGCTTTCCCTTTTTCCTCCCTGTATGAACCAAAATAACCTCAGACCGCTGGGTCCTGAGCACAGTGACGCAGGGCTGTATTCTCCAGTTTCTTTCTACCCCTTCCTCACCCCTCTTCAGGGACTCTTTTCACAAGAGTCTCCTCGTGCAGGAGGTTCAAGGGTTGCTGCAGCTGGGGCAATGGAGGAAGTTCATCTAGAGTATAGGAACAGAGGGTTTTATTCCCGATACTTTTTAATACCAAAGGCAGTCTACATCTCATTCTGGGACCTGCAAGACCTCAACAAGTACCTAAAGAAGCTGAAGTTGTGCATGGTCTCCCTGGCCTCTATCATCCTCTCCCTGGATCCGGGAGACTGGTATGCCACCCTCGACCTAAAGGATGCATTCTTCCAAGGGCACGGACATTTTCTCCAATTCATGGTGGGACCTGGCCACTGTCCATATACGATCCTCCCGTTTGGCCTGGCGACAGCACCGAGTGTGTTTGCCAAGTGCCTGTTGGTGGTGGCGGCTTACCTCAGGCGCCAGTGTATCCAGATCTATCCGTACCTCAACAACTGGTCAAGGGCAGCTCCAGGTCTCAGGTCCAAAAGGATGTCACAGTAGTGCAAACCACATGCTGCTCCCTGGGCCTACTGGTGAACGACATAAAATCTGTTAATTCCAGTGAAAGGATAAAATTCATTGGAGCGGTGCTCGACTTGACCTGCACAAGAGCGTTCCTACCACTAAAAAGGATATGGACATTGACTGACCTTATCGCAGAGGTGTCCGTGTTCCCCTTGACTACAGCCAGGGTCTGCCTGCGTCTGCTGGGCCACATGACAGCTTGCACATACGCTGTCCACCATGCCAGGCTCCGGATGTGGCCCCTGCAACAGTGGCTGACAATGGTCTATTCCCAGTCCAGGGATCACCTGGAAAAGATCATTACCATCTCTTCCCCCTCCCCCCGGCAATACTCACCTCACTGCAATGGTGGACCGATCATGAGAGGGTCCTAAAGGGAGTTCCATTCGACAGCTCCCCTCACTCCGTTGAGTTGGTGTCGGATGCCCCAGACCTTGTTTGGGATCCACACCTCAGAGTTCTCTGGACCCCAGGTATGTGGTTCTCGGAGATGGAGTTCCACAGAAATGTCAAAGAACTCGAAGCAGTCCGATTGACATGCAGTGTCTTCCTACACCACCTGTCGGGCAAGGTGATGAGAGTCCTGACGGACAACACAGCCATGATGTTCTACATCAGGCCTGCACAACATGCGGCCCACAGAGGCTCACTTTGCGGCCCGCGGCCGGGATTCAAAGGGCTCTGAGCTGCCCACAGCGGCGGGGAGCCCAGAGCTCTTTGAATCCCAGCCACGGCCGGGATTCATAGGGCTCTGGGCTGACCGCGGCGGCGGGGAGCTCAGAGCTCTTTAAATCTCAGCCGCGGCCGGGATTCAAAAGGCTCTGGGCTGCCCACAGCGGTGGGGAGCCCAGAGCCATTTAAATCTCAGCCGCCAGGGCCGGCTTTAGGCCAATTCAACCAATTCCCCTGAATCAGCCTGCCCCTAGGAGGACCACATGCCCAAGCCCCAGTACAGTGTACTGGCAAAAGCCAGTGCGCTGTAGCGGGATGGCCCAGCTTACCCAGGGGGCAATTTAAAAGGCCTGTGGCTCCCAGGCCCTTTAAATTGCCACCAGAGCTCCACTGCTGGAGCCCTGGGGTAGGGCTGTGGGGCTCTGGGGGCTATTGAAAAAGTCTGGGGTTCCCATCGCTTCTACCACCCCGGCCCTTTAAATAGCCACTGGAGCCCCACCACTTCCCCAGGGTTCCCATGGCTATTTAAAAGGCTGGGGGCGGTAGAAGAAGGAGAGCCCCGGGCCCTTTAAATACCCCCAGAGCCCTGGGGTAGCGGGGGGCTCTGGGGGCTATTTAAAGGGCCGGGGCTCCAGCTGCATCTGCCGCACCTGTCCTTAAATAGTCGCTGAAGCCACACCACTTCCCCAGGGCTCCCTCGGCTATTTACAGGGCTGGGGCGGTAGAAGCAGGGGAGCCGCAGGCTCTTTAAATAGCCCCAGAGCCCTGGGGTAGCAGGGTGGGGGAGTCTCCAGATGCCTTTGCTGCCCTGGTCCTGTAAATAGCCCCTGGAGCCCCACCACTGCCCCAGGGCTCCTGCAGCTATTTACAGGGCTGGGGCAGTGGAAGCAGGGGAGCCCCAGGCCCTTTAAATAGCTCCTGAGCCACGGGCTGCTACTTGTGAGGGAGGCAGGAGGAGGGGGCACTCACCATACAGGATGGGCTGTCCCCCCTGTTCCTGCACCAGTTGCCTGCAGCCAACCCCTGCCACACCTCCTGCCCTGCCTGCACCAGTTCCTGTCTGCAGCCAGCCCTGCACCCGCTGCCCACAGCCAGCCCGTCTCCAGCCAGCCCCTCACCCCCTGCCTTGCTTTCATCCCTGCACCAACCCCTGTCTCCAGCCAACCCCTACTGCACCCTCTGCCTGAAGCCAGCCAGTCCTGCACTCCTTTGTCTCCAGCCCTGCCAACCCATGCCGCACCCCCCCTGTGGCCCTGCCTGAAGCCAGCCAGCCCATCCCACATGCCGTCTCCAGCCTGCCCCACACCCCTTGCCCAGCCTGCAGCCAGACACTACCTCCAGCCACCTCCCCCCCACCTCCAGCCATCCCCATGTCCACTGGTGCCCTGTAGTTCCCGGGGAAGTAACCCTGCACACTTGCTTCAATGAGGTGGGCAGGGAGCAGCTGGGACCCACACGTGCACCCTAGCACACCCTCAGGGAGTGACGGAGCTTATTTCTAGTTCAGACACATCTTTTTAAAAAAAAACTTTAGGTAGGTTTAATATATATCTGTACTTTCCCGGACGTGTCAGGCTTTTTGGATCTTAAATCGCCATCCAGGAGGAAAATACGGACATATGGTAACCCTATTGGTACAAAAAATACATACTGTGGCAGAACTTTTTATAGGGAACCGGTTGCTAAGAAATGAGAGGCTTTTTTTTACATTTTTTTTTCTTTCAGTCATCCCTGCCGGGGCCCCGCCGAAAATGTTCGAATTGGGCCCCGCACTTCCTAAAGCCGGCCCTGCCAGCTGCGGACGGGATTCAAAGGCTCTGGGCTCCCCACAGCTGCGGGGAGCCCAGAACCCTTTGAATCCCAGCCGCAGCCGGCATTCAAAGGGCTCTGAGCTGCCTGCAGAGATTCTCGGGCATAGCTGAGATTTAAAGGGCTCAGGGCTCCCCGCCGCCACAGGCAGCCCAGATCCCTTTGAATCCCGGCGGCGGCTCCAGTGGATGCGCTGGGGCTGGGATTTAAAGGGCTTGGGCTCCCCTCAGCAGCAGGAGCTCTGGGCCCTTTAAATCCCTACCCTAGCCCCCCAAAGCTCCGGGTTCCTGCAGCCGCCGGAGCCCCGGGCCCTTTAATTTGACCCTGAGGGCTCCCAGCCAGCTCTTCAGCTGGGAGCCCCTGGTTCATTTAAAATCAAGTATCACCTCCCCACCCCCAACCTTCTTTTTTGGCCCACAGCTGTTTTGGTGGGGCGGCACTGGGAAAGGAGGGTTTGTTTCTGCAGGGCTGGGTGGTGCTGGGGTGCAGTGTTTCTGCTGGGCCGGGGGGGTTGTTTCCACGGGGCTGGGGGGGTTTCGGCCCTCAGCTGTTTTCTTTGGAGTAATGTGGCCCTCACCAGTTTACGAGTTGTGCAGGCCTGTTCTACATCAACAGGCAAGGGGGAGCGTGCTCGTCAGCTCTCTGCCAAGCGACACTCCATCTCTGGAGCTTCTACATAGAGTACAAGATCCACCTGGAATCTTGTCACCTCCCTAGTATCAAAAACACACTAGCGGATCACCTCAGCAGGGCCTTCTCATCTCACCACAAGTTGGCTCTCCACCGGGAAGTAACCTACGTGATGGGGAACTTTCCAAGTGGACCTGTTCATCACCAGGCAGAACAGAAAATGTCACTGGTTTTGTTCTCAGCAAGGTCTGGGAAAGGACTACCTCTCCAATGCCTTCCTCCTGTCATGGTTGGGAAGGCTGATGTACACATTCTGTCCAATCCCACTCATTGCCAAGGTTCTGTCAAAGATTGAGAGACAGGGTGCAGGTTATCATGATTGCCCCAGCATGGTCTTGCCAGCACTAATTTGGCACACTCATGAACCTGTTAATGGCCCTTCTCTGGCCCCTGCCCAACCAATCAGACATGCTGTCACAGGACCCTGGTCAGCTCTTACACCCCAACCTCACGCCTTCCACCTCTCGGCACGGATGCTGCATGGCTGAACTCGGAGGAGCGGACCTGTTTTGGAGGAGGTTCAACAGGTCCTCCTGGAAAGTAGGAAGCCTTCCACTAGACTTACCTGGCCAAGTGGACAAGATTTTCCCACTGGATATCCGAGCACAGTATATCTTCCCTCGCGCTCTTCCGTACAGGCAGTCCTGGACTACCTGCTCCATTTGAGGAACCAGAGCCTGGCACACTCTTCCATTAGAGTGCATCTCGCAGCCATCTCTGCTTTTCACCCGCCGATCCTAGGACAGGTGGTGTTTTTTCACAACATGACTGTCAGATTCTTGAGAGGGCTCAAGACACTCTTCCTGCAGGTACGGGCTCCTGTCCCACAGAAGGATCTTAACTTGGTCCTCTCTAGGCTCGTAGGCCTGCCCTTTCCCATCTGTCATGGAAGGTTGCATTCCTGGTTGTGGTGGCATTGAGTCGAGTCCCTGAGATTTGAGCCTTGACTTCGGAACCACCATATATGGTCTTCTACAAAAACAAGGTTCAGCTGCGGCCCTACCCGGTCTTCCTGCTGAAGGTGCTGTCTACCTTCCATATGAACCAGGACATCTTCCTCCCGGTGTTCTGTCCCAAACTGCACAAGACCAGCAAAAAGAGGCATCTTTATGCGCTGGACATCCGAAGGGCTTTGGCTTTTTATTTACAATGTACCAAGCCTTTCTGTAAACCAAATCAGCTCCCCATTGCTACAGTGAATAGGATGAAGGGCCTTCCAGTGTCTTTGCAAAGGATTTCCAATTGAATCGCCTCATTCATAAAGACCTGTTCTGACCTGGCAGAGGTTCCGCCACCGCCAATTGTCAGAGCCCGCTCGACTAAAGCTCAGTAGTTTTCGGTGGCCTTCCTGGCACACATCCCTATCCAGGACATCTGTAGAGCTGCAGCATGGTCCTCCATCCACAGGTTCACAACTTATTATGCTGTCACTCAGCAGACCAGGGATGACGCAGGGTTCGGCAGAGCTGTGTTGCAATCTGCACATCCGTGAACTCCTACCTATCTCCAAGGGTACTGCTTTGGAGTCACCTAATATGGAATGGATGTGAGCAAGCACTCAAAGAAGAAAAGACAGTTACCTTTTTCCGTAACTGGTGTTCTTCAAGATGTGTTGCTCATGTCTATTCTATGGCCCACCCTCCTTCCCCACTGTCAGAGTTTCCAGCAAGAAGGAACTGAGGGTGGGGGGATCGGGTGGAGTCCCTTATACCACACCATGTGGGCACCACTCCACAGGGCACCAGAGCTGGTCCCATACAGGTACTGCTGAGCGGAAAACTTCCAGCACTGGGCATGTGGCGAGCACACACACCTAATATGGAATGGACATGAATAACATCTCAAAGAACAACAGCTGCGAAAGGTAGGCAACTGTTTTTCTTTTGGTGTGGAGGGAATGGGTTTGTTTTGATTTTGTTTAGTCACCATGTCTGTCTTAATCAGCATAGCAACTATAGACGCTGACAGCTCTTTTTGTCTCACCATTGATGGATGAAAGCTGTTCTGCTATCTTAATTTTAGGTGTTTGTTTTAAAATATCATGACACTGGCATACTTTTTTCTTTATTCTTCTTTCAAAGTTATGTTCAATTGCATTTATTTAAAACAATATTTTGGAAACATACAGTATTTATATAAATGTAATTTTCTATAGATTTCTTATTTTAGAGTCCTGGAATTATCCAGAAAGTGGAAGATGTGCCCTGTAATGAGTTTGTCCAGTTTCTGTGGCTACCTAAGGGTTCTAAACATACCGTTGCCACAGATGTGTAATAGCAAATGAATATTAAATAATTTTACCATAAATATGTATATCAAGGGAAACACTTGTACAGACCTCTTGGAATTTATCCAGGGATGAGCTGCCAAATAAACAAATGTTTCAATCAGAAATATTGTGTAAAACCTGTTTTTAGTTCCTGTTTGTCTGCATCACAAAATATGGACATAGCTTGGTGTAAAAGAGGTGGAACTGCTGATCATGTCAGAACTACTGCTTACTAGACAACCTTTTCCTTTCATATCTTGTAATGCATGTATTAATCTTCCAGTATTTCATGTTATGTTCTTATACTGGATTCTCACTTATGATATAGTGAAATAGCCCATTTCTGTGCCATGCATAATGTCAGAAATATATTAAATATTTAAAGAATGTCAGACTTTTAGGTTAATTTCTGAAAAGTCACATCTCAATCTAGATTTGTAATTTAGGCTTTCTGTAAGCACATTTATTATGAGAGAAGGATTATGCTTTCTGTATATATCTACTGGTTAAAATAATGAAGCATGGTGGTAGCCCTGTAATGTATTGTCATCTCTTGTCCTCCTTTTTCCTGTTTTTCCTTCCACACTGCCTCTTTACTCTCACTGATTGCATAATGTCTGAAATTAGATTGTAAACTTCTCATAGCAGATGTCAGTCTTATTTGTTCTGGTCAGTTCTTTCGGTGCTGTGTCCAGTCTAGTGGATAGAGCAGTACATGGAGACTCGGGAAATCTGGGCTCTGTTTCTGGCTCTGCCACTAGCTTGCTGGGTAACCTGGGGCAAGTCACTTCACCTCCCTGTGCCTTGTTTCGCCTTCTGTAAAGTCAGAATGATGGTACTCACCACCTTGGTAAGGTGTTATATAAGAGGTAGGTATTATGCAATACCTCACCATTTGTTGTAATAACTTATTTGGCATCTTTTACCCAGTTCCTGGCTTCTTAATCTCATAAACAAAATGATACAGTAAAGAGAACTGTTCAAGCCGCTTTGTGCTGTACATATTAGACAAATAGATTTTTAACCAGCAAATGTTGTTTGCATGAAATCGCAGTAGTGCTGTTTGATTTTTTTTAAAAAAAAAAGTAATCTTCACACACACTTTCTCTCTGAATTTCAGGTGGAGAAGGCATTTGACTTATGAGGGTTCATGGTCTGGGACCTTGCAGAAAAAAATGTACTCAAGATATCAATGGGTGGGCACAGTACAAATACTAGAAGAGGACAGACTTTATTTGAATGATGAGAGGAAGAGACGGCCTGGTGAATTGGGGATACGGTCATTCATGGGGGGGTGGGAAGTATAGAAGAAGGCATGAATAAATGAGTGGGAGAAGGAAAGAACAGGGGCAACAGGACAAGAATCACTGGTGAAGTGAAAGGAGTAAAATATTGACATGGAATTTGTTAGCAATTGTCTTTCTTCCACTTTTCAAAATATTGATAAGGGAGTGGGGGCAAGGGAGGGATAGCTCAGTGGTTTGAGCATTGGCCTGCTAAATCCAGGTTTGTAAATTCAATCCTTGAGGGGAACATTTAGAGATTGGGGGCAAAAATCTGTCTTGGGATTGGTCCTGTTTTGAGCAGGGGGTTGGACTAGATGACCTCCTAATGTCTCTTCCAACACTGATATTCTATGATTCCATCCAGTATTGCTGAGTATGGCATATTCAGTGTGTGAGTCAGCAAAGAGTAGAACCAGCCTGTGTTTTTATTTAGCAGGGACTACCTGTCACTAATGTAAGGAAAAAAGGAGGAAAGAACAAATATATTCTTGTCCAAGAGGGAACAAGAACACACCTCATACAGTGCATTCTCTTGATTAGGAGGCTTGTCTGTAAATACAGTATGTGTGACTGATGAATGGAGGAAATGGCTGGGGGTGGATGTGTGGAATTCACAGCTTGTTTTTTATCATTTGTCTCTCCAAATCCAGTTCATGAGGAATGGTGGTGGGCAGTCATATATAAATTTTAAAGAGGTATTGGCATTTTTTCCTAGCATTTAAAAGGTTATATGCGGCAGTGTGAGACAAATAAATCATGATTCACTGCAACAACAGAGTTGCAGTCAGTTATATAAATTGCCAAGGAAGCACTAAATCTGTCACTTTGTGTATTCTGACCATTTAACAATTGGAATGATGCTTGGAAAGAAAGCTGAATAGAAACAAGAAACCAAAGCAAAGTGGCGAATGCAATTAGTAAGATCAATGGTTGGTGTTTTGAAGTTCATTGTTTGGTCATCTCAGTGGACCACAGTAAGTGTGATGCTATCTAAAAGATTACAGTAATGGAGGAGAAGGGTACCAAGGAAAAGTCTAGTGTGCAGCACAGAATCATTGATAAAGCTGCAGTCATCTATGACTGAAGAAAGGGACTAAATGGTTTGACCAACCCCACAACTTCATTGAGAATGTAACCTGCCGTTTTAGTTTCACTTGTTTCAGGCCTAGCAAATATAATTAAAAAAAAAAAAAAAATCTTACCCTGATGATATCCTCTTGTTAGTCTGAAGCCTCCACAGTTGGCTTGCTTACAAGCATGGGAGAAACAATGAATTTTCTATGTGAGCACTTTTAATTAAGTCATCAACTTTTTCCAATCTGGGTATCAAAAGCAGTTAGCTTTTCAAAGTGGCATTGAAAGTTGTATTAACCTATCAAATAGCTTCCCCATACTAAGGAAAATACTAAGCTTGTGACTATGAAATTCGATTAATATTTGCAAATCTGGGCATTTCTTTTCTAATTAGTCTTTTCAAAAGCTTTGTTTGTGAAGCTGGCCTTTTTTTTTACCTTGATTTGGGATATAGTGTTTTTGTAGCTAAATATGCTATCCTGTAATATGTATCTTTTTCCCTTACAGTGCAGGAAAACTGAAAAATCCTCAGAGTAATTCTCCCATCACTTCTAAATTTTAAATAGCTAAATTATTTTTTTTGAGTAAAGGATCAAAGTTCAGGGATTTAGCGCAAGGAATTTTATTGAAAATCACGTATTCCTGTGTGTATCTGCCATTTGAAAGAACTTTAAAGAGTCCCTGGTCTGAAATCTGTAATTTAAAATTGTGTGCAAAATAGTGTAGTTACTATGGTTCTGTATGCACATAGGACTTTTCACATGCAAATAGAGATTCATCAAGCAAATGCACATGCAGGTAAGTGCTCAGTGTTTCAGACACACCTTTGGCTTCATTCCTTTCAAAATTTACCCCCTAAAGTCAATAATTTAGACCATTCCTAGAACTAATCTTTCTCACATACATTGCTACAGTCTTGCTACACATACATTTTGTGATTGCTCAGTGATTAAGTTAGAATATATCCACAGTTGAGCATAAAGCATATGTGCTCAGTGCTCTATATGTACTTGTGTTCAGTTCTTACACATAATGTCAGGTAGTGAATTTCCTTTAGATTTCATAAAATAAGCAGAGTTAGGCCTGGTTCATACTTGGGTAGGAGGTCTCCATGGGAAACCAGTGTGCTCCAGTAGTGATTCAGAAGACAATATTTATCCCTGTGAATATACACTGTGCTAATGCCTCAGCATGGTGTTGATTTTTTTTATCCAAGCAAAATGAAGGCAAAAATTGTGTGTTTTGATAGATCTCTAAACGGGGACAGGAGTAATATAGAGGTAAACAGCAGAATGTCAGGAGCTATTCCATATTGGTCATGTGGCCTCCAGCACACTTTCTTGTTTATCCACAAGAGTGTCATCAGTTGATGAGTGGGAGTTGGGAGGAAAGAAAAGTGGGCATTCTACTGAGCTTGAAGCCTAGAGAAGGGATTGTAGTAGAAATGTTTCAGTCCTTACTTTAGACATCTTGGTAGAGCTGGCCAAAAAGACAGGTAAGAAATGTTATGATTTAAAACAAACAAAAAATAAAAATTTCCTTTAAATTTTGAAATTTAAAAATCTTTGGTCAGCTCTATGCAATAGTTTAAATACTGCTATTTTTTCTCTTCAGAAAAGCAAACTAAACAAAATGAGTTTCCCTTTTTAAAAAAAAAAAAGTTTGTGTGAAACAGAACTCCAACTCCTCATCTATCTGTATAAAGCATCACTGCATCCCCACCAGCATCACAGCACTGTTCTGCTCAGGAGTATTATGCTTGTGCCAACACAGTCATTTAGTACTAGTGAGAAGCCTGGGTATCTTGGGAACATTGGGATACCAGCTTCTGAGTGATTATTTTGGAGTGGCCGTTTGGTAACCTACCATTTAAAAAGTCACCCTAGAGATGTGCCCTGTATTTGGAGTTAAGGTGTAGATGGGGGAACAGCATGAAAAGCTTCACTGAACTTCATAATGATGTCCCTGGCTTGTGGATAAATGACAGAATTTATCTTCCAAGGCCATCAACCTGATACTTATTAGTTCAAACCATTAAATCCATTTTTCTATTATTATATTTTAACTAGAATGAGTATTTGTTTTGAGGAAATATTTTTAGACATGTTTGAGTAATACAGTTGTGTTGCTTAATAAGAAATGTTGGCTTGTTTTTCATTTAGAGGCAAGTGTAGTAGCTGAGACACCTTTGAACTCCTAGTTTGAAATTTGATTAGCTTCCAAGGTGATAGCATTCCCCCATTGAAGGGACACTATGCAGGAATCTCAAGTAACTGGGAATCCTGTAGAGTGGTTTTAGATGTTGGTAAAATATGTAAGCCATTTCAAGGTAAATTGGGTTGCTGATCCTCTAAGTCCATAATATTGGATGTTTTGTTAAAACTTCTTGATATTAAACTCCTTTGACATCACATTCATTCATTTTACTTCTAAGAAAAGATGCTCACCACAATGGGCCTGTGACAGAACATTCTTCTTTGATTCTTGCTGATGTTATGGATGCATTTTGCAAGGGCCATCAGTTTACTAGATGGGATCCCAGTGAGCCACTAAACTCGTGAAAATGTGCAATCTGTACTGAATAAGATATTGAAATTCACAACAAAATGTGACTAAGACCGTGAAAATCTTCCAGCATCATATTTAACCATTCAATGAGATCACTGAAACTATTTTGTACATCTGCATTGAATAAAAAATTTTGTTTCACTTAAACGCCATGAATGGCAGATAACAGAATTTACCAGGACTTCAGTTTTCTTTAGATAGCTTTAAAAAGAAGAAAATTCAGATGAATCTCTTGGATTCTTGTCACAATGCTGTTTCTTCTCCAGTTCCCCTTATCTACCCACACAGTGGCATCAGCATGGTTGCCTTGGAACCTGCTCCTGAAGGATGTGCGCGGTGGAGTTTGGCTGTTTAAATAGCATGATTTGTCATCTAAAAGTACAAGTAATTAGCACGATGTTTGTCATGTGATACCTTGTGTACTGCATGAGGTTCTAATTTCATGGCTTTTATCTATGTATTCTAATATTTTGTGATTCTCTAATCATTCCTCTAAGGTTGGATTTGTTGGATATATCTGGTAGTAGAAATTGATTAGGGTTCTCCCCTTCTTCTTGGAGACATAACTAACAGAATTGGAGTCACCAGTCTTCCAGTGACTTGAAGTACAGAACCCTGAGTTTTTCTGATTGGCTCAGTTACATTTTTCTCCTGTACTTATTGCCTGAAATTTTGTATACTGGAGAAGTTCAGCTCATTTTATGCATTCTGTTTTTTCCGAGGCCCCTATTCAGTCTTGACACATTTTTCAGCCAACTCCCCTAATGCCTGACTTTCCATTATGCTTTGGTATAATGATTTCAGCTGACCTTTATTATGAGATTTGACTTTCATATAAATATCTGAAAGAGGTGTTAAAAACAAAGTGAATTTAATCCTATGAAAAGTTCAGGTGGAACAATGCTTGAGACTCAGGTTTTCTATCCACAGAACTGAAACAACACTAGCAATTGTGCCAGTTTGCTGTACATCACTTTATCTTGACTTGCAGGATACAAGGGTTGAAACTGCAGTCTATTGACATGCATGTTCCTTCCTTGGCCTTTTTGGCTGAGTTTTTTTCCACAAATAAAATAGGTGTTATAAGTGCAAGTAAAAGAGTTAAATAGGCTAGATTTAAGTAGAATAAATTTAGAGTTGAGTCTGTTTAGCTTATCAAAAAGAAGATTGAGAGGTGACTTGATCACAGTATATAAATACTTTCCTGGGAGAAAATATCAGGTAGTAAAAGGCTCTTTAATTTAACGGAGAAAGGCACAACAAAAAAAAGATTGGTTGGAAGCTAAAACCAGACAAATTCAAATTAGAAATTAGGCGCACATTTTTAACAGGGAGGGAAGTGGTAGATGTCTTCAGATCCAGACTGGATTATTTTCTGTTAGATATGCTTCATCAAACACAAGTTATTGGGCTCAATACAGCAGTAACTGGGTGAAATTGAATGGCTTGTGATATACAGGACAACAAACTAGATGATCTTCTGGGATTAATCTATGAATCTATTAATTAGTTCAGGGGTTCTCAAAGTGGGTCAGGACCCCAAAGTGGGTTGTGACCCCACTTTAATGGAGTTGCCAAAGCTGGTGTTGGCCCTGGGCCCCAGCAAGTCTCAAGCTTCAGCTTTGCCTCCCTCCCAACCCCACTTGGGGCAGTAGGCCTCAGGCAAGCTCAGTCTTCAGTCCTCCATCCTGGTATTGTGTAGTAGTTTTTGTTGTCAGAAGGGGGTCACAATGCAATGAAGTTTGAGAACCGCTGAATTAGTTCATTGAAACCATTCTCTCATTTAAGTCTGGAAAGTTGTCAAAATGTCTGTACAGTTTCGTAAACTTCTTGCTTGTGTTGCTCTAGTTGGTGGTAACTGGAAAATGCAGTTTAGTTTCAGCCTTTAGAATATCAGATTAATCATTTTAGACTTCTCTTTCCAAAGTATGTCTTGCTGTCCTGGGTAGGGTCTCAAGAACCTGTCACCCATAATCAACTCCTCTTCTAAATGTCCTGCCTTTTTGCAGGAGAAGAGGTAGATAGGTATACTTTATCTTTCCCCTTTTCCCACAGCTAGCAGTGTGAAGTGTTTGGTTGGTTTGTCAGGGATGTGATTTCTGTTTGTTTTTGAAATTTGAACCATTTTCCATAAACATATTTATTTTTCCTTATTTCAGGTCAGTTTGAGGAAATTTCAGGCTAAACAGAAATTATGTCCACTCCTATTCCAAAACGTTGGTGAATCCAAATAACAGTTACTTCTGCAGTAAAAGATTTTTGGAGCAAAATAACAAAAGCATAACAATAATATATGTTATCTCTCCACATCTCATCTTTTGGAAGTGCTTCAATCTAACTTCATTTTTAGTAGGTGGTATTTTCTTTTAATGATTAGAAGCTCATTAGCGAGCAATGTATATTTTAGACATATGTCATGGAGTTGTAGGTTTGTTTATCATATTGAATATTTTGGTTGTCTAATACCAGAAAAGACTGAGTCTCACACAGTTTATGTAGAAGGAATCTTTCCATGGAGCTGTCTTATTACTACTTTATAATAACCTTTCTCCATCTCTTCTGTTACTAAACCTTCAAAAGGGGAGCACTTCAAATCAGAGATGCTCTTACCCTTCATAGAGCATCATGTAAATATAAATTATTAATCCACAACCTGCAAATATTCAGGCTTGCTTAAAAATTAGTCTTGCTTGATAAAACTTCCTGAAATACAAACTAGTTATGGTGGGTTTTTTTTAAACAGAACTTAATATTCATATTATCCATGATTAATTATCTCAGTACCTATTTTATGACATAGTATTCAGGATACATCTTCCACCCCTCACTTATGCCAGTTCCTCTCTTGCTATTGAAAGAAAAGTACATGACACTGAAGTAATAAAAAATTATAAAGCCTAGAGCGTAAAGCAAAGCTAAAACAAACCGAGATAGACACATTTTTACATATAACTGAAGTTTAGGTTTTGTGTAGTAGGTTGATCCCTTACTTAGCCTTTAATAAAATTGGATTCAGGGGTATTTATATCTAAATAAAAAAATAAAATTAATTTATTTTCTCACATTTGTGTGTGAGAGAGAGAGATTGTGTCCTCTGAGTTGTAATGGAAAGAACATTTAAATTTCAGTCTTAATGCCACCTGTAAGAAAAATTTGTATTTTAACACATACGAGCTAATTTTGAGGACAATAGAGTAGCATATTGCAGGAAAGGTGGGAAGGAGTGGTGAGCGGAGGGAGCAAACAGAAAAAAGTTAACGAGATTGTGGTATAGAGCCAAAAATTATCCCTGGTAAGAACCACAGAGTTATAATGGTGCTTCACTAGGGATAATTTAAACCCATTAAGCAGAATTGTTGAATCGACATTTCAATCAGGGTACATTTCTAGGCTGAATACTAGCTTTCACTTCTAAAATGTCACAATTGTTTAAATACTTTAATACAGCTATTATTTTTAAAGTAGTATAAATGCTCCTTGGAGTTCATAGAGTAGGAAATGTGTGCTGCTTTTGGTCTTCAACCTGTTTGTATTGAGAGTGCCCGGAAGTCCCAATCATGACTTGGGACTCCACTGTGCTAGGTTCTGTACAAACGCAGAACAGAAGCAGAGTCCTTGCCCTGAGGAGTTTATTCTAAGGCAATGTTTTCAAACTTGGGATGCCACTTGTGTAGGGAAAGCCCCTGGTGGGCCAGGCTGGTTTGTTTACCTGCCAAGTCTGCAGGTATGGCCGATCGCGGCTCCCATTGGCTGCAGTTCGCTGTTCCAGGCCAATGGGAGCTTCTGGAAGTGGTGCAGGCAAAGGGATGTATTGGCCGCTACTTCCAGCAGCTCCCATTGACCTGGACCAGTGAACTGCTGCCAGTGGGAGCCACAATCAGCCAGACCTGTGGACGCTGCAGATAAACAAACTGGCCTGGCCCACCAGGGGCTTTCCCTGCACAAGCGGCATCCCAAGTTTGGGAAACACTGTTCTAAGGCAACAGACAACTGCTGGATACAGTCAACAGAAGGTGCACAAGAAAGCAACGAGACAATACTAACCAGTCAAGATCCACTCATCTGGGGTTTCCTGGCGATGCCTCTGCGTGTCACAGTAATGCAAAGGGATAAGAGTTATAACAGCTTGATATTGAACTGCAGTCTGGAGATGGTTCCCAAGGAGCGTTGTTTTTCATGTACATTATATAAGTAAAACTAGCCACCACTTTTAACTCTACTAAACCTATCACGTTATCCAATACCCCCTAAGTAACGAAATTTAACCAATCATGCGCTTGCCCCCATGTTTCCTCCTCCCTGCTCAAGTCTTTTTTTTACATTTTATCTCTCATGCCCAAATTGTAACTTACTTATGACCACCTTTGTTCATGCAGATGGTCAGCATGAATTCCCTGATCAGAGCTTATCTTATCTATATTACCATTTGTTGGGTCTTTCTGTATCCTCCCTAAAACTTTCTAGCCCCGGGGGGGTCTCTATTTTACAACCCTTGGGTTTATAACTCTTTTTTAGGGGCATTCCTGAGGTGGAGGTGCCTTAGCAGCAGCAGAGCATTTTTCTTAATTTCAGTGGTGAAATCCCTGAGTTTCACCCAAGGCTGGTCAAGACACTATTTAGTATGGAGGTGAGTTAAGTCCCAGACTTACACAATGGCCACTTATAATAAGGAATGCCAGAAAGTGTATTCCTCTTAGCTAGGAAGGTTCCTCTTACTGATCCTACATGCGGTCTAATAAAGCAGCTGCCTATTTCACCTTCAGCTCTACTCTTTTCCTTCCTTGACTTTGCTGAGCCTGGATTTTCACCCTCCTCCTGTCATCCTCGCGGATTTGAGCCACATAGCGCCCTCATGGATTTGAAAAACTGACTCTGAGGCCCTAAAAGATGGGGGAGGAGCAGAAGCAGAGGAAAGGGACCCTTCTCCTTCCCACAGAGTTCAGGCAGAGCATCTGGAGCTCTGCCTGTTGGCACACTCATGCGGCTTAGATTTGTGCCACTGCTGCTCAGATATCAAGCCAGCAATCATTGAGCCTTCAATTATTTTAAAGTTACTTTTGATTTACACCATTGTAAGTAAGATCAGAATCAGAGGCCTGATTCTCCTCAGATCTTGTGTCTTTTACACCTGTGTAAAGGGACCTCAAATGTTACCATCCTTATTTGATAGAATTTTACATCCACTTTGCACTCGTTTTAACAAACTGTAAATGGCAAATGGAGAACCAGGCCTCAGGCATTTTGCTGCCAATCAGGAAGTGAATTGGGCTGTAAAATGGGGTACATAGGTATAGTTTAGGGAAATCCTTTTTTTAAGTGTTCAGATTTCATAATTTGAAAAGCATTTGAGGGGCAGGTCCAGCAGTGGCATTATTGTATTTTAGAAACAGATTTGACCTCATTGTCCTCTCAGACTGTATGTACATGAGCGCATGTCTATACTGAAAACACTACAGCTGTGCCACTGTGTCACTTCAGTGTAGACACTACCTACGCTGAAGAGAGGGCTTCTCCCATCAGTGTAGGTAATCCACCTCCCCAAGAGACAGTAACTAGGTCAATGGAAGAATTCTTCCGTCGACCTAGTGCTGGTCTACGCTGGGGGTTAGGTCGGTATAGATACCTCTCAGGAGTATGGATTTTTCACACACGTCAGAGACATAGCTATACTGAAGTAAATTCCTAGTGTAAACCAGGCCCCAGTATAACATCATTGACTCCAGTTACTTCTGATTTACACTCATAGCTGAGAAGAGAATCACAGGCCTGTTGTATTACACCATAATAGCAGTATATTAGGAATACTAAATTTTCTTTGATAAAGTTTAGGTATTTTTAAATGGATTGAGGTAGTCGGAAAGAACAAAACAAAAAATAAGTGCAATCTCCAACACTTACTTTTTGTGATTCATTCTGCAGCACTGGATTTTTACCAGATGCAATTTTGTGTTTAACTTGCTAAAAATATCAGAGGGATTTGATGTAATCTTCTTAGTACAGCAGTATCAAAACTTCCTGAAGTCTTTGGGATACTACGTACAGTACGGTTTGAAAATGCACATAGGAGAACAACTGCCATGACTCTTTTCTCCTGCTTATGCCCCTGTGCTGGGGTGATGGCATAAGAGCTGCTGAGTCAACACTAACAGTTGAGGAATCCTCCCTTATGTAAGGGGAATGTTCAGGGGACCAAATCTGCCAGCTTTCTAACTGCTTTGCACTGCTAAAATACGGCACAGAGTCAGGGCCATTCTTTCTAGCCATTTTCAGTGTCACTTTTGAACCTTACTTGGTACATACCCTTGCCCTGGGAAGTAAGATCTCACGAATACTGTAGCTGTGAACATAATCTGTATAAACACATTTATGGCTGCGACATTGTCCATGCACATATTTGTAGGCTTGGCAGAATTTGATATTTGTTTTTATACTTTTGACAGGTATTGATCCTTTTTAAGCATATATTTCTATCTATTTTAAATTTTTACTGTTCTGGGAAATTGTGTGTGTGTGTGGCAGGGGGGGTCAGACATTTATTTAAGAACAATAGACATTGAGATTCAAAAAGTAAAGCTTTATAAATCATTAAAACACAAATTGTCAGTATTCCATGTCAAAATATACAAAGTAAATATCCTTAAATTGACAGACAGTACATATTTTTACTATTCATTCACTAGTCCGTTTGTAACCAACCTAATTCAGAAGTCTAAATCACTGGAGTGCCTTACTTTGCCTATCTAGACATTTCAGTTGTCATCTTTGGAAATACTGTTTTGGTCAGTTTGTGTGTGTGATGAAATTGACGCTTTCCAAATGTACTGATTTTAAAAAAAATCTAATCATCCCAAGCCTGCCTGTATATGTTTGTGAGTGACTTTTGTAGTGTTACCAGAAGTCCAATTTTGCATCAGTAAAATTTCTTCTTCCTTGCTAACTTGTATGCCCTTTTTGGTGAAAGCGTTCTGTGCAGTGCCCTCATTCCTTCCATGTCCATTTCAGAACGGGAGGAGGGCATGGGATGGATCTAGTCAACCCCCTGTGTCTGCTTGTTGTGCTTCATGTGCTAGCTGTGGTTCCCCTCTCTGTCTGGTGGATGTATTGTTTTGGGGTAGGGATTTTAATGTTCAGCGCCCCATCCTTTCACCACCTCCTTGATTCACTCACTGCCTTTGGGAACACCTGGTCTCTTGCTGCTCAATGCCCTGAGCATGAGAGGGTTACTAGTTCCCATTCTATAGCAGCATAGTTGGTTCCTGGATCCTTTAGTAGAAAATCTGTGACATTTGAACTCCCATTCCCCCTGCCCAGCAGTAGCTGTCCTGTTTCTGCCAGGAACGAACCCAAGGGAAACTCCTCCTCAGCTTTCACAGTAAGGGTGGAATTTATTCCTGGTTTGGAGCTGTCAAGGTTTCTTTCCTCACTCTAAACTTATGGGTACAAATGTGGGGACCTGCATGGACACTTCTAAGCCTAATTACTAGCTTAGATCTGGTATACACTGCCACCACCCAGAATTCCAGTGTCTGGGGCACTCTCTGTTCCCCCAAAACTTCGTCCCCTCCCTGGGTTGCCTTGAGGGACTTCACCAATTCCCTGGTGAACACAGATCCAAACCCCTTGGATTTCAAAACAAGGAAAAATCGACCAGGTTCTTAAAAAGAAAGCTTTTAATTAAAGAAAGTTTTTTACCTTTTCTATCTCTGTAAAATCAGGATGGAAAATGCTTTACAGGGTAATCAGATTCCTATAGACCAGAGCGCCCCCCGCCCCCCCCCAGCCTTAGGTTCAAAGTTACAGCAAACAGAGATAAAATCCTTCCAGCAAAAAGAAACATTTACAAGTTGAGAAAACAAACATAAGACTAACATGCCTTGCCTGGCTAATTACTTACAAGTTTGAAACATGAGAGACTGATTCAGAAAGATTTGGAGGGCCTGGATTGATGTCCCGTCCCACTCAGTCCCGAGAGTGAACAACAACAACATAAAGAGCACAAACAAAAGACTTCCCACCACCAAAATTTGAAAGTATCTTGTCCCCCTATTGGTCCTCTGGTCAGGTGTCAGCCAGGTTTACTGAGCTTCTTAACCTTTTACAGGTAAAAAAGACATTAACCCTTAATTATCTATTTATGACAGGAGCTATAGACTCATGAGCTTACTGAATCTCCTGACTAAGTTTGTGCCCCACCCCTAACCTCCATAACATGAAATAACTAAATATGGTCTCTTTTTTGTGTTTTGGTTGGTGGTTTGTTTTGTTTTGTTTTTTTTTCCAAAGTGAGAGGAAGAAGGAAATTGAGTGATGCCCTTTATAATGCAGGGGCGGCTCCAGGCCTGAGCATGCCAAGCACGTACTTAGGGCGGCAAGCCGCGGGGGGCGCTCTGCTGGCGCTGCGAGGGCAGCAGGCAGGCTTCCCTCTGCGGCTTGCAGGCAGAGGGTCTGCTGGTCCTGCGGTTTCGGCGGACCTCCCACAGGCATGCCTGCAGGAGATCCACCGAAGCCGCGGGACCAGCAGGCAAGCCGCGGAGGGTAGCCTGCCTGCCCTGCTTGGGGCGACAAAATTCCTAGAGCCGTCCCTGTTTTAATGTATGCATCAAAAATTAATTTTGTTTAGGAAACCTCCTTTTTCTGTAAGACCTCTTTGGTTTCAGCAGAATGAACCAATTTAAAGGAATGACAATGTAAATGATCTGTATGTTGTTAAGAATCTACAGCAGGAACACAAGAGTGAGGAGGTGAGAGTTTCAGGCAGCATTCCCCCCAGTTATTTAATATGGACAGTAATTTACTGAACCAACTCAGTACTGGAATGCTCAGCTAAGGACCTTTCTGGTGAGATTTTTGGAAATGTATAGTTCACTTCCATAAGCAAAATTGCATTTGCCCTATAATGGGGCCAAATTTATCTTCCTGAATTTAACTGTTTTATATAAGTTGTACACTGATTGATTGTTTTATCTTGATGTACTGCTTACAGAATTATAATTGTAAGTGAGCACTCATTGTGTTGATGGCTTTCGAGAGAAATGTATGTGGTTCTTTTGCAGGTAATAAAATGGGAAAATCCAATTTGCAATTGCAGAATAAGCCTCTGAGTGATGTATGATCTTCATAGTAGCATTGGTCAGAGGGTTACTGGTAATCACAGTGCTGACTTGCTTCCCTAGTGGCCTGTGCCTTAAAACTGAATAATGTGAATCTGTGTCTGTGAGCCAGCCAGCGTAGATTCTATCTTATTAGGTTCTCTTGGTCACAGTGCTTAATCCTGCTGCCTGATCCTTGTTAAAACACACATGCTGCTGAGTCCTCTAATAAGGAGGTAGGTGTGAGGCTCCTCACTAGAAGCACCGAAGCATAAGGCAGTTAGGGCAATTGCTGCCTGACTGACAGAGGGGCCAAATGCTTCCTACATGTTATTACTTAAAAACAGAACAGATCTCAGACAGCTGACAGATGAGCTTTGCCGAGGTAATGGTAACTTGTTGATAGGCCAATATGAGACAAGTGTCATCTTTTCACACAGTATAATGGCCTAGCTTTACTCTAATTACGATAACCCTTTTTCACAGAGAGAGCTGCATTAAGGATTAAGGTTTTAACTGAGCCAGCCAAGAGACAGCTTGTAGATGCTATTACATCCATATGTACACATTCACTCTAGATATACAAATGGCATTAATTTGAAAAATAAGCACATATTTACTCTATATAGAGGTAACAGCTCGGTTAGGCTGGCCTTCCAGGCTTGATGCTTTAATTTTAAGCTACTGTAGCCCTAAGAATTAATCTGCTTGTTTGTATAAATATATCTTTTCTTATAAATTTGAATATTTGATGTAATAGGCTTATAGATTTATATTAAAAATAAGTTTGGCTGTAAGGCAAGAGACCTGCAGGCCTAAACATTACTAACACACCCCAAATCAGGCTACACTGCATAGTTAGGTTGGATGGAAAATGCTATTTTTTTTATTTTCCCACTTCATCTACAACAGTTTTTTACCTTCACAGCTGTTTTTATATTCCCTGATCATGACATCCATAAAGTTACAAAATGTTGTTGCAATTTTAAATGTATGTGTGAACAGTGAATTTAGGGAATGCAGATAATGATTTGTATAGCTAGGAGAATGACTCAGTATAAAACTGGAGTATAGCATAATGTTTCCTTATGAGGAATCTCAGTTGGGGGTGTACTTCTCTACCTTTCTGGAGAGAGAACTTAGGAAAAGAAAAATCAATGACACTTCTAATAAATCTCAAGTCTTGTTATCAAAATAGCCATATTGGCAAGTTATAGGTATGAATTTCTGTATTCTGGACTGATGGCTATAACCAGCATAAGCTGTAGGGTGTTGCACAAGCTAAAGTATTGGAAAAACACCAGCTGGAGATTTTTCATTAGACTTGGGCTTATAGTAGTGATATCAGAAATAACCTGCACCATTGGGCCCTACTTATGGAAAAAAGTGTTGCCATTGTTCATTCCTGCTAAGCAGTGTGACCAGGAATATTGCTGTGGAGTCCTCCGTCAATGTCAAGGTTATTTTTAATGGTATAAATTAGCAGGTCCTTTTATGCCCCCAAATAGTTAGTGTCATCTGAAAAAATAAGTAGTGAACTGGGAATTGGGGCGCCTCAAGTTCTAATCTCACACCTGTTGCTGTAGTAGTGCTAAACAAGTGAAATTTCTCTCCTGTGCAGAAGGCCAGCTCAGGGCCTATGCATTATTAAGTCCTGTTTTTAAAACTTATTTTGATGAATAAATGTGAAATATAGTAGGATTAAATTTAAAATTCATTGGGCCAAATTCATCCTGATTGTGAGTACTCCAACACCAATGATGTAAATAGGGTGGAATTTGGCTCTACATCCATATTATATAGTATGGCAGGAGCTAATATGCCCGCCTCTTCCTCATTTTAAGCCTGAAAAAATTGGCATTTGTTTTAACTGCGTAGTCAGACTCAGAGAATGAAAATAATTTTATACAGTGAGTAATTTGTCTAGGATAAGAGATCTCCTTTTCACATGCCCTTTTGTTTAATCCCTTTCAGGTAATTTGGATTTGACTGGTCAAAAACAAGTCTTCAAAGCAGAGAACAATCCCTGGGTTACCCCTATAGCAGATCAGTTCCAGCTGGGAGTGTCTCATGTTTTTGAATATATTCGTTCAGAAACATATAAGTAGTAAGTATTGATCTTTATTGTATTATGTTATAGCTTTTACTGTGGAGCATTTGTCAAAGTCCTTGCAGCTTGATTGTGCACCAAGCGTGGAAAACAAG
Source organism: Gopherus flavomarginatus (assembly GCF_025201925.1). Classification (NCBI taxonomy): domain Eukaryota; kingdom Metazoa; phylum Chordata; order Testudines; family Testudinidae; genus Gopherus; species Gopherus flavomarginatus. The sequence goes on from NC_066618.1 coordinate 42,744,620, forward strand.
AAAATAGAAAATTTTTGCAATGTTACTTACTAAATAATTTCCTGTTAAGATAAGTGCATGGAATGAAAATGTGTATAATAAGTCATTGCGCCATAATTTTCAAAACCAGTCCAGCAGTGTGTTTTAGCCGTTTCACAACCTACACAATAGCTTGATTTTAATTAAAAATATGCACCTCTATACACATTTCACTGTAAATTGCTAAATGTTTACTTTCTTGTGGTTCAATTTTCTGAATAAAATATGGCTTATCCATATTAAGAAAATACATTATCCATATGTATAATGGGCAGCAGGTTTAAAACAAGTAAAAGGAAGTTCTTCACACAGCGCACAGTCAACCTGTGGAACTCCTTGCCTGAGCAGGTTGTGAAGGAGTTTAAAAGAGAACTAGATAAATTCATGGAGGTTAAGTCCATTAATGGCTATTAGCCAGGATGGGTAAGGAATGGTGTCCCTAGCCTCTGTTTGTCAGAGGGTGGAGATGGATGACAGGAGAGAGATCACTTGATCATTACACGTTAGGTTCACATTCCTACTGGATGGACCTTTGATCTGACTCAGTATGGCCATTCTTATGTTCTTATGACACTGTCCCTGCTTTTGGTGGTCAATTTATAAACTTCATTGAGGAAAGATGGTAGGCTTACAAGAGCAGGGCTTGATAAGTCATATTAGGAGTAATACTTTTAGGGATTTACCGCAGAGGTGTACCAATTGAAACAGATATTTGTTGAAAATAGTTTCACCTGGTGGTGGTGATCATACATTGAGATTAGCTGTGAAGGGAATGGATTTGAATGATAAATGTGTTTGTTTAGGAAAGTTTCTCCGAGTCAGTGGGTTGAAAGATGTTCTTGTTGAAGACTTTTACATGTTGCCAGTCCACAATTAGTTTAGAACAATAAGCATGAGAGTTACATCAGACTCTAAAACTCTGACAACTAATTTTAGAAATATTAAATAATGCAGCAAAAACTGCAGTCATGCATTAAAATTGATATTTTGTTCCAAAAATCAAAACTGAGGGAAATTCTATAACCAGTGAAAACAAATCTACAAAAAAGCAAAGTGTTACGGGTGGTGATAAAGGGTATACAGAGTACAGGACTGACAAGTACAAGTACGGCTTCTGCATGGAATTTTATAAATGATCCAGCAATGACTTCTGTAGACTCATGCTGAACTGTCATGTGGAGAATTTTAGCTGAATAGTCACAGGTGGGAGTGTGTTTTTAATAAAATCTTGTGTGCCAGCAGAGTGGTCTCTATACTGTAATATATTTGTGAATGTGTTTTTGCAATCTCTGGTGGTAATTTTATATTTCTGTTCAGTGAGCAACATAGGTAAGGAATTCTTAATGCAGTACTAACAAAAACATTCATGGATGTTTGGAGAACTATTGTGGAATTCCAAGGACCTAATTAAAGCTTTTATATGTTTACTGTACCATGAGAAGTTAAACATAGGCGAGTTCCTTTCAGAATTATGTGCAGATTTTTGTCAGTTACTATTGTGGGGGTGCAATAAAGGGAGAATTCAGAGAAACAATGATATTAGAATTGTGTAGACATTAAACTGCTCCTGCACTGATATGAAACCGTTCTTAATGTAACCAAAATACATAATCGCAAAATATACGCACATGCAAATAAACAGAAAAAATGTTTCTTTAAACTTTCAGTGAATAAATGAATGATTTTTGGACCATGTGTTGAAAATATTGGCTATAGTTTTGTTGGAGCACCTACAATAATGAGACTGCCCAGACTCTTGGGGCAGGTGGAGGGAAGAGAGAGATTCTGTTCCCCCTTCTCCCAACCTGTTTCCTTTAGATATGACCTGCTGCAGACATATTTTTTTGACTTGCATTTGATTTCGTGTGGTGTAATTTGTACGAGGTGGCACAATCAGGTTAACGAGTCAAGTGACATTTTATATCCTAGAGCAAACTAACTATGAACGTAAAAGATGTGTGAACTAATTTCTGCCTGATGAGATTTTTGTCTCTTCTATCTAATTGTAGGCTTTTGTTTCTCCTCCTCCAGCCTTTTTTTTTTCCTTTCACAGGAATGTTCAAGGTATTGTACCTTTTTTCTCATTAAGCAAATCATCAGGCTGAGAAGTAGGTGTAGTAATTTCCTCCATAAGATGTCTGTAACCGTATGCAAAATTGAACTCTTTGATTCCACTGGATCATTCAACCAAGAGAAAACTTTAAAAATTACCTTACAGTATTTGATAGACCCAGACAGCTTAATTTGCACACTGATGGAAAGCATCATTAAGTGGGTGATTTGCTACAAAAGAAGTTATTCTGTTTAGATAATGTCACTCATAATTTTGAAGAAGGAGAAGAAATTGTGTATTAGCAGCCTGAAATCTGTGTGGAGCTGGGGATCTGGCATTTTCTGGCCCTGGTTCTGCCTGAGTCGTCACTGGACACATCAAGGCAAGATGGCTGGTTCCCTTGCAATATGGGTAAAGCTTAAAGCCTAGAGTTGGTGCTTATCCGAGTTGGAGAGGTGCAGGTGAACCTCGTTTGCCTGCATGAGCTCTGATGCCAAGGAAGACCCATGTGCCTGGGGTGTCAGAGGCCTGGGAGATGGCAGCTTCTGGAAAATTGAGGTACGCTCAGGATGCCACGTTGCACAGTGATCCTGGATTTTGATGCACAGTTCAATCAGGCTGTCCAAACTGGATGGAAGCTCCACCTGGGAAAGCTCTTCCATCACCTCCTCGTTTAACCCCAGGTGGAAATGGTGGTGCTGTGCCATGTCATTCCACCTAGTGTCAGAAACCAAACAACGAAATTCAGCAGTAAATAAAATAAAAAAATTAATAATTGGTGATATACCTATCTCCTAGAACTGGAAGGGACCTTGAAAAGTCATTGAGTCCAGCTTCCTGTCTTCACTAGCAGGACCAAGTACTGATTTTTGCCCCAGACCCGTAAGTGGTCCCCAAGGATTGAACTCTCAACCCTAGGTTTAGCTGGCCAATGCTCAAACCACTGAGTTATTCCTCCCTCCCCCACCTCCCCCGTGTATGTGACTACAGGCCAGCCTCCTGCCATAAGGCCTAAAGGGTTGTCTTGTTGGTCTGCACCCATTTGGGATCACCAAAGATGATGGACATAGCTTGAATGAACTCCTCTAATTGTTGCAAGAGGGGGTTGGAGTGTTCTAGGAGTGGGGAAGACCAGGCCAAGGCTCCCCTAGTCAACAAATTTAAGATGAGTCCCACACAGGTCTGGTCTGTGGGGAATGGTTAGGAGGCATAGGAGAAACAGGAGCTGACGTTAGTGCAAGAATCCCCAAAACTTGTCCCAGTCTCCATCAGATTTGTTGGGCAGTAAAATCTTCAGCTCAGGGAGGGGTGGAGCAGGAGAAGCCAGCAGAGCAATCTGTGCCTAAAGGGCCATAGTCTGCGATTACAGGGTGGTTACTTGCAACTGCAGGTTCTTGATGGCATCTGCCAGTTCCGCTGGGGCCTTAGTAGGGTCAGTGCTAGCACTGAGAGCTAGCCCCGTTGGCCCCAATTCGAGGGCTTCTCAATGTGTCAACTGACTAGAATGAGAGCAGACTAGCTTAGTGGCTGGAGCAGACAGAAGGCCTAGTGGTCAGAATCATAGTCAGTCATTGGGCACCAAAGTGAAGGTCAAATCAGAAGGCAGAAACTGGGTACCAGAACCAGGTTTTGAGCCAGCATCTGTAATCAGGAGTCAGGGCCAAGGGTCAAACCAAAGGTCAGAAACTGGAGCAAGCAGGGTAGCAGGCCAGGAGGGATTCAAGGCAGGGGCAGGACAGAGGTAAGGCTGGATCAGCAAGATCAAGGTAATGCAGGAGCAGAAACAGTGGCTTTTATGAGCTTTGAGAAGGCAGTGAGCTGCTGCTGGCTTGAGTTGACTTCTGCAGCCAGTCAAGATGCATCGCTAAGAGCCAGCCTGCTGACCTCTGCAGCCATTCAGGTTGCGTGGCTAATCTGGCAGCCTGCTGCAGGCCAGTTGTGTTGATGAGTCTTTCTAGAGACTAGTCTGCTGCAGGCCCTGATTCCTCACAGCTACCAACCATTTTAAGCAAACTTTTTTTTAGTGTTAATTCCATCTTTCATCCTTTCTGTAGTTACTTGCCCTAGTTACTACCTGACATGTAAGGCTAATGCATCTGAAGAATGTATATGCCTATGGTTAAAATATCTATCCAATGCCTACCTATATGCACATTTTTAATACTTCAAGATGGTATGTAGGCACCAAATACAAAATTAAGAATCATATTATTTTTGTCCAGATAAGGACCCTGTTAGCCACCATGACTCTGCTCAGCTGCTCTTTTTAGTAGGGTCTTTCATCTCCTTTTAATTTTCTTAAACTTCATGAGAAATGATAGTAGGTAATGCTTCAGCCCTCTTTATTGAGGGAAGAGTTGTGTTAACAGGTGGGTAATATGTCATGCTCTGGTCAATTTCTAGCACATGCAGTGAGCCCATTGAGCAAAGCTATATTTGTGGGTCTCAGATGGAAATATGGCCACTAAGCCAAGCCCACAGCCTAGTAAGGGCTGTAAAGAATAAGGACCAGGAAAATGATAGTTTTTGAAAGTACAGATAATGGCTGAATTTGAGCACTGATTCTGTTTTTCCTGTGCCTGCAATTAAACTACCATGTGTGTTCTCATGTGAGTACCTGAGAAGTAGCTGAAAAACTTTTTCTAAGCTGTAATGGGTAATGGCAGCCTCATTGCTTTGAAGGATTTAACTAAATGTTTTATTTTTTATTCATGTCTCTCGTCAACTTTCAAAGTGACCTTTGTGTTATAAGCACATTCTCACAGGATTTTATGTCTAGAATAGTGACAAAGAAATGATGGATTGTATGATTTAGTGGTTATAGTATACTCAGGCATGTACAGACAGTCATAAATGTTTGAAACAAAACAGTGAATGAAACTCTTGTGAAGAATTAAAAGCCTCTGATGCAAGTCAGTAGTAGATTAAGATAATTAGTGACTTGATAAAGAAGTGGTAAAGTCCAGATAAGCAGAAGATGGAAGATTGGGGATGAGTTTAGTTGCTAGCATTCTTCATGTAGTTTCTTCAGTAGGCTGTTCTTTGAGTACATTTTGGGCATTAATCATGATCACTTGATTTCATATATGGAAATTGCTCTTTGTCCATTTATACTTGCTTCAGAAAGGGGAATGATTTTCCTGTTGTTGTGGTGTCTATTAAACTCATTGCCTGATGGCATAATCTCAGTTAAAGCTAAATAATTTCCTAGAGCTGACTGTTTTTAGAGTAGCATTCTTTGTTCCAGCATTTTTCAAGCTGTTGTAGAGCCAAACAGTTACCTTTTAACACTTGCTCTAATGGTGGTTGTTGCCTTGTTTGACCTCTTTAGAGAAGCAGAATTATGATAGAATTGACACCTTTTGTTAAGTTTCTAGAAGGTAGTCTTTTTTTCCCCCCCACAGGCCAGTCAACTTAGAGTCAAGAACTTTGACAAGACACTTTGTGACGGCGAGTAAGTAACACTACTTCTTCGAGTGATTGTTCACATCCATTCCAGTTAGGTGTGCATGCGTGTTGCATACACGGATGTTGGAAACTTTTTTTCTTAGCAGCTCCCATCAGGACGACAGTGGAGCCCTCTAGAGTGGCTCCCTTATGGCAATGTATATAGTACCTACTGACCTGACCCCCTTTCAGTTCCCTCTTACCGTCCGTGGCGGCGTTGGAACATTCTTTCTCGCTTGTGAGTGATCCCTTAGCCTTTCAGTCTTCTAGTTAGAGTTGTTCTTAGATAGATATCAGATAGTTAAATACCATTGTATTCACTTGTCTAGAAGCTAATTCCAGCACCAAACTTGGGCTGCAGGGCTTGCCGCAAGCCCAGGGTTTCAAAGCTTGTGCTATGCACTACAAGTCTCTGCCTAACAGCGACCCCCATGACTCCTGTCTCAGGTGTCTGGGAGAGGCTCATCAGGCAGAGTGCTGCAATATCTGCAGAGCCTTCAAACCATACACTAAGAAAGAAAGAGACTTTTGCCTTAAGCAGTTGCTCATGGAAGCTGTGGTACAGCCACTGGCACCCCAGACCCGGCTTCCTCTGTGTGAAGTGCCCTGGCATCTGTGTGCAATCCAGCAAAAGGTGTCAATTCTATCATAATTCTGCTTCTCTAAAGAGGTCAAACAAGGTAACAGCCACCATTAGAGCAAGTGTTTTAAAAGGGCTGAAAATTGCCGGCACCGAGGCGGGACAACCAACCTCAGCACCGGTTGATCTCTTCGGGGAGAGTGCCCTCTTTCCTCTTTCTTGTGACGCTTAGTCGGTGCGGAAGAGCTACCAAGACACTCAGAGAGGCTCCCGGCACATAAAGACAGGTTGTGGGCCTGAGCTAAGAACCAGCACTGTCGACTCTAGTGCCACAGGCCCATTGAGTCTGACACCCAGCGAGTTCAGTCCTGATGAATGTCTGGAGGAGGTTCTGGAACACCCCTCCATGCCAGACACTTTGAGGCAGCGAAAGATCTCATTGAGCTGTCAGCGCCAAATCCTTTCCCATGTAGGGAGAAGTCTCTAGCGCTGCCCAAGAGGGTGCCATCCAGAGGGAAACCAGCAATGGTGTGCTGCTCGAGGTCAGCGTCTCAGCACTGCTCACGACGCTGTTCTCGTTAGAGTTTTGGTGTTCCGCTACTCCCTGGCACCCGCGACCCAGCGAGAGGTTACGGCACCGGCGGCCAATGTACCCGCGGTATCTTCATCGATGTCTAGACGCCATTCCAAGACGCCATTAGTCACCTGGCACTAGACCGCAGCTCCAGCAACCTCACCGGCTCCGAGTGAGAGGTCCAGGTCCCAAGACTCCTAGTACCGTTTGTGATCCCGGTCAACCAGGCACTGCTCCCTGGCCTGCACCTCACAACATCCTACAGCTGCTTAAGGTTCTCCTGGTCCTCTCCATCAGCATCCTCCAGCTCTGAGGCTTACTCCAGTTGCTCCAACTATAGCAGGCACCGGACAGTAGCCAGCAGAGTCCCATTCAGCTTGACAGCCACAGTGGTCTCCTCCGGGACAGTGGCCCTTCTGGATCCCATGGACTTACCATCAGGAACAGGGCACCATCTGCAGAGCGTCCAGGTCCGGGCATTCCATGCGACACCATTCCAGGTTACCACACAGGCACACATCAATGGCAAGAGATGCCACTCTCTCCAGGCCGCCATCGGATCCCCAAGAGCAACTGGTGACAGCAGGCCCAGTGCCAGCGGCGGTACCAAGCAATACGACACCTCATCAGTGCCCAATGGGGCTGACACCTGCTGTAACTCAGACCTGTGGAGACCCACAAGAGGGTCTGGATGAGGGCAACCAGAAGCAACTCACGTCCTTCTCTTCCCCAGATGAGGTGATGGCGGGTACATCAGTCTCAAGACTGCCAACAATTGACCACAGGGCTCACCAGGAGTTGCTCCACAGAATCATCCTCAATATGGGCCTCAAGGTGGAAGAAACAGTCAAACAGAAGGATCTGATGGCGGTGGACATCCTGTCTCCCAAGTGTCTCTCTAGAGTAGCACTTCCTCTTATAAAGATCATACAGACAAATTACAACACTATATGGCAAACCGCAGCTTCCCTTATGCCGATGGCCAGGAGGGAAATAGGAAATACTTCACCCTATCCAAGGGCCATGAGTTCCTATTCTGCCGTCCTGCTCCCTGGTTGTTTCAGCAGTCAACAAAAAGGAACACCAAGGCCAACAAGCCTCTGCCCCAGAGGCCAAGGAGACCAAGCATCTGGACCTCTTTGGTAGAAAGGTCTACTCATCTGGGGGCCTCCACCTACGTATAGCCAACCAGCAGGCAATCCTTAATAGACATAACTTCAATTCTTGGACAGATGTGTCCAAGTTTAAGGATCACCTGCCGCAGAACTTGTACTCAGAGTTTGCCGCATTAATTGAGGAAGGAAAGGCAGTAGCCAAGACTTTGCTGCAAGCCTCCCTCGATTCAGCCGACTCTGCGGCTAAAGCCATTGCCTCGAGTAGTCATGCGACGCTCAGCATGGCTTCAGGCGTAGGGCCTCCCTTCAAGACCTCCTCTTTGAGGGCTTGGGCCTTTTCTTGGAGCAAACAGACAGACACCAGGCTGCACGGCCTTAGGGACTCTAGGGCCACCCTGAAGTCACTAGGGATGCATACACAGATAGCCCTGCCCCTCTACCCAGATATGATCACGCAGGACCACAGGTGCCTTCTCCACCCAAACCTACAGTCTCTACATCTCATGACTTGGAGACTTGGTGGCTAAGTCCCATGGAGGGCCAGTGTTCTCAATCAGTGAGACAGATTCTCCTCAGTAGTAGGAAACCTTCCACTAGGGTTACCTACCTGGCAATGTGGAAATGGTTTTCCTGCTGGTGTGAACCCAAGCATCTGCAACCACTCAGGTTTCTATCCTGGTTATTTTAGACCACCTCCCACACCTTAAGCAACAAAGTCTGTCCCTTTCGTCCATCAGTGTACACCTGGTGGCCATTTCAGCTTTCCATCCAGGGGAGTCTGAACGCTCGGGGTTCTCAAATCCCTATAATGGGGTGATTCCTTAAAGGGCTGGAGAGAGTGTTCCCGTATTCTCGCCCGCCAGTCCCAACCTGGAACCCAAACCTGGTCCTCTCCAAACTCATGAGCCCACCATTTGAGCCCCTAACCACTTGTTCCCTCCTCTACCTTTCTTGGAAGGTAGCGTTCCTGGTGGCCATTACATCAGCACAGAGGGTGTCCGAAGTGAGAGCTCTCACTTCTGAACCCCCTTGCAGTGTTTCATAAGGACAAGGTGCAGCTTAGACTGCACCCCAAATTCCTCTCCAAGGTGGTCTCCCAGTTCCACATGGGACAGGACATTTGCTTGACTATGTTCTTTCCAAAACCCTACACATGCCCGAGACGCCGCAGCCTACACATGCTGGATGTTCGAAGAGCCTTAGCATTCTACACAGAGCGCACCAAACCTTTCTGCAAATCAACCCAATTGTTCATTGCTATAGCCGATAGAATGAAGGGCCTTCCAGTCTCTGCACAACACGTATCGTCCTGTATCACAGACTGCATTCGCACGTGCTATGAGCTGGCCAAGTTTCCAGCTCCATTGATTATGGCCCATTCGACCAGAGCGCAAGCATCTTCAATTGCCTTTCTGGTACAGATACCCATCTAGGAGATCTGCAGGGCAGCCACCTGGTCTTCAGTGCACACATTTACAGCTCAGTATGCTGTCAACCAATAGGCCAGGGATAATGCATCAGTTAGCAGAGCTGTCCTTCAACCAGTTGTTCCGTGACTCCTACCCTCCTCCAGTGGTAAGCGTGGAAGTCACCTAATTGGAATGGACATGAACAATCACTCGAAGAAGAAAAGACAGTTACTTGCCTCTCGTAACTGTTCTTCAAGACGTGTTGTTCACGTCCATTACAATACCTACCCCCCTCGCCTCTGTCAGAGTCTATGGCAAGAAGGAGCCAAAAGGGGGTTGGGCCGGCAGGGTACTATATACACAGCCATAAGGGTGCCACTCTAGGAGGCTCCCCTGCTATCCTGATGGGAGCTGCTAAGGGAAAAAGTTTCTGACGTCCATGCATGCGACGTGCGCACACCTAATTGGAATGGACGTGAACAACACTTACGAGAGGTAAGTAACCATCTTTTCTTGCATTCCTATTAAGAAGGGTGGTTGGAGAGCAAGTCATTTTAAAAATGGATCCATTAACTCTTAACAGAGAAAGAGGCTTGACAAATGTCATACTGAGACTATATCACTTAATGGCATTTGGAACATAAGCATCCCTGTGCAGACTGCTTCTTGCTCATGTTCTAAAACCTCATTTCTAATAGCAATAACATTCAAAATGATCCACATTAAAGCAGTTCAGCACCTAAAGAAAAGCACCTTACTAGATGCTTTTAGAATGAACCACTCCTCCAATCACCCAGCTGTTTTGTGACTGAAGCAAATCCTAGCTGCCTTGGGTTCAATGGACATAGTTCATTAAATATGATTTTTATGGCTTGTACTAGACAAGAATATTTCACTAATTTATTTTCAGAAACTAGAAAGGAAGCTGGTAAGATGTTCAAAGTAATGCACTAAATAAAGAGTATTTCAGAGTGATGTTTTTATCTGATTCCATTGTTGTAAATTTTGTTTAATGCTAATCATATGCGTGGCATGGTGCAAGACAAAGAAGACAGTTTCTGCCTCAAAGAGTTTACAGTCTAAAACTCTTGTATGCTTGGAAATCCAGATCAGGATAAGAATGTAACAGTATTAAGAGAGTTTATTAGGAATTACGCTTGTGAAATTAGAAGAGAAGAAACTCCGTAGTAAGTTAAATAAAGTAAAAGCTCAGTTTACATACTTATACTCTATGTAACAGATTTTGTATAATAGTTAACTCCTGTGGCCTTTCATGAGAAATTTGACTTAAATACAAATGGTTGAGGTTGTATGTTTCTCAGGAAACAGTAGTTATTGAATGTAATCGGTCTCCAAATTATTCTTCACAATATTCCTTAAATCCATTTATGTTAAAAATGTGCAAAGAATGAATGCTACTTCCACAAAGTCAGAAATATTTGGTTGGTGGTCTTGTCTGCAAAAATTAAGTATCTTTGTCAGTTAAATGTCTGATTTAGCAATAACACAGCAAAATCCATTTTTACACCAGTATGAGATGAGAAATAGTTGCTGATGGTGAGGTCATATCCTAGCAGCTAATAACCGTCTGGAGGAGTTGAGAACCCCAATTGCTGTTGTATTGCTAGAAAAAGCCCCACATAATGGGCTGATTTTTTTTTTTGTTTTGTTTCTGAAGTAACTAGAGCTCTATTTTAGGGCTGTTGAGCACTTTAAAAAGTTAATTGCAATTCATCACATGCTTGCACAATAATAGAATACCATTTAATTAAATAATTTTAGATGTTTGCTACATTTTCAAATATATTGATTTCAATTACAATACAGAATACAAAGTGTCCAGTGCTCACTGTATATTTTTCTGATTACAGATATTTGCACTGTAAAAAAACAAATGAAATAGTATTTTTCAATTCACCTCATACAAGTACTGTAGTGCAATCTCTTTACTATGAAAGTTGAACTTACAAATGCCTTTTTTGTGTTACATAACTGTACTCAAAAGCAAAACAATGCAACCTACAAGTCCACTCAGTCCTGCTGCTTGTTCAGCCAAATGCTAGTTTGTTTTCAAGTTTGTTTACATGTCTGGGAGATAATGCTGCCGACTTCTTATTTACAATGTCACCAGAAAGTGAGAAGAGACAGTCACATGGGACTTCTGTAGCCAGCATTGCAAGGTATTTACATGACAGATATGTTCAACGTTTGTATGCCCCTTCATGCTTCGGCCACGGTTCCAGAGGACGTGCATCCATGCTGATAACGCTCATCAAAAAAATGTGTTAATTACATTTGTGACTGAACTCCCTGGAGGAAAATTGTATGTCTCCAGGTCTGTTTTACCCACATTCTGCCATATATTTCATGTATAATCAAAGAGGCTGATAAAGGAGGTGCTGTTGTCGTCATGAATAGGTCTGACTACTGAAAGGAGCCCGTCAGACAACTCTCCAATACCAAATTCTACAGGTCACTTCCCTCAGATCCCATTGAGGAATACACTAAGAAACTGTACCATCTACTCAGGACACTCCTTACACTAACACCAGAACAAATCAACATACCCTTAGAGCCCTGACCGAGGTTATTCTATCTACTGCCCAAGATCCACAAACCCGGAAATCTTGGACGCCCCATCATCTCAGGCATTGGCACTCTCACTGAAGGATATGTGGACTCTTTACTCAGACCCTATGCCACCAGCTCTCCCAGCTATCTCCGTGACACCACTGATTTCCTGAGGAAACTACAATGCATTGGTGACCTTCCAGAAAACACCATCCTAGCCACCATGGATGTAGAGGCTCTCTACACAAACATCCCGCACACAGATGGAATACAAGCTGTCAAGAACAGTATCCCTGATGATGCCACAGCACAACTGGTTGCTGAGCTCTGTGCCTTTATCCTCACACACAACTATTTCAAATTTGGTGACAATATATATCTCCAGATCAGTGGCACTGCTATGGACACCCGCATGGCCCCGCAATATGCCAACATTTTTATGGCCCACCTGGAACAACGCTTCCTCAGCTCACGTCCACTCACGCCCCTTCTCTACCTACGCTACATTGATGACATCTTGATCATCTGGACCCATGGAAGGAGACTCTCTGGAAAAATTCCACCACGATTTCAACAGCTTCCACCCCACCATCAACCTCAGCCTGGACCAATCTACATGGGAGGTTCACTTCCTAGACACCACAGTGCAAATAAGCGATGGTCACATTAACACCACCCTATACCGAAAACCTACCAACTGCTATGCCTACCTTTGTGCCTCTAGCTTCCATCCTAGCCACACCACACGATCCATTGTCTACAGCCAAGCACTGAGGTACAACCGCATCTGCTCTAACCCCTCAGACAGAGACCAACACCTACAAAAGCTCCACCAAGCATTCTCAAAACTACAATACCCGCACGAGGAAAGAAGGAAACAGATCAGCAGAGCCAGACGTGTACCCAGAAGCCGCCTACTGCAAGACAAACCTAAGAAGGAAACCAACAGGACTTCACTGGCCGTCACATACAGTCCCCAGATAAAACTCCTCCAACGCATCATCAGGGATCTACAACCTATCCTGGACAATGATCCCACACTTTCACAGGCCTTGGGTGACAGGCCAGTCCTCGCCCACAGACAACCTGCCAACCTGAAACATATTCTCACCAGTAACTGCACACTGCACCATAGTAACTCTAACTCAGGAACCAATCCATGCAACAAACCTCGATGCCTGCTCTGCCCACATATCTACACCAGCAACACCATCACAGGACCTAACCAGATCAGCCACACCACCACCGGTTCATTCACCTGCACGTCCACCTATGTAATATATGCCATCATATGCCAGCAATGCCCCTCTGCTATGTATATGGGCCAAACTGGACAGTCTCTACGGAAAAGGATAAACGGGCACAAATCAGATATTAGGAATAGCAATATACAAAAACCTGTAGGAGAACACTTCAACCTCCCTGTCCACACCATAGCAGATCTTAAGGTGACCATCCTGCAGCAAAAAAATTTCAGGACCAGACTTCAAAGAAACTGCTGAGCTTCAGTTCATCTGCAAATTTGACACCATCAGCTCAGGATTAAACAAATACTGTGAATGGCTTGCCAACTACAAAATCAGTTTCTCTTCCCTTGATTTTCACACCTCCGCTGCTAGAAGACGGCCTCATCCATGCTGATTGAACTAACCTCGTTATCTCTAGCCTGCTTCTTGCGTGCGTGTGTGTGTGTGTGTGTGTGTGTGTATACCTGGAAATTTCCACTACATGCATCCGACGAGGTAGGTATTCACCCACAAAAGCTCATGCTCCAACACGTCTGTTAGTGTCTAAGGTGCCACAGGACTCTTTGCTGCTAGTCTTGAATGGTGACTCAGCACGTTGTTCATTTTTAAGAACACTTTCGCTGCAGATTTGACAAAACACAAAGAAGGTACCGATGTGAAATTTCTTAAGATAGCTCCAGCATTCGACCTAAGGTTCAAGAATCTGGAGTGCCTTCCAAAATTTCAGAGGAACGAGGTGTGGAGCGTGCTTTCAGAAGTCTTAAAAGAGCAACACTCTGATGCAGAAACTACAGAACCCAAACCACCAAAAAAGGAAAATCAACCTTCTGCTGGTGGCATCTGACTCAGAGGATGAAAATAAATATGCATCGGTCCGCATTCCTTTGGATTGTCATCGAGCAGAACCAGTCATCAGCGTGGACGCATGTCCTTTGGAGTAGTGGTTGAAGCATGAATGGGCATAAGAATTTTTAGCGCATCTGGCATGTAAATACCTTGCAATGCCAGCTATAACAGTGCCATGTGAATGCCTGTTCTCACTTTATGGTGATACTGTGCACAAGAAGCAGGCAGCATCATCTCATGCAAATGTAAACAAACTTGTTTGTCTGAGCGACTGGCTGAACAAGTAGGATGACAGTGGACTTGTAGGCTCTAGTGTTTTACATTATTTTATTTTGGAATGCAGGTTTTTTGGTACATAGTGCTACATTTGTAAGTTCAACTTTCACAGTAAGGAGATTGCACTACAGTACTTGTATGAGGTGAATTGAAAAATACCTTTTTGTTTTTTATAGTGATTACAAATATTTGCAGAAATAAATATGAAGTGAGCACTGTACACTTTGTATTCTGTGTTGTAATAGAAATCAATATATTTGAAAATATAGAAAAAAATCCAAAATATTTAATAAATTTCAACTGGTATTGTGTTTAACAGCACGATTTAAAACTGCAATTAATCACGATTAACTATTTTTTAAATCGCGATTAATTTTGTGAGTTAATTGCAGTTAATCGATGGCCCTACTCTATTTGCTAACACTGACTTTTTTTAGTAGATTAAGAAGAAGGTTTCAGGTAACGTATAGGCACATACTTAATGTTAGGAATGCAATTAGTCTCATGTCTTTAGTGGATCTGTTCACATGAATAAAATTAAGCATATGTCTAAAACAATTGCAAAACTACACTAACTTCAGTTGTGCATGTTGGACTCTTAATAGTGACTTATGTAATGCCAGATTATCTGAAGTGCTGCAACTCCTGCAGGCTGAAATCAGTGCAGGTTAAAGTTGCTCAACATGTGCAAGGTCAAGCCTGTGGCACTTTGTCATAAACAGATAAGTAATAGTTAATAGAACAGAAGTACTTCATATCTCTTTTGCCTGTAAAGGGTTAACAAGATCAGTGAGCCTGGCTGTCACCTGACCAGAGGATCACTCAGGGGACGGGATACTTTCAAATCTTGAGGGAGGGAAGTTTTTGTGTGTGCTGTTAGTTTTTGGTGGTTGTTCTCTCTGGGTTCTGAGAGTGACCAGACGTGCAACCAGGTTTCTCTCCAGTCTCTCTGATACAGTCTCTTATGTGCTCAGAATAGTACGTACTAGGTAGATGAGGTGAGTTAGGCTTATGTTTGTTTTCTTTATTTGCAAATGTGTATTTGGCTGAAAGGAGTCCAAATTTGTATTTTACTGAAAGGATTTTAATTTGTACTTGTATACTTAGGCTGGGAGGGTATTCCCAGTGCCTATAGCTGAAAGACCCTGTAACATATTCCATCTTAAATTTACAAAGATAATTTTTACTGTTTTTTCTTTCTTTAATTAAAAGCTTTTTCTTGTTTAAGAACCTGATTGTTGTTTTTATTCTGGTGAGACCCCAGGGGACTGGGTCTGGATTCGCCAGGGAATTGGTGGGGAGAAAGGAGGGAAGGGGGGAGAGAGAGGTTAATTTCTCTCTGTGTTAGGATTATTTTCTCTCTCAGGGAGAGTCTGGGAGGGGGAGAGAGAAGGAGTGGGGAAGGTGGATTTTCCTCTCTGTTCTAAGTTTCAAGGAGTTTGAATCACAGTGATCTTCCAGGGTAACCCAGGAAGGGGAAGCCTGGGAGAGGCAACGGTGAGGGAAAGGATTTACTTTCCTTGTGTTGAGATCCAGAGGGACTGGGTCTTGGGGGTCCCTGGGCAAGGTTTTGGGGGGACCACAGTGTACCAGGCACTAGAATTCCTGGTTGGTGGCAGCGCTACAAGTACTAAGCTGGTAATTGAGCTTAGAGGAATTCATGCTGGTACCCCATCTTTGGGACGCTAAGGTTCAGAGTGGGAACTTATACCATGACACACTTTATACAAGTAAACAGGGCTTTATTCTTAAGGAGTTTGTTTCGTACATTTTAGTCCTACCAATAAAGATCTTAAAGTAAGCAACAAACTCTCTTCTTTTTTAGCATATGTAGTAAGCAGCTTGAGATGGGGGGCAATCACTTTCATTCTCTAAAAATGTTATTCTCATTTTGCTATATCAAAAGCACAGTACTGTATATTTTATTTTAATACATTGTATCATATTCTGATTCAGTATTTTTATTCATTGACTATATTTTAAAATTTTATAAATATATTAGTACATTATTTCTAACAGAGACAATAGATTAGTCAAACTCCTGACATCTTTAGACAACATTTACATGCTAATGTGTAACTCTCTCCTGACATAGCTTGGAACCCATTCTAAAAGATAAAACAGGAAGTATGTGTGTGTATATTTGGATTTATAAACAAAGAGCTCAATTTTATTAAGTATAGAGATCATTGATATAGATGACAGATGTAAATATTACATGTATAAATATTGGTCATATTACTGATGCTGCCATTATCTCTTTTATGAAATACAATTTCATTTTGAAACTTAGAATATTATGCAATACTACAGATAGACTGGGTAGTAATCAGAGCTAAATTAGGGCAACCCAGAGACCTAGACATGGTACATATGTGTGTTCCCCTACCTGCAAAGTAGACTCTGTAGTCCCCTATTTAGTGATCCTGTCTATTTTCCAGTCTACAAGCAAGGGTCTCCAAGGTCAGTTTAGACAGACAAAATATGAATGAAAATTGGGAGTTCTTAAGGAGACTTTATTAGACAGTCTGAAAGCCACAGTTCCACAATCAAGAAAGAGAAGAACTTTGCCACTAAACCAGAATAGTCTTTTAACCAAAATGAAGACAATGATTAGAAATAAAAAGGTAATGTATGACAAATGGGAGGATGGGAAATAGATAGCAATCAATATAATTTACACATTATGAAGTGTAGAAAATTGATAATGGAGGCTAAAGGTATCAGGGAATAGTCCATGGCAGGCAGGGCAAAGAAAAATGAGTAATTTATGTGTATAAGGAACAAAAGAAATCCTAGCAATGGTATAGGCCCGTTATTAGATGGAGGAGATAAAATCTGTATAATAAGATTCCAGGATTGCCACTCTAAAGTCTAGAATGTGTTGAGTCAGTGTGAAGCAATGGAAACAGCTACAAACATGGCTGAGAACCATTTATTTATAGTGTTACCAGGTTCAGTCATCTGTGGGATCTGTGGTCTATAATTGTCCAGTTTTTAATTTCTCAGCCATTTGCCTTTACAAATTATACCTGTGCAGTGTACAGGTACAGTAAGACATGTATCTTGTGTGCCATACCAAGAGATTGTGATATCAGAAGTAACTCAACCAATCACTACCTTTACTCTACAGCTAATTTGCATGCAACAGTTGCAGTAGTTATATAAGGTAGGCTGCACAGATGGATTATTTGGCCCAATTTTCACACCCATGCAACAGCATGGGTTTTCAGCTGCTAGTTAGTAATGCTACAGAAAAGGTAGATGTGTTCGATTAATAAATATTTGTTCTGTATTTGGAAAGTAGTAGGATGGTGTATTCAGATCTGATGAAGATAATTTATAGATTCCAAGGCCAGAAGGAACCATTGTGATAATCTAGACTGACCTCTTGTATAACACAGCCCATAGAACCTCCCCCCAAAATTCCCAAATTCTAAATCTTTTAGAAAAACATCGAGGTGGTTGGTGAATCCACCATGACCTTTGGTTAATTGTTCCAATGGTTAATTACGCTCACTGGTTTTAAAATATATGTATATATATATATAGACCTTATTTCCACTGTGAATTTGTCTAGCTTCAGCTTTCGGCCTTTGGATTGTTATACCTTTTTCTGCTAGATTGAAGACCCCATTATTAAATATTTTTTCTCCAAATAGATACTTACAGGCTGTAATCAAGTTGCCCCTTAACCGTCTCTTTGTTAAGCTAAATAGATTAGCTCTTTGAGTCTATTGCTGTATAACATTTTCTAATTCTTTAATCATTCTTGTGGCTCTTCTTTGAATCCTTTCCAACATTCTTTTTGAACTGTGGGCACCAGAACAGGGTACAATATTGCAGCAGTGGTCACAGCAATGCCAAATGTAGAGGTAAAAGAACTTCACTGCTCCTACTTGAGATTCCCCTATTAATGCATTACAGAATTGAATTAGCTCTTTTGGTCACTGCGTCACACTGGGAGTTTATGTTCAACTGATTATCCATTTCCCCTCACCCCCCAGTCCCTTTTTCTGAGCAACTGCTTCCCAGGATAGAGTTACCATCATGTAAGTATGACCTACATTCTTTGTTCCTAGAAGTATACTTTTATATTTAGCTATATGAAAATGCATATTGGCTGTTTGCACCCAGTTTGCCAAATGAACCAGATCACTCTGAGTGACCTATATTCATCATTATTTACCTCTGTCCCAGTTTTTGTGTTTATAAAATCATCACTGATAAAGTTTGTAGATGTTTTTCCTCTAGGTAATTGATTAAAGAAAGTTACATAGCAAAGGGCCAAAAACAGATCCCTGTGAGACCCCCTAGGAACACACCTGGTTGATGACGGTTCCCTGTTTGCAGTTGCATTTTTAGGCATTACCACCCAGTTTTTAATGGATGTATTATGTACTATGTTGATTTTAAATCATTCTAGTTTTTAAATCAAAATATTGTGTGGTACCAACTCAAATGCCTTACAAAAGTCTAAGTATATTACATCAACACTATTATCTTTATCAACCAAACTTAGTCTCATGCCAAAAAAAAAAAAAATTCAAGTTTGTTTGGCAGGATCTGTTTTCTGTAAACCTTTGTTGATTTACATTATTATCCTTTAATTCATTACTGTGTCCCTTATCAGCTGCTCCATTATCTTGCCCGACATTGATGTCAGGCAGTATTCTCCAGTCCATTAGTACCCAGTGAAGATGCTGAACAGTGTCTGCAGGGGATAAACATTTCTAAATGAGCGGGCTTGGATAACTTGTACCCTAGAGTCTTAAGAGTTGGGTGAGGAGATGTCTGGCCTACTGATGCTCTGTAGTTCTAATGTACTTACACTTTTGCAAGGCATTTGACTTACATATTGCGTGACATTCTGATTTTAAAAATTAGCAGTATACAGTATCAGTAAAGTATATGTTAAATGCATTCAGACTAGCTGACAGGTCTCTAAAATTAGCTGTTGATGGGGAATCATAGTCAAATATGGCTGTTTCTGGTGGGGTTCTGCAGGGATCCGTACTAGGCCTGACACTGTTCAACATTTCCATTAATAATTCTAAAGTAAATATAAAATCACTGCTGATAAAATTGGCGGAGTGGAAAACCATATTGAGGACAGAACAGTCATACAGAGTGATCTGGATAGCTTGATAACGTGGACCCATTCAAACAAAATGTGTTTTTTAAGGTTGCCAAATGCAAAGTTGCAAGCAGAGAGGCGGAAGCTAATGTGGAAAACATTATTTGTTAGAGACAAAAGAGCATGCCACAGAAATTAGCACAGATAACACTAGATACTGGTAAAATTAACTCCTTGTAATCTTCAAAATCCTGTTGGCTTGCTTTCTTGGTTTCCTTTTTGTATAGGTTCTTTATAACTAAGCAAGAAGAGTTGCTGTACACATTTGCTGTTTTTATTTGAGAGATAAATTAAAAAGTGGCGCTTTTATAATCAAACAGAACTGTCTGCAATTTCTATTCTCTACGCTGTAATATCTTATTTTATTACATGCTGGCTTTTTATTGAGCTCTAGTTTCTTATTTCAGTCTAGCATTGTTTGAGGTTTCTTTGTGATCCTTAGCAGTTTTTTTTACTGTTGATGGCTATCAGGTAGCTGGAGAAGTCTCTCTAATTTTATGGAAGGTTTTATCAACTTTTTATCCAGTGAGAAGCCTAGGTGGAAATAATCTCTGTGTAATTTGTTGGTCTCCGTTCCAGTTCAGCCTTTGATTCCACTTTTGTAAAAGTCCTAATTTTTATTTTAGCCAGTATCACTGCAGTCAGTTTACAGTCTTTTATAGTATCAAAGGCACAATGCTGAAAATGGCTGTGACCAGAAACATTGTACTAAAATTTTAATTTTATAGTATATATTTGATCTTATAAAATATTCAATTTTTCAAGAAAAAGTTTCTTAACTTCACAAGATGCTACAATCTAAGACACATTTCCTTCCCCACCACCCACTCTCATTCTTACTGCTTTCCTCCAGCTAAACAATAAACATCTTACCGTTCAGAACTGGTATCGTTCCTGGTCAGTGAAATCCTTTTGGCTCTAGCCACGAAATATCATTTTTCCCCCTTGATGCTCTGTCAGTGTTTTAACCCTGCAGATCTAGTGTACTGAAAGCCAATTAATTTCAAACAACCATGGAAGAAAATATCCACCAGTTTCTCATCTTTATTACATTTGATTGATTCATTGATAAGGGAAATTATAGTCTGAGGTGCGTGTACGGGGCATAAACTGGAAGTAGAATTATTTAGAGCACTGGCCATTTCAGTTGCTCCAAATATACCAAAGCAATAATACACGGAAGAGTATTAGTCCTCTTCATATTTTTTTGCCAGCAGTTTTAAGAAGTCTAACTTCAGTGTTAGATATGAACAGCAACATACCTTGTACTGAACTGGGAACATGATAATATGAATCCTTTTATTGTCTATAAACTCAGCACATGCATGGATAGATAGATATACATTTCTAGGATTGAAAATCTATCTCTGGACAAAACTCTGTAACACAATATGCTGTAAGAAAGGCACATGAAAATAAACATTGATAAACACATGCAAAAGTAATGGGAGCAAATACTAACTACACCTCATGGCACTACTGGTGCAATTTCACTTTTTGTAGATGAAGGATTTCCAGAGCCCATTCCGTTACACCCAAATCCATATTCCTTGCCTGCCGTTAAGCATAGTTCTGCAGAGCTTGCTATACCCAAACACAGATATATTTGTGAGTTGTCCTGGGGAGAGGGTAAGGCAAATGAATCTGTACCTGCATGTTTCCCCAGCCAGTCCCCCCTCCCGCCCCACCATGTGTTTGGTGACAGGTTACATGCAAGGGCTAACAGATGCAAATTGTGTCGGTGAATTCCGAGAGTGGGATTTGGAGTTGGCATAGGGTATAGGATTAGGATTGCAGTACACAAGATGGGTTTTAAATATCAAAACTGAAATGCTGCAAAGGCAATTTTCTTAATCTCTTGAAGTGAACTTGATTTCCAAACTAAATCCTGAATGCGAGCTTTGATTATTGCATTTAATATTTTTTCTTCTCTTTATTCTGAGTGTCCCAAATTAAGATTTACTCTAATGTTGATTTTTAAAAAGGAAAGGTATGCAAAGGGTTGACAGTGATGATTCTGAATATAAATTATATCATGCAGATTGATGCAAGATTAAATTACCAAATCAACCTTTTATATTCTGTATTTTATGGAATATCTAATATATGTTTGGCAGTAATTTACTCTTGCACATGAATTCCTGACAGTTTCGATTCTTCAGACTTATTAATCAATGTATGTCAGCACCAGAGCCATTTTATGAAACTTACTAGTCATCAAAAATTTATTATCAGATAAATCAAAGAAACAACTAGCATCTTAATAGCGTGAACAAAGTGACATGTAAAGGATTATTCAAGACTGCATGCTTTTGTCTTGTAGTTAATGCTACTGTCAGGGGCTTTGTAACCCCTTTAAAATAGTCATATTGACAAAACTATTTCCTTTGTACAGGGTCTTGTTTTTAATCTTCTCTTTTTTGGGAACTGGATATAGTCCTCTGTGTGTGTGTATATATAGTTATATATAGTTATTTATTTATTTCATGTCAGCTTCATTCTAATACAGAACTTTAACAATGTAATCCGTGACTTTCAGAGTTAACTGCAATAGATATTCTGCACTTCAGTAATGTGACAGGGTGGGAGGTGTATTGTGACAAAAATCATCATGCTGTTAATGTTTCATTTTGTGCCCTGGCGACCTGAGAAATAGGGATGTCTATCACTACACAACTTGGAGTATCTTATTACAGTAACAGTAAGTGTTCTTTACTGAAAAAACTACGTTCTGCGTGAGATTTTCAAAAGTGCTCAGCCTGGGCCCAACCCCGCTCCCATTGAAGTTAATTATAGACTTCAGTGCAAGCAGAGTTAAAATTGAGTGCTCTGGTTAGATGTTTGACTGCGTGTGTGTTTTTTTTCCTGTGTGCTGCCCCAGCTCTGTGCAAGCAGCTGGCATAGCAGACCTCAAGTGAACCACCCAATGACTACAAGATTCATTAAGGCACAAAGGCACCAGGCCAGGTTTATTGTTAACAAGGCATGTTAATAGCACCTGGTAGACTCTGAGCATACTTAGAAATGTACGCCCGTGACAATGGGCGTAGCTCAGTAAATGGCAGGACTTTCCATTCCCCCCCTCAGCTGGACAAAGATGCTCCCTCTGAGATGCATTTTTATACCCTGATACGAACAAGTTAGTACTGCCTCTGACATAGTTAGCTCCTGCCCCCTGACGTGGCTAGTTATTACCCATCCCCTTGTATATGTTGGTTTGATTAAAACATCTTTATTGCGTACTGTTATCCTAACCTTATCTTTTAGCGGGATGGGAGGGGTCAGTATGTTCCTGTTATCCTTGGGAAATGTTTTTATACCATCTTTGATATCGGGATGTTCTGGTACCACTTGATACCAAAATATGTTTGAGTACTTTGTGCTTAGCACTTCTTAAAAATGTGTATTTTTGCAATATCAGCCATGTTTTTGCCAAATTCTGTGAGCACGTCCTGCCTCATACCAGGCCTTGGATGCAAAGTCTTATGACTCAGGCTCTCTCCCTACTACAAGTGCTTTTGAAAATCCCATCCTTTGACTTTTTATTAACACAATGTAAATTAACTATTCTTATTAGTTTTAGTACACCGCTACCCCGATATAACGCCACCCAATATAACACGAATTTGGATATAATGCGGTAAAGCAGTGCTCCAGGGGGCAGGGCTGCGCACTCCGGTGGGTCAAAGAAAGTTCAGTATAACTCAGTTTCACCTATAACGCGGTAAGATTTTTTGGCTCCCAAGGACAGTGTTATATCGAGGTAGAGGTGTACAAGAATATTTTGATATGTATTGGTTGGATCTTGCTCACTCCCTGCTTATATGCAGTGCTTTACATCTACAGCACAGTATTATTTCACAGACTTAATAGTTGGGAATTTCTTTGAGAATGTCTCAAACTTTCCTAATCCCCCAGTTCCTGGATTTGTGATTCCAAGCATTTCATTCTTCACTCTTGTATATTGTCTCCTAATCCTTGGAATTCATTCTGTTTAGTTATTTCTTGATTCATTTGGCTGTTATGTGTATTATACAGCTTTGTTCTTGTGGATAATTATCTTTGACTTTGGTTACCTGTATAATTTAGACAGCGGTTTCAGCTTTGTTTTTAAATGTCCTACTAATTTATTGTATGATTTGTCTCAACAATTGATATGCTGCCTAGATGTTAATTGACTGATGCAGAGGGAATGAGAGGAAGTGCAATATATGCATGTATGCACACGTGTATTTATATAAAATGCTTTACACTTACTTTGAAAAGAAGAAAGTTTCAGAATAAAAAGAAGAAATTGTACAGCTCAGATATGCATACAACCAGACTTTTTAAGATAGTGTTATGGTTGTACATAAGTATCAGTAAGTGGGCTTTTTTAATGGAACATTGTATTTTTAAACAAACCAACTATGAAAAACTTACAGGAAGTCATAGCTTAGGTTCCACCAACAATGTCTGCTCCATCTAGCCATCGCAGAGGTGGAGTTAAGTCGGGGTAGTGGGCAAGTTATATTGGTGTGGGCTACATTTGAGTGTAGACACTAACAGAGTTGGGTCAATGTAAGTTGCCTTATGTCGACCTAACTCTATAGCGTAGACCAGGGCTGAGGTAGAGTATACTTAAATGCTACAGCGGCACAGCTGCAGTGCTTCAGTGTAGACACTATCTACCCTAACAGAAGGGGTTCTTCCATTTGTCAACGTAATCTACCTCTCCAAGAGGTGATAGCTAGGCTGATGGAAGAATTAGGTTGATTAACTTGCGGTTAGGTCGGCCTTGCTACATCTCTCAAGGTGTGGGTTTTTCACACACCAAGACATGTAGTTATGCCCATGTGATTTCCTGGTGTAGACCACCTTTAGGCACTCAGGTTTCCTATCCAGTGAATGGAGGCAGATTGGTGTCTCGGAATGGGATTCACAAAAGCCACTGTGTTAGGCATCTCCTCACCTAAGCTAGCCAGTGGGATTTGCCAAGGCAAGAGGTGTGTCCTAAGCCATGCCCCTCTCAGGGAATTCAACTCCTAAGACCCTGGGGCTGCCTCCTTCTGCTTGGGATTCTCCCTCTTTTGGCGTTAAGTGCCTACACCATTTTTACAAGAAGCAACAGGTGGGAGAGGTTGACAGCGCTGCAAGGGGTAGGAAAAGGAGAAGGACCTCTCTCAGACTTTTTTAAATTCCAGTAAGTAGGTAAGTCATTGGGATGTGGAAGACATTCCTTTCCCCGCCCTCAGTTCAAATTCCCCCTCCTCCCCTACCCCCACAGGGGAGAAGGGATTTGTTTGTGTAGCCTTTTTTGAAAAACTTAAAACTTATTGTAGATTTTCCTGACTATTGACCTTTTTTATAATTAATACCACACTTTCTAATAAATAATTAGCTTCTTAAGTAATTGCTGTGTATTTACAGCCTTGACTTCCCCTAAGGAAAATTTGTATGAGTAGACTTTCACTAATACAGTTCTTTTTAATTCCAGGCTTCTGGAATTTAGAACTAAGATCTTTAAATGATCATTATCTGTTTACCAACCTTTTAAATATATGTAGGCTTGGCAGAATTCAATTTTTATTTGAATTTCAGTGGAAATTGGTTTTAATTCAATTTCAGTTTCTTCTGGGTGTCAGTGGCCTGTTTGAGCCCCTCAGGCAGGCCACCCCACTGCTGAATGGCTCCTGACAAGGGCTTCTACTCCTCCTCCTTGAAGTCCTGGCTGAGGGTCTCTGCTCTGTCACTCCAGAATGGAAGTCCCTGTGTGCCCCACCCCCCCACCCCCCACACACACGCCTTGTGCCTGTAGGGATTGAGTGTCATTGGCCCCACAGTTATGTAGGGAGCCCTCTGCAACTCTGTCATCATGGAAGTGAATGAGCAGGTCCTTGTGGGTCAAAGCAGACACCCACAGCAGGAGAGTGAGAGAGTGGGGCTGTAGTGTACTCCTGGACAGCTGCAGGAGCCATTCATCAGTGAGGTGGCCTCCCCTGCTGTTAGGGTCTCCTCCTTGCAGTCCTGGCCAGGGGTCTTTAATCTGACTCACCAAGACCGCAGCCTTTCCCCGCTCCTTAGACCTGCAGGGATTGTGCGTCAGCAGCCTCATGACGGCGCAGGTAGCCCTCCAGCTAGAACTGCAAGGAGAATTGGGATGACAAGCCCCCAGCCACGGGGAAGGCCACCTGGCAGTGCAGGGAGCCCTCTGCTGCCCTGCTGTCACAGACCAATTCTCTCGCTCACCAGCTGGGAGTGCTGGGGGTCTTTGCTTTGCCTGAGCGCTCGCGCTCGCTCGCTCTCTCTCTCACATGACACCAGAGCTGCAGAGAGCTCCCTGCACAACTGCAGGATCACCAACAAGAATATTTTGATATGTATTGGTTGGATCTATTGGTACAGGATCCCTGCAATTGCAAGGGGGGAGGAGGAGGTTGCAGTCTTGACAGGGAAAAGACCCCTGGCTAGGACTGTGAGGAGGAGGAAGAGGAGCCCCCTCCATAGGGGAGGCCACCCTGTTTTTGAATGGTTCCTGCCTGGTGCTCATACTCCTCCTCCTTACAATCTTGGCTGGGGGCTCAGCTCTGCCTGACCAGGTCTGCAGTCTCCCCCATTGCTCCTGCAGAGATCATGTGTTAGCAGCATGCCAGCCCTGTAGGGAATGAGTGGGTCCCGGCAGAGCGCCGTACAGGGAGCCCTGGATTTCCAGCTGGTGAGTGAGAGAACAGGTCTATGATAGTGGGGCTGCAGAGGGCAACCCACACTGCTGCAGGGCTGGTGACACCTGATCCCTGTGGGCACAAGATGTTACATGTTTTAACTGTTTTCCTTCTCTTTCTGTATCTTTAATAAAAGTTTTAAAGATTTTTTAATATTGTTTGCCATAACTAAGCAGACTGAGTTCTCTGCATACCACAGCCCAAACCTTGTTTAAACTATTTAATATCAGACAGTTTCAGTGTCAAGTTAACACCTTTGACTCATTGGGCCCCTTATTCAATCTAAATTAATACAGCAGTTCCCAATATTTGTATAAACTGCAATTAATGGCTTTGTTAATCTCCCACCACAGTGTCCTAAATCTGGTCTGGTCAAAGGCACTAGTCTTTTTATTAAAGGCAACAGTAAAATAAATTAGGACTTTCTATTCTAAGTGCACAAATACCACAGTGATGAGAGCCATTTAAGGAACTTATACAGACTGATAGCCATTGTGACAAGTGACTATTTTAAAGAATTCCATTACACTTCCGAATCTTCAAGTCTCATTAGATTTGCCTCAAGGTTTCCAGATTTCAGAGTGGTAGCTGTGTTAGTCTGTATCAGCAAAAACAACAAGGAGTCCTGGTGGCATCTTAGAGACTAACAAACGTATTTGGGTATAAGCTTTCGTGGGCTAAAACCCATTTCATCAGAGGCATGAAGTGAAAAATACAGTAAGCAGTATATATATTACAGCACGTGAAAAGATGGGAGTTGCTTTACCAAGTGGGGAGTCAGTGCTAACAAGGCCAGTTCAATTAAGGTGGAAGTGGCCTATTCTCAACATTTGACAAGAAGGGGTGAATACTGAGAGGAAAAATTACTTTTGTAGTGCTAAGGAGGCCAGTGCAAGCAGGGTGGATGTCGCCTATTTCCAACAGTTGACGAGAAGGTCTGAATATCAGCAGGGGGGAAATTACTTTTTGTAGTGACCCATCCACTCCCAATCTTTATTCAAGCCTAATTTGATGGTGTCCAGTTTGCAAATTCTAGTTTTGCGGTTTCTTTGGAGTCTGTTTTTGAAGTTTTTTGTTGAAGAATTGCCACTTTTAAGTCTATTGTTGAGAGTCCAGGGAGGTTCAAGTGTTCTCCTACTGGTTTTTTAATGTTGTAATTGCTGATATCGGATTTGTGTCCGTTTATTCCTTTGCATAGAAACTGTCTGGTTTGGCCAATGTACATGGCAGAGGGGCATTGCTGCTGGCACATAATGGTATATATCACGTTGGTAGATGTGCAGGTGAACGAGCCCCTGATGGTGTGGCTGATGTAGTTAGGTCCTATAATGGTGTCCCTTGAATAGATATGCAGACACAATTGTCACTGGGGTTTATTGCAGGGTTTGGTTCCTGGATTAGTGTGTTTGTTGTGTGGTTTGTGGTTGCTGGTGAGTATTTGCATCAGGTTGGAGGGCTGTGTCTCAAGGTCTGTGAGAGTGAGCGATTGTCCTTCAGGATAGGTTGTAGATCTGTAGTTACCAGAAAAATTCTGCCCCTGAAATAAGATCCATCCTGCATATGAAATTTCAGGCAGGTTGCTTTAGTTTGCCAAACTAAATGTGCCAAGTCAAAATGGATATATAATTTTATCTTTAATCTTCAATTTGCCACTCCTTACTCCGAGAGAATAAATCAAGTCACTTGGACACCTTATTTTTCACTGTGCTAAAAATGTCTAAACATTCCCAGTCTTACAAATAAATATAAAATATATCAAGCATACGTATTATTCACACCAAGAGGATGAAGTCAATGGCAATCTTTTAAATGGGCTCCTACGGACTTTGGTTCAGGCCCATAGATATTTGAGATTAGAACTGGGTCATCTGTGTCCATATCAGTTTAAAGATCCCAACTGTACTATACATTCTCATTGTACTGCATGGTGAGTAACTGACATAAATCCCTGACAATCAAGATGAGAGCACACCCTTTAGTTTGTCCAGCATCAGAGAGGTTAATGAATAAACGTTTCTAGCCACCTTGCATTGTTCAAAATGAAAATTAGAAGGTGGGAGTTACCTTTTACATTACTTCAGTATTATTTTGTTTGGGTTTGGGTGGGCAGGAGGATTTTTTTCATAGATTTTTATATAGTAATTTATGAAAGATTACACTTCAAACCTACATCTAGTAATCTGAATTATCTGCTATTGGCACATTTTGGCTGTGATGATTCTCAAAAAAAAAAATAGTGCTGCCAAATGATGGTTTGTAAGAGCAGATTCAACTAGATAGATGTATAAAACTGATTTCTCACACACAGAGAAAGAGAGAGAGAGAGAGAGCAAAGTATACTGATCTAAAATGAATGAAGGCTTAAAGTGAAGGCAAAGTTACTGAATTTTGAAAGGTTGACCATTTGGTAAAACCTGCAGTCTTACAAACTCAAGCATAGATGAGAATATGACTCAAGTATTTTAATAAAGGTTGTACCAAAGTTTGTGGAATATTTTTCTTCCTACAAATCCAGAAAAACTCCTTAATCCAGACATACAAGATGATACACTGATAGTACTGGAGCCCAACAAATGATATTGGTTCTATTGCTTATAGTGTTTTTCTACAAAGAATTCTAAATTGCTAGTATGTCCTATACCTTTATTGACATTAATTATAAAATTAAAAATAGAAAGCAAATATTTAGTCAACTTTTTCTACAATTTATGGAGTCTAGCTTATGAAAACAGCCTTATTTATTGACCTGATACTTAACATTTTGTTTTTATCCACAGAACATAAAAGCACAGGCGGTGGTAATACAAACTCCTACACTGTACCTCAGTGAGACCCTTTAGGGATCACTGCCAAGGAATAATTCAGTCTAGGTTAATTCACTCTTCACTGCCATTCAAAGCTTAGTCCTCTGTTGAGGATGCCAGCAAGGATGATAATTAAGCCCTATATATTTCTGGTTGCTCGTTGAAGGCACACCCCTCTAATGATGCAGAGTAAGTTGCAGGATTAGGGTCTAGATGTTTTTGTGAAGGAAACTAAAAAATTAGTAACTGTCTCGAAAGGTTCTCATATCCAGGTCAAAGCTAAATGTACTGTTAAAACAGCAACCCATAATTTCAGGCTCTGTCAGCCCCACCATTGTACATGTTTTCTCTCATGCTTCATTTTTGCCAAAGTGCTACAATTTTCTGACACCAGTAATAACTTGATGAGACACAGCAGAGACCTGATCCACATGGCAGTCATAAAATCTATTGCCTGCAGTGTGTGAACCCAAACTTGTAAAGAACCGAGCACCATCTACAAAGTGCAGAGTGCACTCCCACTGACTTCAACGGAAATGGAAGGCTCTTAGCCCAACTGTCAAGCTTGGGTGTTTGTTTGAGAAGAGAATCTTCCCATAGTAGTGAGACGTGACTCTGCTTTTTGAATGCACTCACTGCCCAAATCCAGTCTTGGTCTCAGAACTATAGGCACTGTGGGATAACAGTAATGGCTGCAAGAGTTTTTCACATCGCAGCAAATGACAACATGGTTTGATGTACTTTTCTAGAACTTATTTGTGTTTGCACCCCAAAATCCCTGAGACTGGGGCACGGTTGTGCTAGGTACCATACAGACACATCACGAGAGAGCGTCCCTGCACTGAACACCATGCAATCTAAATAGAAAAGGATGGGAGGGGAAAAGGTGAAGTGATTTCCCCAAGGTCACCCAGTAGTGGATCACAAGCTAAATATGAGTCAACAGTGTAACGCTGTTGCAAAAAAAGCAAACATCATGCTGGGATGTATTAGCAGGAGTATTGTAAGCATTACACGAGAAGGAATTCTTCTGCTCTACTCCATGCTGATTAGGCCTCAACTAGAGTATTGTGTCTGGGCACAGATGCAGACTGATGAAAACATATAATTAGTTTTGCTACCAGAACTCCGCTAATAAGATAGCTTACACCTTTATCAGTGCTTAACTGACTGATATGAAATAGACTATATCAGTTTAATATTCCCAACAAAACAGCTTCTGACACTTTCTATTAGTTTGGAAACGTTGATTATAAAGCCAATGCTTATTTGTAAGTTATTCAATAAATATAAAATATCCTATAAAATGCCACTAACAGAGGCTGGATTCATTGTTAATAGATGCTTGTTTAAATACATTCAGAGCTGATCTACCTCTAAGTTAATAGTTTCTGCTATTCTGATCAAGTGACATCTTCAAGTAAAGGAAGTACAGAATTACATTCCATAGGGTAATACATCTCCTGTATTAATGTTTAAAACCCATTTCCCCCACCTTTCCATCACTACCACCTTTTAAATTAATTAGTGCAGCAAAATACAACATACTGAAGCTGTAAAAGATACAGCAATAGCATACAGTTTGATTTAGGAAATACCCTTCAGAAAAACTGATTTTATAACAGTTAACTAACAAACACAAATTCAGAATTTCACAGTCAGTTAAAGATGGGAATTACATATTTTAACTTGAAAGTTACAGGAACGCTGCACTAAATAGCATTACAAAGAGAACAGCCAGTAAATCTATGGCAGGTTGGTTAGTTTTTGGTTTCCTAATCATTTTTGCAGCTAGAGACTTTTTGCTGCTGGGGCAGACCATCTAGCCTCACTTGCTGGTTTATACTAAATGAGCTTTCATCATGCCAAAGCAGAGACTGGATCAGCAGGTCATTATGGGGTTAACAGCTACGCTTCCTCTACTCATTCTGTCCCTCTCCTGCCCCTCCTCCACGCCCCTTTTTAAATCTAAATACTTTTCAAGAACTGTCAGGTGACATTCGAATTGTGATTCTGCTACCCACTCCTTACAGTTTAAAACATATCCATGGTACATCCAAGCCCCCTTTCATGCCAGCGTCTTGAAGTCAGCCCTGTACTTACATTAATGGCAGAATGAACTCACTTCCATTTCAAAGAAAGATAGGTTTAAGTACATACAGAGATGGGCTGAACACTTCAGTAGACAGAGAGGGTCTGTGGGCTATTCTACATAAACTGGGCTGCCCAAGAAAGTTCATACAAATCATATGTCTGTTTCATGACCACATGACAGTGCAAGTACTTGCCAGTGGTGACTTTTCTGATGCATTTGAAATCTCTAATGGAGTGAAGCAAGGCTGTGTACTTGCTCCAGTGGTGTTCAACTTGTTACATGGTTGAGAACACAAGCAAACAACAAAGGATTTGAATCAGGGAATATACATCCCACTACCAACTCGATGGCTCCTGTTTTGATCTTCGAAGACTCAGTGCTCAGACCAAGACACTGGAAAGGCTTCTCGTCAAGGCACCTTTTGCAGATGATTGCATTTTGACTACCAGACAAGACGACCTTCAGGTCATTGTTGATGGATTTTCTAAACAGCTTGAGCAATTTCACATGCAATCTTTCCGCTCAGTCATGAGCATATGGTGGCAGGACAGCCTGACCAATATTAAGGTCTTTGACAGAGTGCAAACAACCACCATTGAGGAAATGTTATTGAGAGCACTATTACCTGAAGTTGGGTCAGCTATTAAGCTTAGGGAGGACTAATGACCACCAGAGTTTGACAGAAAGCAGCATGTTTAGCTAAGCTCAAAAGGCGGGGGTGCGGGTCACATTCCCACTTGTATATACTCACTCCCAGGACAGGCATGGCACTGGAGATGTCAGGATCCTTCAAGATAAGTGTCCCACAGTACAGTGATGGACAGTGCGATGAAAGTAAGTCTTCCCGAGGCATAATGGAATGCAACACAGCGAACCACAGGCCAGGCAGTCCGGGCGAAGGGTCTTCACAGGAGGTACAAGTTTGTGAGTGCACTGCTGAGCTCATGGTCCCTTCTACTTTTAAGGATCTGCTCCTCATGGCCTGCGACTAGAGATGACTTGGCTGTGTCTGGTTGGTCACACTCCACCTCGGGCAGTGTCTATGCATTGGGTGTGTGAGTGCTGGCTAATTAGAGTCCCAGACACCTTGTCTTTCTGGGAGCTCTCCTGATCTTCCAGCTGTTCGACCAGCCCATTCATCCCACAAGCATTCCAGGAGGGAGGGGTGGGGGGAAGACACTTCACAGGTATTCAGAGCAGGAGAGGAGATGGTGGGGTGATGGGGCGAGAAGTGTAACAGATCTTTTGAGCATACATGTTATACAAAGTATACCGATTACTGCTGCTCCTACATCATTCCACCCCTTGATCTATGATCATTACAGTAGTTATTGGTGTTGCAACAGATCACGTGTCCTCCAAACAAACCAAACGATCACAACTAGATGAGTATAACTAAAACCATTACAATTGACTAACACCAGATATAATATAAACATAAATGCAAACAATCACAATTATAATAATTGGGAATAGAATAAAAACATCACCTTTACAATAATTAGGTATATTGACAAACAAAATGAGGTCCAAGTTTGATGCTGCACTAGCCATCAAACAATAAATGTCAACCCTAACCCTTAAATACCCTCAGCAATT
Source organism: Gopherus flavomarginatus (assembly GCF_025201925.1). Classification (NCBI taxonomy): domain Eukaryota; kingdom Metazoa; phylum Chordata; order Testudines; family Testudinidae; genus Gopherus; species Gopherus flavomarginatus. Next base: position 42,777,092 of record NC_066618.1, read on the forward strand.
AAGATTTGTCGGAGTACCACAGTTGTCATGGAAAATGTAACTAACAATACAAATGTATCAATAATAAAACTTAACAAAATGATTGTTAGAGAACCTAACAAAAAAATAAACCTGATGTCTTGGGGACCAAAGTCTTTTGGACAGATGTGGGTGTGATTGATAATTTGGTTGGAGATGGGGGAAGTAGAGAGAGGAAAAGGCATTTACCCTGTCTTGTGTAGTATCCCCTCTTTCTCCAGACCCAATGCTAGCACAGGACACTCGACCAGAGACGGAAACAGAACATGCAACACAGACTTTGTCATGACACTATAACCATGGTATTTTTATAACTCTTCAGCTAGTACCAGCTCTTCTGAAAGATAGAAGCTTAGAAACAAATTAGCCCAGTGCTCCCACCTTGGTAGTCCCTGCTCATTTGAGTTTTCTGCGATGTACCCATTTTCCCTCCGTGGTTTTATCTATCATATATACTGTTGCTCCTGCCCTGTTCACCACAGTATATAATCCCTCCCACTTCCTCTGCAGAGGCAGAGAGGCAAATTTACAATACATTACCTAAGTCCCGATATCCCAGGGTTCCACTTCTGACACACATCCCCTCCATTTTGTCTCTGGCCTTACTTATGGCTTCCTGCAATTGCTGTGCTAGAGCTGGTGCTTCTTCAGTGAGGATTTTATGCCAGAGACTCCAGTCTTTGGGCTGATCCTGGGGGGAGTGGGGGTGGTCTCCTGGGGCCAATCGAAGGAGTACCATGGGGGTTCCGAATAACAGCTGATATGGGGTAAGGTGGGAATTGAGGCATTCTTGGCTGCGGACAGTGGCCAATACAACAGACAATTTCTCCGCCCATGACCCACCTTGATGTTCTAGAACCTTCCAGTGCCTCCTTGATGGTCCTGTTCATGCATTCCACTTGTCCGGAGCTGTGGGAGTGTTGGGGTACATGCAGCTGTCGCCGGATACCCAGTGCTGACAAGAGGCTTTCCCACACCTCCAACATGAACTGGGGGCCCTGGTCTGAGCAGATGACTTTTGGTGATCCATATCTACATACGATCTATTTGAATACCACTTTGGCTGTATCCACTGCCGTGTGTTGCTTCCTAGGGAACGCTCTGACCCAGCCCCTAAAAGCATCAATTATTACCAGACAGCAGGTTTGTCCCTGTGGGCCTGGTGGGAGTCCCTCAATGAAATCCAACTGGATCCAAGCTCTTGGGCCAAGGGTAACTACTCCTCAGATTTCCACCCCCCACCCCCGTCTGAGTGTTGTGCATAGCACTTATCAGGCAGGTTTTAACCCAGTCTGTTACCTGTTGTCACTGTCCTGGCCAGTGGGCTGTTTCTCGGACCTGCTGGTAGGTGGTCTCTTTTCCTTCATGCCCTAGTCCATGGGCCCAACCGATGATATCCTGATGATCCCACCTTCTGGGTGCCACGTCAGGCAGCTCTGAGGGATCTTCAGCTGCCTGTAATTGGCATAGCGCCTCTGGTGGTGACAGCAGCTACTATTGGGATCTTAGCCAACACATCCACTTGATGGTTATCGAGAGCCTCCGGGGTAGAGTTGGGGTTCTAGTGACATATGTTAAATGTAATTGCCCCGGATGGGCAGTTACCCACTGGTGCACCGTCTGCCAATCTTCTGCGTGAGCTAATCGTTTCTCATTTCCACTTTTCCATTGATCCCGAACCCATTGCCACATCCAGTTCCTGGTACCTTCCACTACATATTTTGAGTCACTAAACACTGCTAGGGGTCCTGGGTTTTCAGCCCAGAGGCTCAGGCACTCAACTAAACCTTTTAGCTCTGCTAGCTGAGCTGAACCCGTGGACCAGGTGTGAACCACACTGCGATCCAGCAGATTCAGACACGGTGTCTGAATACGCAGCTGTCCTTCTACTCACGATGCAGAGCCATCCGTAAACCTGATGTTCTCAGGATGGGTGATCCCCTGTGCCTCAGCCACTGAGGCCACCTGTTTGATTAATTGTTCTGGGGATTGTATCGGGCATTCATGGCTTACGCTGGTGCATGATAGCTAAGCAGCTGCCACGGCGGATGCCCCTGGAGTGGATTTGTATCGGACCCCGTGGTTCACTAGTGCTAGGGTCCACTGTGCCAGCTGAGGACTGCTGACACTGCTGCCCATTAGCTTTCTGGACAGGATATGTTGCGGTGGAGTGTGGGAGCTCTGTATAATGATGGGGCTATCCCCCATCATTGCTGCCATAGCTTCTAAAGCCCAAACCGCAGCCAGACACTCTCTCAGGCGTGGGCCGAATTTTTGCTCCACCGGGGTCATCTGCGGGTTCCCCGGGTCTCCACCTCCCAATTGCCTGCTGTACATGGATTGGGAGACCCTGTACAATCAGCCACAATTCCTCCGGAGGCGGGGCTATTTGAGCTATGATCGGGGGGTACTTGCCCTCCTGCTGTGGTAGCCATACCCTAGCCATACAGACATGCCAGGAGAACCATTCTCTCTATGAACCAGATATGGTTTTCTCCAGGCGCAGCAGCTGCCAAGACAAACTCTGCCAACAACGTGCACAGCCCCACGGCAGGCGCCATCCCCGCCAACATATCAAAGATACTATTGTGTGTGGCATGACCAGCTTGCTGCCGAGCCGTCCCTGCTAAATCTCCTCCCAACCCGGACGTGGCTTTTAACACCCATCGGGTCTCAGCTAGGTTCAGTCCCTGATCCAAACATAAGGTGACCATGTCCCGGGCGCAACCGCTGAACTCGGAGTGCGAGGGGCCACCTAGGGTTTTTGCTAACTCTATTGCTTGCGGGGGATTTAACTCACTCTCTGCTACAGTGTACCTGGTACTTTGGGCTACCCTGCCCACTGCGGGCGCAGGCCCATAGTTTCGGACCACCCTCTGGACTGCCGCAACATGGTATCTGGGGTCTGGCCAGCCAGGGTCTGGATCCGGGGGATCCGGATCACACCAGATATCCCCGTTCCCAATCATCATATGGTCCCACATCCCCCTGGGTTTTCACCCCAATGGTGGCAACCTGGGCTGAATAAGCCCCCTGGGCCCTGTTCTCCGGCGGACCCCTCCAGGACCAGATCCTTCAGGCACGTAACTGCCTAGCTCAGAGCAGCATTCTCTACTTCCACCCGCTCCTGCTCCTCCTCTGCTGCTGCCACCTGTACTGCAGCTACAGAGAGGGAAGACGGCTGGACACTAGCAGTCAGAGCCTGTGCCTTCCACATATCCTGTTCCTTCTCTCACTCATTACATTAGTCCTTGAGTGAGTATTTCAGTGGCGAGCTGACTCTTTGCTGCCTGCCGTTGCCAGCCTGCTTGCCACAGCAGCCAGGTGGCTGCACAGTCCAGTCCCGCCTTATTGGGACTGTGTATACATACCTATTTATCCAACATAAGCTCTAGTTCAGGAACTGTACTCCCAGGTGGAACCGCTCATGGCATCCAGGGGTCTGCCCCTTTCTTTTGGAGCTATGCTAACAACACCTCGGGTGGCAGCGGCGCTCCCCAAGTTGGAGTGTATTCTCAGGCTGCTTTGCCTTTTTCTTTCCATTACCCCAGAGTGGCAAACTTAGCAGCGGCATCCTTTTCTTCCTGCAGTGGGTTTCTAGCCTATCACTTTTTACACAGGCTCGAGATGGACTCACCCAAGAGACCACTGGGGAGGCATCAGGAGGATTACACCTAATTCTCTCCCTTGCCCTACACCGGCACTCAACAGTGGTGTCTTTTCTCCCCTGCAGTGAGTTGCTAGCTTACCACCTTTTCACGCAGGTTTGAGCCGGACCCACCCAAGAGAGCACCGGGGGGCACCAGGGGACCCCTACTCTTCGGTCAATTCCTCTGCTAAATTGTCCACATTCTCCACCGTTAATGTTACCTGGAATTGGGTCAGCTAGTAAGCTTAGGGAGGACTAATGACCTACCAGAGTTTGGCAGAAAGCAGCACGTTTATTATATTGATAGCTAAGCTCATAAGGGGGGGTGGAGGCTGCTCCTACGACAAGCACAACTTAGGTGGACCAGGCATGTCATCTGAATGGAAGACAGCCATCTCCTAGAACAGATCTTGTATGGGGAGCTGAGTCAGGGCAAAAGAGAGAGGAGTCTTCTGTATAAACTCTTAAAAGATAATCTGAAGAGCAGTCTCTAGAGGGCTGGCATCAATCCCAAACAACTTGAGCAAATGGCTCAGAACAGGACTTACTGGAGGTCTCTGACCACATTAGCATGTGACAAATTTGAGCGGGATTAACAAAATTATCTCCAGGCTGCACATGAAAGGTGCCACAGAGCTGCATCATCAAACATCATAGATACAGACTTCCCATGCCCTCAGTGCGGCCGACTTTATGCATCAGGATTTGGACTGCACAGTCATATGCATAGCGATATATGAGAATTACGACAATATCATTGTGACGGGTTTGGTCACAGAGACCCCTTTGGGACTGTCACCTGATGTGCTGAAATTACCTCTGAGCACATTTTCCCTGATGCCTTGGGACTCCAGAACTCTGCCTTGTTGAGCCAGGCACGCTAGTCTGCTGCAACACAGACCCAAGTCTGAACCATGCCCCCAAAGCTGCAGGCTTTAACTGAACACTGTTCAGCACCCAGACACCCAGTTCCCAATGGGATCCAAACCCCAAATAAATCAGTTTTACTCTGTATGAAGCTTACACAGGGTAAACTCATGAATTGTCCACTCTCTATAACACTGATAGAGATGCACAGCTGTTTGCTTCCCCCAGCAAATCACTCTGGGTTTGTTAATAAACAAAACTGATTTTATTAAGTATAAAAAGTAGGATTTAAGCGGTTTTAAGTAATTAACAAAAAGACCAAAGTAAGTTACCAAGCAAAATAAAACAAAACACATAAGTCTAAGCCTAATATATTTAAGAAACTGAATACAGGTAAATCTTACCATCAGAGATGTTCCAATAAGCTTCGTTCACAGACTAGACTGCTTAGTCTGGGCCCAATCCTTTCCCTGGTACAGTCCTTGTTCCAGCTCAAGTGGTAACTAGGGGATTTCTCATGACTGGCAGCCCCCTTTGTTTTGTTCCACCCCCTTTTATAGCCTTGGCACAAGGTGGGAATCTTTTGTCTCTTTGAGTCCCCACCCCTCGTTCTAAATGGAAAAGTGCCAGGTTTAAGATGTCACCTTACAGTACCAGGTGACATGGTCACATGTCCTGTGAGATCCCAAGCCTCCATTCTTTCCAGCCTGACTCACATGAATAAAGGAAGGCTTAAAAGTAAACAGAGCCATTTACAACCAATTGTCCTTCTAAAAACATGAAAACCTGACTTAATTCTTTACATTTTTAGAAGGAAAAAGCCTCTTGTTTGATAGTCTCTTAGATGGTGTTAAAGATGACCATTACTGTCCTTACTGGGAAAATGAGAAAACAAAGGTTTCGATGGACTGGAGGTGCTGCTGCTGTTGAAGTCCCATCCTGTTCCCTAGAAAACAAGACAAACACAGAAAAGAGGAAAGAAGAGAACAGCAAAGATAGAAAATGCCGCTTCTCTTGTTGGTGTTGACTTTCACTTGCAACCTCATTGCTGAAAAAAATGGACACAGCACATGGTACTATCGGCCACTCCAAAACCTGGCAAGTTTGTACCAGCGTCAGGCTGTTTAGGGCATTGCTTTTAGCTGCCTCTCTGATCACAGGTGCACAATGGTCATGTAAAATATACTTGGCTGGCTATGCCAGGCTCGTATTAGACTAAAAGCAAAAGAAGAGGGATGGGAAAAAAGCAGAAATAAGATGGGGAAGGAAAGAAATACACCAGGGAGAGGTGTATGTGAGATAGTCATACATCCCAGGTGGTGATCAAGAGTTAGCCAGAAGTGGCAGTGTCATTTGGGACCCTCCCTCTGGCCTGTTGTGGTGAGGACATTTCTCAGGGTCCCATGAGACAATGGGAGTGGCAGCCATGGTGGTGAAGCTCACTCTTTCTCTTGTTTCAGTCAGCCAGCACCATGCTTCCCTTTGTCTTTCCAGGATTTCTTTTTGAGGACTCCAAGAAGGAGTGACCAGCAGAATAGTCCATCCTCTCATTATTTTGTTCACCAGTTAGGCCTAATTTCAAACACACACTTTTTGGTTCATTGATTTCTGGTTCCCTACTTGTTTACCAGGCATGATTTACGGTCCTTGAATTATTTTTGTTTAGACTAATTCACTATTTCTGTTCTTCTTCGCATCTTTTCCCATCAACATTTGTTACAGGTTATTTTGACATTTTATAAACTTGCACTCACTTTTCACAGTTGACCTCACAATTAGGGTAAATTTGTAGGCCTAATTATTACAAGATAATCAAAGGCACGTAGTTTTGATGTTGCCTCAGGAAGCTTACATAGGTTCTATCTAACTCAGGAAGCTCACTAGCTACTGGTGATTTTAAAAGCATACATTGAGTCAGCAATGAGGTTAGAATTTGAGACTCGTGTTATGATACAAACCAGTATGGGTAGGAAGACTGGGAGCTATGAGCTAGAGTTCTAATCCTGATCTACTGATTTAGTGTATGGCTTTAATAATTTGCACTTTTACATAATCCCTTATATACAAGAAATTCAGAGCTCTGAATAACTATAAGCTTCACAACAGCCTTGTGATGTGGGTATACTGTCTTATCCCCATTTTGCAGATGGGGATGTTGTGGTTCATAGATGCCAAATAGCATGTCCAAGATCATGCAGCAAGTTGTTTTCCAATCTGTGTTAGTTCACAAGTCTTGTGCTTTCCAATTTGTCTAAACCATGAGAATACACAGACTCCCATACCAGTCACTCCATCCCTACCTGGGAAAGAATTATAACACCGAGCACAGATGCTTTCCAAACCAGGTGTGTTTCTGCAGTCAATTTATAAATTACTTTTTAGCTTTTTGCTCCTTTTTTGAGAGCATATTGCAGATAAGTATGAAAGGTCAGATTTTAATCTCCCATGTCACCATGTGCCACCATGTCCCCCACATAAATCCACTACTGTGCACGTGGCTGCAAACACAGGACTAGTTGTTCCTAGAAATATGGAGATGAGTTCCTGCAAGTGGAAACGGGCTCTTTTAATGATGTATTTGTTGCAAGTTATTTATCATGTGGGTGCTCAACCTGCTAACAGGTGTCCAGAAGGTCCTGATCACCTGGTATTTCCCATATTGTTAAATGGGAAGGAGATTGTGGGGGAGTGCTTCCCAGTATGGACCTGGTTGAGAACCACGATTCTCTTTTATGAGGTCTGGTGAGATTAACTGTGACACTTTTGGAAACTATGAAGTGAATCTCTTCCTTTGCATGTGTTCTGTGAACAGGCACGTCTTGGATTTCAGTTTGGTTTTAGCAGAGTTGACGTTTAACCATCAAATTGTGGTTTTATTCTGAGGATTTCATATGGTTTCTTTATGGTAGTACACCTCTACCCCGATATAACGTGACCCAGTATAACACAGGTTCGCATACAATGTGGTAAAGCTCTGACATGCTGCTCTGAGCAGCGTGTTAAGGGTGCCAGGCCAGGCCAGGGCCGAGGAGTTCGATAAGGGGCAAAGGGTCTTCGGGGGTGGTCAGGGCTCTCCTTCCCCCAGGGTCTAGGGGGCAGGAGCTGTGGGATGGCACTTTTGGGGGCTCTGCAGTCCCAGAGTGGCCCGGGGGATTAGCATGGGGCAGAGGGCAGCCCGTTCTGCTTCCCTTGCCCCGGCCCCAGCTGGGTCACTCAAGGGAGGGGACTTGGGGAAAGGGATCCCCCCTACACTCACCAGCAGCAGCAGAAGTGGAGCAGCTAGGCCCCAGCCCACTCCACTCTGCCAGCACCCAGCCACAGTGCTCCGCTTCCCGCCACAGGTGAGTATGGAGGGTGTCCTTTCCCCAACCTCCCCGCACTCACCGGCGGCAGGAAGTGGAGCATCCCAGCCCCAGCCATTTCCTCTCCACCAGCTCCCAGCCGTGGCACTCCACTTCCCACTGCAGGTGAGTGTAGGACTTTTTCCCAGCCGCCCCCCAGCGACACGGCTGGGGCCGGGGCAAGGAAAGTGGAGCAGGCTGGGGCTGCGTTGCTCCACTTCCCATCGCAGGTGAGTGCGGGGCGGCATCCTTTCCCCAACCTCCCCACATTCACCGACAGCAGGAAGCGGAGCACTGGGGCTGGGAGCTGGTGGAGTGGAGCGGATTGGGGCCAGGCTGCTCCACTTCCCACCGCTGCCGGTGAGTGCCTGTCAGGTGGTGGGGGCGGATAGGGGTTGGAGCAGTCTGGGGGTAGGTAGGGGGTGGTGTCCTGGGGGTGATTAGGGACGGGAGTCTCTGGAGGGGACGGTCAGGGAATGAGGAATGGGGGAGCAAAGCAAGTTTGATGTAACGTGGTCTCACCTATAACACAGTGACTCTTTTTTTTGTCTCCCGAGGACCACGTTATATCAGGGTAGAGGCGTATATTGTTTTATTGCAATGAAGCTTGTGAATGTCCTTTTAACTCCGATTCTGTTAAAATGTGATTTACAGATAGGGTTCTTAATACAGTGTAGTACTGGGTGGTGGTTATAATGGTTTGTCTGTGCTTTTTTTTTTTAACTAGTGCATCCAATTTAATGTAATCTACATAGCTATGCTTAACCATTGATGAGGTATTTAATTGTAGTCCCAAAATCATATCCTCTCCAGAGTCACCTTCACTCATCTCCCCATCACAACTAGGGACGAGTGAGTCCCTTTCATTAACTTACTTATCTGAAGAGGTTATAACCTTTACTGTGTAAGAGAACAAAACCTAGGAACAAAACTCACAGGTTAGTCATTTCTCTCTCTCTAAAGGATTCATGTGTCTTCTTAAAATAACAATAGGAATTGGTTCATAAGATGTATTTTTTTTTTCAACAAAGCTTATTTTCACTTCATGGACAACATGGTTTGATATGAGAGAGGGCACTTTTACTCACTCATTAGTACACAGACTATATGGGAATATATAATTAATAAAAATATTGGAAAGATAAACATTTCTGGGATAATGTAGCCTAACACCTACTATGTGTGTTTCTCTCACAAAGAGAGAGATGGCCTTTTAACAGGTGGTGGGTTTATACTTCCTTGTGTCATGTGTCTGTGCACACACATCTATTCATAAACATTCTTCCATACATACACTCACATATATATTTGTTTTGTTTGTTGCTTAGATAATGTGTGTGTTGTTCAGTTCCATTTTATTCTCTCTTGGGAGTAAGGACAAATTTAGAAAACAATAGGAAATATGTTCTAGCATTGTAGAATTCTGTTGCTATGAAATAAAGATGCAAATCCTGTTACAAAATAAATTTGTAAAAATCCAAAATAACAAAAGTCATGGATAAAATATTGAGATGATCAAAATTAATCATAGGAAGAACTGATACAAAATGCAGATACTGCAGATTCAAAATTGTTATATTCATAAGGATGGTAATTATGTAATTCTAGGAATAGACATATAGCAAAAAATGTATTGCAGATTTACAACTGACTAACCATTTTATGTGGCAGAATATCTTTGCATATTTATTAAAATTATTCATAACTGGTTGCTGCCTCGATGAACTGCTCAGTTCTTGTGTTTTGAGACAATATATGTTGTCGTGACCATTTTATCGTGGCATTGTAATGGAAATTTTAGAGTGATCCATGGAATGTCTTCCAAAAGCAGCATCTCTTAAAAATAGATATTCTTCTATTTTCATTTTAAAATATTATTTCAAAGAGTTTAGTAGTAATGCATGTGCTCTATGTATATTAATCAGATCTGGATTTTTAAGAAAAGGTTTATTAATGAGGAGAGAGATACTTGGATATTAAAAAGATATAGAATGTATATTTAAATGCTGCTGCCATTTTCTGTTCTCAGACATCCTGACTGTATATTTGTATATGTTAAGTAAGTGAAATCAAATGACAGTGTAATATGTACCATAACTCATTTTATCAGACTTGCGCACTGGACTCCCAGCGAGATTATAAAAGGCTATTATGTAATAGTGGTGGAAAAATATCTGACACAACTAGGTGTCTTGGTTCTCCTGAAGTTGTCAAGGGAGCACTGCTCCTACACTGGATGTTGGAAGGCTTTCTGCAAACCTGATGCGTGGTTACAGTGACTAGGGCATACTCACGATTGTGTGGGCATCTGTATTTGGATGTGGTGGCTACTTGGAGGTCCATTGCCTAACCTGGGTGCACAGTAGATGCATGTCTATGTATTTAGTAGAGTTTAAATAAAGAAGTCTGTCTGAGCAGGCATGCAGAGACTACCAGACAGAGTGAATTATGTGGGCTTTTTGTTTTTTCCATACAAGTAATATTTAGTCCAAAGGAAAAAAGTTCTTAACTTTCCCTTTTTTAAACTAAAAAAATCTAATATTTTTATTTAACTTGGCACCTTTGAGTATGTCAAGATGCCTTTCCAAATATTATTTAGTGCTATTTATATGGCCATTTTACATATGAATAAATGGAGGCACAGAATTGACATTATTTGTTCAGGATCACTCAGTGAGTAATTCACCATCACTCACACATGAATTATTCTATCTAAAAGGAAAAGGCATCATTTTAACTTAAGAAATTTACAGCATTACAAGATGAATGGGACTTGCTGTATAAATCTTATGGAATCTAATATTGTGGACTATATGTTGTGCTTTATGACAAATAGCCTAGAAATGGGCTGCTGTGGTATCATTTGCATGGTAATGCAGCATTATTTCAAAAAGTTGTCAAAAACAATTAGAGGCTAATGAAATTTTATGCAAACTACCAGGTGGTCACAATCTTTTTTATTAAATACATTTTGTGGGTTATAAAGGGACAAACACCTTTTATTTATTGCAAGTTGGAATTCAGGTGAACACTAACTGGAGAAGAAATGATAAGATAACAGAAAACAATCTGAGAGAAAAACACTTATATCCAAGATTAGCCTCAATTGGTCTACAGGAGAAAACACATTGTATTGTTGCTGCTGCTGCTGTTATGATTATGATTTGTTTAGGCAGTGGCGAAGGTGTGCTTAGTGCTTTATGGACAAAAGTTGCAGCCTCAGCCATGCAAACCTCCCCAAAGAAAGACCTTACTCGCATGCCAAGGAATCCCACTGAAGTTGATGGGACACTGGGTGAGAGATCTGCACAAGGGGATTCCAATGCAAGATCAGGAACTATAATTAGGCATAACACACAAGTAAAATAATAGTAAATGGAAGGGGATGGCAAGGGAGAATGAAGCTTAAAAAATAAGAATGGGTGGATGTCTTTAATTAGCTGGAGATACTTCTTAAAGTAGTAGTTGGAGGCACAGGAGGGAGAGGAAGGGGAATTCAGGCTGAAATGTCGTGATGTTCATGGGAGAAAATTGAAGCATCCAGTCTTATTTTAAGTAAGCTACTTGTGTGCTCTCTGATTCAGTTTGCCCATCTGTATCCTGAGATTAACAACATCTCTCAGTAGTAGTGTATGACATTCCGGGGTGCAATCCAGACCAGCAAGGGGCTGTGTCACGCCTGCAACTTTGGGTTATCTCACAATGTTATGCTGCTGTAGCTCCTTCCAGTGCCGCTCCCAAACAGCTTTCCAACCCTGCAAGTGATACCCTGTGTGTTTGTACTGCTGCAACCTGCCAGCCACACATTGGTCACAGACTGATTTCCACTTGCATGGTAATCTCAACATGTGTGTGAATTTTCCCCAAAAACATGTATGCTGCATTGTCCAGCCCTCTTCTTGGCAGTTCAGATATTTTAGATCTGTTGTCCTTGTTAGGGGTCAGTATCCAACAGTTTGCTACTTTAAATGGAGTTACTCAAACAATTCACAACACTGGATTAGTTTTGATTAAAGAATAAAGCAAGTTTATTTAGCTACAAAGAGAGATTTTGAGTAGGGTGGATTTGATTTAAATCAAATTGACTTAGAGGACTAGTCAGGAAGACTCGATGTAATCATGAATTTCTACATAAAAGTGCATTCATGTTGGTGGTTAAACCTTAATATATATTCTTCACAACTCAGAGATAGATGTAGGTTTCATTTTTAGAAGATACACACTATACATTTTTAAAGTGATTTATTTTGAAAACTTTTCAGATTAATGTTACAGCTATATCAGAAAATGAATGATTGTTTGGTTATTTCATTTACCAAAGGTAATAAAGCAGATATTTCTGAAGTTACTGAGAGGCGAATTAGCTCCAATTCAGCAGATTAATCATTAATATTTGGAGGATTTTCTTACCATGCTGTATTAGGAGGAGAATATCATCAGACATTTAAATTGTTTTGTTTAAATAAAACAACAACGTTATGTATTCTGGATTTTTTTCTTCAACAGCAAACATATAATATTTTAACAAAACAAGCATTTGAATTTTTGAATTTAGTTAAACATTCAAGTTTTTTAAAATCAGTTTTTTTTTAAATTGTTTAACTAAAATAGTTAAATGAAATATTTAAAAAAAAATTAATTCAACTATGTCAGCCAGGTCAACGTGAGAAACTTAAAATATTGGCTTCTGCAGCTAATTCAGTTGTCTTCACCTTCATTTTCCTGTTTGTTCATAATCTGGAGAAGAAAAGCAAGCTTTCCTGCTTTTTCAGGTCCCAAATGATTTCTCAATTTGGAATGAATTAGTCTAAAGTAAGAAAATATTCTTTCTATACTGGCAGAAGAAGCTGCTGCTCTTAAAAATGAGATTATCACTTCAACAGTCTCTGAATCCAAGTGCTTAAGTGACTTCCACCAGTTCACTGGTGTGACTTTCTTTAAAACATTATCAGCAAACATATATTTCTTGAATGGTTCTTTTTCCCAAACTTGGTCTTTTTTATGGCCTGGTGCCATTATAGGTTTTCCCTTCTAGTGAGAAAATAGTATGGTAGATCTCAAATCAATGAAGGCTTCACTCAGACCTCAAGACTTCTGGAATATGCTGCTCAAACAGTTTCACTTTTGTTTCTGCTGCCTGTCCCTTCCTTCTCACATTTATCTCCAGACTTCTTCTCCTTGTCCAGATCTATTCCACACCCAACAATCTTCTATTCATTGAACTTTTTGAAACTTTGCACTTTTAGAGAGAGGTAAGGGATTGACTGTGTACACAAATTTGCAGAGGGTTGCAATAGGGTTGAGGTCTATTATTTCTCACTTCTATATATTATTTATTTAAAAACTGTTAACAGCATGTTATCTCTGGAGACATAAATCCAGTTTGAGAACTGCAAAACTTAAGCACCTCTGATGGTACCACCTGCTCCCAGCAAAAGGGCTGACCAAATTTCAGGTCAGGATCTTGCTCAAAATCAAATATATAGATTTCAGTTACAACACAGAATACCAAGTGTAAAGTGCTCACTTTATATTATTATTTTTATTACAAATATTTGCACTGTAGAAATAATAAAATAAAATTTTTCAATTCACCTCGTACAAGTACTGTGGTGCAATCTCTTTATCGTGAGAGTGCAGCTTACAGATGTAGATTGTTTGGTTTTTGAGTGCATTTACGTAACAAAAAAATCTAAAATTTTAGAGCCTACAAGTCCACTCAGTCCTACTTCTTGTTCAGCCAATCACTCAGACAGACAAGTTTGTTTACATTTACTGGAGATAATGCTTACCCGCTTCTTATTTACAATGTCACCTGGAAGTGAGAATAGGTGTTCACATTGCACTTTTGTAGTTGGCATTGCAAAGTATTTACGAGCCATATATGCTGAACATTTGTATGCCCCTTCACGCTTCGGTCACCGTTCCAGAGGACATGCTTACATGCTGATGATGCTCATTAAAAAAAGTGTTTGTTAAATTTGCGACTGAACTCCTTGTGGGACAATTGTATATCACCTGCTCTGTTTTACCTGCATTCTTCCATATATTTCATATTATAGCCATCTCGGATGATGACCCAGCATATATTGTTTGTTTTAAGAATACGTTCATTGCAAATTTGACAAAACACAAAGAAGGTACAGATGTGAGATTTCTGAAGATAGCTACAGCACACGACCCATCTGAAGTGCCTTCCAAAATCTGAGCAGGACAAGGTGCGGAGCATGCATTCAGAAATCTTAGAAGAACAGTACCTCTTGTACCTGATTTTTTTTCCTTTTTGCCTAATATGGTCAGCAAAAATTACCTGGCATTTTTCTTTTAATTAAAATGAGCCTTTGTGAATTAGTGAGTGAAAACCACTTGATGCTCCACTAATTGCTGTTTAGGCATCTGCTCTGCTAAACTCTATCCGAGAGGCTTTTAAACAACCATTTGGTTATTTGGGATTTTTAAAAAATCTTATTTTAATGTAAATTAATGGTTCTCGACCTTTCGTGGTCAAGTACATCAGTTTGCCAGGTTAAAACCCTCACCATCACCCATTCATTTGTAGTTGGTCATGGCTGCAGTTGGGCAGCTCCAAGCCCCAGTTTTCCAGGAGCCATGGTGGGACTGGGATTTGAAGCAGCACAGAATGCAATGAGGGCTAGCGTATGCAAAGCTGAGGTGGGTGTCAGACCACACAGGCTCATTGATCAAAGGATACTGTCAACTTCAAAAATCACACTTCTATGTGAAAACATTCTGTCTTCTGTTCTTACCAGGCTGGGTGAAAATCAATTTTTTTAAAATTAAAAATTGGAATTTTTTTGTAAATATTTTTTCTAAAATTATGGCAATTTATGTTAAATCTTAAATTTACTATAATCTGTTAAAATAATTGAAGTTACATTTTAAAATAATTAGGCACTCCATGTTTGCTGCCAACATTTGAAAGAAAGTTAAGCCGCTGAACCTACTGGAAGTCACTGGCTACACACCAGAGTTTGTTTAAGTCTTTAACCAGCTTTTGTCAGCGGCAGCCTTTTCTGCAGGTATAGTGAAAATATTTTTTCAGTTTATTTTTCTAGTTCAGTTCAATTATTAATTCACTTTTTGTTGAGAAACCAGTTAAAAAAACCGGGAAGCTTGTTTTCCTCTTCCAATCTATGAATGAAAATGTGGTGTGAAGTCTTCTAGTTCTGAAATGTTAAAGGAAGTAGTGATTAGATACAAGCAGTTAAACTCACCAACTACAGATAATAATTAAATAAATCCGTTTTAAATGCAAAACATGTTTTGATAAACTTTTTTCTTGTGTATCCAGCACACACAAGGGAGTTTTAATAAAAACAATGCTGTCCCTCTGCATTTTTAATTAAATTCCAATTTCTATCCAAGTGCAGCTTGGCACTAATCACAAGCAAAAAAATTATTCTAATAAGAAATACAGCATTCACCATTTCTAACAAAGTAAAAATTAAGAATCTGAATAAATGTATGTTAAATGTATGTTAAAGCTATATGATTATTTAAATAGATATAGTGTATCCTCCTGCTTAGCAAAAAGATGTACCAGATTTAGTTGGAAATCTACATGTTTTAACTGTTACCAACCAATGAGAATCAGTATTTCATCAGGAACATAGCTCAAAAGTACAAATGCAAAACAAGCTTAACATTGATTGTTTAAATCAAGGTTTCCTGCTTCTCAATTTAAATCATGATTAAAACCACTTTGGTTTAAATAACTCCACCCAGATTGCTACCAGTAACAGGAATAGAATAGAGTTTATTGGTGTGTTTTCTTTATTCATTTGGCAGCACTTCGTGTAGAGTCGGTCAGAAAGTTTCTCCTGCTCTTTGTGTGGCTCTAACAGGAGAGAGAAAAACCAAAAATCTGGCAGAAAGACATAGTCAGCCATAGTACTTAAAACTATTTTTAATTAAATTTATTATTGAAATTGGGTAACTTCAGTTTGATGGTGTTCCTATAACGTTAAGAAGGATAGCAAAAGTGAACAGAGAAATCTGAATTACAAATACTGGTGCATAAAAGCCAGAATATGTGGCTTAAACAAGACTGACAAATCGTGGTTTTTAAGTTCATTTAAAAACAATAAAATCTGAGCCAACATATTGTCGTGGGCATCATTTCTAAGTCCTTGGTCTTCAGTTATGTGTATTGTTGTTCACAAACCATGTGTTTGTCAGAAGACTATCAAACCTTATAGAAAGTAGCACAGAATTTTAATAAAGTTAGTGATTTAGGTGAAAAAGTCTAGGTGTCCTAGTAAGCAAAAGGAAAATACTAAAGGTTGCCATTTTGGAAGAAAACACTCCAGCATAGATTTTGAACACTGATTATCAATCTACTTGCAGTAGACTAGGTCAAAATCAATATTTCTGCCTGGAACACTCACATCCTCTTTGAGAGAAGAGATTAATATGGTTACTGTTGGATTCTGTTTTCTCAATCAGCTAAGTCTGTGCACTTGTTATTCATATTTTGTTTTTAGCTTGTTATACTAACACAAAAATCTCCAAGGAATGAAAGGAGAACCAGTTTGGAGAGTACAGCTATGTAACATTTACATATTTTCACACTGCGAGGGAGGTAGGCTTTTAGACTTTGAATGTTATTTATTCATTTGATGCTGCTATTTGTTACAGACCTCTGAAATGTGTTACTGACAGAAACTAAACCATCCGTCTTGCTTTTTGGTTTCTACTGATTGCTAATTTTGTTGACTAAGTAGTGCAAGAAATTCAGAAGGTGTTATTACTAAAAAGACAGTTATTTGTTTAAAAAAAACAAAACCAACCCGCTCTTTCAGTGCATTGAAAGATACTTATTTTTGACATTGGCGTATTAGTTTACAAAGCCATGATGTAAGCCTTAAAAATCAGACTATAACATGTCATGCAGATCATTTTAGTTTGTGCTTTTGTGTTCTAAGATCATGCAAATGAGCCCTATCACATGGTTCTTTACTCAGTCAGTGGGAATATAACCATAATTTTGAAAGGGGGTGAACCAACAAACTCTAAAAGCAATTACTGGCTACATTGACTTTTCCATTAATTGGCTGAACCTTTTGGAATGTGAAATCTTTAAAGACAACAACGCCTGAAATACTTTGTTTTTATTGCTGTTTTGATTATTTATTGTGATAGTGTCTGTAATTTGCTAGGCAGTCTCCAAATCTAAAAGAGAGTTCCATTCCTAAGAAATCAGTCTGCATAATTTAATTGGTTGCTGGATGAGGAGGAATGGGGAAAGAGGAGTGATGTACAGAAGGGACAAGCTATGTCAGTAATTCAGTTTGTGATGGTCAGTTTTTCTTCCCCTTGTCCGATTCATCTTACTGCTCTCCTGCTCTTTAAATAGGATGGTTACACTGGTGAATATGGCAAAGAAAGGTCTGAAGTTGATCCTTGCATATCCCAGAATAACAGACACATCTTTTTAATTCCTGTTTTCTTCTATATGTGAGATGACACCGTGTTAGAGGTGGGGGGAGGTAGAAAAGAGATTAACAGGCAGACTTGCCATAAAAATATTTCCTTGTTGATGTCAGAATCCCCTTCTCTAGCTGTACCATTTCTTGTCTGTCACCGATCAGGTGCACTTTCTGGTAGGAGAACTTTCTCTGCCTTTTTTCCTGTGACTCTTTCTGTTTTGTGTTCTGCACCTTTGCTGCCAATCATGTTTGATCACTTGTTTTTCTTTACCATCCATTCCACCCTCTTGCCTCTCCCTTTAATTAATACTAGTGTGACAAGCCCCGAGGTACAACCTGGACTGTGGAATTGTCGTGCTCCCTTAACTCTCTAGCCCAGGATACCTCTCACACTGCTCTGCTAGTGACAAGCAGTCCGTTTGGGCTTTGCACTCACGCAGCCTTTAGCATGTGAAGGCACACCCAAAGTTGCGTGATGGCTCTCACAGCCACTCATGAAGTGTATACAGGGAGACACCTGCAAATTCCCCCAGCTTTGCACCCCAGAAATGTACGTCTCACACTGCTTGAGACCCCCTTGATCAGAGTAAGCTCATTGATGATATAATTAAAGCATATGAATATGCACCAGCCTTAGTAACCTGAGTCAATTCCCAAACTTTAATCAAAAACACACTGACTTAGATAAAACAGGTTTTAAGTGACTGTAAATGGTATAATCATAGGTCAGAGTTGGTTACAAAAAGAAATAAACAAAGATAAAATCTCAGTCTAATTCCTAAATGTTATTAGGCTAAGTCAAATTTTGAAATAATCTGGTTTCTCATACCCCAAAACCTACAGCACTCTGTGCTAACTGGAAAGCTTTTCCACTCCCCCTAGTTCAAATGTTTTTGTCTTCCAAATAATCTTGTTGCCTACATTGTAGGTGCAGAAGGAGACATGAAATGGTGATGTCTTTGTTCCTTAGTTTATACTCTCTTCTAGGTGCTAGAAAGAGCCTTGCTGTTTTATGGGGATTAGGCAGCCCATGATGTAGGTGCTCAAACAACTGTCTTTCATGTGAACTGTAAATCTCTTGTTTACAACTCCCCTGGTGATGAATGGCGGGTGATGGTTGCTTAACACCTGGGTGGGTGTTGGTCACCCCTTTGTTGCCACTGTTGAACTAGTCTGTGAGTATTTCCCAGACCCATACATGTTTCAGTAACAAACATATAGCAAGATCTTGTAACTCCTTATACAGAGATGATACATTCATTTCAACAGGACAGCAATGGTCAACCGATTATGACTTTTTCCAGTGATACCAGACATACTTTCAACAAGACATACTTTGCACAAGATTTATCATAATTTTGTATAAGTGGTGATCCTAAAAGAATAGACTGTCCCAACCAGTAACTGAACCCAGATGCTGCATTCAGAACTAGCAATTAGATATTTAATAACAGAAATGGGTTCTTTGCACTTAATATTGGTACTGATAGCAGCCCCAAAACAGAGAGTACTATGTTGGCTTAGGCCAATAATCAGAGAGTCAGCTCATGTTTGCACAAACAGATCCTGAAACGAATCTTGCTCTTTGCAGAAAAGTGATTTAAAATAAAACTATTCGGTATGATGATTGCAAAGGTTAATTTCCACCTTTTTTGTTGAATAACTTCAATAATCATTGCTGCATTTATTTTTCTCTCTGTTTTGGCGGATGCATAATATTTATAATGACTAAAGACTACCAGGAGTGAGAAGGTAGAAGCAAATAAATCTTATTATGTTATAAAGCAACACTACTGGGTGAATAAAATAAGTATTGGTGTTCGGCTGCAGAGGCAAAAATTTTAAGAGCTACATCAAATTAAATGTTGGTTTTTATCTCTAGTACACATATCCTGTATCCTTTTTGTGTTTCTATTCATTTAGGTTTATGGTAGCTGTTGGAGTGTGTGGTTGGTTTTGTGTGTGTGTGTGTTTTTATGTAAACTATATTTTAAAAGGTCTGAGATAAGAATAAGCCGTTATGTTGTTGGATACACATGAGAGAGAGAGTGTTACTCTTTATCAACATTACTTAGCAGAACGGCTTAAAGAACTATTGAAGTGTTTTGCTGCCACCTTCCCTGTATATTTACACCTCCTAGATTTTAGTTTATGAGCAGCAAAAGCAAACTGTCACTATTTGCTGTAAATTGAAGCTTTTAATAACTATGTCTGTTCTACAACATTTGTCAGCTTTGAATATTCTGTCAGTAGAAAATAAAAATAGCAGGAAAACTCAGCAATAATGACACTGAGAATTTATCTGCTTATGCCCAAGTAAGGTATAAAATACAGGGCTGAAGAATGAGTATTTGGAGTTGTACATTTTAAATACGTAAATTTGCACTTGCTATAGCTAAGAATAATCTCTAGCTGCAAAGTTTCCAAAATAAATAAATGGAGGTATTAAGTTATAATGTATTTTTGTAAATAAAATACTATTAAACTATTAAGCAATAAGTGGTGGTGAGCTCTCTATTGTTTGCCACTGCGTCAGATAGGTGGTTTGTTAGACCTGAGGCTGAAGATCAAGTTCTTGTAAATGCAGTTAGGAATATATTTTTGTCCAGTATCTCGGAGGTTGAATTGTTTATTACCATTTGTAGGATGAGAGTTATCTTTCAGGGATTTTTGTTGTCATTAAATGACTTTTCAGATGTAAAAATTTAAATATATAATGTATGAAAAAAATCTTCAGTAAAGTTGTCTAAAATAAATGGATCAGAATCAAATAAAAATTATTCACACTTTACTTTTTATTTTTATAGTAAATTGTACATTGGTGTAAAATGCTATTGTGGCCTGTAAAAATCACGTTGTTCCTCCCAGTTTTTAGATGTAGCTGAGCGCAGTAGTCTTTGGTAGTCACTTCATTTCTATTGATTTTCAGATTTTTCTTTTAACCTAAATCTCTTTTATCATTGCCTTGATTAGCCATTTGCTATTTATCAATTAAAATGCTTTCTTTTCCTTCGCTCTAGTTACGTATGTGTTAGGTCAAGCATATTTAAAGATGCAGTACAAACTTTGGGTATAAAATATTTTATTCTTCACTGGTTCTCTTGGTCAGGAAAGGAATATTTATGGCTATTCCTGTCCATTTTCTATCAGATCTTAAATGAATTGGCTTGTTTATGCAATAGGACTAATTCACTACATTGTGAAGAGATAAAGTTTACAAGTTCTGCTCTCCAACTCAATATCCATCAGCGTAGACTAACATACAGTAGTTTGCCAGGTTCTTCTTCTCCCCAGGAGGGGAGGGTTCTTCACCTTTCTTGTAACAGTAAAAACAGCCAGAGAAGTATACAAAGACCAGCATATAGTCTAACCATTAGCCCTTTATGGGCTAAGGTGAAAGGTTGGTCAAAGGCACAAAGGATTCTTCTGCATATATAGTAAACCTGACACAGTGGGTTTCTATGGTTGTTCTTTATCTCAAGTGCTTGAAGTTTCTCAAATGGAACATTGGTCAGTGTTCACTTCTTGGGTTTAATCACTTGAAGTTTCTGGCTAAAACATTATTCCTCTTTTTTACCCCTTATAAATAATACTAGGGCAAGAGTTCTCAAACTGGGGGTCAGGACCCCTGAGGGGGTCACAGTGTTATTACAGGGAGGGTTGCGAGCTGTCAGCCTCCATCCCAAACCCTGCTTCACCTCCAGCATTTATAATGGTGTTAAATATATTTTAAAGTGTTTTAAATTTATAAAGGGGGGTCACACTCAAGGGCTTACTATGTGAAAGGAGTCACCAGTACAAAAGTTTGAAAACCACTGTCCTAGAGAATACCTTTATAAGGTCTGAGCAAGAGCTTAGCTACATAAAAATTACATGGTGATTGGACCAGTGGTCTAACTGACCCAGTGCCCTGTCTGACAGTGGCCAGTACCAGCTGCTTCTGAGGAAGAAGTAGGTTATAGGAAAACCTGCCCCCCTAGGGAAAGTTTCATTCTAACCGCTAATAGTTAAATGTTGACTTGTGTGCCCCAAAGCTTGAGAGTTTATAATCCTTCCAAAGATCTTGTTTGTGTTTGTGTTTGTTTTTTTAATTTACTACTGTAACTCCCAAAGTGTTGCTTTTATATTTATATGGATAACTTTCATGGATTCAGGTCTCCACACTTGTGCGATGCAATCTATGCTTTCTGGCTGCAGTCTTTGGGCACCTCCCTGCTCCTGTTTCCTGCTCCTTTGATGCTCATGATCTTCTCATGTAGTCAGACGTCTGTAATATGTCCCTATTTTCTAATTTTCTAGATCTCCTTTGTCATGTTTTTTTTTCTCTTTAGAGGGAAGGTTCAGATTCTCTCATTTTATTTGCAGATGCTTATTTTCATGTCAAGAGATAAAATAATCTGCAGATTACACCTACATTGCATGCAACCTAAAAAACTGATCTCTACCTCGAGCAGTTTCCCTTTCAAGTTTTGTTGTTGTTTTTGTTGTAACCCTTTTAACCATTTAGTAATACATTTTTCACTCATAGCAAGTGATATGGACAATAGCTTTTAGCTAAACCATTCTGATTAATAGAGAATGTTTTCTTTGACAGTCATAAATCAAATGATTCTATTTTCCAGATAACTCTGTAGATCGAGGAATCTCTTTCATAATTATGGGGCTCATTCTGCCAGAGAAATGCAATGGATTAAGTAAACACCTTTATAGGAGGAAATCGGCAAGGCTTTATCTGCTCAGCAAGATCATTTCTAAGTGTTATCCAAATTGAGTTGCTGTCCTCTTCAGATGCAATTTTCATGTGACAGATCTTGCCATCTGCTCTCTTGTCTTTCACAGATTCTAAGGCCAGTAGGGACCACTTGATTGTGTACTGTGACCTCCTATCTAACACGGCTATAGAACGTCTCCAAAATAATTCCTAGACAACATCTTTTGGAATAACATCCAATCTTGATTAAAAAATTGTCAGTGAGCAAGAATCCACCAAGATTCTTGGTAAATTGTTTCAGTGTTTAATTACTCTCACTGTTATAAATTTAGGTTTTATATCCTGTCTGAATTTGTCTGGCTTCCAGGTATTTGATCTTGTTACACCTTTGTCTGCTAGACTGGAGAGCCCATTATTGAATATTTGTTCCACATGTAGATACTTATAAACTGTAATCAAGTCACCCCTTAACCTTTCCTTTGTTAAGCTAAATAGATTGAGCTCTTTGAGTCTATCACTATAAAGCATATTTTTTAATCCTCTGATCATTCTTGTGCTTCTTCTCTGAACCCTCTCCAATTTATCAACCTCATGTTTGTACTGTGGGCACCAGAACTGGACACAGTATTCCAGCAGTAGTTACAGTGGTACCAAATATAGAAATGAAATAATATGTCTACTCCTACTCAAGATGCCCCTGTCTATATATCACAAGATTGTATTAGCTCTTTTGACCACTGAGTCACATTGGAAGCTCATGTTCAACTGATTATCCACCACCTCTCCAAAAATCTTTTTCAGTCACTGCTTCCTGGGATAGAGTTCCCATTCTTTAAGTATGGCCTACATTCTTTGTTCCTAGAAGTATATATTCATACACATTGTTTCCTTGCATCCAGTTTACCAAGTGATCCAAATCACTCTGAATCAGTAACCTGTCCTTTTCATTATTTACCACTCCCGCAGTCTTTATGTCTTATGCAGACTTTATCAGTGATTGTTTTATGTCTTCTTCAAGGTCATTGATAAAAATGTTAAATAGCACAGGGCCAAAAACCAATCCCTGCAGAACTGCATTGATGATTTCCCACTTATAGTTACATTTTGAGACCTATCAGTTAACCAGTTTTTAAACCATTTAATGTGTGCCATCTAATTTTATATCATTTTAGTTTTTTAATAAAAATGTTATGCGGTTCCAAGTTAAACACTTTACAGTCAACAGTATTACCTTTATCAACCAAACTTGTAATCTTGTCTAAAAAAGATATCAGATTAATTTGACAGGATCTAATTTCAATAAAGCTACGTTGATTTTCGTTGATTACATTATGTCTCACTAATTCTTTATTAACTGAGTCCAGTAACAACTACCCCGTTTTCGTGCCTAGGGTCAGTGTCCAGCTGACCGGTCTATAATTACCTGGGTTATACCATTTACACTTTTAAAATACTGGCACAACATTAGCTTTCTTCCTGTCTTCTGGAACTTTCTCAGTGCTCCAAGACTTACTGAAAATCAACAATAACGGTCCAACAAACTCCTCAGCCTACTCTTTTAAATCACTTGGATGCAATTTATCTGGACCTACTGGTTTTAAAATGTCTTTCTTTAGTAGCTCAGATACTCATGGAATTGAAAGAGTGTTATGACCATATGTTGAGTATATGTTGTTTGGTTTTGTCCCCGAATACAGAACAGAAATATTTATTGAACACTTCTGAAGTTTCTGCATTTTTTTTGGTAATTCTATCATTTCCATCTAGAAAAGGACCAATATCCTTATCATCTTTTTGTTTCTAGTATATTTTTAAAAACCTCTTTTTATTGTCCCTAACTTTACTAGCCATAGATTTCTCCCTGTGTCCCTTTCTTTGCCTTATCAATTTTCTACAATTCCTAACTTCTAATTTATATTCATTACTATCAATGTCCTCATTCTTCCGTTTGTGTTTATATAAATAGATACACACATGCCTTCAGTTCCCTCTAAACCAGGTCTTCTAAAAAAAACAAAAAAAAAACTAGTATGGCATTCTTTCTCTTTGTGGGACTGCAGCTTTTTTGAGCATCTAGCAAGGTGTTCTTAAGAGATTCCCAATTATCATTCACATTTTTCTGAGTAAATTCTTCCTTTCAGGTGATTTGGCCCATAATTGTTTTCGGCTTTGTGAAATTGGCCTTATTAAAGAACTGTGTACACCTCTACCCCAATATAATGCCACCCGATATAACACAAATTCAGATATAACACAGTAAAGCAACGTTCTGGTGGGGAGCAGGGTGAGCGCTCCGGCAGATCAAATCAAGTTCAATATAACGTGGTTTCACCTGTAACCCGGTAAGATTTTTTGGCTCCTGAGGACACCGTTATATCGAGGTACAGGTGTATGTATATGTGTATATGTATGTGTGTGTGTATATATACATGTGTGTGTGTGTGTATTTATTTTATTTACTTATTTTACTGGTCTGGACTATATTATGTTTTAGCACATTATAAATGTTTTCAAGTTATTATCATGTGTTTGTAAGCTACCATTGATTTTTAATTCTGCAATCAGTTCCTCTATATCTCTTAAAACACTGACTACTAAAGAATTCCCCCGTGTTAGCTGCAACACTTTTTGAGTTAGGAAATTGTCATCTGTAATGTTTAGAAATGCCTAGGGTGTTTTAATAATGAGAGCATGAGACTTCAGCATATGCCACTTAAATTGAAGTCTCCCTTGAGCACACAGCTTTTTGTTCTGCACAGTGTAGATCAGTGATGGGCAGTCTGCAGGCCACACATGACTCATCAGGGTAATCCATTGGCAGGCTGTGAGACGGTTTTTGTTTACATTGACAGTCCACAGCTCCCAGTGGCTGTGGTTCGCTGTTCCCAACCAATGGAAGCTGTGGGAAACAGCACAGGGACATGCTGGCCACTAGGAGTTGCGGACAGCTGTGCCTGCAGACAGTCAATGTAAACGCTGTCTCACGGCCTGCCAGCGGATTACCCTGATAGGCCACAGGTTTCCCACCACTGTTATAAATAGATAGGTGTGAGGGGGAGTGGTCATCTTATTTCCTGGTGTGATTTGGTGGTCTGTGGCAGACACCAACTAATAACACCATCTTGTGCTTTATCTGTTAGGACATTGACCCATAAGCATTCAAGATCATTTTCTTCTGAGTTATCAGTGACTCTAAAAGAGAAAATGGTTTTTTTGTTTTGGTTTTTTGATTTTTGACATAGTGCCACTCCCTCTCCCCTTTTGCCCACTCGGTCCTCCCAAATAGTTTATAACCATTGATTTTGACATTCTAGTTGTGCAAATCATCCCACCAGGTTTCAGTAATACCAACTATATTGAATTTGTACTCCTAAATGACCAATTCTTATTTGTTACCAAGGCTCCTAGAAATATAGTATATAGACAGTTAAAGAATTTCTTCTCTTTGTATCCTTTGGTTCGTTGATTAATTTTGTTTTCAACATCTTGATTCTGTGCTGAGTGCTCATACCTTCCCTTCTTTACCCTCCCCTTTTGATCTTAGTTTAATGCCTTCCTGATTACTCAGGAGTAATATATGTGTTTGAAGGGGGAAGAAGTCATATCTAGAAAGTGATGTGCGGAGTAATTTTTTATTTCAAAACAAAGGACTAGATCTATCCTCAAGTAAAGGGTAGTGTGTTGAGTAATCTGGGGGTGAGGGGGAGAGATTGTGTCTTGGAAAGATTTTAGTTTCACCAAAAATATGAGGCAGTTCTCCTTCATTCATCTGAATTGGGGTTTGACAGATAAATTCCATGAATTACAATTTCAGTCCATGGATCCATTCTAGGAGAAATGAAATTGCAGTTTAGAAAACTAGTCTATAAAAGTGGTCACACCGGTAGAGATTGTAGAGAGTTAAGATTGGTTGTTAACATTGGTCATATTTGTAGAGACCACTGTAGTTATAATCCAATTTTTCAAAACAGTCATCATTAAGGCTAAAAATTTCCATATTTGGATTGAGTGGTGTATGCTCAAAGTTTGAAGAAAGTCTGTTCAGCTTTCTTTACAATATGGAGAGAGAGAACAGTAACTACTTTTTCCCTCTATTGTTTAAAAACAGAAAATATAACATCATTTTGGAACAGGCATATAGAAAAATGGTTGAGGTTTATAATTTATCAAAGGGTCTCACCTTATGGATTGAGTCATAGCTCCCAGTTAAGCATCCCTGCTCAATCATTCATTAGACTACTGTGAGGAAACCCAGTCGCTGGTTGCTTGGTTGTGTCAAGTTTCTGGAGCTTGAACAAAGCTCAGTTAATATCCCAGTCTTTAGGGTGCTTAGGCACACACTCAAAGCCTCTGTTTGGCACCCTCTCCTGAGAGCTGGAACCCACTGTCCAACTGCCTATCTCCTTGGCTCGGTGGTGACCTTTCGGACTCCACCATTACTTAAGCACACCTTTCCGCGTTGTTTAAACACAGCCAAAGTTGTGAGCCTTCTGGGTTACCATTTGCTTGTTCTATTGTAATGCATATAACACACACACACACAACCCAGATTCTAACACCATTTCTATTTTGCTTTAAAAATAAAACACAAAAGATTACAGAACATTTAGAAAACTACCAACATCCCACATGCAATGCCCCTCACTATCTGACCATTCCCTTGAGAGTCTGTAGGAGGGGATGGGAACATCTATCATCTCTCTAGACTGGGTTCTGTGCCTCATCTAGCTTCTATATGCTGGGTTGCTTCCTCCTCCTCTTGATCTGAGTCAGCAAGAACAACCTTTCAGAGTCCTCTGTGAGATGATTCCTTTGTCATCTCCAACATGTGACCAGAGACCTCTACTAGGTGACTTCATTGCTAAGTGACCTTCCCTGCATTGTGGGACTACTTACAGTGTATAAAGTTAATCATGTGCATAAATATTTGCAGGAGCGATGCTTAACTTTGTATCTCGAGTCCTGCATTGGTTTTTGCTTAAATGTTCCTTTAGAATATTCTCGCCTGATGTGTTGTACTTGATAAAACATTACTGCTTTGATCGTTTCTATGCCTTTTTAGGGAGCCTCTTGCCTTCCCTTCATGCCGCCTTCCCTTTCCAACATATATAAATGAACACTTGGAGCAAATATTATTTTCCTTCTTCCTAACTTCATCTTGGCTGCTGATGACTCAAAACAGCTCCCCTATATGAAACCTGACTTCAGTTCAGTGACAAATATATCTCCAAGTTGTTTCCCTCAGACCTGTAGAGTAATATTTTGATGTAATTTGCGGTTCTTGACTTTAAAAACAGAAATTCTGAATCTAAGTGTTGAGTTTTATCCAGACTTGTGTGACAATGGTTTTTTACTTTCCTGATTCATACATTATTCTGTGTGTCTCTGTAGAAAGTATATTTTAGAACCCAAACCATTTATAAAGCATGTTCATGCTTTTTAGGGAAGAAGCAGAGTAGTGAGGCAAAAGGACAGAAGACCACTGATGAATATATTGCTTCAGAATGCTAATGTTAGAGTGTAGAAAAAATACATTTTGGATAACTGGATTTTTATTTTAAAAGATGACAAATAGAAGTGTTTTCTTACCTTTGCCTGGGTTAAGTGATATAGTGAAATGCCTTTGATATACTATTTGAGCTGCATCTGAAAGCTGTAAATATTTTTCAAACCTATCTCAGATATTCATATGTTTAGCAGAAATTCTCACTCTAGCTGAAGCATATCCATCATCCTTAAGGGTATCCATCATCACGCTTCCCTATTCAATAAAAGATGATATCTTATTATCCTCTCAGTGAGTCACCCTATTTATGTGTTTATCTGACATTGTCCAGATGTATCTCCTTTGATTCAAACTGTTGAGGATTGTGGGATTAGTTCCCAGTACTCCACATACCTCAGATTGCAGCTCTGTGTAGTTATGCCGTACGTGAGACCGTTTTTATCTGAGAGTGCTATCATCCAATAACAGTTGCGTTTTTGACAGAGCATGGTTTATATATTTCAGTTTTATTAAAATGATGAAGGCCTTCATTTAGTCTAGTGATTGTACATTAGTTCATAAAATAATAAAAGGTCTAATCTGAATTTTCTAGTTGATGAAGGGTTTTTTGGTTTGTTTTCAACAAACTAGCATTATATAATAAATATAGGCTTATCCTTATTTCATTATAATTATTCTTTGATATTTCACTATTGAACAGTTATTTAAGAAATAGATACAAATATGTAGATCCTGTACAGAGTAGAACATTGGCATAAAGCAAATTCGGATTTAAACCTTTGCTAGAAATGTTTAATTGTGATTGTAGTAGGACGGTCTATCATAGTTAGTTAGGTTTTCAGTTAATGAAGTATTCTCTTGACAAAAAAATGCATCTTCATATTCTCTTGCATTATATAAAGCAGGGGTCAGCAACCTATGACACGTCTGCCAAAGACGGCACGCGAGCCGATTTTTAATGGCACTGTGTGGCCTGCTGGGACTCCAGTGTGCCATTAAAAATCCTGCCGGTGTGGCAAGCCGCAGGGTCCGCGCTCCCAGGCCAGAGCGTCCGGTCGGATGCAGCAAGCCGCCGGCCCTTCCCCCATCAGCCCCCCTTCTCCTGGAGCCCTGCTGTCGCATGCACAGCGCTCTGGGGGCCAGATCTGCGAACTCCCACGGGGCAGTGTTTGGCTCCACAGGGAGGGAAAGACGCTCCCCGCTCAACTGGAGCTCTGCCACCGCGCACGCAGCACTCTGAGTGTATCTGGCTCTGCTTGGAGCCTCATGGTAAGGGCTCCGGGGTTGGATAAGGGGTGGGGGCAGTCAGGGGACAGGGAGCAGGCTGGGTTGGATGGGGGGCTGGGATCCCGAGGTTGGGGTGGCTAGGGGCGAGGGTCTCTGGAGGGGGCAGTCAGGGAGCAGGGGGGTGGATGGGGCATGGGAGTCCCGGGGTCTGTTAGGGGTCAGGGCATTCAGGGGACAGGGAGCAAAGAGGGTCCTGGGGAGCGGGGCGATGGGGGGAGGGGTCTCTGGAGGGGGTGGTCAGGGGACAATTATCTGGGGGGGTTGGATGAGTCGAGAGTTCTGGGGGGGGGTGTCAGGAGGCAGGGTTGTGGAGAGGGGTTGGGGCAGGCAGGGAGAGGGCTGTATGGGTCAGGAGTTCTGGGGGTCCTGTCAGGGGGCAGGGAGCAGTTGGATAGGCATGGGAGTCCGGGGGAGAGGGGGTCTGGAGGTGGGGGTGTGGATAAGGATCAGGGGACAGGTAGGGGGTAGGGTCCTAGGGGGGGCAGTCACGGTACAAGGAGCAGGGAGGCTTAGATAGGGGATAGGGTCCTGGGGGGGCAGTTAGGGGCAGGGGTCCCGGGGGGGATAGTCAGGGGACAAGGCGTGGGGGGGTTGAGGGTTCTGAGGGGGGCAGTCACCTAGCCTTCTGCCCTGAGCCCTGCCCCCCCACACACCACCAGGCCCCTGCCCTGAGTCCTGTACCTCCCTCATACACACCCAGCCCTCTGTTGACTCCTTCAACCCCCCCCCCATGACCCCAGCCCTGACTCTGGCACCCCCACACATATCTAGCCCCCCCTGCCCCAACACTTGCACCCCCTCACATGCCCCCAGCCCTCTGCCCTGACTCTTGCACCTCCCCCCACATCCCATAGACCCTGCACATCCTCACCCCCACCCTGAGCACCAAACGGGAGCTCCTGCACCCCCACGCACACATTCCCACCTGCACCCTTCACCCTGCACCCCCACGCACCCTTCCCACCTGCATCAAATGGGAGCTGCCCCAGTATGTGCCCCCACATCCAAACCTTCTGCCCCACTTAGAGAATAGTGATTTTTTTTTTGGTTTGGTTTGTTACCTGTAATATTTCCCCAGCTGATACTTCTGTGGTGGTTCTGCCTTTCTAGCTGTTAATATTTGCTAAATTACTTTGCACTGCTCGTCTGTTGTGTCACTGTCCCTACTCCTGAAACATATCGTCCATCCAGACTGACGGTTTTCTCTGTACTCTGGATTTGTCTTTGAGCTTTTAAATGCTTCTTGCTTGTTCACCAGTTTGAATGGGAGAGGCGCTTTCTTTTGTTCACCTCTCTAAATCCTGCCAGGCCTGTAAATGGTGTTAATGCTGTAGTATTCATAATTTGGATGATGCTAAGAGGCTTCAGTTCACCTAGATTGGTACGCCCAAAATTCTGTAGTTCTATTTATCCGTGGGACAAATATCACTTACAGATAAGAAACATTGTTCCTTCAGAGGGAGGAGTAAAAGGGAATTTGAAACAGTTATTAATGCTGTTTCTGTCTCTGAGGTGTTCATTGTTTCTTCTTTCAGTTTTGTGGGTAGTAGGAGAAGGGGGGCTGTTTTTTTGTTTTGTTTCTTCCTTTTTTTAAAAATTGATATTCCATTTCAAGTGCTTTGTATTTAGGGCCTGCAGCTAGTTTTCAAATGCTGGTCCACATGAGTGCTGCCTGGCAAGTTTAATACATTTTAATGATTTTACATCTCATTGCACACATTCCATAGTAGTTTAATCTAATTTTCAGATGTCTTTACCCACTATATATTATTATCAATGTAATTTGTGCTTCAACTAATTTTCTAAATCATCAGTAAATTGTGAGCTTCTCTGTTTCTTCTTTGCCATTTTACTACTGTTAGCCGTTCTTATTAGGTGAATGCTTGAGGGTTCTCCAGTTAGTTGATATCAGGGGCTGTAGCTTCTATTCTCCCTTCCCCCAAATTTATTAGATTATAAGAATTTTGATGCTGTAATTCACTAACCTTTAACAGCATCTGGTCCTTTCTGTGTCTCGGGGTAAGATCCTCAACTGTTGTAAATTGTCATAGCTCCACTGTACTATGACAGTCTGCACCAGTTAAGCGTATTCCCAGGAGTCTGTGTAGAGAACAATTGAGACTTAGAACCTGATTCTCCTTTCATGCCAGCATGACCTCAGTGGAGTTATTCCTGTTCTATGCAAGATTTAGTGAGAGGAGAATCAGCCGTATAATCTTGGAAAGAATTGCTTTAAATCTGATCTCATGAATAAGTACTGAGTTCTAATTTCATCCTATTTCTGGTATTCAGCTCGAAATCGCAATATATTAAGCATTAAATAACAGGCTTGAAGTAGGATTGAAAATACATGTGCAGTCATCTAAGTATAATCTTTAATTCTGTTAATGCTTCCAGTGCTGCTGCCTTGATGAGGGTGTTGCACTAATTATGCTTGTTAATTTCTTTTAGATTTTCATCGTTGTTGTCGTCTGCAGCTGTGGAGCTCCTACGTCTAATAATTTTTCTTTTCTTTTAAAATGCATCTTAATGCTAGACTAGTTATTATAAAGAGACTGTACGTTGAACAATAATTAAGTTGTTTTAAAGAATTATTATTTGGTGAATAATCCAAATAAAACAATAATCTTTATCCTTGTCATTTTAAAAACATTTTAGATGAAAAACATATTGGCACCTAGTATATGTGCCCTAAGGTTTATTAGCTAAGGTCCAGCTGAAGTCTTCTGGCTGTCCCTGTTCTAAAGAGCTGTGGTACAATTTAATAAAGTAGAAGAATATTAGCATAATTCTGTAAAGCAGCATCTTCCCTCCTGAGAGTCTGTATAGGTTGATCCAAAGAAGCAATATCATGACCTTTGTTTAAGCTGTACTCTGGAACATAGAAACACATGGTGTTAATGTTTTCTTTGACTTTTTTTAAACAAAAGATATTTTGACATTAATTATTCTAGGCTATTCATAAAGATGAAAATTCTTTAAAATAATTTTCAACTTTCATAGTATATTGCAATATTTCCTCTTGATTTATTAATTTTAAAAAATCAATGAATTATTTATATTGACTAATAATGAACTAGAGCTGTGGTTGAGTTAGCTGTAAGTAATTGTATGTTGCCTTCTGGAATAATAGTAGTGAGGTTAATGAAATTGACTGCTGCTGCTGTTGGTTAGACTGAGAGGACTGGAATTTCAATGGTTGAACCTAAAGTGGAAAGCCATCCCACTTATTGCTGAAATTATGTTTTATTGCATTCCATTATAACTGTTGAGTTTAATGGTTAAGCTGTGAAGGTTGGGAGAGACTCGTGAAGTCTCCACACCTGACTTCAGTACGTAGGAGCAGGAAAATCAGCTAACTGAACATATAGTAAGGGATAACGGACTATCACAAGCTAGAAAACTGGAAGAAGTATGAAGGAAGCAACCGAAATGCTTGTACATGAAAGCAAGGAGTCTGGGCAATAAAATGGAGGAACTGGAAAACTTTGTACAGGAAGTCAAACTTCATATTGTAGGTATTACAGAAACATGGTGGAATAGCACTCATGACTGGAAAACAGTCGTTGAAGATATGTGCTGTTTAGGAGAGATAGGAATAAGGTAACAGTGTTGGCGTAATGTTGTACATCAACGAAGCAGTAAACTGTAAAGAAATATGAAGTGATAGTATGAACAAAAAGAATCTGTTTGGGTCAAAATCACTTTGGGACATTTTTGTCAGAAGTTCTACTAGGATAGTGTTAGGGGTCTGCTATAGATCCTAGGTCAGACTTGGGATAGTTATAGTGATCTCTTGAATATTATTAGAGAGAGAAGTACTTTTGGGAACTCTCATAATGGGAGCCTTCGACTTCTTGGATATAAAATGGCAAATAAATACCACTAATTTCTATAGGGCCCACTTATTCCTAGATGTGACAGATGACCCTTTTCTTCATCAAATGGTCACTGAGCAAACAAGCGGTGATGCAGTTTTGGAAATAGTTTTAGAAAGTAGTCAGAACGTGATAGAAGAGCTGGTCATAGGGAATAACCTTGGATTGAGTAATCACAAATTGATTTAGTTTAAATTATATTGAAAGATAATCAAAACCATGTCATCAACTATTATTTTTTTATTTCAAAAGACCAGACTTTGGGAAATCAAGGGAATTAGTTAAAGAAGTCAGCTGGACTGAAGAGCTCAAGGACTTAAATGTGGAGGAGGCTTGAAATTTCTTCAAATCAGCTATCAGAAAACTACCTGAAATTTGCATCCCAAGAAAGGGGGAAAAAATGGAAGGGAAAAGGCTCTAGACTCACCTGGATGAATAACCACCTCAAAAAGGTTATTGAGAATAAGGGGAATGGAAAAGGGGGTTAACGAACAAAGAAAACCTCATCATGAAAGTTAGAAAATTGTAGGAATGAAGTGAGAATTGCTAAAAGTCAAGCTGAAATTAGCTCTTGCCAAGGAAAATAAAGTAACAAGAGGGTATTCAGTTATATAAATAAAGAGAGAATAGGGAATTCTGAGGTTGGGCTGCTATGCAGTGTGGTTGGGAAGGAGACTAAAGATAATTTAGGTATGCCCAAAAACTAAATGATTACTTTTTCCTTGGTTTTCAATAAGGATGATAGTATGGAACATGTACATAAAGGCAGTACAGCTGATGGAAATAAGAGTCTAGAAATGGAAATCACCACATCTGAGGTGAAAGAAAAACTTGAAAAGAGCTTAATGCACTTAAAGACTGGAGAATAGCTAATGTTGTACCTATTTTTTAAGGAAGTGGGGGGCGGGAAGTGAGCTGGGCAATTCCAGGGCTTTTAGTCTGACCTCAGTAGTATGAAAGCATTTAGAACAAATAGTGACAGAAAGAATAGAGGTAAATGGTAAACATAGGTTTACCAAAGGTGCATCGTACCAGACTAACCTGATTTTCCTTTTTTGAAAAAATAACTTTCCTTTTTTGGCAAAGAAATTACAGTAGATCAAATATACTTGGACTTCAGTGAAGCATTTGATGTAGTACCACATGGGAAATTATTAGTTAAATTCAGGAAGCTGAGGATCAGTGCAAGCACTGTCAGGTGAATAAGAAACTAGCTAAAGAGTGGGGAAGGCAATGGGTGGTGCTGAAAGGTGAGTTAGCAGACTGGAGCGAGGTTACTAATGAAGCTCCTCAAGGATTGGTCTTGCGTCCAATCTTATTGAATATTTTTATTAATCACTTTGATACAATAGTAGGAATGTGCTAATGAAATTTGCTGCTGACACAAAGTTGGAAGGCATCATCAGTACAGAGGAGGATTGGACTATTATACAAGAAGACCTGGATGACCTTGAAGAGTGGAGTGACAGAAATGGGATGAAATTCAATAGGACAAAGTGTAAGGTCAGGCAGTTAGGGTCAAATCATAATTTCTGCTACAAACTGAGGGATTATCACCTAGAAGTGACAGGGAGGAGAGACTTGCATGTGTAGGTCAATCACAGGATGACTATGCTCCCCCAATGGGATGTGGCTCTGAAAAAGACAAATGCAATCCTAGGATGTGTTAGGCAAAGTATTTCCAATACAGATAGAGACGTATTAATGCTATTGTACAATGCACTGGTAAGAACTTATTTGGAATCTGTGTACAATTCTGGTTGCCCATGTTTAAAAAGGATGAATTTAAACTGGAACTGGTGCAGAGAAGAGCTACTAGGATGATCACTGGAATGGAGGGCCTATCTTTTGACAGGGACTGGAAGAGCTTGGATCACTTAATGTAGCGGAAAGAAGGCTGAGAAGGGGTATGATTTCTTTTAAGAAGTACATTGGGGGTAAATATCAGGAAGAATGAAGAACTGTTTGAGCTAAAGGACAGTGTTGATGCAAGAACATCTGGGTATAAACTGGCCATGAACGAACTCAGGCTTCAAATTAGGAATAGCCTACCAATATGAGTTGTAGGGGAAAACAACTTAATTAGTTTTGAGAGAGAGAGATCAACAAATTTGAGCGCATTTTTATGGCAAGGTTGCTTGTGGTATGGGACAGGGCACAACAGCCCAGGGGCTCACTGCCAGTTTGTGTTTTATGTTCATAAAGCTCATGGTTCCTGGTCTCAGTGAGCCACTGGCCAGTGTCAGGATTGGAAGGGATTTTTCCTCCCAGTGTACTCTGGGAGAGTTTATCTCTTTCTCTAAAGCATCGGGAATGGAGGAAGGACACTGAGTGGGATAGACCAGGGCTGTCCATTGGCACCAAGCATTCTCTCTCTCTCAGGTGCACACCTGGCTGGTTCTTGCTCACGTGCTCAGGGTCTAACTGATTACCTTATGTGGAATCAGGAAGGAACTTCCCCTCAGGTCAGATTGGCAGTGACCTTGGGCATTTTCAGCTTTCCTTTGCAACATGCAGGCATTGGTCACTTGCCAGGAGTATCTGGCTATAACTCATTTAATCATGCCTCAGCCATTTCAGAAGCCTGCAGCTCTGGTGCACCTCAGTCCCTACTATTCTCTGCCTGTGTCATCGAATAGTCTAGTATTCTGTGGGGCTGTAATACTTTGATCCCACTTTGATTGTTGGGTTTAGTGTGTGGGTGCTGGGTGGTGTTAGTGGCCTCTGATATACAAGAGCTCAAACTAAATGATACAGTGGTCCCTTCTGGCCCTAAAATCTAACTCTGTTCAGAGGGTGGGGGTAAGAGGGGAGTGAATCATTATTTTTTTTTAAGGTTAGTATGTCCTAAGCAAAGAGATTACTGAATGATTTATGTGTGTTTTGTAAGATGTGCAGTTACCTACTGGCATTAGCAGTTGAGCTAACTTTAGGGGTTTTGATACCAGTCTTCACTGATGGCCATTCATAGTTGTGGTATATTTAGAGCAAACAGAGACAGTGGATGTTAGTGAGAAATTAGACATTTTTCTTTCTTTTGTGGTCTGTTAAAAATATGTTAAGAGCAGCAGCTCAGCCACCACCATCCCATGTCTGGCTGAGTGACAAGGAAACAGGTGGGGCAAGGCTTAGACCAAAAATTCCACCGCCGTGATGAGAATGGATTCCCAGCACATCAACGCCATTCCGTCAAGATCCTCAGGCACTATACATACTAGGAACAGGCATTATGCCATAGTGTGGTCTGAAAAGGGTCGGCACGCTGGGAAGCAAAACATTGCAGATAACCTGGTTGCCTCAAACCACAGGGATTCCTAGTGGAGCTAGCCTGTTTTGGACACTCTGTGGTCTACAAAGTGACATTCCCTCATGACCAGTATTCCAGTAAGTGGGCCATGGAGGCAGCAGAATTGAAAGATCATTAGTGCTAAGCAAGCCAAGGCATTGTATGCTTGTCATCTCAACACAGTAGCTACTATCTCAAACAGTATTCATACATTTTGGTGGAAGAGAAAAAGAAAGTCATAATCCAGCTGTGAGACACGAGAGCCACTGAAGCTGGCCACATGCCATATACCTTTTGGAGTGTGAAGAACATTGTATTGCTGGCAACAGGAGAAAATGGGAATATGGGTAACCAAGTGGGGATCAACAAAACCAAAGATCATCAAGGACAGATCCAGGAAAAGTGATTAGCAGACTGTCGTAACACTGCATACAAGAGAGCAACAAAGCAGCTCGAGGCTGGGAACCCCTTACACAGGAGCACAACAGGGGAATCAGGAAAAGTCTATTCCATCTGCAGCCCTCTACTTGTCATCACTAACATGTAGTAGGCAGAAAAGCAGTGGCAGCACTACTCAGGAGGGTACTGTTGCAGTGTCAAGAAGTACTGACCTACATCACAGTCCATAACACTGTTGTTAAAATACTGGATTAAACATAGCAGATGTTCTTTTGAGAGTAAACCACATAACCCAGTCCATGCCTGTAGTCGTCTTTATCTATTTCAGAGTTTTCTGTAACACCTATCACAGTCGTTTCTAAGTGCTGCTCTACAAAATTATATCTGCATGGAAAATTCCATAGTGGACTTGATGGAATTAACTGCTTTTCTTCCTTTGTCCGGTTCTAGGGATCTCTGTTTGGAGTATATCTGTGGTATCACTTCTATTTTTCATTCTTCCATTTATGATGGAGTAGCTTTTTCTGAAAGATTACAGTGTCAGAGAGCGTAAGTCTTGAGTAGGCATTTGGCTACGTTGGTGCTCAAAACTTCATGCAAACAAACTTCAAAAGTAAATATTAAAAAAATAATTTTAGTTGTACTTGGCAGTTCAGCTGGACTGCTGAAAACAGCACTACATTTTTTGCATGCAAAATTTAAGTGTCCAACTGCTTAAAATGTTAATCTGACTACTGAGTTTAAGAGGAGAATTTGTGTCTTAATTATGTTTAGAGTTAATCAGCCAGATTCCATCCTCCAAACTTAATGTTCAGGCAGCACAAAGGAGCTAGAATCTGTCCATAGCAGGCTAGGTGACAGTTCTCCAGCGAAGGATAGAAGCTATCAGCTGATGTAAGAACTGGATCCTGCACTAGCCACTCCATGATTACCATAGCACTAGGAGAGTGTCAAAAACAGGGCAGAGCACAGCTCTCTTCTGACAGCTGTCGTATCTGCATATCTGGTCCCTAAATGAGAGCAGTCCCCCGTTCTCATTTGCTGAGCAGGTCTCCGTGCAAGAGAGAATCTGGCCCAGAATTATTATTATTAATTTATTATTCAGGTTAAAAAAATCACTTAAAAATAATAGCAATGAGACGGTTGAAGTTAAAAATCTTGGGCCAAATCTTTGTCTTCGCTCCCATAGAAAACAGTGGGAGATTTGTCTGCATAAGGACTCTGCAGGATTTGGCATAAGATTTTGACTTTTAGAATTAGAAGGAGAAATTTTGAGAAGGGTTTCCTGTAAAATTTGACAGTATTATGTGGATGTTAATTTTCTCCAATGAGCTAAAATATTTAGCTATATTTCTAACTCAGACAAGTAAATTAGTGTCATTGTTGCATCTTCAGAGCATGATCCAGTGTGTTACTTTGTTCAGAAACTACATGCAGTTTTCTAAGCAAAAATATTTACATATTGCACAGGAGTGTGAGTGAGAAGACTGGCAGCAGGAGGGGCTTGAGAGAATTCTGTGCTGATAGCAATGGTGACAGTGAATCCTCAGTGGCAAGCTGATGCAGGCCTTTTATTTGCAAGCTGACTGGCAGCTGGCATTAGGCATCAGATCTTTTGTCCTTTAAATTGGCCAGTGGAGCAACGCCATTGGTAAACTGCCAGGTAAAATGTTGATGGTACCTAGAGAGGTTTTTTTGGAAAATGGATCTTTCAGTTTTAACCTCAGCTTTGAAATTTGCATTCTATGTTACAAATGGTGCTTGGAGGATTTAACCCTAAAGCTACAGGGAGACATTCCAATCCTATTGAATTCAGTGGGAATTGAGTTTTGCCTTTGACTTCAGTGATTTCACCCACAGTCTCCATCTATGTTGAATATGCACTTGCACCTGTAAAAAGATGTCAGTATCCCCCAGGCCTGCCAACTAGTCTTTGCTGTCTTGCTAGAACATGCCTTAGGTTTTATGTGCCTAAATCTTACAAAATCAAAATGGAATTGTATGTGCAGTTGCATAAGCACTTACCTGTTTTATGTGCATATCTGCATATTTTGGCTATTCAGATTTGTCCCATTATGCAGAGGTTAGCTTCGCTTTTGAGAACATGCAGTGCATATTGCTACTGCTGGGGTAATTTTGTTGAAAGAATTGTTGGTCACCTTTAAGAGCAAATGCCACTGCAGTAAAAATCAGGAAAATTAACATACAATAATTAGAAGATTTAAGGCAATCAGCAGGACTAAAACTTAACAATAATTCCAAGAGTAACAAAAGGATAGGAGACTCTGTCATTAACCCATTTGTGCCTCGGTGGAAACTCAGATTGTTCCCTAGCTGTCAGTGTTAACGTACAGAAAGGATTGTATGTTCTTAGACCCAGTCATCCCTCTCCCCCAGCCAGGACCAAATGCTAATACCAAGATGGAGCTCTTGTAAGCAAGTAGCGGTTTGTAGCCCTGCAGCTGCTCAAATATACAATCAGTTGCTGTTAGGATAGCACGGGGGATTGATATTAAACTCTGTCAACAATATATTGTATCATTTATACAAAATATACAACTTGTGAGCATTTATTTTTAATTTACTGTTGAAATACACCATGAACTATTTCAGTTATTCCTGGGTGTTAAGATGGACATCTGCATGAATTGCAGTGCTACTGTAAATATTTCTGAGCATAGACAGGTAGATGCGATAGAAAAAAACAGAAAAATCTTAACTTGCCAATGTTGTCACAGAATCGCCATGCAGAATGAAGTTGTTTGACAAAGTGTTTCCCTGGTGATTTGGCTGCGGATGAAAATGTCTTCAGGAATAAAATTTCATGCTTGGGTCTCAGCTCTGTATGCTCATCAATCAGGAAATGGCATATCAAGGATCTTTTTGCTGGATTAGTTAATCTGGTGGCAGAAATATGTGAAACATTGATATTCCTTGAAATTTTTGTGCATACTTTTTTTACCCTTAAACACATTCCTTTTAACAAAATATATTTTGTCAGCTACAACTTACTTTACTAATCAACAGTGCTGCATTATGACAGGTATAAAACTTTTTATGTACAAAGATTTTCATAGTTACCAATAGTGAAACACTGCAAGTGGTTTTCAGTCAAGGGAAATAGGCATGGGTACTTTCAGTAACAACACATGTACGAATCATAATAATGGGGTAAGCTGTGTACATTGTTTGCAGGTTTTTACAATATTCTCTAACCACCAAATATATCTTCTATAATTTTAGTTACTACTCTTTTTGTTTTAACCAAAATTTATTAGAATTAATCATGTTCCATAACTGCTGATACTTAAAATATCATTAATAGGTTTAGAAATTTCAGTTACATGGTAGCAAAAGAATAAATCACCTGCTCCTTTAATTACCTCTGGTACACCATATGAACGAAGATGATCTTCAGGGAAACTGCCTTCTGTGTTACTGAATGACTGTCGGTGAAGAAGTTGCTTTCCTTAAAGAATACTCTATTAAAGACATCATTTCACACTCTTTTATACAACATCTGTTGCTGCCAGTACTAAGTCTTACACAGTAATTTCAGATATGACAGATGCCAGTAATAACTGTTATTTCATACCTACTGTATATACTCGATCATAAGCCGGTTCGTTTATAAGCTGACATACCCCCTCCCCCCGTCCCAAGATGGATAAGTAAAAATGGAAGTTTTTTATAACCCATTCATAAGCCGACCCTATAATTCAGGGGTCAGCAAACTCTGGCTCCCGGGCCATCAGGATAAGACGCCGATGGGCCAAGATGGTTTGTTTACCTCGAGCGTCCACAGGCACGGAGGTAAACCTAACTAAACAAAGTGTCTCGGCGTGCCAGCTGCTTACCCTGACAGGCCGGGACAGCAACTGGTGGGGAAATTTTTTTGAGGGAGAAGTGGGGAGTAACCCCTGTGACCACCCCCCCCACATGACCCCACCCCTAGCCCGGGACCCCCACACTCTCCCCATCCCATCCCATCCCACTTTATCTGGGGAGGGCCAGGGGAGATGCCTCTGGCCTGGCTGGAGCTGCTCCGGCCAGCTGGGCAGCATGGCCACAGCCTGCTCTTGCGGGCTGGGCCAGGCGGCACGGCTGCAGCGTGCTCCGGCAGGCCGGGCGGCGCGGCCACAGCCTGCTCTGGGAGGGCGGGGCCAAGTGGCATTGCTGCAGCCTGCCAGCCCCAGAGCTGCAGCTGCTTTGGAGGTTTTAGGGGAGAGCAACGTGGGCAGAAGTGGAGAGACTCTGGCCCCGCCTCTTTCCTGGCTTTGCTGGCTGTGCTGCCTCTCCTTGCTCCCTCTGTTGGGGGAAGGGGCTGTGTCCCATCTCTCTCTATACCTGTTCATAAGCCAACCCCCTTCTCTGGTGCTTCCCTTTTTTAATAAAAAAATTCAGCTTATGAACGAGTATATACAGTACTT
This sequence comes from Gopherus flavomarginatus, assembly GCF_025201925.1. NCBI lineage: Eukaryota > Metazoa > Chordata > Testudines > Testudinidae > Gopherus > Gopherus flavomarginatus. The sequence continues at coordinate 42,817,913 of NC_066618.1, forward strand.
ATTAAGTACAGGTTAGATTTTATTGGGAGCCATATAAAGATTTCATATAAAATACACAATCAGTATATACTTGAAAAAATCCCTGCCTTTTATTTCAGGCAAATGCAGTGAAATACACTAAAACATATTATACTAAAACTCCTCTGTTTGGAGTACCACATACATGTGATGGCAAATATTCCAGGAGAACGGTTATTCTTGCAGCGTTTTCCAATTGCATCTTTTCAAAAGGAGTTGTTCCTGTAATACTGTCAAGACCAACCACTGGCAGGCGGGTAGGGGGAAGAAGGAGGAATCATTTGGAAAGAGAAGGATCTGAAAGGAGAGAGAAAGAGGATAGTGAATTTATAATAGAAACAAGAAAAGAATGACAGAAGAAGTAAGTGTGGGGGCGAGGGGGAGACCAGGAAGTTGAGGGAAACAGGGAGAGGGCGGAAGGCAAGAAAAATGGGAAGAGCCAGTGAAAATACATGAAGACAACTAGCTGATTAGGCAAGGGAGAATGTGAAGAAATAACAGAAAAACAGAGAAAGTTAAGTAAAAGTAGAAATCCAGGATATAGAATAAGCAGAGAATAGAGGGTAGAATGGCACAAACTTCAATGACAGAGGAAAACAGTCTTCAAGAGACAAAAATGGGGAAAAGGAAGACAAAAAGGAGACAGCCACAGGCACAACAACATTTCTTTTAAAAAGCATGAGTGGGTGTTCCTTTTCAACAGCAAAGAAAATTGTAATGTCTGTATTGCTGCTGTATTGGCAAAGGCTCTGATTCCTCTAGAATCATTTGGGACAAATTGAGATCGTAGTTTTAACTCAAGGCCTGTAAATAAGTCAGAGCAGTTTTAGGTTGTCTCCCTTCCTGATGGTCATAGTGAGCAGCCAATTTTCATTATGTTTGTAATGTGCCAATTTTGTGCCTTTTTTGTCCGGCCAAAACTTGCAAACCCTTAATTGTGTCTACTCAAACAAATAAGGGTTGCAGGATTGGGCCTATAGTATGTCAGACATGGGGGATAAACACTCAACTGCTTCATTCTGTTAAAATTAAATTGTGGCTTGGACTACCTACCTGTGCAAGTGAGTAAAAAATCTTCACAGGCGATACAGACCTGGGATCCAGGAGTCAGCAGGGCTAAACACGGAACAACTATGCAAGGGTGGTGGGGAATGGTCAGAGCATTGACCTCATCCTTTATTTGCTGGCCAGCACAGTTGAGACACTATGGGATGTGGACAGGACATAATTTTTGGCTGGCATAAGCAGTAAATTACTCTCTTATGGAAAATGGGGAGTTGGGGGGAGGAGAAATTTGGCTACAGGAGCGGGTGTGCTGCCTCTTACTACAGGCTCTGTTCTTGTGACAAAGCTTAGTTCATTGTTTTCACTTCATAGGATAATTGACAGTCAATAGGTTATTAACCAATAGGTCTTTCCCATTTCTAACTTTTTAATATTTTATGAAAATAAGAGTAAAATTCCACTGAAGAATTTTGTAAAAGAAAAATAGTGGTGGGTTTTTTCCTAGTTAATGATGTGAGAGTCGGACAGCATTTAATGTATTGAAGGCACTGAGAAAAAAATTGAGCATAAGGTACAGAGACGTGTAGGTTGACTTTGGATGAACACATTTGTGTGTGAAAATTGCACATCACCTCCAAGAAAATGGCATTTTTCCTGTGTACTGAAAGATGTTGTAAACGTCTCATTGCAGCATGTGCACTTCTTTATTCACACACACACACAAATTACAGTTATTCTAAACTAATTATTTAATGGGTTTTTCCTCCCCTTACTAAATATAATATATATATTTTTAAACTTAATTTTTATGCAGAAGAACTGCAAGAAAATCTGCTGTAAAACGGTCAGTTCCTGCCTGGAAATAAGATGGAGTTAAGAACTAAGTTAAATGAGACCTTGTGACCTGTTCCAGTACTGGAGTAATGTAGATTCAGTGTAGATACAATGTGAGCTGTAATAGCAAGTAGTCATGGCACAACTAGAGTGGAAAGCAAGTAGGGGTTTAGGTAGCAGAGCTTCCCTAGAAAAAACCGAAAATAAGTAAAGTCGGGTTACTTTGTCTTTAGTTTGTTTAAATTATTTCTGCCCTCTGTGGCCATAGTAAGTCCAAAAAGAAAAATGAAGACTGCTCACATGTTTGCAGGATCAGATCCCAAGTCTGTGCACCATAGAGAGAGAACAGATGAGCATTTAAAAATAAGATAAGGTGGTATTTTCTTAATTTCGTTTTCCTCCCTGAAGCAAGATCCCAACTGGTGTAAATTAGTGTAACTCCATTTTCTTGAGTGGAGCGACTCTGGTTTTACACCAGCTGGGAATACAGAGTATTATTGTTTTTAATTGGCATTACAGTGGTACCTAGGGCATGCAGTCAGGAATCGGTGCCCCATTGTCTCTACATACTCATGCTATTCTTTTGCACTAATCCTTAGCAATTTTCCATGTTTCCAACTTTTATAGGATTCTTTTTTGGTTTACAGATCATTAAAGAGTTCCTGATAGAGACACATTGTCCTCTTACTATTCTTCCTATCTCTCCTTCATATCAGGATAGTTTGCTGTTATGCTTTTCATATTGTCTTCCTGAGAAACTGCCAGCTCTCCTGAACTCCTTTTTCCCTTAGATTTTCTTCCCGTGGGCCCTTACCTACCAGTTTTCTGAGTTTGTTGCGGTATGTCTGTGCTGCAGCTGGAAACAAACCTCCTGAGCTGGGTAGACAGACTTGTGGTAGCAAAGCTTGAGCTATCACACTAAAAATAGCTGTTTGGACGTTGCAGCACTGGCAGAGCCTCGGGCTTGCCACCTGAGCTCAGACCCGGGAATAGAGTAAGCTTGAGCTTGAATGGCTAGCTCAGCCTCTTCTGGTGCCACAACATTCACACAGCTATTTTTAGCATGCTGGTGCAAGCCCCACTAGCACAAATCTTGGCGACTCGTTCCCAGCTGCAGTGTAGACATCCTTAAGGTCTGTTTTTTAAAAATCTGTTCTCATTCTGCTGCGCTCATGCCTTCATTTGTGTAGAATTAAGAAATCTATCTTTTCATGATCACTTTCACCCAAACTGCTTTCAACCTTCAGATTCCCAACGAATTCCTCCTTGTTAATCCGAATCAGGTCTAAAATGGCTGTCCCTCTGGTTACTTCCTCCACCTTCTGAAAGAAGACATTGTCCCCAATATATTCAAAGAACTTATTGGACACATTGTGTTTTGCTATATTGCTTTTCCAACAGATATCTGGGTAGTTAAAGTCCCCTGTTCCTACCAGGTCTCTTGTTCTGGAATTTTCTGTTGTTTGTTCTAGAAATGTCTCATTCATCTTCTCCTTCTGATATGGTGGTCTACAGTAGACCCCTACCACGATGTAACCCATGTTTTCCCAGCTTATCTTTACTCAGAGACTTTCCATTGGTCTGGCTCTCACTTCCTTCTGGACCTCAGAACAAGTCAATACATTCTTGATGTACAATGCAAGAGCTCCTCCCTTTTTTCCCTGCTTGTTTTTCCTGAATGAGCTATTCTCCCCTATACCAGTATTCCAGTCATGAGATTTATCCCACCAAGTCTCTGTGATCCCAAGCAAGTCATAATTAAGGTTAAGATTTTGTCATGATTATTTTTAGTAAATAATACTAAATATTTTTAGTAAAAGTCATGGATTGGTTGCGGGCAATAAACAAAAATTCATAGGAGCCTGTGACCTGTCTGTGACTTTACTACAAACCTCACCACCATGGTGGGGGGCACAGTCCTGGCCCCAGCTTCAGCCTCTGACAGCTGAAGCAGTCACAGAGGTCCAGTAAAATCATGGAAGCTGTGACCGCCATGACTAAACTGTATCCTTAGTGATAATTTAGCTTGTGTACTGATACTTCCAGTTCTTCCTGTTTTCCCCCATACTCCTCCACTTGTATACAGACATCTAAAATGTTGAGCACTCCAAAGTCCACTGTTTTCCCTTTTGTTGCTCCTATGACCCTATTGTAATTAGCTATTCCACTTCCCCAACATTTAGCACTCTGAGATGTTTAGACCTACTGGTGGGCTTTTGTCACCTCCTCCCTTCAAACCTAATTTGAAACCCTCCTCACCTAGGGTTGCCAACCCTCCAGGTTTTGCTGGGAGTCTCCTAGAATCAGACACTATCTCCCAGAGGCTACTTCAGCCAAACCAGGAGATTTTAGGTGCTAACAGTCTTGTGGCACAGCAGGGCTAAGACAGGCTTCCTACCTGCCCTGACTCCACACTGCTTCCGGAAACAGCTGGCACATCCCTGGGGGTGGGCAGGAGGTCTCTGCATACTGCCCCTGCCCTGAGTGCCGACTCCGAAATTGCCATGGGCCAGGAACCGCAGCCAGTGGGAGGTGTGGGGGCAGTGCCTGCATCTAGGGACAGCATGTGGAGACCCCCTGCCTTTCCCAAAGGCCACTGCCAGAAGGATGTGCCAGTCACTCTCAGAAGCTGCCTGAGGTAAGCGCCTCACCCCCTTCTACACCCCAACCCCCAGCCCAGAGCCTGCACCCAAACTCCCTCCCAAAGCCCGATCCCTTACCCCCTCCCGCAACCAAATTCTCTCACAGATCCCACACCTCCTCCTGCACCCAAACCCCTGCCCCAGCCTGGTGAAAGTGAGTGAGATTGCAGGAGAGCGAGTGATGGAGGGAGCATGGGGTGGGGCCTCAGAGAAGGGGCGGAGCAGAGGCGTGGCCTCAGGGCAAGGGTGTTTGGGTTTATGTGATTAGATGGCAACCCTAGTCTCACTGTTGCTACCATGGGTTACTTATCTCACTGTTTAAAAAAAAAAAAACCAGAACCCCTCACCTTGTTGGCAGTGAAGACCTAGCCAAAGAGATAAATAATACCTATTCTCGGAGCCATATTTTGTAGTTATAGTTAAGACCTAACATACAAACGCCTGAACATCAAGAATCCAAGCACAATCCTTACAAAAGAGGCAGGATTTCCTCCCTGCACTGGAGCAATTGTTATGGATCCTGAGCCTTATTGAACAGTATATTGTGAGACCCCTTGTCTTCTCCTAGCCTTGTTTTCTGATTCATGTGGCATCCAGTGGACCAGTTGCTCAGATACTAGTTATAAACCTAGCTTTTCCTGATGAAAGAGCTCAGCTGGGACTGCATCTCCTCATTGCCCAGATGTGGACACGTGCGCTGACATTTTCCTTGGGCCAACTTGAGACACGTGCATGTTAGTCCTGAAATACATAGCCAACCAGATCTGTAAAAGAACAGTGATCTTGCAGAAGTGGGGGAGGAGAGCAATGAGATCTAGGTCTGTTCACCCCGATTTGTAAAGGTGAGCAGCTTCCAGAAAGCTAACCCCAGGGCCATATAGTAAAATAAACTAGAGAGAACACTTTAAAAGTGACTGGTTCAGTATGGGATGGTAGTGGACGTACTATTTGTACTAATGCAGATGTGTGTTGGTGCTGGTTGTCTACCCCAACGCTGGACTGATGAATAGTATGGGAGATAGTTTTGCTCAGACTAGAAGCTGGATTGTCTCGTCAGATCCAACTCCGGAGGCACGAAGGGGCTGTAAGTGGCCAGCAGAGAATACACACTCAGAAAGAAGGGAACTCCCTGCTGGTTATGTATGCCACCTCCAGGCCTTGCATCTGCCAGCACTCCCAGGCCCAGGGTAGGCTGCAGGGACAGAGTGAGGCTGAGCTCTGATTTGCTGCACTTATTCTCCACTGGTAGAGGATCCATTAAAGACTCTGTCAGTCACCCAACTTAGAGATGGGAGCAGCTTCTATGAGTCCTTCCCAGTGATACCCAAACCCTAATGTAAGAGAATCTGGTAGGGTGAAGTTATGGGAATTGCTGCTGATTATCTGATTGGAGCAGCTGATCAGTTCTTGGGGCTTTTAAATCACCGAAGTGGTAGATCTGAAAAGTTTGTTTTAGAAATGAGAGCAAACTGGGGTTTAGTAGGACCATTAATTCTCTACGGAACTCATGGTCATGTGAATCTGCATGCTAATTGCATAGAAAGAGCTTTATATAGATCTGAATCAAAAGCCAGTGAGTTGTCAATAAATGTATCTCCTGAGCCCCATGCTATTGACAGGCGAATGAAGTATCTTCTGAGATACAGAGCCATTGGCAGAACTTTTTCTCTAGTTTCCTTCTCTCCCCTACACCAGCAAAGATTTTTTTTAACACCAGTTTTATGTTGCAAGTGCTGGGGTAGGGGAGGGGAGGGACATGCTTCAGCTGCTAGTGGTAGCCAGCTGTTTACCACCCAATGTGCGTAGCATGGACCGTAGCAAACAGATCAGAGTGCTCTTATATGTTTCAGGGTACCAGTCTCACATGCTGAAAGTTAACAGAAACATTTTAGAGGAAACACTAGATTCAGAGGCCCGCATATATCACCTCTGCAACATGTTCAAAAAATCCATGCAACTGGAGTCTTGCAATTCTTCACCTGGGACTGCAGTAATGCAGCTGTATCTCCATTATTAGTCTTCCTGCCTTCTTAGTTAGATGATGGCAACTGCATATCAGGGACTTTGCCTAGACGATTTCAATAATGACGAGCATGGTACTTGGTTGGTATCATAAAGAGGTGTTTGTTTTTCTAGTTTTCAAAAAATGCCTGAGTTGTTAACACTAATTACAAAACAATGTATTATGAAATATGTATGTTGTTAACTGTGAACAATCTACAAAATACTGTCTTTGCGCTTCCTGAGCCATTTTATTCAGTAGTTAAATGAAATACAAATTCTGTGTGATTTCCAGGAAAGTTATACTGAGAGATTCTCTGTAAAATGTTTTCTTTTTATATAATGTGCAGACTGCATTTTCTTCCTTCAAGTGTAGAGTGTTGCTCCTCCATTATATGCCAAGTCCTGAACTCACTGAAGTCAATGGCAGAACTTCTGTTGATTTTATTGGAAGCAGAATCAAGCCTACTGTTCACCATCACTGCATCTAAATGAAAGCATGGGAAGGAGACCCACACATTGAGGATATTAGGCCTTGAAACCAGGTTGATAGAGACCCAGGAAGTCAGAAGTATCAGATGGTGCCATAGTTTTGTTCCTCTGTAGTCTTCTCCATAGCCATCCCCAAAGAGTGAAGATTTTAAAATTGGGCAAGGTCTTTAGTGTTAAATGAGCAAAGGTTTAACCAGTCCTTGTTAGAGTGTGGTCAGCATCTTGTTCTTATGGAGTGGGACATATTTAACAATTCACATCAGCAATGGACCAAGTCCTCTTGGCTGGCTTTCACCAGCTGTAACGGCTGTGGGCTCATCTTGCCTGGTCATGCTCTTCATCTCCTCAAATTCATCTAGGACTGTTGAAAATGAAATCAGGTGAAATGCAGCCAGCAAAACTCTTATTAATTATTTGTTATGATTTATTAGCTCAAAGGGAGCACAGTCCTTTTCTCAAAATGCTCACGATCTATAAATATTGTATGTCTACTCGTGTTCTGATAACTGTTCCCATTTGTGGCCAAGTTTGTTTTGAGAACCTGTCTCTAAAGAAAGGATGATGTAAACAGGAAAAGGTAAATATCAGAACAGTGAGTTGTGCTATCTCAATAAGTGGTGCAGTTTGCTGATTGCTCAATTACATTTTAACAGTATGATCTCAGTAATGAAGAGCTGACTAGTAAGTATAGTTTGGTATAATTCCCCAAGTACTCTTGAAATATAACACAGCAAGAAAGAGTATAATGAAAAATAATGGAAAGGTAGCTGGGGGCTTACCTTATGATCTGTGTTCATTACAATAAATGACATTTTCACTGCAGTGTTACCATAAAGATTATTGGCTGCTGTGTAACGTGGGTCTCTCCTGAATAGAACAGCTTTGTCTGCATAGCGTTAGCCATGGAAAAAAACACTAAAGATCTGCTTAATTTATTAATTATTTTCCATATATTAATGGTGTACCGCTCTGGTCAAAATTATTGACAGGAAAATGGAGATGTGCTTCCCTTATAGCCAGTTGTTTATTATCCAGTTGTAATCAGTATGTGTGTCACCATCTTTGATGCCCCACAACTCCAAATATGCATCTGGAAGTTCCAAAGACTAGTAATTAGCTCTCCATGAACAAGGAGGCATTGACCTCTGTCTTGCAGAACTGTAGGGTTTTCAGTGTGAGGAAATATGTGATGTGAGAAAAGTTTGAGTGAGCAGGCTTGACTTTTTGAGATGAGAATTACCAAGGGACTAAAAACTGAATCTTAACCATACTTATTTTTATTTCAGTATATTTAAAAAAAATAAGCAAGCCTATTCCACTATCTAGGCACCATGCCATCAGTTAAGAATGCATTTAAAAAACAGCAGTAAATTCCATCCAGCATGCAGTACCCAGTTAGTAAACACCTCTCACCAATTCTCTACCCCCACATAGCCCATAAACCCTAAAAGCAAACAAACAAAATCCCCACACTAATCTGCCTCACTCACCCCAACCGCCTGCTCACAAAGATGAGTTTTGCCATGTGTCCTGGAGATCAATGCAGTTGGGCTGTTTTGGACCAATGGCATGGAGTTAAAGGGTCACTGGTGGGAACCTGAAGAAAGGATTTCATGAGAGAGACAACAAAAGTCCATTTTTACATTGCTAAAGCAGCCTGGTTGGAAAAAAGTCAATCCAAAAGGGACTTCTCCCATGGAACTGGAGTGTCGGAGGAGAAAAATGGTTGCCTTTCTGAAAGATGAGCTTCAGCTAGACACAAGTTGTTGGGCTTAATCAGGGGCAACTGGGTGAAATGTCCTGTGACATACATGGGATCAGAGCAGATGATCTCTTAGTCCCTTCTGACCTTAAACTCTATGAATCTATGAAGCGTTCACCTCTGCCACCAAGGTCACAAGGAAAGTGGGATCCTTAATTCCACCCACTAATATGGAACCCTTAACTGTGGTTAGATGGTCCTGATAGAAGCACTTATAGCGTTAGACACACGTTCCCCAGGGGGGAGCAGTTTGAAGCAGCTCAACAGAGATGAGGCTCATGGCCAGTAAAACCAGTATGTCATCTAGGAAACCTATATAAACCTGCACAACCCTGGCCTTTGTTTGCATACAGCTATTCATTCCAAACACATGAATCAGTGGGGCCACTACCTTCTACATTAGAATAGGCGTACTGGGTCAGACCAAAGGTTAATCTACCCCAGTATCCCATCTTCTGACAGTGGCCAATGCCAGGTGCCCAGAGGGAATGAACAGAACAGGTAATCATCAAGTGATCCATCTCCTGTCGCCCATTCCCAGCTTCTGGCAAAGAGAGAGTAGGGACACCATCCCTGCCCATCCTGGCCAATAGCCATTGAGGGACCTATCCTCCATGAACGTATCTAGTTCTGTTTTGAACCCTGTCATAATCTTGGCCTAGTAGCATGGCTGCACTCTTCCTTGGATTTGAGTGGCCTTTCTGCTTCATTTTGTTTCCTTGCATACTCCTTAGTGAAGAAAAGGCGCTAGGGATCACTCAGAAGTAGTAGAATCCAAACCATGCCCCAGAAGTGGGTAGAAGAGAGATTGCATAGGAGCAGCTATGGCAACTTTTTGTTATCCAAAGTTTCTTTTCTTTCAGTAGCATAGCTGTCACAACACCCAGAATATTGAGAGTTTTCCCTCTTCTACAAGCAATGAGATCCACCAGCCCCAGCATATAGTATCGCTACCACAGGTTAAGTCCAGGAGATTTTTATTTTTTGTAAAAAATCGTGTTCATATATTAGAATATCCCTATTCTCTTCTTTTTATCAGTAAACTCATGGTAGTTAGAGAGAAAGAAATGCATAACTGCTATCCATAGAATAACTTAAAGAAAACCACTCAGTTAGTACTGAGCTATTTTTACCAAAAACTATATGAAAAACCTGGAAATCAGTTGCTGAAACATTTAAGAAAAAACAACGTATAATTATTGGTTTTAAATTGAAAGGGCTTAACATGAACAACAACATTAATGTAAGGGAGGGATTAAAGAAGACTGTTTTTTAGTAGAACAAGGAAGATCTAAATATGTTTTATGTATTTTTGCTCACTGTTCGTCCAGGGTTAGTTTGAGAGCAGGCAGGTGTTTCTGATCTCAAGTCAGTGGCCCAGACTATAGTCCCAACCCCATAAATCAGTGTAACAGTGCAGTGTGCAGCTTTATATACTGCATGCTCATACAGTAAGGCACACACAAGAGACAAGTGTGATGCTACAGATCACTTTGAGTAAATAAAACACACACACGCTAGAGTGGTCACAAGCACCGTTTCCCGTAAATCCATTTTGCTCCACAGCCTGCACTGCCTCTTGATAGAATGGCTAACCCCTCTGGCTCCATCCATTCTCATTCATCAAATTGGAGGATACCACTTGTCCAGAAGGACATCTCAGCTCCTTGAGGCTTGTAGAGTTTGGGGGTTAAACCTGTATCCGGTGCCGAAACCCTTCTCCTGATGAAACGTGGATGGAAAAATACATTTTAAGCTGTGAAAGCGGGGGAAGAAAGAAGAGGGGGCATCTTTTAAGATTTCCACTGATATCAATAGATATTCTCAGGAATAAGGGCTTAGAGAAAAACCCCATTAAGTTTCTCCATTACTTGAATATTCTAAAATGAATGCCAGCATTCTACTAGAGAAGAGAGCGAGAGATGGAAGGGGTGGAGGACATAAATGATATGTACCCATAGAAGGATATTCACAGATTGGGAGACTGTCACTTTCCCCATGCAGAGACAGAATGAGATGTAAGGTGTTCCCTTACTCCACTGCATGGGCAGCCTGTTTCACCGGCTTATAAATGGATGGCAGAGCAGACTTCACACAGCCTCTACTCCCTCTTCACCCTGTGCAGAGCAGGACGGTGGCTGGCCAGCAGATGAGAAGTACTCTGGTGTTGGCCACTAGCAGATTGCTTCTCTCATGAAGCATGGGGTGAATGAGGGAGTGAGTTATGATTCTGAATGTCACAATTATTTTCTTGGGCTACTGCAGTCACCTGCCACTCCTCACTTGGAGATAGAAGCAATGTCTCTGTCCAACGCATTGTTACGTATGTCTAAAGGATCTATACAAAATTTCCTATACAAATATTCTGTGCTTTGAGAAAGATCTAAGATCCTGGGCCCAGTAATCAGGATTGCATAAGCAGCCCCTTGTGCCAGAATGGGATACTCAATGGGACTCGGTATGAGCAATGAGGGCCACCATTGTGGATCCACTTGCAAACCTAAGGCCTAAATGAGTAATGTTTTCTAATTATGATTCTTGCTTGTTCAAAATTGAGCTAGTTTGGGTCAGGCTACCTTACATGGAGAAAGATGACCCTCTGCCCACAACCCCTTCTGGCATCCTTTTGACTATTCTGCATTTGTTGGGGGACATCTTGTCAGTGTCTCAGACTTCCTAAATGAAATCTTAATTTAGGTTTCTGCTCACAGAACAGGAGGAGGAGCATTTTTTAAGTTATAAGTGCATTCTGCTTCTTCATTTGATTGTTTTATAGAGATCCCCTTCATGCTTCTATTTTGCTATATGCACTAGCCAAGATTTTCAAGTGCTCAGCTGTTTCAGAAAATGTCAGAATGTGCTGAGCACCCATCAGCTGCAAATCAAGCCTCTTTAACACACAAAATCACTAGTCATTTTTGCAACTGTTGGTGTGTTTCTTTTTCTTTAAAGGGATTTTTTTATAAGTTTCCAACAGTGCTCCTCTGTCAAGGTGCTTATCTAAGGTACAGAATTCAAAAAGGTGTTATGCTCAGAGAGTATTAAAAGATGGCTTTTTTATTATAAAAGAATTGCAAAGCATCCTCTTAGAATTCTTAACAAAAAGGTTTAACATTCATTAACACAGATCATCTCAAGGAACTATGGATAAAATCAGTCTTTCCCGAAGCTACTGTTTTCAATTTACTTAAAATCAGTCAGATTAAACATCACAAGCCAATGAAAGTTTCCTTACCTACCTTACTAATGATGCCTTATTAACTTGCTAACGGTTATGGTGGATTCTGCATTGCTGGAAAATTTTAGATCCAGTTTGGCTCATTTTCTAAAATATATGCTGTAGTTCAGCCACAGCTATTGAACTTGAGGCAGAAATTAATTCAGGAAAGTCCAGTGTTCTGAGTTAGCAGGAGGTCAGACTAGAGGATCACAATGGTCCCTTCTGACCTTAAAATGTATTATTAAAAATTAACATTTTAGAAACCTAGTTTACTTTTCTTTTTATTTACTTTGTGCCTTTTGGTTTAGCTTGGACTGTGTAAATAGGCTAGTCGGTTTCACTTTTGTTTGTAGTTTAGAGTCAGAGGAATCTTGTCCACCTCAAAACCCAGATGAGACCCATCATTTAATAGAACCCATAATCAGGGTGTGTGTAATGTGCCCAGCCATGTGATGGCCTCGGCATAAGCCAGCTGGAGAGCCCACCGTCAAAATAACCCAGTGGGCACTTCTGAAGGATGTGCGACGTAGACTGAAGTTGACCGTTTAAACAGATTGGCTGCACAGTTGTCTGTCCTGTTCGAAACCGGTACAGGGATGACCACAGGTGACCTGCAAATCAAATCCTGGTGGACAGATGGTTGAGTTAGTGACAAGAAAGTGATTAACGACCGTAGTTGCTGACCACTCATTGCACCAAGCAGATTCCACTGTCATGTCCTGTGGGGGTATAAATGACCATAAAGGGCATCTAGAAGACAGGTGAGCTGGCAGGTGGTTGAAGGGGCCTGCGTACAAAAGCAGATCGCTGTTCTCATGGCTCTTAGCCAGCAGCATGACAGAGGCCTTCTCACAGCGAATACAGGGTCATGCTAAGTTACTAAGTAGTAGTAGCCATGGCAACAGAGTTGCCTGTAAAGCCCCAGTAACAATACTCATAGCTTTGTTAAGCTCTATAGTGACCAGCCTCAGATAAGATGAGCAACAACAGACAAGAGCACAGTACTCTGCTATTGAGTAGCATGGACTGATGTTCTAAGTATCCAGGCACTCCACCCCAGATCGAACCAGTCAATTTTCTGAGCACGTTGTTTCAAGTGCTGACTTTGGCTGCCATCTTCCCTCAGTATACTAATGACCTATCCAATGTCACATTGCAGTAAAGTGGGTTTAGAGCATGCTGCAGGCATTGGCTGTTGAGGAAAACTTTAAACTCGTGGCTTGCATTATGCAGATGAAATGCACTAGAAACCTTCTTGGAAAAGCTCAGCTGTGGGCACCATCACCTACAGGAATCTGCCATGAGTTTCATATCATCATTCGAGACCTAATCAATTTCTGAAAAGGATTGAGCTAGGTAGCTGCAGCAGATGTCAGCATAGATAAATTTGTGGGAGTGTAGCTGGCAGGTCAGTGATGTGCACATTGAGCAGTGTCAGTGAAAGAACTGAGCCTTGAGGAAGGCCATTGATCTGACACTTCCAAGAGCTACAGCAGTTGCCCATGTGTGCTCTAAACTGCATACAGAGCCACGGTTTGACAGCTTCCCACTACAGGCAATAGCCTGTTCCTTACTTGACAACCAAGCCACTGCCAGAAGATGCAGGACAATGCATCTGCTACTGCCACTACCAGCTGAGGTGGCAGGATACCTGCCTGCCATCACTGGTGCTGCGGTGAAGTACAGCCGCCAGGAGAGGGAGCCACATGGAGCAGCTACCATAAGGTGTTGGGAAATGAGAAAGAGTGATGGAGTGGAAAGACTGATGGATTTGGAGAAGGGAAGAGTATGCAATTGATGGACATGTTTTGGTGGGAAAATTATTTTATCCAGGAAACATCATGTGTATCTGACTGAGATGAAACATTTTTGTGGGAGCCCTTTGTTATAATGTTGGCAGCACTTCATTGTTGCTTAGTGATATTAGCAAACCAATCTGAAAGCAGAAACACCACCACAAGACTTGTTTAACCAGCACAGCCTGCGCTTTGAATATGCGCAGTGAACTGTTCTTTAACAATCTGCATACCAAGAATTATTTGCTGAAGAAATTCACAAATAATTTCAAATAATGAATACATCTGACAATTCTGCCATCTGTTCTCAGAGCATTTGCAAACATGGGGGTGAAGCTAAATTAATTGAATAAGTGAATCATTTTTAATTATTTGAACTGCCCTATTTAGAACACAGGAAATGCAGTTTACTTTGGAATGTGTGAGGAAACCAGATTTTCATATTACTTGTTTGTTTATTTATTGTTAATTTAACAGTCACCTAATTAACAAACATAACAGTTATTGGTAAATTAACAAAGTAGTTAAAAATTCCATCTTTCACACACTGCAAAGGTGAACTGCATTCCCTGGATTTGTCTCCTTCCCAGTATAAGGGCTACCTTGAGGAAGCATTGGCCATGTAGCAGCTCCCACAAAGGGAAACGCCAAACCCCATTTGCAGCATGGAGATACTGAAACAGTGACAGGCAGGGCTAAAACCTGCTTGGGGGCTGGGGGACAGAAAGGTAAGGGTGTGTGTGTGTGTGTGTGTGTTCTTTTGAAGTAAATATTTAGCTACAGTATCTAAAGTATTAATTATAATCATTGCATACAAGCTAGAGTAGCTAGCAGTGTATTTACAGCAAGCAGCAGCATTTTGAATCTTTCATGTTTTTCTCACCTTTTATGGTACAGTACCTGATGATCGTATTTCATCCAGGATTGTGTGTAACTGTGCATGTTCATAGCATGCTATGTAAAAACCCTCTTAGTTATGCCTTCGCCACACAGTGACAAAGCAATGCATTTTCCCAAGCCTGTATTTTGAAATTTCTTTGGATATGCTCAGGGCCCCAAATCTTTTACCTTAAGGTGCTGTCCTCTAATGCCACATGTTTTTAGCCTTTAAAAAAAAATCTGCAACGAATACAGATCTACACATATTGTTTGGGGGCAGGGGGGTCCAAGTCAGACTCTGACCCTTACTCTGAAATCAGCTGAGACTGGTCTCAAACTATTTAGATATTTCCTCTGCATGTTTAACACATTGTGGCTATGATTGTGCTTGTTCATTGTTCCTTTCTTTGCCTTTAGATATAGCTTTTAGTTATTGAGGTAGGTAACGTAGACTAGAAAGGGCATGGGAAAAATTCTTTTGATAATGATTTTTTAAAAATTACACTATTTTTCAACTTTGTGAATTTTAAACAGTAATTATTTTTTAAAGTTACAGATGTTAAGAATCAGTGTTTTCACATTACATGCCTGTTAGTGCCTTTCAATTCATGCCTGTTAGTTAATGCTGTAAATTGCAACATTTAGCAATTTGTAGTTTAATTTTGAAGGATCACCTACTTTCTTAAATGCTTAAGTAATGTAGCAAGCTGCAGTTATTGATTCTCTCTGAATTTATTACAAGAAAGCTGTATTCACTCTTTCCTCTTGGGAATGCACCTCCTGAACTGCATGCTTGCTAGTGACAGCTTAGACCCCTGATACATAACCAAAGACCTCGCCTAATTTCCTTGCAACTGCTTAGGGAATTTTTATTAAGTAAAGGCATCATTAAAGAGGACAGAATGATGAAGTTTAATGAGTATCTTTCTCACATGATATTGTTAGTTTTGCTGTAGCAGCTACAGTACTCTTGTTTGTTACTTCCAGTGGGGCAGATAGGAAATGCAGTGGGGTTTTGTGATATTTGTATAAGAGGAAACAGGTGTGTACATCAGAGATTTTTAAAACATTTATTATATATATTACATATGCACCTCTACCTCAATATAATGCTGTCCTTGGGAGCCAAAAAATCTTACCGCGTTATAGGTGAAACCGTGTTATATTGAACTTGCTTTGATCCACCGGAGTGCGCAGCCCCGACCCCCGGAGCACTGCTTTCTCACATTATATCCGAGTTCGTGTTATATCGGGTCGCGTTATATCAAGGTAGCGGTGTATATAACAGTTGTTACATGGGGTAATCACAGATGCCGGAAGTGTGTACTTGCAATCCAGATTTCATGCTTTAGTTTTAGCTTGTTGACAGAGATTTGGATGTAGAATTCCTCATAGAAATAGAACATCCATGTAAGCATATGATGTTACAGATTACCAGACATAAAGCTGTGTACCAGATTACTGATCAATTCCTATAGATAGTGGGCACCATTAAACTCAACGTTCCAAACCCCAGGTGCTCACAGTATCATTATAATAGGTACCACAAATCACTTCATGGATTGATTAAAGGGAGCCCAGATCCATTCTAACCAAATGGAGTTTAATTTTCTTTTAATCCATATAGGATGGATTAAAAGAAAATTAATAGGTAGGCCCTCTGAATAGCCCAGTTCAGTAGCTTTGAGTGGGGAGCCATGAGTGACTTCTGGTGGTATTCCTTAAACCCACTGAAAATTATGAACATCTGGGGCCCAGTTCTATCTTCACTGACTTCAGTGGAGTTTCCTTAGTATAAAAGAAGGCAAAATTGTGTCCCAAATGTATTGCTAGGTTGAGATGTATCTATTCATTCTTTCTGCATGTTGTTGTTGTTGTTTGTTGTTGTTACACCAGGGATATGGGCCTTCTTGTATTGGGTATTATACAAACACAGAGAAGAGACAGTCCCTGCCCTGGAGAGTTGATACAATCTGAAGATGTCTGATCCTGGTTCTCCCTTTGCATAGAAGACTAGTTAGTTTGATAGTTTTCAAGGAGCGTATCTTGAGCTAAGATAGCAATGTGCAACTGAAACTTACTTGAAACTTCTCCAAGGAATTCACCAACTGAGTAATTTAACTCTGCCAAGGAAGCTTTAGGTTCACACAAGAAGGGCACAGGGAATGTCTTACAAGTTAAGCCAAGGTACTACTACTAATTTAATACTTCCACACATGGCGGAAGGGAGAAAAAAGATGTTAGATCCCTAAAGACCCTGCATACCATCTATATACAATTCTTTTTTAAGAAAAAACTGCACCACTGGTGTTTTTAAATAAAAAAAAAAAAAAAAGTACAGCTGGATTGAGTTTTTCTGTTTTCGTAACAAATGATCAAAAAGAGTGTTGCCCAGTTAGACCTTTGACAAAATTCCATTGTTTATACTAACACTGTCAGAAGCCAGCCTCTCCGTGGCAGAAACATGCATCACACACACCCACCCCTCTCAGGGGAACCCCCACTAATCCACATTCTGCCGATCTGCAGACTTCAAACTTTGTGCCAAAACGGCCTTCTTTCCCTGCTTCTCAGCAGCTAGTTTATAGCCCACAAGCTGTACTGCAAGACATTTTCATAGTGTGTTATGAGATATTGTCAGGTATATTAAATAACACTACAATTATCAGTTCTCAAAAGAGAGAAAATGCATTTTATAATAAACAATAAAAAATATGAATAATATATGTTCATTTACTTCTGAGTTACCCAATGTGTTAATTTGCAATGTGTCCCCCAGTTATTAGTGAGTTTCTTCTGTGCAACATGCCAGAACCCAGTTCAGATACTTAACAAAAAGTGGATACAGATTCCTAACACTACAGCCTTAGCACTATACAAGAAAAAGGGAAATAACTCCAGCAGTGCCATTCAGAAAAGAAAAATACACATCAGACATTCCCAAAGCACAGAAAATGTGGACTCCAGTATCCACTCCCACAAAAATCCTCATGCAACACTTGAAAATACCACACTGACTTCCTAGAAACCTTGCCTGGGAAACACATGGAAAACTTACTTCAGCAGTCTCCCAGCTTTCCTCTCCCTTCTCCAAGCCCTAAGAGTGCTCCTTCTCCTCTTCTGACCTCACTGCTCTAAAGCCCCTCCTCCCCCCAACCTTGAGCCAATGTCAGTTGATGGAAGAAGCTGTGAGGGCAGGACAGGGTGAGGAGAAAGCTGTGCAATGATGCTCCTAGAGCCCTGTATCCCCTCCTGCTTCTTAGTACCTATGGTGAGAAAAGGACTTTCTGGTTGTTTGGGGGGCTTAGGTCCAGGGATTCTGTTTAAATTCATCCCTGTGAGGGCCCAGTGTTGAGTTTCTCAATATTCAGATTGTATGCTCCTTGGGTTTGTACAGCACCTAGCACAGTCGGGCCCCTTTCTTGGTTAGTCCTTAGACACTACTATAATAAACAGGATTAAAAGTAATGTATGAAAAATGTTCATATTTCACTCCAAGGTCATGTTAATATTTCTTTAGCATCAGAAATCAAGCTTAAATAGTAAAACATAGTATATAGCTATGAACATAGTATATAGTAAAACATAGTGTAAGTGTTTCGCAGATTTGAGCATGTATTTTCATTTATCAGCTGGCAACTTTTCAACGTCATAAAATTGTTGCTAATGGTGCTTCAAATAGTCAGTTGCATGTAGCCACAAAAGAGTCAGCTCTTTCATTTTTATCTTGGAGTGTCTCCTGACAAGAGTATCTCCTTCCATTCAAACTTCGATTCAAACACAGCACAGGATGGGTTTAGATTAAAAGTAAAACAAGTTTCTTAACAAAAGGAGATAGGATTTTAAGTGAGTTCAAGTATGAGGGATAAAATTAGAAATGGGTACAAGCAAATAAAAGTGAATATCACTTTCTAGGGACCAAGACTTAACAGAACTACAGTCTTGCTTCAAGGTAAGATTTTTACCATACTACCTTCCAGCAAGAAACTGGCCACCCTCTGGTCAGAAGCTCCCACAAAATCCAACGTGCTCAGTTCCTTTGTCGTCTTAGGTGAAAAACAACTTGGGATTCTTTGCACCTCTCTTTTATGGTCCAGTGACCCTTTGAAATAGATGCTTCTGAAGGCAAGCCCCAAAGTAAAGTTAATTCAAGCTGTGAGGAAGTAAGACATGGAGACTGCTGGTAAAAGAAATTCCATGCTGCTTTATTTCCCCCAGTGGTGTTTGCTGAAATGCAAATTAACTGCTGTTTTACATGTGATTGCAAATTGATTCTGATAACACCTACCTGGAGGTGTCAGCCTGTCCTTTGACTGAAAGAAACCGGTTTACGCACTCCGCAGTTCAGTTCCACATTTTCTTTATATTTTTATGATCCCTCAGGCATTTACCATGCATACACCACGCAAGAATATTAATGATCAGTATGGTGTTAGTTTTCCAGTGATACCTTCCATGCTACATATCAGATACAGTGTATGACATTAATGAATTGGGGGTACATTTTACTGGTCAGGCTAGCTGAAACTCTAACATTACCAGTGAGCATCTTGCATTAGGATGCTCGTAGCTTCACTCTGGGAATATGTGACCCTATCGCTTACCATAATGGCATTCATTCTGTTCATGGAAAATGTCACTGAAGGTAACTTTGAGTTAAGGAGCACATTAATTTCAAAAAGTTAGTGTCAAACTTGGTTGGCAATCTGATAGCATAGGATAGTCACTGAGACAGCAGAGTGATACTGAGGTATTATTAGGGGACACCTTTCAGAGGGATTTCAGTAGTGTCATCATTCCATGTGTTTGTACAACTAAGATGGGATGTGTCTAAACTACAAACTTAATTACTGTGGTGGCTGAGGTGGCTGATGTGCTCACTACCCTCCTTCTGTTGGTAATGTGCATCCTCACAAGGAGCACTTCCACCAACTGAAGAGGGGCAGTGGTGGGGGGAGCTTAGCGCCAGGGCTCAGCCCCCCACAGTTGGAAGTCCAGCTGTCCCCCTGGACTTCTCACCTTCCCACTGCCAGAGAGCCGCACCCAAAGTCCGGTCAGCTGCCGTGCTCCTGGCAGGAAGTGGGATCCTATGGGTATGGGGACAGCAGGGCTCCTAGCAGGGAATCTGGGTGGCAGCCCAAGCAGGGAGCCTAGGTGGCAGCCCAGCTGGGAGCAGAGACCCATCAGCAGCCCAGGTGGGGAGCCAGGAGCTGACTTTCTTGTCAATTTCATGACTCCAGTGGAGACATGAAATTGACAAGAATGACAGCCAGCTGCCAATGTAAGGAACGCAGTATCTGCACAGAGATTGCATGACCATAACTACACTGACATAAGCCCTACTCCTCTTGTGGAGGTGGAGTTATGTCTGTGTAGTAGGGCACTTACATCAGCAGGAGTGAGACTGTCGTGTAGATACTGACATATTTAGGTCGATATAAGCTGCCTTATGTCAACCTAACTCTGTAATGTGACCAAGCCTTAGAAAAAGCACAGCTCAGGATACTTTCCCCTCTAGACACATTGACACCCCCTCAGAAAATGTCTCTAAAAAGCAGTTTATGTCAATAAGGGAAGTTAAATTGAGCTGTATTTATTTTGAGTAGGCTTTCAGTGTAGTTTAATCAGGATTATTCATAAATTATCTGTTAATTATCTGATATTTAGTTAAATCTTCTCAGCCATTTAGTCTGGTTAGCTTTGCTGTGAATGCTAGCTATTGTAATTGTTGGATACTTTGTCAACATTTAATCAGTGGTACTTATTAATGTGGCATTGATGTGTTGGTAGCTATCCCACTACTATCAATCATGTGTGAACAGACAGAGAAGACTGACTCCATTACTCTCTGTCACATTATCGAGCCCTTGGGTTTTCTGGTTAGGCGTGATGCTCGCTGTGCTGTAAATGGGTACTCTATCTCTCCAGTTCAACCCAATTTTTGTCATTGTTGACTTAAGTACACATACTCTGAAGCCTTTATTCATAACTGTGCTATATAAAGGTTGCCATTTTCTGAAGGCAAAACTGATTTTCGCCTTTACAGTTTTTAAACTCCATTTTTCCTAGAGTTAACCTCCTGATGAGTCAAAGAAAACTAATACTATGTAATGCAGCTTAAAGTCTAATATGAATTTCAAGCATATACAGATAAAATAAACTGATGACCTTCTGCTTTCTTGAGCTTCAGTAGCTAAATGCATTGTGTAATGTGCAGTTGATTGAAAGCCCATATGTTATGATGGTATCACAAATGTTTTTGTCTCATTTCTTTACAGTCTCTATGGCAGACACATGCAGGCAAACCCCGAACCTCCAAAGAAGAACAATGATAAGTCAAAGAAGATCAGTCGTAAACCTCTGGCAGCAAAGAACAAATAAATCACTGGCATGTGCCAGCATTTTTAAGGCTTCTTTTTTTCTTTTTTTTCCTGCATGTGCCTAAAATATTTCTAAATGTTTACTGAAGAAATGCTGTTACTCATTTTCTAAGAAAGCAAAGACTCTCTTCAATCAACAGCAATCTGCCAAATGCACTGCTTTTAAGACCTTGCTTAAGGAATACAATATTATACATTCGCCTAATTACTACTAAAACCATATAACCAATTAGCATATCACCGTCAGACACCATTTTTAACTTTTATATTTATATGTATATGAAAAACAATATGAAATATTTTCTGTTCACATATATCACGTCCTGTTATGCTTTATTATAAGTTTTCCTGCACAAGTACATAAATTAGTTATACGTCATATAATATTACAAGTGATTTTAATAAAGTCTTTATTTGTATTGTGTTGCATTCTTCAGTACAATTTAAAAAAATAAGGTAATGTTCTTGGGGAATATACATAACCTGGTTTCCTGTTACTTATTTTCTTTCTTAGTTATACTATGGCATTTTGTCTGTGATACGAGTTAGTTAAAATGTAAAGCCTTCTGTCTAAGAAGTGATGTATTTTAATCAGTTTCACTTTTTTTTCATATCGGTGTGTCACACTTTTTCCCCTTGAAGATTGTTTTTAAATTGGGGGAAAGAGGAGACAAAAAAACATTATCTCTATGAAGGGCTGCCAACTGCCAAACACTGTATTTGGAAGAAAATGTTCTCATTTGAAGAAATGGTTATTTCTGCCAGTGGTTAGTTTTAAATACATTTTTTGGAGTTTTCTCTTTAAAAAATAAGTGGGTTTTTTTTTAAATCTCTGCATTTAAATTGCTTGGATTGAAGAACTGTTGTAAATAGCTTTTGACTATGTCAGAGGAGTTACATTTCTCTCTTCAAAACCTGCACCACACTCAAGGCCAGAATCTGCAGTTGTGCCGTAATTAAGCAGCCCATTGTTTAACATCTGAAATAGCATGAGAGCTCATTGAGGGGGAAGAAAACCTTACATGGTGATTTCAAAATAACTTCAGACTTCTAGGAGGGCAAAAGCTAAATGGAAGGTGCATGGAGAGGAGCATATCTTCATAACAGGATGGCTGGTGTCAGGACCTTTCTTACCCCTAGGATTCCTCTCTCCTGAATTTCAGACCTAAGCAACCAATTGCAGCCTTTCTGATGTCATCCAGACAGCAAGAAGGAAATCGTGCCCAGACTCCTGAGATATGGGATTTGCATTAAATAAAAAAAGTAAACAGTTCAAATATCTTACATTATAAATGATTTACTATATAAAACAGTCTGTATCTGATGACTATATATCAACACCACTGTAATAAAGGCCCCGTTCTTGGGCCTTTTGGGGGTTGAGAAGAGGAAGTTGCTCTGTGTGTGCGTGTGTGCGCGCGCACAAGTTTTACCTTTTTGTCCCTTTCTCCCATAGACAGTTGTTAAAAAGTTTAGGCTCAAATTTTCACAGATTACAAGGCCAGAACCCCAAAGATGACAGGGAGCATTGTAATAATCTAATCTGACCTCCTGGATAACACAGACAATAGGACTTCCCAAAATTAATTCCTGTTTGAACTAGACAATATATTTTAGAAACATCAAATCTTTATTTGAAAATTGCCAGCTATGGAAAATCCACCACCCACTGTGGTAAATTGTTCCAATGATTAGCTAACCTCTCTGTTAAAAAAATAATGCCTTATCCCGTGTGAATTTTCTAGCTTCAGCTTTCAGTCATTAGCTTTGGTTAAACCTTTGTCTGCTAGATTGAGGAGCCCTCTTATCACATTTCTGTTCCTCGTCAGTATTTACAGAGTGTGGTCATCAATCCCATCAAATTTCTCTTACTTAAGGTAAGCGGATTGAGCTCCATTGAGTCTTCAGTGTGGAGTCTTACATATGCGGATGCCAAAGTTCAGCACCTAAATCCTTACTCAGGCATCTACAAAGGTGGCCTGATTTTCAGGACCCTGAAACATTTAATGGGGCAGAAAGATGGGGAAACAGAGGATTTTGGTGAGGAAAAAGGAGAGTGAAGGGCCTAGGGATGAATGAGTCTGCAAGCATGAAGGGAGGGAAGAGTGAATGAAAGGAGTAGAGATTAGAAAGCTAGAGAGAATCCTGATGGGGAAAGTATTAAACTGAAGAGGGAGGCAGACTGGGGAAAGAGCTTTCTTGAAGAGCAAGGAAAGATGAAAAAAGATCTGAGTAAGTAAAGCTGAGATTTAAAAAGCGTTACAAACAGGAAACAAGACAGAAAAAGATGAAAATATCCCCAGAGATACACAGCAGAAGGAGGGAAATGGCGGAAGAAAAGTGAAATTAGAGAGGAGATGGTGCTGTCATTCTTTTTATTTTTAAACGGTGCCAGCAAAATATATAATAGCTTGAATTTGAACTATGTCTAGATTGTGTGTATGTTCTATATAGTGGTTGCTAATTAAAAGTTTGCTTTATTTTACTAGGTTAAATTTATTGCCTCATGTCATTCTAAGAATTGGAAAACACTGCATCTTGTTACAAAGTCAGGCAGGATTTCTCTCTTCTGTTTGAACAGTGCCCAGCACAATGGGTCCTTTGGAAGTTATCAGAATATAAATATTTGCTACTAAGATATGACTATTTCTGTTTTAATAGCAATACCTGTCTATCCATATGCTTGTCCTAGTTTGCCACTGCCACCACCCACACACTTTCTACCATTCTGTTATACATGTAAATTCCAAGGGTGGATGTGGTTGAGCCTCAGGGCATGGCAGAGGCTCTTGTGCCATTGAGGAGCTCATAGTGGAAATGGAACTATGATAGCTTTAAGAAAGTAGTTCTCCAAACAATGTTTTCATTGGCAGATTTGTCATTGTTTTGGGCAATCGTGAGCTTAGCTTCAAGGTTTTTTACCACCCTATTGTTCAAGGCCCATCTTTAAGATTTCTGCTTTATGCCTTTGCACTTACCTGTACATCATGGCCAAGTTGATTGGCCAGCCATCGGGAGCTATTTGAGAGCAACAATTGTTTAAAGTGACTATCTCTAGTTTTTCATATGATGTCCTGGAAACTGCTTTCAGGATGCCGAAAATGACCTTTGGCATCCACATTTTGGGGGAATAAACAATCATCTTGTGTTATAACCACAAAATGTCAAAGACATCCACTTAGAGCAGAACCTGGTCTGGGTTTCCCAGGAGCAGGCCAGTGGAACGAGAGGTAAGTGTGATGAATAGGTTTTAGAGTGAAGACAAAAGCCTGGGGTAGGCACTATCAAAGGTGTCATTTTGCTGAAAGTGAATGTTAACCACCTTTGTTCTGTTTCATGCTAAACTCCTTCTGACATTGAAGTACTAAAAAAAAATTCTCCCCTCAGAGAAATATGCCTTTAGAATCATAGGTCATGTAGTCCAGTCACCTGCACTGGGGCAGGACTCAGGGTTATCTAGACCATCCCTAACAGGTGTTTGTCCAACCTGCTTTCAAAAACCTCCGGTGATGGTGGTTCCACAGATCTCCCTAGTTAATTTGTTCCAGTGCTTTGCTAGCCTTGCAGTTAGGGAGTTTTTTCCCAATGTCTAACTTAAATCTCCCTTGCTACAATTTAAGCCCATTACTTCTTGTCCTGTCCTCAGTGGATAAGGAGAACAATTTATCACTTTCCTCTTTATAACAACTTTTTTTCATACATGAAGACTGTTATCATGTCCCCTCTTCAGGCTTCTCTTCTCCAAACTAAAGAAGCTCAATTTTTGCTGTCTTTCCTTGTATGTCATGTATTCTAGACCTTTCATGATTTTGTCCTCTGGACTTACTCCAATTTGTCCACATCTTTCCCATAGTGTAGTACCCAGTGTGACGTTACACTCCATATTCTTTATAAAATATGCTTATGATATGGATATGACATAAATGAGATGGACTTTATGCAAGATGACTCGTAAGTTATCATTGGGATGGTTATGATTTACTGAACGTGATTATCCAATTTGTATGCATGTAACATTTCTGTATCTGAAGTTACAGATACATGGTCAATATTCCTATTTCAAAGGGTATGTCTTCACTAGCAACATTAAAGCGTTGCCGCAGTAGCATTTTAACGTGGCTTTGTACTCGCAGCACCAGCGCTGGGAGAGAGCTCTCCCAACACTATAAAAAGCCCATGTTCATGAGGGGAATATCATCCGGCGCTGGAAGCACTGGCAATTTACAGCGCTGAAACTCGCGGTGCTTGGGGGCCGGAGAGTTTCACACCCTTGAGCGAGAAAATTGTGGTGCTGTAAAATGCGAGTGTAGACTAGCCCAAATGTGCTACTTTGGGTGTCACCCACAACTAGTCCTTCAGATACAACAGTGAAAAACCCAGACAGGGCTGATGGCCCATTAGCAAAGACCTATGAAAAGGCTTAGGGCTTGGCTACACTCGAAACTCCAAAGCGCTGCCACGGGAGCGCTCCCACAGCAGCGCTTTGAAGTGCAAGTGTGATGACGGCGCCAGCGCTGGGGGAGAGCTCTCCCAGCGCTGCAGGTACTCCACCTCCCCGTGGGGATTAGCTTAAAGTGCTGGGAGCTGCTCTCCCAGCACTGGGGCACTGTTTACACTGGTGCTTTACAGCGCTGTAACTTGCTGCACTCGGGTGTTTTTTCACACCCCTGAGCGAGAAAGTTGCAGTGCTGTAAAGCACCAGTGTAGCCATGGCCTTAGTCATCCTGTGGCCGCTCCAGACAGTGTGTGAGTAATGGCTCCCACAGCCCTGCAGAGTCATGGGTCTCAATCACCTGGTACTGGACCCACCCATTGGAAGGCCAGTGTTTTTCCACTGGAAGATAAAGGGTTCCCGCCATACACAAGAGCTATATAAGGCAGGGGAGTGACAGCATAATGGTTGTCCTCTGCCTCCCCACCCACAGACACACTGAAAACCACCTGGAAGCAAGAACTGAACTGAGGAGAGGAGGGTTGAGATGGAGCTGGAAGGACATCTGGCTTGTGAGTAATTATACCTGAAGTCTCAAGCTGCAGGCCAGTGCAGTTTCCTTTCAAGACTCTCTAATCTGCCTGTGACAATATTTAGGGTGAGAAATTACTATTTGTAGCCAATTTCTTTAGCGAATCAAACTTAGTTTGCACGTTTTGTTTTATTTGCTTAGCAAACATAACAAAGCAGATTAGTATCTTTTTAACCACTTAAAATCTGCCTTTTGGAGTTAATAACATTTGTTTTGTTTGTTATTAAACCCAGTTTATGTAATTTCTAACTGGGGGGCAAGAAGTGCGTATCTCTCTTCACATTGAAGAAAAGGATGAAATTTTATGAGTTTGCGCTGTGCAGATTTTTCTATACAATGCAAAACAATATACTTCGGGGTTTAATCTCTCTAAAGGGGTGTGCAGCTGAGTGCTGGGTAAGCCTTTTCACACACAGCTGATTTCGTGTGCATGCGTCCCAACAAGCCAGAGAGCCTAATTCAGCAAAACAGGGAAAGGGAATCCAGGCTGGTGGAGCAGGAGAGACTCAGTTAAACCCCAGTACATCAGGTGGCATCCCACATGGGGGGCTCCACCCTCTCACATCCAGAACTGGACGGACATACTGCTCCAGCAGAGGCCTTATCATTAAGGCTGCGTTTTAGTCACAGGTATTTTTAGTAAAAGTCACCGCAGTAAACAAAAGTTCACGGCCCATGACCTGTCCATGACTTTTACTAAAAATTCCAGTGAATAAAACTTGTGTGGGGGCTGAGGGAGGGTGGCCCAGCTGCTTGGGGGTGGAAGGGAGGCTGGCAGTGCTAGCAGGCTCCCTACCTGGCTCTATCCCCCCAGCAACGGAAGTTGTGGGGGGAAGGGAGCAGGTGGTTGGAGCATGGGATGAGGTGAGGTGGGCTCTGGGCGGTGCTTACCCAGGGGGTTCCCCGGAAGTGGCGACATCCCCCTTGACAGCTGCTAAGCGGAGGCATGGCCAGGCAGTTCTGCACACTGCGTCTGCCTAGAGCGCTGGCTTTGCAGTTCCCATTGGTCAGGAACCACAGCCAATGAGAGCTGCAGAGGTAATGGAATGTCAGAATCTGTGACTTCCTTGATCTCCATAACAAACCCGCAGCCTGACTCATCATTGCTGAGTAGTGTGGGAGAATTATTTTTTGTATCTTGCTTCCAACGCTCCTGCTAATATATCCCACAATGATGTTAGCTTTTTTTTTTTTTTTTTTTTTTGCAACAGTATCAGATTGTTGACCTCTCTTTAGTTTGTTATCCACTGTAGCCCCCAGATTCTGTTCTGCAGTACTCCTTACTAGGCAGTCATTTCCCATTTTGTATGTGTGCAGTTGGTTATTGTACACTTGTTGCTGTTGTCAGTCCTCTTTTTAAATGTGTGCTCTTGTTTCTTATATCAGTATTTTGTGACCCTATCAAAGTGTCCCAATTTTTTTTTGTTTTGAACATATGGTTGTCCTTATACTTATTGGAAGCACAAGAGTTTTTATTTTGGTTTTTCCCAGGTCTTGCATATTAAGGAAATGTAGCTGTAGCATTTGTTCCTCAATTAGCTGCCAATCTTGCAGCTGGCAAGTCACACCAACAACACAAGCATTTTGCAAAAACTGCAAATTAGTCCGTGGCTTACGTAGTGAAGTAGTTGAGGGTTAACAGAATTTACCCACTTCTCAGGTGGGGAACATGGAGTTTAGTTTAGGCAAGTTTGCCCACTTCTTTTCTTTTTTTAACCACTACAACACTGGGCTTAAACAAAGGCACTGCTGGCCCTACCCCTCTTGGAGCACTCCAGGTTGTATTGCATTGTACACCCTCCACGTACACCTTCTTCAAGCCCCCTGACACAGTGTGTACCACACCAGGTGGCTGCCACCTGAGTCAGGGTGTAGCGGTAGCTGGCTGATGGAGGCAGGAAAAAGAGCCTGAGACCTGGATCCCTGCTGCTCCCTTGCAAGGAACAGAGTCACTGGACAGCTGGAAGAGCAAGTGCTGTGACCTACAGGAGTTTTCAGGGAACAGCAGCATAAGGAGGCCAGACATCTCTATTGTTCTCCCAAGGGAGGAAAGCCAGGAAGTGGAGCCGACCCTGAGCAACTGGGCTCCTCACAGGCTGGGAGGCTGCATGAAAACGGTTGGTTCTCGGAAGGCAGGGCTCCCTTCCTGCTCCTCAGAGGAGAGGCAGGGAGAAGAGCAGAGCCTAGAGTAGCAACATGAGCAATGACCTCCTCGTGGGAGGTGGCTAGGGAGCCCTACACAGAGGTATGGCTGGGAAATGGAATTAATTCTTAGGGGACAGCGTGGGCTGGGACTGCCCCTCTTTCTTCCAATACCCTTACTCCTGGTGCCCCAAGGAACCCTCATCCTCCCCTTAAACCCATCAGTCCCCGAGAGACCTGGGTAGGGACCCCTTCAAAGTTATCCCTGCCACCCCATTTCCCCAAACTACATTACAGAATTTGTCTATTTAATTTACATAGGGAGGAATCATCCTTACAAACAAGTTTTAGAGAGGGGGGAATAGTGATTATAGCATAATGCACAACAGAACCTGGGTGTTCCACATTGTCAAAGGGTTTGCTGCTTGCTTCACAGAGAGGCAGGTTTGAAGGGCAAAAGAGGAGATCATATTTCTACTGGCATTGAGCATGGGGACATTTAAGAGATGGATAATGATTCTGCTGGTTTGGAGTAGGGGGCAATTTTAACTATTCTCATGGCAGCCCGAGGCAGTGAGAGTGTCACCAGTGAAATCCATTGTTAATTTTGTAAATATTAACAATTCCTGGGATTATGGCATAGGATGGGCACTGTCAGATTGCTGTGTTCCCCTCCTATTTCTTCTTGCATGTGCTATGTTTCTAACTGAGGCTATGTCTACTCCACCGCAGTAAGTTGACTTAAATTACGCTACTCCAGCTGTGTGAATAACGTAGCTTAGATTGACTTACTGCAGTGTCTACAGTGCACTGTGTCGAGGGGAGGCGCTCTCCCGCTGACTTACCTTACTCTTCTCATTCAGGGTGGAGTACCAGGGTTGACTAGAGAGCAATCTGCGGTCGATTTGGCAGGTCTTCACTAGTAGTAGTAGACATAGCTGTTGTGAAGGCTGATTCCCCACTCTGGCACTTCAAGTGCAGAAGGTGGGGGCTCGCAAGGATTCTAAAAATTAATACTGGCCACTCCAGGCTGTTATTCAACTCCTTGGATGGGTCGATGCTGCCACCACCCAAGTGCAAAAATCCCCCCTTTGAAAGCCCAGGATGGAGCACCTGGGAATTCCTTCCTGTGGGGTACCCTCAAGTCCCCCCAACCTCCTCCCCGTGGGAGAGCTGAGAAAGAACACAAAGAAAATCAGCTGTTGCCATCAGCTAATTAAACAACATGTGCACAAACCTCTTAGAACACAAAAATCCAATCCTGTTCTTAAAAAAGGTAAATTTTATTAAAAACGAAAGAAAGACAATACATCTGGAACTTAGGCTATTGCTAGATTTAAAAAGAGCAAATATAATAATTAAGCATCAAGAGTGGTTTTCTTGACATCCAATGTAATGGTTACAAGCAAAACAAAAGCATTTGGGGTTAGCACAGAGAAGTCCGCAAGCCATAAAGAAATAAGAGATCAACCTAATCGCGTCTTCCTAAACATTTCCTGATCTACTTACATATCTGGGGTTCCAAATGAGTAGGTTATAGGTTTGATTTAATGATTTTTCATACCTGCCTTAAAGCTTCTTACAGCATTGCTGCTCTGGGTCGCCTCTCTAGGAGAACGACACCACACAGACAAAAGGGGAGTCTTGTTTCAATTTTAAAAAATTCTAGCCTTCCCACTGGCTCTTTTGGCCAGGTGCCCACTTGCTTTCTTTTATCTACGCATGCAGTCAGACTTTTTAACCCTTTATAGGTAAAGCAAGTAGAGAACAGCTACCACGAGGGATTTTATATCTAGCTGGGTTTCCATAAAAGGAAGCTACCCCTCCCCTTCATTTATCACAGCCGTATAGGATTTGTGCTGTGTATTCACTTTTTTACTGGGATTAGCAGATGTTCTGAGACTAAACTATTATAATATCCCCAAAGTTGGATTTTTTCCCCCATTTCAGATTTTTTTACTCTGGATCCTAAGAAGAGCTGACTGTGGAGCAAAATGATTTATAAATATCTTTGATGCCTGTTGAATGCTATAGATGAAAACAGTAACTTTCAAAATGCTGAACACTGCCTCTTTCTTCTACATGCCCGTTTGTGTAGGATCTGCTCTAACTACGCAGTTCCCTTGTATCAGTAAGTAAATTACAGAGAAGAACAATTTCCCTGGTATCAGGAAATATCCAGGGCTTTCAATATTTATACTGATGCTCAAGAACACTTTTTTTTACAATATTTTTAGATCAAGAGACACAAAGATCACAAGACTGCGCTTATCTGCCCAGCCAACAGTCACCCATGTGATTGAATAGTCACATTCTGAGCCATTTTAGCTGCTGAATGCAGGAGAGATGCAGAGGAAGCCGCTGGGAGGGAAGCTCACCCACCCCTGCTGAAAGCAGAGGCAGAGCTCCCACTCTCCCCAGCCTTATTATTTCCCAAGAGATCCCCTCCTTACTGCCCCCCACCACCGCTGCCAGGAGTCTCTCCCAGTAGCCTGCATCTCTGTGCAGAAGGGCAAGACTCCCATTCAGAGCTGAGCTCCTTCATGCTTAAGAAGCAGTGGTGGAGTTGCTCGGGATTCCTCTCTCCCACTCCCCTGTTACTTCAGAGTGTTTTTCCCCCTATGCCTTGATCAGAGCTGAGTGCACCGTTTGCACTCAACAAATACTGCCAATCTGTGCTTAGTTCAAGATTTTCTGCCACCCCATTGGTCCAGGCCAATGATAATAATGATTCTATTTGTCACCCATGCCAGAGAGGGGACATGGATGCAGCTGCTTCTGGAAGACCAAAGGCTGAGCTACCTGTGCTGGTGGGGAGACAGTCCTGGGAACTGTGTAAAACCAAAGGCTCTGCGTGGGTCAGGCTAAGATCTTCAGGGTTTGGGCAACTCATGTCCGTGGCTGGCATCACATGTTTTGGATGACATGCACCCTATAGCTTTTGTGCTGTGGCACGTTAGGTCTATTAAGCAGCTGTGATTGGATTTTTTTCAAGGAGTCTCAGCCTGCAGTTTCCCACTCCCATCTGCATGATTTTGGGCTGTAGATTTTGGGTTTCTTACTTTTGACAGTCACGGGCTGTTTGGTAGCAGAGGGTTCTGCTCATTAGAGCAGTTCCCTAACTGGGTTGCCAGTGTTCATGGAGTTTCAAGAGCTGGGTCCCACTCCCTGCCTCCAATTTGTCCATTGAAGCAGATTTGCCCAGTCACTTGCCCCCAGCCACCCTCAGAGGCCAGAACCACCCAAACACCATTGTGCCAGCTCCAATAGCCCCTCCTTCAGTGCAACACCACAGGAATGGAAGGGGTGGGAGAAAGGATTTATGAGGCATCTAGGAAGAAGAAGTTGTGTGTGAACAAAGTGGTGTCATGGTACAAAAAAAGGTTGAGAAATCTCCCTGCAGTAGAAGGTAGCAGGTGGGGTGGAAGGGTGACCAAGGACACAAACACATTGTGTTAACATGTGGGAGGCCTGTGCCTAGGAAAACCCAGGAGCCCCAAGCACGTGGACTAATGAGGACCAAATATATTACAAATATTGAGCACTTTTGACCTAATTAAAAGCCCCTTGAAGTCAAGGGAAGTTTTCTGATAACCTCAATGGACTTTGGATCAGGCCCTTCGTGTGGTGTCCCAGGAACCCCCAACTCTCATGCTTGCCTGCAAACAGAAATAGGATCTAATAATGCGTATTCATTCCCTGTACAGATTATAGAACAAGCAGCATCACATGCAGCACCTCAGACAACCCATATTCTCTTCTGATCGCCTGCAGCACATACTCAAAACATACAGTTTGCAAACATCTCTAGAAAGTCAACAACATTGAGCCCCATGAGTCTCCAGCAGATAAATTATAGTTTGACACCTGCACTTACTACTACTCACAGTAGCCCCGAACTTTGGGGAAAAAGTGGTTCATTACCAAATAGCAGCTAAAAAGATGAATGGGAACAAAATGAATATTCTCTCAACTACTTCTCATCCCAGTAATGATACTGAGCAACTTGATACCCGTGGCAACTTTAAACAGAATGCCATGCACTAAGACGTGTTTGATCCATGCTGTAATGAGGATGGGCAATAGCGTACAGGGGAGAGTGAATTTTTAAAATTATAAATGCTACATTCATAGCTAAATGAATAGGGTTATTTCTCCATTAGCCCTATCCCTTAGATCAGGGGTGGACAAACTACAGCCCACAGGCCGGATCTGGCCCACCAGCCATTTTAAGCCATCCTGCGAGCTCCTGCTGGGGAGCAGGCCCTGCTCCAGTGCTCCCACCAGGGCTCTGGGTCGGAAGCTGCACCATGTCGCTCCTGGAAGCTGTGGCATGGCCCCGCTCTTACTCCTACACGCTCCAATAGCCCCATCCTGTGCTCCAATGGGAGCTGCAGGGGCAGTGCCTGCAGACGGGGCAGTGCACAGAGCTGCCTGGCCGCACCTCTGCAAAGGAGCTGGAGACGGGATATGCCACTGCTTCTGGGAGCTGCTTGAAGTAAGTGCCGCTCAGAGCCTGCACCTCTGAGCTTCTCCCTGCTCCCCACCCCCTTGCCCCAGCCCTGATCCCTCTCCTGCTCTCCAGACCCCTCGATCCCAGCGTGGAGCACCCTCCTGTAGCCCAAACCTCTCATCCTCAGCCCCATCCCAGAGCCTGCACCCCCCCAACCAGACCCCTCACCCCATCCCACACCCCAACCCCAATTTTGTGAGCATTCATGGCCTGCCATACACTTTCTATTCCCTGATGTGGCCCTCGGGCCAAAAAGTTTGCCCACCTCATCTTAGATTCTGAAGCTGTACCTGTAGTCCAGAGTATTGTCTATCAAGCATCAGTTTGTAATGATCAGGGCATTTGAATGAGAAAACAAAACCACTTGGTCATACAACACATACTGTGCTGCATAGATAACACCAGAGTGAAATTGTAAAAATAACACCTGTAAGAATAATACTTAGCACTTTTCCCCTCCATAAAAAGTGTTTTGCAAAAGTCAGTGTTATTTTCCCTACGTTATAGATGAGGAAAGTGAGATTCCTCAGAAAGGTTAAGGCCAAAATGTTTAAACTTGGTTGCCTAAACTTAGGCATCTAAATCCATATTTAGGCACCAAAGTAAAGGTGGGCTGGTTTTCAGTGGTCTGAGCCCCACAGCTCCCACTGCCTTGTTTATACATTAATTCAGATGCCTCGCAGTCAGTAACAAATTTGAACATTTCTGACTCAAGATCGCGCAGCAAGTCAGCACAAGGGTTGGGAATAGAATGTAGGTCTCCTGACTCCTCAGTGCCTATGCACAGACAACTAGGATTTGTAAAAGTCTGTCAAAGAGTGGGTGCAGCAGTACCCTGCGAGATGATGCAACTCATTTCTGTCTTTAGCCTTCCCATACCTGGCCATCCTAAGCTGTACTTATGTTTCTGCTTCATTTCTGGTATCTAACTGCTTATTATGTAGCCTACGGATGAGGAATTCAGTACTACTTGGTTCTGAGACAAGACATAAAAATCAAAATGGTGATTTAAATTCAGGTACTTTACAAATAATATATAGGATGAAAGCTCAGTTGTCAGAGGGTCTAAATATTCTGTGTCATTGGGAAGAACAACCAGAGATGTTAAAAGGCAATATTCAGCCCCTGCCAGTAGTGGGTGTAATGATACAATTAGAACAGCAAGGAACATAAATACAGCAGTTGTTAAGACCTGAAATTCTTTTAATTCCATTTACTGCTGGCACAAAAGTGTTTGGAGACAGAGTTCACATGGAGCAAGCCTGTCACCCAAAGACTTGACAAGTATGTCCTCAGGGATTCTGGGGGATTTCCTGTCCCCTTGCCTTCCTTGCACATCAGTTCCTCCAATTAAAACACCATATAATTCAGAGGCAGCCATGCAGCACCAATTGCTGTAGGAAGTGCTAAAAATAGTATATGAAAGCCTTTGGAAACCAGAGCTCAGCTTCCACCGTGAGCAGAGGCTCTGTTCTGCTGTACGTACTGTAGGACCTCAGTGTTCCAGTTCACTCCCCCTGGGACCCATGCACAAAACTAGCTGACTGTGTCATCATCTACCTGCCTGTTTCATGGATTTAGCTTATGAGTGAATGGCTCCTTTGTGTGGAGACGGGTTTTATGTCAGCAGGGAAGGACTCATGGACACTGGAACAGAGGCTGGGAATTGCTGGGGAGGAAGATGAGGGTGGTGAATTGTGAAGGGAGGGAATTTAATGTGGTTGGTTTAAAACATCAACCCCAAGCCCCTGTGATAATAAGATGCATGATGACCGTCTCTGCCCCCTTCCATTTGTCATTTTTAGATGGTCGGACACTTCAGGACAGGAACTGTCTTCTGCTATATTTTTGTACAGCTTCCAATGTAATGGGACTCCGGTCCTGACTGGGGCCTCTAAGCCTAATGTTAGACAAATATAGAATAATAGTCCTTGAGGGTTTGTGGTGGTAACTAGCTGGGGTGGATGGAGATACTTTCATGGGAATCTGTTCATGCCTTTCTGGGTGGTCATAAGGAGGGGGGGGCAATTACTCTTCTGCCCCCAGGGCTCTCCTACATGGGGTAGTGCAAGCATTGATTTGCCCACTCTTTTTGTATAGTGTGGGTATGAAGCCTGCAGCGGAGTTAGTGAGGAAGCATGGGGGCGCAGTGAATGCTGCTGATTCCCAGCTCTGGATTTGCATCACACCTGACCCAGAAGATACAGCAAAATGACTAACCTTTGCTCAGTTCCTCTTGGAAGCTGGAGAATGGATGTAGTTGAACTGGCTACAGTTTAATCCAGATGAGCCCCCAGGAATGTTGTGCAATCAGATGCACTAAGTAGAGTAGAGCATCCAGGTCGAGTCTCCCATGTATGACTCAAGTTCACAATTTTGAAGTTTCATGAGCCCTAGGCCTAATCTGGAGGATCCAGTGACAACTGTCGTGAAAGTGTTATTTTGTCAGTTTCGTCTGGTTAAAAGAGAGTGGCCCTTTTCTTTCCATTTGGACCTTCTTACTAGCATCTGTAATAGTAATAACTAGGTGGAAGGGCCAGGGATTTCAGGTGGAGTCTTATAATAGAGTTGATGTGGTTGGAGAGTATTTGTTGTTGGAGAGTCTGTTTGTAATTAAACATTTGATAAATCCAAGCACTCTACTGTTAAATTCTCACTTTTCTAATCGTGTGTTTCTAATTTTGAGAGGGCCTTAGAACTCGGAATGGGCACCCAAAAAATCAAAATAAATAAAGTTAAATCTGTGTACTCTCTGTGAGAGTTAAAAGCCTTCTGTTTTGCTATTTAGTGTTTTAATTTTAGCTTAATTTTCTCATGCAGCTTGTGATTAATCTCTGAACAAAAGTATTGCTAAGCTTGAAATGAACAAAGATATTGTCAATGTTAGGCCTCTAACTTCCGGAAGCTCTAAAGGGAAAACCTTGCAAAGGTGAAAAGGGCAAGCCTTGCAGAAGTAAGCTAAAATTTGTGGTCAAAATGCGCTGCAACCAGATAATAGATTCTATGCTGACTCCTATCTCCCCAGGCATAACTGGTAAAACCCACATTAACCACATTTAAAACAATTGGCTATAAGGCGATAAGTAAGCATAACTTATGCAGTCAAAGCGACTACACTAACCACGCTGACAATTTGGCTCACCCTAATTGGTTGGTCTGTTTTAAAACAAAGCTGACAGATTAGATGAAAAGGACAAAGGCACGGGACTGTGTGCGTGTTTCAGTCATAAGGGAAACCTGACCCACACCCCCTGAACGGAAGGGATGTGCACCTCTCAACTGTCTGCACCTGGCCAGTGCAGAAAATGGCCAACTGAAGGGTAACGTATTTTTGGACGAATGCAGGGTAAGATTATGGCATAAACAAGTCTGGTTGCTCGAGATAATTTGATCTCAAGTTTGTATCGATACAATAGTATTAAGAATAGCAGTAAGTAACTAATGAATAATAACATGACATGTACTTGTGCTTGCCTTCAGTATAACTTGCCTTTTATATTAATCCTCGTTCAGCGCTGATCTTTAATCTTGCTTTTCTTATTTTGTATGTGTTGCCTTTATTGCTGAAAGTCATTAAAAACCTTTTTTGAGGAATAATTAGTAGTTTAATTTCTCTTATACAGGCACTACTCAACCTCATTACAACTGCGTGGAGTGGTGGGAGGTAGCGATCACCCAGGGCACAACTAGGGCACTGATGTGTGTTTTCAACCCCCACCCTGCTGACCCATTATCCTCCAGGGTGAGAGAGAGCAGATCCAGCCCCTTCTCCTGGCCAAGACAGAAAGAAGCTCTTTGAAAAGTCAGGACCCAGGTAGTGACGTCCCTCCCAGGGAAGGCAGCAGCAGAATAGGATGGTCTGTGGAGCCGCGTGGCAAGCAAGATGCTGAGCAGGGAAGCAGGTGCTGGAAGCATGTCTTCACTGCAGAGGGAGTTCAGACTCTTACCCCGGTGTTTCTCCTAACTTCCATCCACACACAAAACTCTCTCGTCTGAGTTTGAGCCTTTCAGCACAGGCTAGCTGGCCCAGCAGGGGGCATAGGCTAATTGCCTGTCCTAGAGGAATGGACTGGAGAGGGCACCCTCGGTGCTAGGCCTAGAGAGCCTTAACCAGCGGTTGGACTGCCCTCAGAGCCCAAGCTAGGAATCACTATGTCGTACCTTGAAATATAATGGCTAGGCCACAGGATTTATGGTACCTAATGGCTAAGCCACAGTAACTACGGTGTTTCCATCAGCCCCGTCACTTTAGCCATATAGATGAATGTAGCATCTTATTCAGAGCTAGAGACTGTTGGGTTTTCAGTGCTGGCCTCTCAGTCATGGTGCACCTTACCAGGTCTGGCGTATTATAGCACAGAGCAGCTGTATTGATTACAATATGCATCTGATTGATCATAAACGTATTGAATTCTACGGATTAGTTCCATGCCTTTTTCTTTTCCTCTCCTTGTACCTATTTAACCAGAGAGAAAAGCACAGTTAAACTTAGCCTCTGGTCTTTTTCAGAATGGCCAATTGCTAATGTGTGGGCTCTCAAACACCAAAAAAAAAAAAAAAAAAAAAAAAAAAAAGTCTCTCTAGGGGTCCCTGGAAAGGAAGGCAAGGGTACAAAGGACTTTTGGGCCAACACAGGACTCTCACTGGACAAAGAGGGCAGGGAAAAGGAAGGCCCAGTGGTCTGATATGGCTTGCAACTTGTACAGTGCTTGTGGAATTGTGGGGTGTAGACACTGGTCAATAATGCATGGTGCCAATAGGAATGGAGCTTCTCTGTTTCAGCAAACCAAATGAAATTAATCATAATGTTTATCTACAAGCTGTTCTGTAAAAAATCAAGATGTTCTAGTGCTGCAAAACAATCAAAATATGACAAAGCATTTAAATGTTGCCAAATTAAGCCAAGTAATTATATCATTTTAGAAAACAGATATTTTTATACAGGTGGTTTACTCCTCAAGGCTCACAACATAAGCTTGATCTAAGCTCATTGATTTTTACTTTATGATTGCCAGTTGAAAGAGGCTAGAGATCATTGGCTTTATAAGGCAAAGCGCATATTGTATTTAACTTACCAGTATTATTTATAAGTATCCCTAGTTTCTGTCATTGTGGCCTGTAGCCATTTATAAACCCGGTTCATGGATTCACACTTCTCTGATGTTCAGCAGATGTTCCTTTATGTTGTTATACTCATCATTCGTCTCGTTTCTCCAACATATCCAGTGCTTTAGGGAAGGAAGTAAAGAGTTTGGGAGCAGAGGGAGGAGGAGGGCAGAGTTATCAGGAGGGATTGAAAGGAGGGAATAGCCTGCTTGGAATTTCCCACAGCTTGCAGGCAAACTATTGCAGGATGAAAAGGGTAAGCAGGATGAAAGGCCATGGCCTGCCCAACATTTCTGTATTACAAACAAGTGTGGGGGAGGTAGTAAAACCATATTTCATCTGTCTGCTGACATGGCAGCAGCGAACTGTGACTTATCTCCTCCACTTGGCTGTGGGTTTCAGAGCATGCACCTTCTGTTCGTTTTTGTGATGTAGTGAGGAACAGGCAATGTAAAACAAATATTTGATTATTTGGGTGGCCTCCAGGTGACTAGGCCAGCAGCTGTATTATTAACATACTGCAATCAATTAACATGAGAGATGAGAAATGACAGTTAAATGAAGTCTGTAATGTTGCACCAACAAGCCACGTGCCCAGACAAGGCCTTGGCTTATGGCAATGTTTTAAGCTATGAAAGCTGTCAGCACTAGAGATGTTCTATATTAATCATGATCTCCTGAATAGCTAGTTTGCCCTGAGCTGAAAAGTCAAGTGTTAAGTGTGACTGGGAGATTAAGAAAACCAAGAGCCAAGGC